>NC_083327.1:87771695-88371695 GCF_963455315.2 Globicephala melas | reverse complement strand
ATTCCAAAGCAGAGAGCAGCAGGGCGCCCGCCACGTCCTCCCCACAAACAGGCACCTCGAGGTCATTGCAGGGTGCTCACATCAGGCTGCCCCCGTGTGCGCGGACATCTGCGAGCGGCGTTCTCCACTGGGGGCCGTAAAGAGGGGCCCCTGCCTCAGTTTCCCCACCTGGTGGCCTCTTCAAGAGCCCCCCCCCCCACAGGCAACGCCCATGACTAAATCACTCCCAACCCTAAGGGAGGATTCTGTCTTTCAGGTGAGAAACAAAGCCTGAGTCAGAGGCCAGATTTTGGTCTGGGTTCTGGGTTTGGTCTGTACTCGCTAGGCCCAAGTGTGCAAGGGCATCCGGATCCTGGGTCGGGGCAGTTGGCCTCCCACCCTGGGCCCAGCCGATGGTGTTGAATGGCCAGTGGAAGGTGGGAGACGAGCAGAGGCACCAGGGCCTCTGGGTGGGCGGAGGGGTCCCCCTGGTCCCCCATTAGTGTGACAAGAGGATTGTACCGTGTCAGCTCTGAGCATCTCCTCCGCTCCCGGCGTAGAGGCCGACGGCCCGGGTCCCCAGCCTGTGACCCCAGCCAACGTGCCCACCTCTAGGATGGACAGCAGGGGAGTGGGGACACCTGAGGGGCTGTGCAGCTGAGACCCGCTCTGCACCAGGGTCACCTGCGCCGGCCTGGCTTTGGGGACGCTAGTGGCCAGAGTGGGCAGGTGGTGTAGTGGAACCTCCCGCCCTCTCTGTCTCATGCCTGCCCCGAGCCTTTCCCTCCCGGGGCAGAAGGGGGAGATACCTGTGCAACTAGACGCGAGCAGGAACGAGGCGGGCGGACTGCCTGCAGCTCAGCACCGACACTAGCGGACGGGTGCGTGCGAGTGCGCCTGCGTGTGCGTGGGGCGGGGCGTTGGGGGCGTCGGGAGCTGAGAAATCTGGCAGAAATCCGTTCAGAGGGTTAAGGCCCCTGGGCTCCAGGGAGACCCCCCCCCCCCCCCCGCACCGGCAGGCAGGGCCTCAGGGCGGGGCAGGGTAGGGTCTGACCCCTGAGGGGAGGGAGGCAGCCCTCCCCTCCCAGCTCCCCATCCCCCTGGTTGTATCGTTTGCTGTTGGCCGTGGGGACCTCGACTTCACTTGGGGTGAAACTTGTGCTCCCTGTTCCCCAGGGCTGCTGTGCACCTGCGTGTGCAGCCAGTATTCACAGAGAGGACTTTGGGCCCCTTCAGTCGGGGTTGAGGCAGCGTGGCCTTACAGACAGACCAGCAGCTGTGCGCTTCCCTGCAGAGCCGCGACAGCCGCAGCACCGTCTCCTGGTCGGTCACCCAGACAAAGCCCGCGAGCCACACCCTGGCATCTGCTCCCACATTCTGCCGGCCTGGCCCCCCGATGCCTGCTGTGTGCCCAGGGCAGCTGGAGGCTTGCCGACGGCTCTCCCAGCGCCGCTGCGAGCGACTGAGCCGTCGTTTCTGCCCCGAGCTTCTCGTCCAGGGTCGGGGGTGTCCTGTTGCTTCTGGGCGGCGACGAGACGAGGACTCAGGCGCACACACTGCCAACGAGAGACGGCCGCGTGGCCCCAAGCACTGCCTTTTCTGCCGGCTCAGATCCGCCAGGAAGGCCCCGCCTTTCCTGTTCTTTTCTGTCCAGCAGACACACGGTGTCATCCCAGACTGGAAGGAGGTTGACAGGGAGCATAGGGTCTGAGTGCCCGCAGGCCGCGGGGAGCTTCCTTCCCAGAGATGAAATGCTCCGGGCGAGAAGAGCCGTCATCAGCATCGTGGGCAGAGATCCTGGGCGCTCCTGTGCCTTTTACGTGGTGATGAAATGCTGACTGGGACTGGACACTTTGTAATTAATAACAAGAACGGAGGATCACAGAGTGGGTTTGTGAGATAAGCGACCAACTTGTAAAAGGTGGCTTCCCAGGCTCTCATGTGGGGAGGGCACACCTGTCACGCAAACAGTTTCCTTTCAGCCTTCTGTGCACCCCAGGGCCAGGCTCGGGGCTCCCATGGAGCCTGGGCTGGGCCCACAGACAGCAGCCGCTCCTGGAAATGGAACCACACAGGGCGACACAGCAAAGGCCGTGCGAAGGGCTGGGATGTGTTACAAGTTGTGGTTCCCAGCCCCGCGAGCGGCACCTCTTCAGTCTAGCCTTTCTCTAAGAGCGCATGAGGACATCCAAGTTGCTTTGTCAGAGCAGGGTTAGATTCTTAATTACCTCTGAGTGTGACCTAACCTAGTGCGATTTCCCTGAATTTCGTGGGTTTATTTTTTTCATCCGTGTTTGCAATAACAAAGACTGAGGAGTGTGCTTGGGCCGGACGTGGTTCTGGACCACACTCCACCTGTAGGTGCCCACACTGGGCATGCCCGCAGCTCCTCCGGAGACATCTCTCACCCGCGGAGGGGGACACCCACGGTACCTCCTAGGGTTCAGCACCAGCAGAATCCCTATACTGCAGATGCACAGTAGGCGCCCTTCAGACGTGCCCCTCTCTTTACAAATTGCCAATTATTCACAAATTTAGGATATTCAGAATCACTGAGCTGACACTCAGTGTGGTAGTGTTAATATTTAGGAACATTAAAAATGCCTCAATTTAAGAAAATCTTTTCCGGCTCAGTACTTATTTTCCAAATCTGGGGCCCTGCAGCCTGAAAGAAAGCCCCACACGGACGGGAGCCAGAGGGCCTGTGCGGTGGCCGCGGCCTCTCGTGCTGGACGGAGCGCACAGCTTGACCAGCTCTCGCCATCCCGGGGATGAGGGACAGAGCAGAGAGCCACAGAATGGAGGCTGCCTGAGGCCACGCCCGTGGATGCCCTGCTCTCCTTCCCCTCTGCCTGGTGCCCCAGGGAGAAATAGCTTCCGGAGGAAGGACTGTTCCCCATAGAAGCCCTTGACGTGCTCGGGTTTGACAGAAGGACACGAGGGATGACAGCTTGGGACGCTGCAAGATCAGGCTGCACCCCATTAACAGGAGGTGTTTAAAGAGCAGACACCTGAGTAATAGCACCCGCACACACATTTTATGCCAGGGCTTAGTAGCTGCATCAGGAATCGGGAGAAAAATGAGGCATCCTTTCCCAGCATTTTAAATTTTACAAAGTGAGAGAGGAGAAAGCTGCCTGTCAAGAAGCGCCTCTGGTTCTCTGAAAGGACGTGCTATTTTGACAGTGCTCGCTGGTTGCTGTCATCATTATCCTTGTAAACTTTCTAGCTTCCCTCCCACCAGAAATGGGCTGTGCCTCCCACCAGACGGCCCTCCCCCTCAATCTGCTTCTCCTGCCGGGCTTAATTGAATGTCCTGATGCGTACGAAAAGGGTTAATGGCATAAGCCAATCACACAATATCTTGGATTACAGACAGCCAGCGAGCAAAGGCCGGCAGCATGGTAACGAGGCCGGCACCGTGGGAACGCGAGGCGGACAAAGGTGGGATTGACAGTGAGCGCGGAAAGGCCACCTTTGGGAGAAACCGTATCCCGCAGCGATCGGGGAAAGTGAGAAGTAGTAGCAGATGCTGCAGGGCTATGAGCAACAGATGCCTTCTGGCCGGGGCTCCGCCAGCCAGCCAGCTCGCACCGCCCCGAGCAGGGACGGGCTCTCCCGCCCCCGCCTTTGTCGGAAGAGGCAGCAAATACAAATATTGCAGAGGAATTAAAAACAGCAGATGGTGGCAGCAGGATTTGATGAGATCGGGGTCAGGTACGGGCATACATTTGGTGGCAGCATTAATCACCCGCCCCTCTGGGGAGCGGGAAGTTCAGGCCTCCAGCGCCGCGTGAAGCCACCTTGGGCTGCGTTTACTCACTCGGCCCCTCCCCCTGCCTCCCCCCTTTCCGCAGGCTGACCCCGGATCGGCTCTGGATGTCCCATCAGATTTAGCAGAGTTTAAAGAGAACATATGTTGAATATTTTGTTAATTCAATTTGTGTTTAAATAATTAACGTCAGCCAATTCCAAACGTGGACATTTAAAAGCCGCGTGTGTTGGGTTGATACATTATCTACCAGCCTATTGTGTGAAGTCGGTTGTTTTCATTATGAGACAAATGTTTGCCCCTTTGTCCTCTGGCCACTGTGAAGGGCCTGCAGCTCTGCATCCCCACACCTGCCTTCTCTCGGGCATCCGGAGGAGGGTCTCGTGAGTCCTGGACCCCTCGCAGAAGGTCTAGGCAGAGGGGAGGTGTGGCTCTCAGGACCCCTGGGGTGGGCGCCCACCTTGGTGGCTTCCTTGAGGGGGCCGCTCTCCCCCCGTGAGGATGTGGCTCGGCAGGGGCACCGCAGTCACCCCAGAGGGACCCCGCTGGCGTGCCGGCCGCGTGTGCGTGGGGCTGGGCCGGCCTGAGCTGCTTGCGTGTGCGTGTACCTGCCTTGCGTGAGGACGTGTGGACACGTCACGATGCGCCGCATGAAACCCAGGTTTGAAAAGCTTTCAGAGGTGAGTCGAAAGACCCTTTGAGGTTGACCTCATATCCAAGGTCCACACAGCCGGCGGTTCTCTCGCGAGGTTTGTTCTAGCATTTTCTCGCCACGGGGTACCCTGGTGGAGGCCGGTCCTTGGGCCTTCGTCCTCGATGCTGGAGAGAGTGGGCAGAGGCTGACGTCTTGGCTCATAAAGAAAATGTTTCTCTCCTTGAGGAAGGAAATCTAGGTATGCTTTTTACACTTAAAACTAAAACGTATCGTTTGTTCCAATTCAAAAGTAATAGCTGCTCACTCAGAAACAGAGACAAGTAGAAAATAAAATCGTCGTGTTTCGCCATCCACAGGCAGTACTAGTCACATCTTGGCGTAGTTCTTCCCTCCTTTTTCCCATGTACATTTACTGCTTACAGATTATGCATCACTTTTAGATATTTATAGGATTATGATTTTATATCTTGATATTTTGCTTTATATTACGATGTAAGCACTTCTCTGCCCTTCAAGCATTATCTTGTCTATATAATATTCCATTGACTTGATAGATTTTTAAACATTTTCTTTTAAAAAATCTTGATTTGAATATTTGAAGTAGCACAATTCTTTACTCTTATAGATAATGGTGGCATGAACTTGTTTTAAAAATAATCTTTTCTAGAGCTCAATTTATTTCCTTAGGCTAATTTTCCAGGAGTAGAAAAATGGGGGTAGAGGTAGGAACATGAAAAAACTAGTTTCCCTTTATTCCTGTTCATAAAGGCAACACATGTTCACGGGAAGAAGAGAGGCTTTAGATCAATGGAAACAGGAACGTGAGAAGCACGTGGGGCCCATTCCCGTCGCGTTACGCTTTCATCACAATTGGGCTTGTCCACCGTCGTGGCCACCTTTTGAAAAATTGTGGCAAAGAAAACCCAAACACACAACATAAAATTCACCCTCCCAATAATTTCCAAGTTATGGTACAATATTGTCACCATACACACTGCAATGTAATGAGCCTTTTAAGTTACTGTAGCCACTTCCTATGTCATTAACTCTTTCCTGAAATAGGATTTTATAATGTCTGTAGAGTATTCTTTATATAGATGTTGTAAAATTTATTTAACTAATCCCCTTTTGTTGGTTATTAATGTCATGTCTATTTATTATTATTGCTAAATAAAACTGTAAAGAATGTCCTGGTATAAAAATTGTTGTGTAAACTTATTATTTCTCTAAGAGAAATTGCAGGAAGCAGAATTAGTGGTTAAGATAGCAGAAACCTTTTCAAGGTTCTTGATTACATCGCTTCACTGACCGCCAAAACTTTGAACTCGGGTGTCCCAGCAGCATTTGACAATGTGTGTGTCCTATATCCTTGCTAACAATAAATACAGATACTTTACATTTTTTGCAAATTTGATACATATTAATTTATATTTTTATTACTTATGAAGTTGGACTAGGAAAATATGTTTGTTATTCACTCACATTTCCGACTTGTGAACTGGCTGCTCTAGAACTCACTCAAGACTCTTAATCCTAGTGATGCCGTGGCTTCTCCAGCCACGGTGTGGCCTGTTGTGTCCGACACGGGTGTGCGGGCCTGGGGAGCAGGCTCTGCTTGGCTGTGTCTCAGGTAGGACTGTCTTCTTCTAACCGCGTCTGGGGCTTCGTCCCGTGGACATGGGCCTGGAATCCCTGTGTCGCCACTCACTCCCCCGTGGCTGGATGGCTGTTCCTCTTCTCTTCACTTATTGGAAGCACTTGAGAGTCCAGTGGAAAATGCTTGTGGAGGGAAGACCTTCCTAGTTCTGGGGCCAGAGAATCAATGGGATGGACAGTTCTTCCTCCTGAGCCTAAGGGTCTGGAGGGACTCGAGTTCTGGATTTGGGGGCTCCTCTTGTGTTGACATTAGCAGACGAGGGGATGGGGAAGCACGTGGGTCTGAACGGACTGGACATCCCTGGCTGACACCTGCATGTCCCCGCGGAGCCAGAGGCTGTGGGGACCTGGGCTCGTGCTTCCTTGCTGCCGTGGAACTCTTCAAACTGTGGGCAGAATAGCAGGTGCTTGCAAGTTTTTCTAGGGAGACAGTCAGTTTCTTTCCTCAGCTTGTCAAAGCAATCATGTCTCTCAAAAAATTAAGCTCTTTGGCCTAAAAGGGAGACTAGCCCGAGAGTTTAGAAGGGGTCCAGGCCCTCGGCTGGGCCAGGCACCAGGCTGGATGGCTGCTTGTGCTGGTTTGGAATTCCCTTGGAACAGAGTCTTCTGTCACTCGGAGGCTCTACATTTATTTATCCAATCCGCTTTTGTTGGCCATTTCTGTTCTACGTCTATTTTGGTGTTGTAAGTACATTTGTTATGGCTGAGTTCTCTTTCTAATACCTGCAATTTTGTAACTTTTCTTCTTAGGGAGCTCCTTCTGCTGTTGCACACCAGTCGCACAGCAGTCTTTACCCCCAGAGGCCCATGGACGCCTCCCCGCCCTCCATACTCCTGCCACTGCGGTGGCCAAGGCTGCTGTAGGCATTGGGGCTGGTGAAACCCCATGGGCCCGTGCAGGGCTCCCTAGAAACACATTCAGCTCAGAAGAAAACCAGCCAGTTCAGTCCGTTCTGACTCTCCCGTCTTTAGCATCTGCTTCCCTATTTCCTTTCTGGAGGACCCTGTCCCGGGGCTTCTTCAGAGGGATGTGCGCCACCGTAGAGTCTATGCAGAATTTTCTTCTCTGTTCTCTTGTTCGATTGTTTAAAAATCCCAATGAAGTGCAGACACGTTAAAGCAGAAGGACCCCCAGACCTGCCCGGTGCTGTCCCCTCAATGGGCCCTGCTTCTGTGAGAGTGCCTGGGCAACGGGAACTCTGCTTTGAGTCCCTCGCGACCTGGGGCTTGGCACTCTCACTGTCACCAGTCAAGAGGCAAGCGTGGAGCTGGTCCCGGGGCCGCAGCCCTCCCTCCCAGAGCAGGCCAGGCCAGGCAGTGGCCATGAGCCTAGTCTGAGGATGAGGCTGGTCATGGGCACGGCCCTGAGACGACGACGCTTGGGCCCAGGCCTGAGGGGGTAGAGTCCAGAGCCGCCTTCCGGGCAATTTCCCCACCAGGGCCAGGTGTGCTGTTTGAGCAGCTCTGAATTCCCGGTCTTCAGCCGGAGGCCACACGCACCCCTCAGCTGTTTCCAGCAGGACAGGAGGCCGGTTCCTGGCAGTGCCTGCCCCTTAGGAGGGAGGCCCGGGGCTGCCTGTCCCCGGGGGTGGGTCTGAGCAGTCCCGTGGGTAAGACGATCGCGTTCCCCGGATGGACGGAACCTAAGACCCAGCAAACACGGTGTGGCATGAACTCGCCTGGGCCAGGCCCCAAGGCTGAGCCGCTGCGCTGGGCGCCATCCTGTGCTTGAGAACGTGCAACGGGACCCACGTGAGCTCCCCTGTGTGTTCTCCCGCCCCTTTGAAGTGGAAGAGACCTCTCCTGCGGTTCTTTCAGAGACAAGCAGGCCTGTCTGTCCTCCAGCACCCGACTGCTGAGGACCTGCACACAGGGCTGCAGACCCCGCCTCCAGCAAGGACCAGGTCACCGTGGCCCTTTCCGCCCTAGACGGGCTGTGCTGTCAGCCACCTTTCCCACACCGGATCGAGCCCAGGTATTGTTTCCTTCTCACCGCTGCGTCTCATTGGGCCGAACTAGGTTCAGGCAACTGCATGTCACCTGCATGTCACTGACTGAAGTCTGGAGGTTGGGGGAGGGGGCAGAACACACGCTGGTTTCAACCATCTTTCCTAGTTAGCGAGAAGTGAAAGATTTAAATTATTTAATCAGATTAATCAATTAATTGAATTATTTAAACTCCCAAATGTACTCTTCATCTAATTTTAGCAGAACAGACGCTCCATGTTGAGAGGACGTCTCTACTTGCTGGGCGGGGAGGGGGGACGGGCAGATTTCGGGCCCGCCGTGAGGCTAGATGTGCCTGCATAGCTGGCGCTGCTCAGTAGGTGACTCTGGCCATTGGGATTTGACAGCCAGAACCTGAATCTTTGCTCCGTCTTCGGTCTGTCAGGCTGGTTTCCGTGCAGGGTGCTGAGTAATGGGAAGTGGTTATGGGCACACTTTGGGGGGGGGTCCACAGCTCTCGACGGTAAATGGGAGCTGCCCGGCTTCTCCTGCTGCCCCGGGTCCCGCGTTGCCCTTCTGGAACCCTGTCATCTTCAGGGAACCCGACCTGCTCCTGCGCCCTGATGCCCTGCAGCCTCCCCGTGTCTCCCCGTGAACGTGGGAGCCGGGATGGTGCCAACCGCCAGTGCCAAGGCCAAGCTTGGGGCCGCGTTGGCCACTTTGTTGGGTGGCTTCGTGGCTGAGGCAGAAGGAATGGATGTGTTTTCTTTCCATCAAGTCTGGCTTGTGGTGTGGACAGTGTGAGGGTCAGAGGAAGGGCAAGAGGGGCAGGAGGGACGCCGAGCCCCGGCCTGCGTGGACGGCAGGAGAGGAGGATCCGGGCTCTGGGGAAGAGCCTCTGTCCGCTGGTCTCTCCTGTGCCCCCAGATCTCCTGGCTTGTCAGTCGCGCTCGGTTTCCTGTCTACACTCGATACTCCTCTCGTCAGGTACAGTGGGTTATGTGTAGATGCCCTGATGGTCTCGGAGTCGCCTTCCCGCATAAGGATCCCTGAGAACCTTTAACGGTGGCAACGTGATTGTTTGTCTAAGGTCCTTAACTGACAGAAGAGAAGACGGCCGTGCATTAATTATTTACGTAAATCGTCAGGTTTAGTTCTCAGCATCCAATAGGAAGTTTCTTTGTTTTACTTTCCCCGTCAAGGGGCCAATTAATCCAGACCCCCGAGCACGCAGATCCAGCTGTCATCAGCCCCACTGCTGAAAGGAGTCCTTTCCACCCGCCCAGGCCGCCGTGAATGGGAAATTAATCAGCGGCATCGGAGAGCAAACTCCCCCTTGAGCGGCTGGGTCCTTCCTTTCCTGGCCTCTGACTGGGCTTTCACACCTTTCTGTAAAGCAGCTTCAGAGCCTCCACCTATTTAAGGAATTTTTCAATTAACATTTCTTTTCCTTGAGAGAGACCAGAGCCTTTGCTTCTCCACAAAAGGTCGGCTTTACTTTTCCTACAACAAGTGTGCTCCGTTCAGTCTGTCAGGCTGCAGGCCTATTATCCGGCATTGATGATCCAGGTCAGCAACCCTCCCCTAATCAATAGGTGATCAGGCACAGCAGGGGGGAATTGCTGCTTTAAAGCCGCTCCTCTTCAAACTGAAATGGTCGCTTTTGAATAAAAAACTGCCTGGCTTGAATTTTAAACCCGTCTAATTGGCAGCGTTCAAAAAGGAACGGAAAGAAAATATGTAAGGGAAAGGCAACAGCAAAGGTCTGGCGGCTCCGAAGCTTCCTTTGCTTTTGGTGAATCTGACGTTTTCTTCAAAATATACTGTTTCTTTGGCCACAGTTTTTCCTTGAATGTTTTATCAATTGATTAAATGTTTTATGGAGTCGCCATCTCTTCAAATAAACCATCATCTGACATCTTTTACAGATTTTACAATTTTCTGTCAGAGTACATTGAAAACAAAGGTTTAATAACAATAATATCTAGTCTGGATGAACAAAATTTGGTGGAGAATTCAACTAATTTCACTGAAGTTTTGACGTTTGGTGCTAAGGATTTTTGCAGCCAGTCATGTAATCTTTAAAATCCCAGTTGGAAGTAGCAGAACAATGAAGGGAAAACAACACGGAGACGAATGATCCGGCAGACAGAGGTGGAAGCCGCGAAAAAGGCTGTGACCGTCACAGCGGACGACGGCGTGGACTTGGGGGGCGACGTGCAGGAGCTGAGCGTGCCGAGCTCAAGCTCGGGGAGAGCGAGTCTGGGGTTAAAATGCAGGTATTTTTTTGCATTCATGACTTGGTCTTTTTTTTTTTTTAAACCAAAAAGCCAACTTTATTTATGAATAATCTAATGAACAATAGGCTTGGGCACCCCTCACGGTGCCCAGAGGGTCCCGCAAAGGAGGCCCCACGAAGGTGCCGACAGTCCTGGGTGGGAAGACAGTCAGGACATTTGGGTTGAAGAGACTCCGAAAGGTGGCTGAACACAAGAGCTGACTGATATGTTAGGGAGTTAGATATGTACCTTTGGGTCAGAGCCCTAAAGGAGTAGTAAATCAGCTGGCTAGGTGACACAATCACTGTGGAGGACGGAGACTGTGCCTATGTATTAGGGACAACAGCACAGACCGTGGGGGCCTCCAGCCGCCGGGGGCAGCTTGGAAGCCGGGACCAGGGCTCGGTGCGGTGCGACTCCTTGGGCTGAAGGGCCAGCCGCTGACCTGGCATTTTTCTTCTCAGACATTTTTTTTGTGACCATGGCTTAATAACACCTTTCGGTGCTTCCTTCACGTGAGGATCTAAAGAACGCCTCTCCCATGAGCTAACCAGTCGTCACGCCTGGGCTTACTCTTGGCCGGGAGACCAGGGGTTGACCAGCTGGCTCCAGCAAGGACTCTGGCCTTGACACGGCCTTGCGGGGCAGGGCGTGCCCCTGGCTCCACCTGCCTTTCTGCTGAGGTGGGGCCCCCATGGCCCGACTTCAGTCCCAGGGCGATCTCAGCATCCGAGCATCCGCACAGGTTCAGCCGGCCTTCCCCTCCAGAGGCAAGGACGCCGCCATCCAGGGTATCAGGCCAAACTGCTGAGCTCATCGGGCCTCAGCGTTTCCTCGGTCCGCACGCTCACTTTCCAAACCCTACACGCACATCTGGGTGTTTCAGCGTCTAGAAATTATGAGGCCTCCAGAAGAAAGTGATTCCAAGCAGACAGAGTCACTTAAGCTGTCCTCAGAGTCCTCAGGGCCAGCCTTCACCACAGGTGCCGGGAGGCCGTGTGGGTGGCCATCGGCTCAGCGAGAGCCCCAGCCAGACCCCGCTCCTCCAGCTGAGAGCAGGGCGCTGGCTCTGGGGGCGGTGCCGCGGGGTCACTGTGAGGAGGCAGCTGCGGAGGAGAGGTGGGACGTCCACTCACCAGGTGCGCTGGCCTCGTGGGTCCGAGTGCCTGGGAACATGCTGGATGGAGGGTTCGTGGCCAGACGTTTGGCCTCGGTCGACATGGAGAGAAAACAGACGAGCAAAGGTGAGTGGGGGGGAGAGGCAGGCAGAGCGGCCGGCACGGATGAGCTTGGCCTGAGTCACAGCGCTCGCTGCTTCACATCAAACCTCTCCTCCAGGAGGGAGCTCTGCCCTGGAGCCCGGGCACCTCAGAGTGGAGCCCGAGAGCCTCTGGTGGATGGGCTGAGCCAGGAGGCCCCGCCGGCCCACTCCTGACCCTCACATCTCTGGGTGAGCGGGAACGAGGGTCCGCGGCTGATGTCCTGGGTTCAGACGACCGGGAAGCCCTGGGTCCACCAGATCCCGGGGCCCGCGGTTTGCTCAGCACGTCAGAATCAGGTGGTCGGTGCAGCAGGTCTGTGTCTTCCCACAGCATCCGGTTTCTGACCCATGATGTGTGGGGGGCTGCAAAGTCCCTGGCCAGGTTCGGGAAGATTCTTCCTTCTTGATTCGCCTCAGGCTCTGGCTGTGGGAAAGCTCAGCGGGGCAGCAGGGGCGTGGAGCTGCGAAGCACTCACAGGCCTCTGGACCTAATCACAAATAAACGTGGGTTTCTGACCCACAAGTGAAGCGGCGTGTGGCGTGGACGCGGTGCGCCAGCCGTCTGTTGCTTTGACCTCCCTCATCTTACGTTAGCTCCTCGAGTATGAGGACTTTGATTGAAAGACCATCGCGAGTGACCTCTGTGTCCTCGTGCTGATTCACCACCCACCTCAGCTCTCATGGCCCCTCGCCCTGTCCTCAGGGTGGGGCCCGTCTCCGTCTCTCCTGCAGGGCTTTCTTGAACCCACCCAATCGGTGCAACGCTTCGGTGGTGAGAGCGGGCGTGCGAACTGGGGCGACTTGCTGGGGGATGGGCGTCTGTAGGGTTGTAGGGGCCGGGTCTGAACCCCACTGAGCCAGCAGTGAACAGCCACTCTGTGGTCAGATGGCTCCCCGGACGCGGTGGCAGGCCGAGGTCAGGAGAGACCCGGGCCGAGTCCACAGGCTGGCTCCAGCCCTCCCGAAGGGAAGAGGCCGGCGTCAGAATCACTCAGGGCGTCTCGTAGCTGCAGGAAACAATGAAAAGGATGCGCACCAACAGTCGTAAGTATTTTCCCCTGAAAACTGTGCCCTTGGTGGCCGTTCCTGCTGCCAGACACGCAGGGCTGGACTTGCCTCGGGGAAGGCTCTGTGGTCTCGGCGGCCCACAGTGTGGATGGGTCCTGGGGTCCCACCGCCCTCTGCTCTTCTGTGAGGTCAGGGCGCTGCCAGCCTCAGGCTGTGGAGGAGCCGCGGCTTCCGTAAGGAGGCTGCGCACGCACTTGGCCCCGTCCAGGTGCCACGCTCGCGTTGCCCCGGGGGTTTGCAGACATCCCCGCCTCCCCAGCCCAGCTGTGTGATGCCGGCCGGGCCTTCGCGTCTCTGCGCCTCAGAATCACTCACGATGTCACTCGGAACTCAAGGCTCCGCTGGGAAAACGTGGCTGAGAACTGTGTGTGCAGTTTGTCTCAGACACGCACCGTCTTACTGCCGATGGAAGAGTTTTGACTCCTGGGCTGATCTGCGGGCCGATCAACAGTGGGGTCCTCGGGCAGGCCTGCCTCGGCCCTGCACTAGGATTTCAGTTTTGAGGAGGGCTTGCCTGAGGCCAGTCTGCGGAAGCCTGTGCGGGATATCAATTAGCCCCGAAGAAGCCGATTTAGCGAGTCGGCTTTTCAGAAGTGCTTCATCCGTGCGCAAAGCCTCCCGTCCACCCCTGGTGGCCCCGAAACCCACGCGGCAGGTGCAGGGTCCCGTCTGGAGCTGAGATAGGATCTTGGCACCGGGAGCGCCTTGCTCTCCAGCATCCGCAGAGGCACAGCCGTGCACACACTCGCCTGGTGCCCAGCACAAAGCCAGGGGCCTCGGCACACCCCCAGCCATTGTTCCTGCCGCCGCCAGGGACCACCGGCTACAGGGCTCAAGTTACGTCCTCGTGTGGGGTGACTTTGCGTCAGAGGCCGCCTCCCCCCAAGATCACGTGCCTCCCTGCTGGATCCTGTGCCCTGGGTGCGTTAGCCACCTGAGCCCGGCGAGGGGCCTCCCTCTCTGTCCCTCCGCTGCCCGCAGAAGGGGGCCGGGGCCGGCACCCCTCACCTCTCATCACAGCAACGAGCAGCCCTGGACGGCTTTGCCGCCGCTGCCCTCGGCCTCCGAGAGCTTCCAGAACAGACTCGGCAGCAGAGCGAGCAGGGCCCACGTTCTAAGGAGCTGCAGCCAGGTATTATCTCCCAACCAGAACTCGCTGGAAAATTAGCAGGGTCAGCGGGAACTTCTGTGTCTAGTTTCAAACCCTTCCCCGTTGTGAGAGCGCTGACGTGGCGCCATGTGAAAGTGCAGAAAACTATTCCCGCGAGTGAGCGCTGTGGTGACTGTGAGAAGGCGGCGGCCCTAGTTACCACGTGTCTGTGGGGCAGACCCAACAACTCAAGAAACCACTAAAATAGGATTTTCCTGCTTTTCTCTTTTTCAGTTCCCTCTGGACTAGAAGTCTTGAAAAGCAAAAGGTCCTCTTCTTGCAGGATTTCCAGCTTCTCCCTGACTGGGGTAAATTTTTCAGATTTGAGCCTGTTTGTGAGAATTCGAAGCCATGTCAGGGCCGTTCCTGCTGAGTCTGGTTCCTGTGGCTCCTGTGAGTTCTCTGTCCTCAGCCAGGAGGTGAGGAATCTGAGTGAGCAAACGGCCCAAGGGAACTATGTAAATGTTACACACACACACACACACACACACGTATGCACACACAGACACGCAACACACACGTGTATGCACAGACACACAAACACAGAGATACATACATACACATACGCACACACAGACACGCACACACACATACACACATATATATAAATAAACAATTTCCAGAGAATTTACCCAGCAAAGCTCACTGCCCCTGACCAGGCTTTCTTCCGGGTGAGTCATCGGATACCCAGGGATGCACACGGCCTCCTGACGTCACAGGCGCGAGGGTGGATGCTGAAAGGCCTTCTCAGAGGAGCTCATTACCGTCGTGTGGCGCTTTGTGTTGTGATGTCACAGCCGTGGCGTGGGCACCGGATGAGAAGCGCGAGGACCAGGAGGAGGGGGTGCTGCCATTTCTTTCGCTGCTTCAACTGTCAAGGCTCCACGACCAGACACTTTTATTTGCTTTTATTTTTTTCCTGTCTCCGCCTCTTGGGAGGGGTGCATTTTCCCCACACGGAGAGGGTGGCTTCGTGACATTTCTCTCTGTACAGTGCGGCCGGCACACCGCGTAAACCCCGCTGCGAGGTGTGGATCAGACAGGCCCACGTAGGCAGCGGCCAAGGCTGATGTGCTCCAGCTGGGGGCCCCTTGGGGACAGAGGGGCAGGACGGCTCCAAGTCGGAGGTCTCCCTGGGCAGAGGCGAGGGCGAGGGCCAGACAACGGCAGGGCGAGCTCCTGCAGAACGCCGGCGGCTCGAGCCCTTGTGGTGCACCCGTTTCAGAAAAAGCAAACTTTCCCTCAACGGCTTTGTTCTTCCCACTCTTGAGTGTGAGGCGACTTTGGCCCCTGAGCTCTTGGCGAGTGCATGACATCAACATGTTGCAAACAAACAAGAGAACGTGCCAGGAGAAGGGGGTGCAGCACAGGGGGAGCCTCGTGGTGGGTCCCGCCTGGCGTGCGGGGCAGTGTAGGTGCGGGTCTGGCGTGGGGCTGCCGCATCCTTCCTGCCCGTCTTTCGTCCTCACTTGTCTGACCGCCTCCTCACACCGTCCGCCCTTCTTTTTCCCTCCTCTTTGCACAGGTTTTCTTGGCTCTCGCCCTCGGAGACCTCGTCTTCTAAGTCCTCTGGGCCGTGCTCTTCGGGTGGCATCGAATTCCTGTGCCCGTCTGCACGCCTCCTCGGACAGTCGGTGCCGTGTGTGAGAGTGGCACGTGTGTGCACACGGATGCGCGTGAGGACACTTTGCCACGGTCCTTTCTGTCCCCTCTCTGTCCAAGGCCAGGGCAGACGTGGGAGTGAATGTGTGCCAGACCCTCCCTGGGGCCCTGCCCCAGGCCCCGGCTCCTGACAAGAGAGGACAGCAGCCACGTGGGCAGCAGCTCGCCCAGCGGCCAGATGGCCGCGCTCCCTCGGGCAGCGCCAGGCATGGCCGAGGTCCCACCCCGGAAACTGGCCCAGCACCCTCCGGGGACGAAGCGGGAGTGGAAGTGACACGGCACCCTCGGTGTCCCCCTGCCCTCTGTGCTGCCGCTGGACCACGGGCCCTGCCAGTGGATTGGGGTGTAATCCAGCCCCAGGAAGGGCCTCGCATGGCTCTCCCGCACTGGGGAATGGGCCAAAACCAAGTGCACTGCAGCCCCGGGAGGAGAGCTATAGGGTAACAAAGAGACAATTAGTGGTGATGTTTATGCATGAACAGGCGGCCGCCCCGTGAGCGGCTGCCGTTTCGCTGAGAAAGCCCAGATGATTCCCCTGCTGGTTACATCGTAGGAATCTGAGAAGGAGAAACCTGTTGGATCCTGGACTTTCCCTCCCTGATGAATGTGGAGCCACACTGAATGTAAATAAAAACACCAGCAGTTCTTACAGAGGAAGGAGGAGCTTCAGAGCTTTTGCAGAAAAAGACCCTCGATTCCAATCCTCTCTCCACCTTTTCATCAGAGGTCGAGATCACATTCCCCAGCTCTTCCCATCATTTCCCCCATCACTACAAACTCCAACTGAGGGACCTCCCTGGCGGTGCAGCGATTAGGACTCCGTGCTTCCAACGCTGGGGGCGCAGGTTTGATCCCTGGTCAGGGAACTAAGATCCCACATGCTGCGCAGCCAAAAAAGTAATAAAATAAAATAAAATAAAAATTCCACTTGAACTTCTAAAAAAAGTTTTTGGTGTAAAATTCTGCTTGATGTAAGACAAAGCAGCCTTGCTTTTAGGCAGTCAGAGGGAGACCAGCGTCCTGGGTTTCGGGGGCTGAGGCTTTGCCCAGGACATGGGACTTTCAGTGCTAAAAGCAGGACAGTCCTGGGCAAATCAGGACGTTTGGTGACCGCAGATGCGGACGTAGTTCTATTCTACCTGAGAGTTGGGTGGGAAACAGCAAGACAGGACGCACTGCACACTCCGGGGCAGTGACGTTAGGCCTGTACTGAGGACCTTTAGAGCAGGTGCCCCTTACAAGTTGAAAAAAAAATGAAGCCCCCTTTTGGGATGTTCTTGAAAAACAAACTGCATGCTGAACGATGAGAGCAGTGGAACCCAGTGCCCGGCACCAGTGGGCACGCGATCAGAGAAAGGAACTGTGCCCAAGCGATCCCAGGGTGTCGAACACGGCAACTCCATCTTCCATGAATTTACCAAGCACGCCTTAGGCTGATTTGTATTTTTATCTGTAGCGATTAAAGACTGCAGATGTGTTTAGTGTCGTGCAGGAGTCTCTTGGAGAAGAGCTGTCCCTCCAGAGCCCTTTGCTCGCGCCCCATGGAGAGCCGGGGCTGGGGGTCACGGGGATGTTGTGTACGCCCGGGGCAGGGCAGGTACAAGCTGGTTCAGGGCTTAGAAGCAAGGCTTACGAGACGATCGTGACTCATCCCGCGGTGTTACTGCCAATGGGCGCTGGCTGCTCCTTTGACAACACCCCAGGGGCTCAGCGCCGGAGCACCGGATGGGTAGGACTCCAGGTGGCCGGCCTGAGACTCGGGCAGGCCAGGAACACTTCTTGTTTCCTCACATGCAAAAAGAGGGTGCTGGCCCCCGTGGTCCGAAAAATCCTGCATTTCTAATGGGGGTTTGACAAGAGCCGCCCATAGATGTCTGTCATGTGCCGATCCTGGGCCTGACTTTCTGGTAAATGGCGGCTGGTTGGGAGAAATCTGACCTAGGACAGTTCTAGGAGACCCGCCCCCTATTTGTAAAAGAATGATGCGACTAAAATAAAACTGTTTATAAAGTCAATTCACTTAAGGAGACAAGAAACTGTGTACAAGATCCGTTTAACCTCAGCGGTGTTCTCCGTGGGGTGAGCCCAGGGTGCCGGGAGGAGGGAGCACAGGCCAAGGGCCCCCGCCCCGAGCGGCCTGGCCCGGGATGGCTCAGCAGGAAGGCTCGGCTGGCCTGGGCCGGCCTCTCGCCCAGAGCCGAGTGCAGAGCACACCGGGCCGCTGGCGAACCCGGCGGGCACCATCTGTGAGCCTGAAGGGACGGTGTGGCTTGTGCGCTCAGGACCCGCTCACGGTAATGTCTCTTTTTAGCTGCCGGTTCCTTCTGAACGAGTTGATTTTGGAGGTTGTTCTTTTGCATGGCTAGGTTGCTTCATGCAATCTTGAGCCCCTCCCAGCAGATAACATTCCTGAGGCCACCGGCATTCCTCAGCCTCTAGGCCCAAACACCTAGAGGAGAAGCGCTCCAGACAGTGGAAGCTCCCCCGCGGCACAAATCAGGGTCCACGTCCCCCCCAGCACCTGTGGACCATCTCTCTTCAGAAGCCTGGTGTGCAGGAAACTCATTACCCCTCGTCTGACGTCCAGAGAGGGCTGCCACCAGCCTCCTGGGCATGGGGCGTGTGGTCCAGGACCTCCCCTGCCCTGATTCACCACCTCCAGGCCTCCACCGGGGAGCAGACGGGACTTGTGTGAGCCTGCGGGCCATGGGCTCAGGCCGTGACAGGCCAGGTGAGAGGGTGAATTCCTAAGCTAGGTACCTTTGCGGAGAACACCCCGCCTCCAGCACGGCAGGAATTTGGGGCTGCGGGCGAGGGCCAGGAATGCAGGGCAGAGGGCAGCAGGCAGGATCTGAGGCGGGCTGGACGCCTGCCCAGAAACAGGCGCGGGCTTGTGTCAGCCCCGCGCCAGCACCCGGAGGGTGGGGCGGTCAGCACAGTGACCCGAGAGACAAGCGTTGGCCTGCCCGTCCTCGTGCCGGGTGACAGTTCGGGGCAGAGCTGCCCAGGGTCCCTCTGCTCGGAGGCCCTTTCTGAGCGGGGGCAGCTGGCGGGAGGCCCAGAGCTGGGGTCGGGGAAGCTCTGCTGTTCCCATGCCCCACGCCGTGCAGGGCAGCCCGAGAGAGGCCCTGGGAGGACGAGTGGCCCACTGCTGACCCGACCCCTTGCACAGGCTGCAGATGCCGGGCCCTCCCCCGTCAGACACCTCAAAGAGGACACAGGACACTGGCTGCATTGGAAAAAGACAAGTAGGTCAGCATCACCCCACCTGAAGCCCGCCTTCCGCTCTTACCTGGGTCCCTAAAAGCACCGTGGACTCCAGGTTCTGCCCTGGCCTCATGGAGGGCGTGGGCGGGTCGGGAGCCGCAGGTCTCCCGTCCTGGGGCACCTGACCCTCTGCGTCCCGCCCCGCCCTGTCTCTAGACGGACCACTTGGAGGCCTCACAGCCTCCCTCCTGGGGCCCCTCCCGGAAATGGTGGGAGCAGCAAAGGCTTGAGCCGGTGTGCAAGTGCTGACCCAAGACTGGGACCACCTGAGACCCCAACTGGGAGGGAGGGTATGCAATGCCCCCCTTTGTCCACTTGATCCAGATGGGGGCATCCCCCTCCTGGGGACGGCGTGAGAGGTCAGGTGGGCCCGTCCGCCGTGGGCACAGGGACAGGTCGAGGTGAAGGTGTGAGGAACGTCGCCCTGCGTTACCTGCTGGTGGCAGAGGCTGGGGCCGGGTGGCAGCCGTCTCTGAAGGGCTGGTAAGGACGCAGGCACAGTGCCTCGAAGGACCCCAGCACGGCTCCATTAGGTACAGTTTCTGCTCCAGAACATTAATCCGTTTTAATTAGGGGCCCACAGTCCAAAGGGATTCCACAAGGAGGTCTGGGCAGGTGGGGCACAGGCAGGTGGCCGGGCTGGGCAGTGGGAGCGGTGGCAGGAGGAGGGGAAGAGGCAGCCATGGTGCCGGGAGCCCCTCAGGTTCCAGTCCTCGTGCACCAGCGGTGGCGCCGGCGGCTGGGGGGGTTCCCGGCCCCCGGGGCTCAGAGCTGTGTTTGCAGCGAGCCCAGCCCACTGCGGCCCCTCACTTGTGAGTCTGTGTTGATACAGAGGCGAGGGTGGGTCAGGAGGGCCTCAGCCTCTCTCCTGTGCCTTCGGGGACCCCTGCCCGCCGAGCTCAGAGCCAGAGGGGCACAGAGGGTTTGGAGATCACGTTTCAGAGGCAGCCCAGGCACTGTTTCTCACGTCCCCACCATCCGTCCCTGCTCTTCTAACAAGTGTTCAGGCTGCCGGTTGGGGCCTCTGTTCACAGGACGGTCCCAACAACCCATGACGCACTGCCCTGCAGGGTGTGACTGGTGAGTTTCAGGTGTAGACCCTGCCTGGCGGTCCTGGGCTGGACCCACCTCAGGAGCGCCACCCACCCACCCACCGGACTCCTTTCTGTTCCTGACCTGCAAGTCCAGATGCTACGATTCTCAAAGTTGTGTTTTTCTGAAAACCTACAGAGAACGCTTACAAGTGAGGAGGAGATATTATTATGCGTGAGGAATCTAGTTTTGAAACAAAATAACAAATCCCGTATGTGGGCTCCGCCCCATCCAGTGTCCTTGGATTTCTTGACGCTGAATATCCCACTGTCCCCTGCCTCCGTGACATCCCTTCTGTCTCCCAGGGTCCTGCCGTTCGACTCTCTGCCGGATTGGATTGCTGTGTCCTCTTCACCGGTGGCCCCCAGCCTGGCCTCTTCCCACCTGTCCCTCCCTTACATGGCTGTGTCTCCAGTCTTCCCTCCTTTTGGGAGTCCACGTACAACCTCCATGGTGACGTCCCCCAGGGACGTCTCACCCGCACCTCTTTCTTGAGCTTGTGCCGCTCAGAGGGCATTTTCACCTGTGTTGCCCCCGACCCAACCGGTCTGAAGCCAAGATCAGACTCCTTCCCTCCCAAGCAGTGAGTTTCCAACCAACGGATGCACCATTGCCTCCATCTCCTGGGCCGCAGGGCCTTCATCTACAAGTGCTTATTAAGTGCTTAACCCTGCAAACCGCTGCCGTGCAGTGGGCAGCAAACCCAGACACAGCCTCTGCCGGATGGAGGTTACGCTCTACTGGGAGAGGCAGACGCTCGTCAAATAATTACTTAAGAATATGCAAAGTAAACTGTGGGAAATGCTCCGAAAGAGAGGCTCGTGACCCTGCTAGGAGGCCAGGGAAGGCTTCCCCGTGGAAGTGAGGCTGGAGCTGAGTGAAGGATGAGGCCTGACCAGGCAGGAGGCGCTGAGACCATCCCGGCGGCTGTGCACGCCCAGCAGTGGAAGGTAGGGCAGAGGATTCTGGAGGGGGCGTGTGAACGGTCGGGGGGAGAGGTAGGAGCTGGGACCACGCTGACGCCCAGCAGTCTGGCTGCAGAGAGGGGCCCGTTTGTGGCGTGCTAGGTGCAGCCTGGCACCAGGCTCTGCCGCGGCGCCAGGCTGCTTACATCCACTCCGGTGTCTGCACCGACTCATCAAGCTCACCCTTCTTTCAGTCGAGATGCTCTTGGTCGGGCCCTTTCCCAACATGGAGCCGTGTGGGCAGCCGTGTGGGCAGAGCCATGCCGCAGGACCAGCTCACCTGTTCTGTTCATTGGCCTGGAGACTTTGGGCACACAGGCGCCGAGCCGCAGGCCTCAACAGCAGTAGAGGCAGTATTGTTGACTTGCTGTGAGGTCGAAGGTCACAGCTCACACGAGCTCGGGGGTGATGCGAGCTCGGGGGTGATGCAGTCTCGGTGTCTGAGGGGCGGCGGTGGCTCGTACAAAGAGAGACTGGGTTTGTGTCTTGTCTTAGCCTTGCAAAGTAAATTCCACGTTGATTTTAAAACGTTAGCGCAGTCAGAAGCCCCTGAGGTGGGGGACAGAGGACACAGTCGTGGGCGGGCTGGAGGGCCACAGGGGAGGAGATGCCCCCGAGAGCCTGTCACTCCTATCCGCAGCAGCTCCCCGAGGGCCCTCCTGCCCGGGCGGGGCTGCCTGTTTCCAGAGTGCCTGCCCTCAGCACAGGGCCGTCCAGTGTCCAGCAAGTACCAGGAACTGTCCGCCACAGCATCCCCCGGGGCTGCTGTCGCCCTGCTTCCAGGAACCGCTGGTTGTGCGACTGCAAAACTGCGGTGCCGGCAAGCTGGCGTCCTCAGAAAGGCGAGCGGACAAGCTGTGCTGCCAGCCGCCCGCTGCCCGGGCCCGAGAGTGCTAACAGGCGTCTGACGCTCGCCCCTGGGCTCAGCGGTCCTGTGTGCCTTGTTCAGGAGTGCCGGGGCCCTGGTTGTCCCACCAAAAAGCCCTCGAGCTGAAACAACACAGCTGGGATCACAGTTTTCCACCTCTCCAGATCGCTGCTGGAGCCTGTGGAAAATTTTAGGCCTCTGGAGGTTCACCCTCACGCCCCCCAGGACCCTGCTCAGGGAGCCCGAGGGAGCCGTGATAAGGTGTCCCCGTCAGCCTACAGGAACGCCACCTGCCCTGAGCCTCCCCAGCCAGAGGGGTTTCCACACGGCCCCCCTTCCCTGCCCACATGCCGCCCACAGCTAGTTCCCTAAGAGGAAGGGCCTCACAGCGTCTTGCTTCAAAGGACGGAAATCCTAAGGGAGCCTCTACTGGCACCGGCTCGGCCTTAGGGAGCACGTGCTCTTCCAGGCCCTTTGCAGACGGCGCTCGTTCAGTCTTCACAGCAACTCCACGAAGGAGGAACCGATACATCCATCTGGAGAAGAGTAACCAAGGCTCGAAAAGGCTACATAAATGCTCTCAGTCACCCAGCTGGTGTGCAGCAGATCCGGGATTCAAAGCCAGATGATCTGGCTCTAGAACCCGAGCACTAAGTCCTCCATGGTCCTCGTGGACCCAGAGTCTGTTCTAAACATCCTGCCCCGAGCTCCTTCCCTAAGATCACAGGCTCCAAGATTTCACGAGAGCAAGGACATTTCAGCTAAAATCACTTTCTTTAGCACGGAGCCTCCTGGCAGAGTGAAGATGATACAAGCCTGAAACAAAGTAACGGCAGAGCAGGTACTGAGCCAGCGGCTAGGAGGACACAGCTCTGCTCTGTGTCCTGCATCCCTGGGCAGAATTGTCCCTGTTCCCCCGCCCACACCGGGCACCCAGGACACCTTGGCGTCCTTGGCGAGTGGGTCACACACTTGGCACCTGCCTGCTCGGGCGCAAATCTACCCTTAGGCGCTAACACAGACCTGCGCAGTGACCGAACCTTGAGGCCAGGACGCCGCAGGCCCCGCAGTGAGGAGTGGCTCTCACACAGGATTCGAAGGGCCATCCGATCCATGGAGTCTCTGAGGGGGCACAAGGTCAGGACTCTCCCCCAGGGTCCAGGCTCTTCACACCCACGACCCCGCGTGGTGTGTGCAGGAGCTCAGCCCCTTCCCTGCATCACAGGGACCAGCCGTCGCCTGCCCTCTGGGGACCCGATGCCTGGAGTGGTCAGGTCACTAGCGCGGGCCCCTCTCTCAGTTTGCCCCAAACGTTAACGAAATCCCGCATCTCCAGGGGAGAGACTGAATTTCAGTGTTTCCACATTCCTACCATGAACAAAAGCCAAAGGAAACCCAGATGGAGGATGATGTGGGTTTATTTTGCTTTGTTTTCATTGTGGCCCAAGATTCTCTGGAAAAAGTGATCTGTCTGATTCCGATGTCGGTAACAACTGAGCTCCTGTTACAGAAGCGAGGACCAGATCTGCCACCAGGGACTGGCGTGTGGACCAGACATCCCCGGGGGAAGGGCGCACACGGGGAAAGCTGAACCCTCCCTGCCCCGACACAAGAGAGGGAGGCCGGCAGGTGAAACTGGAGAACGGGGTCTGGGAAGGAAGCCGGGAGCTCCCTCTATAGAGTCTACCTGAAAATATGTAGGTCAGGAACGCTAGTCTCCTGACCCCGGAGGAAATCAAGGGGAGACTTACCGAGCGGGATGCATTAGGGGTTATCTGAGTCCATCTCCCAATTCCAAGCTCTCCCAGGAGAGCCGCTGCTCCCAAGAAGGGGGACTTGCCAACCAGTCTCGTTAGCTGAGAGCTCAGCCACACAAAAAAGCCAAATAAATAGGCAGTGACTTTCTTTGGTTGAAATTTTATAAATCCCAGATGAGTTTGTGTCTCAGAGCTGCCGGGTCACCAATTCTGACTCCACTGCCGGATGTTTACAGCCTGAGATGAGGATCTTCTCAACATCACGATTCACTTTCCTTGTTGTAGAATCAGGCTGCTGCCACCAGCGGTCCCAGAGCCAGCTCACAGGGCTGTGCTGCGTGACACGTGGCCTCCGCCACGGAGCGCATGCTCGCAGGATGCGCTCGCGCTGGGTGCCCACCGCCTCCCCAGTCTGTGAGTGTCCCCAACCCCCCGTGAGCCCAGCCCGGGCCTCAGCGCCCCGCAGGCAGCCTGCCCTCTGCTCCTTGCACTGTGCCCCGTGAGGCCACTCTGCTCAGGGCTCCCTGGGCAGCCCCGGGATGGGGGACGGGGTTTTCCTCTCGACCTGGGAGCTGGAAGGTAGGATGCGGAGCCATGCCGTCCCATCAGCTTATCCCCCAATCATAAAAGCCACAGCAAGTACCATTAGCCACTCGTGCAGAGGCCATGCGAGCAGCATAGCTGCGGCCCTTCAGCTGCCTCCCGGCCGCACGGCTGTCCACAGGGACAGTGCACACCCAGACCTCAGGGTGGAAGAAGAAAAGCGTGTTACTGCAGCCAGCAGAGGGGGAGGAAAGAGGACCCACCTGGCACAATTAGGTCTCCAATTAGACAGAGCACACGCATGTCTCCTCACTCCCAGCCCGCTCACACCTGCTCACACACAGGTGCTCACACACACCCGCTCACACACGGAGACTTACGTGAGTTCAGCGCTAAATTGTCTGTATCTTCATTTTGTGATCTGTGGGACACCAGGCAGCTTCCAGCGGTTGGATTTTGCGAGTTGTGAAATCTAACCATCGTGCAAGAAGTAAATCTTTAAAAATGAGAGTTAAACTGAAACAGTTCCTTCTCTTGCTACTTGATTGGTGCTAAGGGAGAATTTGTCAATAAAAAGATGGTGATTGTTAAAACTTTGAGGCATTTTATTTTACTTATTTATTTAATTAATTTATTTTTTTGCGGTACGCGGGCCTCTCACTGTTGTGGCCTCTGCCGTTGCGGAGCACAGGCTCCGGATGCGCAGGCTCAGCGGCCATGGCTCACGGGCCCAGCCGCTCCGCAGCATGTGGGATCCTCCCGGACCGGGGCACGAACCCGTGTCCCCTACATCGGCAGGCGGACTCTCAACCACTGCGCCACCAGGGAGGCCCTTTAATGGCATTTTAAAATGCAAAAGATTATACCCAAGAGTGTGACCTACTCCTCCTGGGGCGTTTCTTCGCGTTGTCATCTCTGAATCCGAAGTAAAAGCGGGCGGGGCTGCCGCCCACCCTCACCGAGGCGGATTCTGCCTGCGGCGCTCTCATTTCCCCGGGCGGTTCCCCGTGGGCTCCCTGCCGCTACTGCCTTAAGCTGAGTGACCCCCGCCCGCGCCTGAGAACAACCCCTCCGCGGGTGGGGAGGAGCTGGCCTGAGCGCGACCAGACACCGAGTCACCGAATTCACGCTTCGTGGGACGACGTGAACTTACACCACCGCTTCCCAAGCGGTGGGGGAGGGTTCGGGCGTGAGAGCCGAGCGCTTCTGTGCGCGCCTGTAAGGGCAAAGGAGGCACCGGGCGCCCAGCCTTGTGTTCTCCCCCAGCTCCTGCCTGAGGCTGGCTTTGTCGGGGAGAAATCTCTAGACTGTCCAACGCAGTAGCCACTGGTCACATGTGACACTGGGCATTTGAACTGTGGCTGGTGAGGATGAGGAACTGGTTTCTAAAATCTTATTTCATTTTAATGAATTCAGATGTGAACCCACATATGGCTAGTGGCTACCATCTGGGATGAAGCAAGTCTGCATAGCTGAGCCAAGTGGGGCTTAGAGTTGATTTTGTCTTGCCCTAAGCTGGTGGAAAGAGCCATAGTTTAAACCATCTCCCCGATCTCTTTCTTTGGTCTAAGAGACGGTTTTGCCCTTGTTCTGTTTGAGGATGCCTGCCTGCAGGTGCTTCATCCGTCTTCACAAGTAGGACAGGGCTCTTCTGAATTGGGGGCCTCCTGGCTTCGGGAGGCTCAGGGGGAGGCCGCCCTTCCGCGCGCTGCAGGAGGAGATTCGGCAACGCTGTAACGTCTTTTAGAGGGATGCTGGCGAAGGAGACCGCGCGCGGGTCAAAGAGGGCTTTGAAGGTGCGGGGAGAGAAGCTGCAGAGCCCAGGGTGGGAAGAGGTAAAGGATGCCTCCAGGACCAGGCGTCTTCCTTGTCCGTAGCTCGGAAGAGGGCAGGGTGAGGTGAGCGGGGGCGGGGGTGGCTGAAGACCGGGACGTAGAGCGGCCTGGGCTGAAGCCAGGAAAGGAAGTAGAGGAGGTCCCTGCCCGGGGCCTCGCGGGAGGGCTCAGCACACACCCCAGGCCCCTCCCCAGCCGCTCCCCCAGGGGCTTCAGGAAGGCGATGGCTGCGCTTGTAACCCCTGCCGGGCAGCTTGGCTTGCCCAGCCCCCCCTTGGGGTCTGTGTGGCTCCTTGTGAGCTGGGTCTTGGGTTGTTCCGTCCTTTCGTTGGTACCATTGTCATCTGTCTCGGAGGTCACATTGGGTGAGCGTGATATTAGACTCCAGTGCACCAGGGAGAAAGTTTAGAAGTCTGTAAAGGACATTCCCATCCGCCAGATGTGCGCTCAGCAGTGTGTTGGCTCCGCCAGCCGTCCGCGTGCCTGCGGCCCCACAGCACGCTGAGCGAGCTTCTGGGTTCTAACCCGCTGCCACTGGCACTTTCTCTGAGGTGGTGGCTGGTCATCCAGGCTCTACCCTAGCGTGAGTCCACATCGGCAGCCCAAACCTTTCCCCCGGGAGCTGGCATCTGCTCTGTGCTTTGCCTTCGGGGGCGTGGATGCCAGGAGCACAGAGCAGTTACCACCACGGCAGCAAAACCTGACTGAGGCTTTCTCCAAGTTTGCAGAAATGCAGTTAGGTAATCAGCACCGTGACCAGCCTGTGTGACGTGGCCCCAGGAGAGTGTGAAGGTTGTGAACAAAAAGATTCCCACACTCTTGTCTTGTGTTCAGATTAGCCTGCATCGGACGGTGCATGCGGGGTCAGTGTTGATAGGCAAGACAGGGCCACTGAGGGTCTTTGCATGTGTGTTATGGGTCAGGCACGTCTACAGGAAGGTCACGGCCCCTTCCTCAGCTTCCATTCATGTAGTACATTTTCCAGTTGAAAACAGGGGAATGATAAGCGTCTTGGAAACTTCTGGCAAAGGTAGACTTTTGAATGAATTTTTATTTTGTTTAATGATTATAGGTTCATTTAGCTTTTGACTTCATCTTGGTTTAATTTTTGACAATCTATATTGCTAAAATTACTATTAATTTTATAGAGGTTTTAAAATTTATCAGTGTGCAGTTGTTCATAGGATTCTCTGTAATTTGAAAAGTGTCTTCTCTATTGTAATTATCCTCCCCTTTTCATTCCAAGTATGTAATCTGTGTCTCTTTTTTCTTGGCCTTATCTTGCTAGGCTCTTAACTAGAGTCTGCGAAGAACAACTTAATGCCTTTCTTGTCTTACCGATCACTTATTTTCAGTTTTGTTACTTTATGTTCTTTAATATTTCCTTCCTTCTACTTTCCTTAGGTTCACTCTATTCTCTTTCTGTCTTCTTAAATCAAAAACGTAACTAGTTCCTTTGAACCTTTATCTTTCTGATGAAGTTTTTATAGAAATTTATTCAGTATGTCTCTCCTTTTCTCCCAAATAACAAGTTGTAATTATCACTGATCCCTCCTTCCAAATTGTTATTATTTGGGTATTTTTTTTTGAAGCATAAAAGCTATTTTATAAAATATTTTTTAAAAGCTTAAATAAATGACTTAAAAATCAATCACTTAGTTGTTTCTTATATCCTGTGTGTCCCTCGAAGTTCAGTTATCTTTTGGCCGAAGAACTCCTTTAACTTCTTTTTAGTGAGGATCTGTGGTTGCTCAGTTCCTTGTCTTTGAAGGTCTAAAATGCCTTTATTTTTCCCTGATTCTTAAGCGATAGTGTAAATCTTTTAGCCGACAGATATTTTCTCTAGGCACGTTCTAGATGTGATTCCATTCCCCTTTCTCATTTGCTCTGGCTGATGAGAAGTCTGGTAGAGGTAGTTCCTCTGTGGTAATATGCCTTCTCTTTGGAAGGTTTTAAGTGTTCCTTTCGCCTGTGATGTCATAGTTCCCTTGTATTGTATCACTGTATATTATCACTAACTACCCTGCTCAGTGTATGAAGTGCACGTTTGTTCCCAGGACAAATATCTTTCTTCTGTTCTAGAAGAGTCTTTTCAAATGCTGTCTCTCTGTTACTCTTATTCCTTTTTTCCTTTTAGAATGTCTATGAGACATTAAAATTTATCCTTATCTTTGAATTGTTCTTTTATATAAAAGACTGTCACTCAATGTTGAGTTTTGGGTGAATGCATCAATGATATCTTCCAAATATCAAATATTCTCTTTGACTGCATTCAAATTAGAGTTTTATTTCATCTAGTGACTTTTTCAAAGATTGCATTTTTGAGTTATTAATTTTGATTTTTTCTTGTTTAACTAAATTTCACCATTAAGTAGATTTTTCAGTCTACTGAAAATCTACTGAATCCCTGAATTAATACAGACTTGAGAATGTATGACCTTGCTGGGGCTAAGCCTATGGCATTAAACTTCACACTTTATTTCCCTCAGAATTTTGAGGCATTGCTCCACTGTGTGCTGCACTATTTCTTTTACTAAAACTTTCCTTGTGGGTTTTTTCTCTGTGTGTGGTAAGAACACTTAACATGAGATTTCTCCTCTTAACATATTTTAAAGTGCACAAACTACATTGTTAACTTAGGTACTATGTTTAGAGCAGATCCCTGGAACGTATTCCTCTTGCATGACAGAGATGTTATACCCACTGAGCCACAGCAGCAAGAATATTTTGCTAAGGGTGGTAGGATTTTATTGCACCTGGATGGTGTTATTTCAGTGAAAGAATGTGTTCACTACATGTGCTGTATTTAACGTTCTCTGTAAAAGAACAGGTGCAAAAGATGTTTCTAAGAATACTAGTTGTACGTATGAGTACATGCAGTGTTATTTCACTAAAAGACTGTCTTTTCAGAGGATTCTGGGAAGATGGCAGAGTAGGACAGCAGAAATCTTCTGTCTTCCCACCCGGATAACAGTGGCACTGGCAGAGTCTGTCTGATGTAACCGTCTTGGAACTCTGGGGTCTGTTGAAAGCTTGGATCATAAATTGTGGTCCATTTTGGTCAACGTCAGCTCTTACCACAGGAGCAGACACCTACCAGCCACCCCCAGCCCCTGGCAGACAGCTGTGCACACAGACTGTGGGGCCGGGGTGGGCCAAGAGGACCCTGTCCTACAGATACTGGGATTTGTGCTCTGATCACCGATTGCTACTTCTGGTCACAGAGGTGCAGACAAGGAGGAGCACATCTATGGTCGTAGCACCTCCCCCATTATTGCAACCCCTCCCCCTCAGGCTGCAGTGACTGCCAGGGGACTTAAAAGGCCCACTCCTGTCTTCCCCCTTTATTTTTTGCTTTCCCCTCTTTTGGGAGCCTGACATTAGAGACTAGGACATTAAAAAATGACTGCATATACAGGGAAAAGTAGAAAGTGCCCATAAATACCTGGGGAAGTTTCAGAAGAAACGTAAGAAGGCATCAAGTTTATGCCTTAGGCTGGCCCTTAGCACAGAGACAGCATACGACAATCGGAGAAGCAAAAACCCTAAACAAAAACAGTAACAAAATCTAGCAAACTTTGGGGAAAGGGGGAAGCCTGATTGCCAGAGTCACCACATTGTTATTATTATTATTTTTGGCTGTGTTGGGTCTTCGTTGCTGCGTGCGGGCTTTCTCCAGTTGCAGTGAGCGGGGTCTACTCTTCCTTGCTGTGTGCAGGCTTCTCATTGCGGTGGCTTCTCTTGTTGCAGAGCACAGGCTCTAGGCGTGTGGACTTCAGTAGTTGTGCTGTGTGGACTCAGTAGTTGTGGCTCATGGGCTCTAGAGCACAGGCTCAGTAGTTGTGGTGCATGGGCTTAGTTGCTCTGCGGCATGCGGGATCTTCCTGGACCAGGGCTCGAACCCGTGTCCCCTGCATTGGCAGGTGGATTCTTAACCACTGTGCCACAGGGAAACCCCAGAGTTACCACATTGTTAAATTGAAATGTCCATTGTTCAGTTAAAAAACAAAAGACATACAAAGAAAAGTATGGCCCATTCAAAGAAAAAAGTTCAGGAGAAACTGTCTCTGAAAAAGACCTAATAGCAGATATATTAGACAATGACTTTAAAACAACTGTTAAATATGCTCAAAGAACTAAAAAAAGATGTGGATAAAGTCAAGAAAACAATGTGTTAACAAAATGGGAGTATCCATAAAGAGAGGAACAGAAAGAAAAAAGATTGAAGAAAAGCTAACAGGCCTAAGGGACTTGTGGGAGAGAGAAAGGGGCAGAGAGAAATAATGGCTAACTTCCCAAATTTGATGAAAGACATGAATATAAGCATCCAAGAAGGTCAATGAATTTCAAGTAAGATGAACTCAAAGAGACCCACACCAAGACATCTTTTAATGAAACTTTCAAAAGACAAAGACAAAGCCAGAATCTAGGGAACAGCAAGAGAGAAGTGAATCATCACACACAAGGGATCCTCAATAAGGTAATCATCATATTTTTCATCAAACCTTTGGAGACCAGATATGATGGGCAGATATATTCAAAGTGCTGAAAGAAAAAGAAACCTGTCAGCCAAGAATCCTGTATCTGGCAAAACTGTCCTTCAAAAGTGAGGAAGAAATTAAGACATTCTCAGATAAACAAAAGCTGAGGGAGCTTGTTACCACTACACCTGCTGTGCAAGAAATGCTCAAGGGAGTCCTGCAGGGTGACACAAAAGGATGCTAGACCAGACCTCAAAGCCATATGGAGAAATAAAGATCTTAATAGAGGTAAATATATGGGCAATTCTAAAAGCTAATATTATTGAAACAATGGCTTGTAATTGCACTTTTTGCTTTCTACAATGATGTAAGAGACTAATACATTTAAGAAAACCAGTTATTAGTGTAAAAGCTAATATTACTATAACTTTTGTTTGTAACTCCAAATCTTATTTTTTACATAATTTAAGAGCCTAATGCATTTAAAAGAATGATTACTTTATGTTTTGGGGCACACAATGTATATAACTTTAGGTTGTTAAATGAAATCTCTGTGGCAACCACAAAGAAAATAACTCTAGTATATACACGAAAGGAAATACAAGTGTTGGCAAGGATGTGGAGAAATTGGAACACTGGTACATGGCTGGTGGGAATATAAAATGGTACAGTCACTGTGGAGGACAGTATGGTGGTTTCTCAAAAAAATTAAAAGTAGAATTATTATATGATCCAGCAATTCCACTTTTGGGTATATACTCAGAAGAATTGGAAGCATGGTCTTGAAGAGATATTTGCACATCCATATTCATAGCAGTGTTACTTACAGCAGCATAGAAACAATCAAGTGTCCATCAACGGATGAATGAGTAAGCGAAGTGTGTTCTATACATACAACGGCAGATTATTCAGCCTTAAAAAGAAGGAAGTGTTGCATATGCTACAACATGAGTGAAGCTTGAGGACATTATTCAAAATGAAATAAGCCATTCACAGGAGGACAAATGCTATATGACTCCACGCCTGTGAGATACTTAGAGTAGTCAAAATCATAGAGACAGAAAGTAGAATGGTGGTTGCCAGGGGCCAGAGGAGGGGAGAATGGGGAGTTACTGTTTAATGAGTATAGACTTACAGTTTTACAAGATGAAAAACTTTTTTTCAGAGTGAAAACTCCTTTTCAGAGTTATGGGGATATATGGTGGTGATCCTTGCACAAAAATGTGAATATATTTAATACCACTGAAATGTACATTTAAAAATGGTGAAGATGGTACACGTTATGCTATGTGTACACACAAAAAAACTTACCAAGAAGAAAAAGAATGTTTTTGATATACTCTGTTGCGTGAAATACACTGTGTAAAGTCACATGCATAAAAGATGTTTCTAAGAGTGATAGAAAACCGAAAAAGTATACAAAAGTCTTTGCAATATATAAGTGTATTTTAAAGAATACTAGTAAAATGAACACCTGGGTATCCTCCACCTAAATTTAGAACGAGAACCTCATTAATCTGTTTGAAACCTCCGTGTGCCCCTAACCGATCGCATCACACTTCCTTTCTCCTAGAGGTAATCATGATCCTGAATTTTTATAAAGGTTGCCTTGATTTTCTTTATAGTTTTACAACATGTGTATGTATCTATGCATCTCCACACAACACATTGTTTAGTACTGCCAGTGTCTGGGCTTTATATAAGTGGACTCTCACTCTGAGTGTCCTTATGGGACTTGTTTCTTTTACTTAACATGAAGTTTCTGAGATGAACAGCCATGACGCATATCACTGTAGTTTACTTACCAGCTCTGCATATGCCACAGTTCATGAACCCATTCTACTGGCTGTAGACATTGGCTGTTTTGGTACTTTTGCTGTCCCACCGATGCTGTTCTAAACATTTCCTGCAGGCCTTCTGGAACACATGTGCAAGAGTGCCAGGGACTGGGTGTTTGCATCTTTAGATATTCTCTGATTTCTTTCATTAGTGTTTTGTTCTGTTCTACATACAGACCCTCTGTTTTATTAGACTTATACCTAAGAATTTCATGTTTTTTGAACAACAGTAAATGCTATTGTATTTGACATTTGTGTCCACGTGTTCATAAGTAGCAAGAAGAAATACAATTGATTTTCATATGTTCGTTTTATATCCTGCAACTTTGTTGAAATTCTTTGTTGAACTTTTTTTTTTTTTTTGTAGAGTCCTTGGAATTTTCTGCATAGACAATCATGTCATCTGCAATTTCATTTTCTCTCTTCCTAACTGTATGCCTTTTATCTCCTTATCTTACCTTATTGCGCTGGTTGGACCTCCAGCACTATGTTGAATAAGAGTGGTAAGAACAGACATCTTCGCCTTGTCACCAATCTTAGCGGAAAGTATCAGTTTCTCACCATTAAATATGATGTTTGCCGTAGGATTTCATAGACACTCTTTATCTAGTTCAGGAAGTTCCACTCTATTCCTATTTTTATGAGATATAAAAAAAATTTTAAGTGAGTGTTGAATTTTGTCAAATGAATTTTCTGCATCAGCTTCTATGGTCGTGCAGTTTTTCTTCTTTAGTCTGTTAATGTGGTGGATTACATGATTGATTTTAAATATTGAACCAGCCTTGCATTTCAAGTGTATATAAACCACACTTGGTTACGGTATACAATTCTTTCTATATATTATAGAGCTAACTTTATTAGCTAATATTTGTTAAGGATTTTTGCATTTATAGTCATGAGGGATATTGGTTTGTTTGCTTTTTGGCCTATCTTTGACTGGTTTTGGTATCAGGGTAACACTGGTTTCATTAAATCAATTACAGTGTTCCTTCCTCTTTTAATTTCTGGAAGAGATTGTATAGAATCGGTGTTAAGTCTTCTTTAAACATTTGGTGGAATTTTTCAGTGAAAGCATCTGGGCCTAGAAATATCTTCCTCTGGGACTTTTAAAATTACAAACTCAATATCCTTAAGAATTAAAGAGTTACTCAAATTATCTATTTCATCTTGGGTGAGTTTTGGTAGATTATGGTTTTGGAGGAACTAGCCTATTTTGTCTAAATTAGCAAATTTATATGTGTAGGGTTGTTCATAGTATTCTCTTATTTTTCTTTTGATGTCTTCAGGGTTTGTAGTGATACCTCTCTGATATTTTATTACAGATATTGATAATTTGTGTCTTCTACTTTTCTTTCTTTTTCAGTCTTGCTAGCAGTTTGCCAATTTTATTGCTCTTTCTATAAAAGCAACTTTTAATTTTGTTGATTTTCTCTATTGTTTTTCTGTTTTCAATTTTATTACTTTCTGCTTATTTCCTTCCCTTTGCTTACTTTGGACTTATTTTGCTCTTCTTTTTCTAGGGTCTTGAGCTGGTAGCTTAGACTATTGATTTGAGACATTTCCTCTTTCCTAATGTATGAATTGTATGGATTTAGTGATATAAATTTCCCTCTCGATGTTGCCTAGCTGTGCCCCACAGATTAAGCACATATTGCTTTTTCATTTTAGTTCAATGTAATTTTTGACTTTTACATGAATTCCTCTTTAACTCATGGATTATTTAGTAGTATGTTGCTTAGTTTCCAATTAGTGTTTGGCAGTTTTCTTTCTATTATTGATTTCTAGTTTGATTCCACTATGTTTGAAAACACACTCTTTATACCTTCGTTTATTTCCAATTTGTTGAGCTATTTTTTTATGACTCAGGATATGGCGAATCCTAGTGTATATTCCATAGGCACATGAAAAGTGTGTATCTTCTGCTGTTGTTGGGTGGAGTGCTCTATAATTATCTGTTGAATCCTGTTGGTTGATTGTATCACTGAGTTCTCTAATTTTACTGATTATATGCCTAGTTGTTTTATCTATTGTTGATGTTAAAGTTTCCAACAATGATTATGGATTTGTTCATTTCATCTTTTGGTTATCAGTTTTTGCTTCATGTATTTTGTAGTTCTGTAGTTTGGTTCATGCATATTTAGGATTGCTATGGTGGACTGACTTTTTATTATTATATAGTGTCCCTCTCTGTCTCTGGTAATTTTCTTTGCTCTGAAATCTACCTTATATTAATATAAGCACTCCTGCTTTCCTTTGATTAATGTTTGCATGATATATATTTTTCCATCTTTTTGTTTTCAGTCTTCCTGTACTGTTATTTTTTCAAGAGTGCCTCTTTTAAATAGCAAAGAGTTGGGTCATAGTTTTTAGTCCACTCTGCCAACCTCTGTCTTTTAATTGGTATATTTAAACCATTTACATTTAATGTAATTATTGATATATTAGGACTTAAATCTGACATTTTATTTTTTATTTCCTCTTTATTCTCTCTGCTTTTCATTTGTATGTTTTCTTTCTCTTGCCTTCCTGTGGTTCACTTGAACATTTTTAGAATTCCATTCTGATTTATCTTTAGTGTTCATTAGTCTATCTCTTTGTACAGCTTTTTAAGTGGTTGTTCTTGGTATTACAGTATATATAACTAACATGTCGCATGTTGTCCTTTTACCAGTTTGAGTGAAGATTAGAAACCTTTCCTCCTCTTATGTCTCTTTAGTCTGTCCTATTTATAATACAGTGTTTTAAATATCTTTTTAATGTACATTTAGAACAATATCAGAGAGTGGTATACTTTTGCTGTAATTGTCAAACATAATTTAGAAAACTCAAGAAGAGCCTATTGTATAAACTTTACTGTATTTTTACTTACTGTGTTCTTCTTTTCTTGCTGATGTTCTCAAATTCCTTCTTTCATCATTTCCATTCTGTTTAGAGAAATTACTTTAGTCATTATTTTAGGATAGGTCTACTTCTCTTAGTTTTTCTTCACCTGAGAATGCCTTGATTTCCCCTTCATTCTTAAAGGACATTTTCTGAATTATATAGGATTCTGAATTGACAGTTATTTTCTTTTAACACATAAAATATTGGGCCACTTTCTTCCAGCCTCCATGATTTCAGATGAGAAATACGCTATTATTCCAACTTTTTTTCCCCTAAAGGTAGGTCAGTTTTTCTCTGGCAGACATCAGGACTTTTTTTTTTTCTTCTGTGTCTTTAGTTTTCAGAAGTGTAATTATGAGGTGTTTTGATACGGATTTTAAATTTATCCTGTTTGGGTTTGCTCATCTTCAGAATCTGTAGGTTTATGTCTCTTGCTAAATTTGAGAGGTTTTCAACTCTCATTTCTTTGATTAGTGTTTCTTTTCCTCCTCTTTCTCCTCCTCTTCATTCCTGGTTTGTTCTCTCTGCAGAACACAGGCCAGCAGAGAGACGCTTCCCACTCTGTGTTGTCTGTGAGGACACCCTAGAGAGATTCCTGACCACAGTGGGGCCGAGGCCCTAAAGAGGGACGTGAAGAGGCTTCTTATGTGAAGGAGTTCTGTAGGTGCAATTGAGAACAACCAAATCATCTACTAACAAGTTGTGTACAGATCACTCAATAACTGAAGCGCAGGTATACACACATCAGGCACTTACGAGGAACGAGTCCACATGTGGCTCTGTGTTAACACCATCTCTCTTCACCAGGGCCTGGGTGTGGCAACTGTCTGGCCAGGACTTGCCCAGGTCAGCTGGCTCTGTGATGTTGACCCCCCGCCCCGTACGCTGGTTCATGGTCCACAATGGCCACTGACATCATAACTGATATTAAAATCCCGGAGACTGCAGTCCCCACAGTTGCTGAGTTCAGGTAAAGGCACACATGCCCTGTCAGCCTGGCTCTGCAGCTCCCTGCCCTGCTCCACAACTGACGCGTGAACCCGTCGTGGGCCAGCACCTGGAGCAGCTGCCCGAAACACCTGCGCTGGGTCTCCCGGTGCCAGGGTTGGGAGGAGGGGTGGGGTACAGCTCTCTGGGACTTATGGTGAGAAAATGTCTGAAGTCAGTGTCATTGGACATGACTTCCTCTTTCTTCACACTCACAGTTTGTGGGTGACTCCCCGCCCCCCAGGGTCAGGCCACCCAGAGCCTTGCTCTTTAATTACTTCATGCCCTTGTGTGTGACCTACAGACCCTTTTGTGAGCAGTGGGCTTGTGTGTTTGGAACAAGTGGTGACACCAGCGTGGAAGCTGGCCCTGTAGGGTGGGCGCAGTGAGGCACATGTCATGGAGTTTGTCCTGCTGGAGCAGGACGGCCTCACGCAGGTTTGCAAAGTTGTTGAGAAGATATTTTCCAGGCAAGAGAGACCTTTACAGAAGTCACAAAGTAGTATTTTTTAAATCTTTTGCCTGTAAGAAAAAGGCAAGTTTGTAATGTTGGGGGGGCGGGGGAGGGGTACGAAGAAATAGAATGTGAATGACAAAGAATTAACAGGTGAGAAATGATTTTCCTTCGTGCTGAGCAGAATTTAGCAAAAGGCCCCGAATTGGGGCATTCTGCATGAGAGTCCACTGAAGTTGCATAAGGCTTGTGAAACAGTCCAGGTGACTGGTTTTGTGTATCTTTCTCTCTTGTTTTTTAATAAGAAAATCGGAGCAGTTATTCTTGTGCCGCAGTCTGCTCAGGGTGGTCGTGTACTGGAGGCGGATCTTCAGAGAATGTGGTCAGTTTGCGGGAACAGGAGGGACCCCAAGGCTGTGGGCACACGTGGTAGACTGAGAAGGGGTGCACCGAGGACGGAGGGTGCTGAGATCTGCAGAGCTAAGTCTGTGGTTCTCAAGTTAAAATAGGAGAAGAGAGTAAAATTATTGTTTTCTAAATCTTAGTAGGTTCCAGGTATGGTTTCTCTTTTTAATCTGTATTCTCAGCCCTGAGTCAACTTTGGAACTTTGCCTTTGGGGCCAAACATGTTTTGTGGTCGGTCTGCTTCTTCAGAGCTCACTCAACAGCATCCGCGCATCTCTCTGGGCCTGGTGGCGGGCGGGGATGACTTGCATCTCTCTGCCCCAAGGTCACCCTGGCCGGCCCCCACCCAGCAGTCTCCAGTCTTCCTGGAAACCCCCCGCCGGTGTCGCGGCCGCTGCTCCTGATTCTGTGTGCCCCCGCCCCCCCACCCACCGAAGTAAGTGTGCTTCCTGCTTACCTGGGGGTTCCCAGCCTCTCCAGACAGACCAAGTCCTGGAGGTCAGCGGGCTTCCACCACTGCTTCTGGAACCTGTCTACATACGACATATGTGCAAACACGCGGGAATTTTCTGGAACGTGGACCCGAGCGTTTGGTCACAGAGGCCAGGAAACCAGCCAGGGGTCCTGACTCACTTTCAGGGCGGGGCTGGAGGGTCAGGTTTCCTGCTCGCCCCACCTGGGGTGCAGGTCTCACCGTTACCTGGGTGCGTCCGGGTGTGTTCTCTGGCTGGGAGGAGCTCAGGTCGTCTGCAGCCTTTGTAAACGAGGCTGCCGGCCTGGAACTGCCGGTCGGTGGAGCGGCTGCTGTCCTGCCCCGCGTGGGGCGGGCGGTGTGCTCGGGTGCTGGCCTGGCTCCCGGGGCGAGCTGGTTTGGGTTTTCATCAGCATTAACGCAGGAGAGGCCGGGTGGCTTATGACAAAGCTGGGCCTTCACACTCAGGCACGTGGTTGGGTTCAGCCCAAGGTCCCCGTGAGTACGTCGTGGGCTGCGGTCTGGGCAGCAGCCTCACTGGGCCTCCCTCTGGCTCACGAGTCCTTCTCCCCGCGAAGTCCTCGAGACCCTTGGGTGCTCTGCGGTCCCCTGTGTCTGCAATTCCCACCTGGGGACTTCGATGCTCCCAGCTCCCCAGGGGGTGGAGGAGGGCACCCTGAGCTGGCTGGCGTAGCCCCCACCCGGCCGTGGAGGACAGGCAGCTCGTGCGGGGGGCAGGACTGTGCCCTGCTGGGCTCCACTTGACCTGTGGGGCCTGTGGCCACAGGTGCAGCTCAGAAGCAACCTGCCCGTGAGGTGTGGCCAGGCAGGACTGATGGGGCAGGACTCGGTGTCGCAGCTGCAGCGGTGCTGCCTCTCCTAGTGGGAGCTGGGCTGGCACATCGGAATGGCCACAACCAAGCCTCCAGTGAGGATTCCCGGGAGGGGGTGCTTCCCCTCTGCGTCACTGCAAGATGGGGAGACGGGTCCCCAGAGACTGTGCTCAGGCCCTTCCAGGCATGATCCGGGAGGCAGCTGATGGCGCAGTGGCTTCCGGTAGCCCTGTGACCACAGCTGGACGGGCGGCCTCATCACCATCCCCAAAGGTCTCCACCTACGCTGAGTGCAGAGCCAAGCCCGGCTGTGCTGGGCTTTGAAGGGAGGACGGTTCAGGGCCTCAGGAAGGAGATGGGAGGGGCTCTTAGGAACGTGAGAGTGGGCAGGGAAGAGAGGAGCGAGGCCGGCGAGATGGAGGGCGGACCTGGTCCTGGGGGGGCGCCTTGGAAACTGATGGGGTTGAGGCGAAGATCCGTGCAGAGCAGGGAGCTGCAGGCGCCGGGAGGGCGAAGCTGGTCGGTGCCCCACGGGGGCTGCACGGCCAAGGGGATGGGCTGCTGCCCGTGTGACTGTCAGCGGCTCTCCGTTCCTCTAACCCCCTCTGGCCGCTGTGAGAACGGGCGTCCCGAGTCGCCGCAGGGAGCTTCCTCGCCGTGCTGGCCCTTGAGGAAGGAGGAGGAGATTGTGGCTTCGGGGAAACAATGTCAAGACCTTCGCTGTGGAGGGGATTTGGAGTTAGGGCCATGTGTGTGTCGGTCCTAATGTAAAGGTCAGATCCTGGGTGCCCCTCCAGCCACTCAGCTGTGTCCTCACTCACCCAACACCTGCTATGTGCCGAGGGCCGCGTGAGGCCCGTGAAGATAGATCACACACAGGCCTCGAGCTCGGGCGCTGCCGAGGCGAGAAAACACAGTAAGGGCGGCACGTGGGGAGCGGGCGCTGGCGTGTGCCTCCCGCCTGTGCAGACCCGGGAGCTCCCTAGGACAGACAGGAAGCGCTTGTCACGGGGGGCCCTTCTTTCTCGGGATGTTGTCCAGACCCAGACAGCAGACACCGAGCGCTGAGGGACTGTCCTCAGACGTTCCCGCAGGAAGAGGGGGGCCCCAGCGCCATCCTCTCTGCGTCCCGTGAGGCTGCGTGTGGCCACCACGTCCCACAGGAGGCAGGGCTGCCAGTCACCTGCCCTCTGTTGTGGTGACGACGTCTCGCGCCTTCCGACAGATGCTCGTCCCTGTTCCTGTGCCTGACCGGGGCCCGCCGGGGGCCCAGCCTTGGAGTTCAGGTCAGTTCATGGTCTGAGCGCTTGGCGAGGCCCCCCGGCTCTCAGGCGGGCATGGCGCGCTGCTGTGCTGTGAGGAGTTAACATGGCCGTGACAGTGGCTTCGGTGCCTGGCGCTCCCGTGTCCATGGTGAGCGCAGCTGCTCACCGCGTCCTGGGTTCTGACTTAGCAGTGAGCTGGCATTGGGTCCTCAGGCTCCTGACTCGGTGCTTCCCCGAGCTCTTCATGTCTCCCCAGACGCTCAGGTGGCTGCTGCCGTTTTCCCAGGAAAATGAGGCTCTGGGTGGGTGAGGTCAGTCGGTGGCCCAGGCTCCCGGGCTCACTGCTGAGCTGGGGCCCGGAGGGCACTGAGCTGGTGGGGGAAGCCGCCGGGTCCGCTGCTCCCTGGGCCGAGCCTGCCTGCCTGCTGGTGACAACAAGATGATAAGATACCTGAGACTACGGAGCCGTCGTGTGGTCTGAGTTCCCCATGCGTGGTTGGTGTTCCTGGGGCCCTGAGATTCCCCGAGTCATTCATTGTTCGTGCACAAATGCAGCATTCTCCCGAGAACAGCACCGTGGGCCGTGAGCACGTGGACAGAGCACGTGGGGGGCTGAGTCTGGTTTCTGCGTCGCGTCGTGTCCCCCTGAGCGAGGGGGAGGCGTGGACTCAGCCTCCAGGGAGGGAGGAATGGACATCGGCAAAGGCTTCCTGGAGAAGGTGCCCTGACGACTGACTGGGGTCTATTTTAAAGGGGGTGATACACTTATTTCCCCTTATTTGCTGCAGGAGAGTAACAGCAATTACCTTTCCTAAACTTCTGAAAAGCATAGATACACCATAAACATCCCCGAGATACTCCATGATTATTGGAGAAAAAGTCATTAATTATTTAACTTTTCTGGTTGAGAGAGGAAGACGAAGACCTGGAGAGAAGGGGTGAGTTGCCCACTGTCCCGGCTGCAGTAGGTTCTGGAAGTGAGAAAAAGTCCCCTCCTGTTTGCCATACGCTCTAGCTACTGGTGGCGTCTCTGCCACAGACAAAGACAAAAAACACTGGTGGAGAAGCTCACCAGAGCCACGAGAACGCCCAGGCTCAGGAGGGTGGCGGCAGACCCCCATCTGCAGCCTCGGGGTCAGCGGCCCCTCACGTGGCTCCAGCAGGCGATCACCACAGCCACGGCCTTGCTGTCTGGCCCTGATTGCTCCCCTCTGTTTACTGCAGACACACCTGCAGCACTTCCTCATGTAAATGAGCCCAGTCGCACGATGGGGCCTGTTGCTTTGCTGGAAGTGCTGGCAGCAGTGGGGCTTTGGGGGCTGTTGCTCTGGTCTTGTCCTCTCCTTTCTTCCTCAGCCCTCTGGATAACCAAGTGGGAGATGGAAATGAGGGGGGCGTTCCTTGGCTGTTGAAGTGGGTGCATGTTTGTATCTGACAGAGCCACCCCCAGGGACGAGACCTCACGTACTTACAAGAGGGTGGCAGGATCTAAAGCCCTTTCTGATCCTCAGTCGATGCTGACAGACAGGTGCTGGGAGCAGGAAGGGGGCGTGCTGCAGTGTCCAAGAGAACGCCACGGTCCACTGTGGGTCGCTTATGTGAATCGTACCCCAGAAATCCATCTGGGACTGGGAACATGGCATAAAATACTAATATTTTGATTTTAATTATATCTTTTATCTAATAATTCAAGCATTAATATCATCCATTTGTTTGTGTCACATGTTCTGAGATAAATATCATCATTACCACCACCACCATCACCACCATCACCATCATCATCACCATCATCACCACCATCACCACCATCACCACCATCACCATCACCACCATCATCACCACCATCACCATCATCACCACCACCATCATCACCACCATCACCATCATCACCACCATCACCATCATCACCACCATCACCATCATCACCATCACCATCATCACCACCACCATCATCACCACCATCACCATCATCACCACCATCACCATCATCACCACCATCACCATCACCACCATCATCACCACCATCACCATCATCACCATCACCATCATCACCACCATCACCATCATCACCATCATCACCATCACCATCATCACCACCACCATCATCACCACCATCACCATCATCACCACCATCACCATCATCACCACCATCACCATCACCACCATCATCACCACCATCACCATCATCACCACCATCACCATCATCACCACCATCACCATCATCACCATCACCACCATCACCATCATCATCACCATCACCACCATCATCACCACCATCACCACCATCACCATCATCACCATCACCACCATCATCACCACCATCACCACCATCACCATCATCACCACCACCACCATCATCACCACCATCACCATCATCATCACCACCATCACCACCATCACCATCATCACCATCACCACCATCACCATCATCATCACCATCACCATCACCACCATCATCACCACCATCACCACCATCACCATCATCACCATCACCACCATCATCACCACCATCACCACCATCACCATCATCACCACCACCACCATCATCACCACCATCACCATCATCACCACCATCATCAGAAGACCTCTATGAAGAACCTGAGAGCACAATGTCCTTTGGCCTGAAAGATACAAAGAGAATTGCACAGATGTACTTGCCCACTATGACTGAACACTATTAGAAGGATGATAAGGCAGGTGTAGCTCATATATTTTTAGGACATGAAGAGAAATACAGAAATAAAAGGAAATAAGGATAAAGCAGAGTAACTCTGAGGGGTAAAACACTTGTTTTGAGGAGAAAAATACACACATCTTAGGTGCAAAACCCAGTGAAGTTCTCCAGTGAGCACAGTGGGATAGTCATCAGCGGCCGCTTCCCAGCAGCCTGTCGCTCCTCCACTCTGTCACTGTGTCCTTCCACCTCAGCCTTGAATAGCCTGACTGCTAACCTTTAGATTAGCTTTTCCTGATTTTGAACTTTGTATGACTAGAATCAGACAATACATATTTTGTGTGTCTGGTTTCTTTCCCTCACAGTACGTGAGATTTCTCCCTGTTCGTGCCTGCCATTGGAGGTTCTTACTGCTGAAGGGAAACCACAAGTTATCCCTCTACTAATGATGAGCGTTTGTGTGGTTCCCAGCTTTGGGCTATTAAAAAGCACTCCCGCGAACACGCTGTCTGATGGGTCTATACCTCAGGGCAGAATTGCTGGATCATCAGATAGGCACCTACTGAAGGTTTTGTTTTCACGGATACTACCAAGTGGTTCCACAGGGTTGTACCAATTTACACTCTCACGGTGGTGAGTGAGAGTTTCAGCTTCTCTACCTCTTTACCAACGCTTTGTATCTGAGTAACTTTTTAAAGACAATTACAGTAATATCCAAAGGAGTGCTTCGTAGAAATAATAACGGCAGATGCTTTGGACCATGAACATAATAAATGACAATTTATTATATGACATAATAAGGATAAATACATCATCTAGCCGGGTTGTGCGTACCCAGCACCTGGCACAGTGCCATCCAATCTCGAAAATCAATAATGGCGTGTTGGTGCCTCGGTGTGGGTTCCGTGAGAGGAGCGGGTCACTAATCAGTGTCCTTGGATGAGGCGTTTGCTGTGGGGACTGTGGCAGAGCTGAGGGAACCAGTCTAGAGGGAAATGGGGGTCAGAGGGTGCCACAAGCTGTTGGTCTGAGAAGCCGAGCGTGTCCGGCTGCCATGGATCAAGGGGACGCCCGAGGAGACCCGAGGAGGCTGTGCTTCTGTGCGGTTTGCAGCCAAACATCTGGCGCTGGGCTTGGGGTTAGCGGTTGGGAAGAGTTGCTGGACCCTGAGAGGAAGAGTGAGGACAGCTGGCGCCTCCAGGCCCTCTGCTCCATCCATCTCCGCCGCCGCTGCTTGATGGGCGGAAGGGCTCTCCTTGCGCGCGTGATGAGAAGAGCCCACCAGCTCCTCCGGGCCTGACGCCAACCGCTCCTGCTGGGGAGGTCCTCCGGGATGGGCACACCCACCCCAGCTTCTGGGTTTCTGAGCGGGTAGGACTCTCTGCCGGCAGGTGACGTGCCGGGCGCTCAGCGGCCAGCCACCACCGTGGCGGCATCCTACCCGTGCCAGTCACCGCTGAACACGCGCCCTTTCCCTGGAAGGCGCCCTTTGGCCTGAGGCAGCCCAATGGGCACAGAAGGAGGCGCTGTACCCTCGTGTCCAGACTGCAGCTGTCCCCACTCATCCAAAGGGTTCCTTCCAAGAACAAAGGCTGAGAACCACGCGATTCTGGGCTGTAGGGACCTTAGCGACACTGCCCTCCCCGCAATCTTGCTGTCCTCAGCAGAGAAGAAGCAACAGGTCCGGAGAGGCCCGGGGACCAGCTGGCGGCCACACAGCAACTGCAACCCTGGGTCTGGGCCCCCGTCCTTCCCTCCTCTGCACCCTGCGAAGGCGCGGCTCCCGGGCGGGTGCTTGCTGAGTGAGGAGACTTCAGTCAGGTCAGGGTCAGCCCCAGACAGTGCCTAAGAGAAGCCAGTTGTGGGTGTGGCCTGGGGGTGCTGCTCGGCTGGGGCCCGGGACTCTCACTGCTCTCTGAGCCCCTGCAGAGCAGCCTGGGCCCGGGGGTGGCATGTCCGGCAAGGGGATGGTACAGAGAGCCACAGATCTGAGAGGACCGTAAACCCCGAAGCTACCGATGAGGTGCTGATACGGAACGAAGCCAGCGGTGGTCGGGGACCCCTGAGGAGGAGCGAGCCCTGTGGTGTCGGCGGGGCTGGGCAGATCGTGCGGCTCCCGGACGGGCTCCCGGCGAGGGCCAGCCACTGAGTGAGCGACTTACGGTCCCAGGGGTGGTTAGTTTACGAGTCCACCCGGCTGGGCCATGGTGCCCAGTGTTTGGTCAAACACCAGTCTAATTGCTGTGAAGTTATTTTTGGGTGAGATCAACATTAGAATCGGTGGACTTTGAGTCCAGCAGACGACCCTCCACGGCGGGGGTGGGCCTCACCCAAGCAGCTGAAGACAGTAGAGAAAATAATTGAGTTTTTCCAGGAAAGAAGTGATTCTACCTCAAGCCTGCGACATAGAAGTCCTGCCTGAGGGTCCAGGCTGCTGGGCTGCCCTGCCGCCTTCACACTGGTCAGCCCCGAGGACTACGTGAGTCCGTTCTTTAAAATAACTCTCTCTGTCTCTCACACGTGTGTTCCTTCGGAGAACCTTGGCTGATACGCTGCTACAGCACCGCCTCGTCATGGTCTCAGGACCCCAGTGCTGGGGCCACTGTTGCTGTCCTTGCCTGGGGCCGGGCCCTCTACGCAGACAGGCACGGCTGCTCCCAGCTCCTTCGACAAGCCCCCGCACAGGCTGCAGGGCGCAGAGATGCGGCGTGGCCAGTGCAGGCCTTCGGGAGGCGGACGGCAGGTGGGATCCAGGCAGGGAACCGCAGGGGCAATGCCTGTGAAGCATGGGGAGGCGGCCGGGAGGACCGGGCCCCGGGCTGACTGAGAGTCCTTGGGCCAAGGTGAGGTCTGGGGACTGGACGGGCCTACAGCCCCCGACCAGAGGCAACTCTTGGGAGTGGACAAGTCGTCAACGTGCTGGTGGGCCCGGTGGGGGGGTGTCGGGCCCCCGTCCCCTCTCTCTTTGCAGCAGAGGGTCTGGGGGTGCTCTCCTGGCCCCGCCGAGGCCAGTGTGAGGCTCTGCTCTCCCTCAGCCCCGTGGTGCCCCTTAGGAGGTGGGCTTGGAAGGCAGCCTAGGGGGAGGTCCTGCCTGGACAGGGCCGTCTGGAGACAGGGAGTCTGTCCGTCCCAGCTGTTCCCTCATTACCTGGACGTGGGCTCTGGCTGTTTTCACCTTCGGTCCAAACGCGGCATCTCCATCAATGAAGCGTGAAGGTTTGTCCCCTTCACTGGAATCTTGAAAAATCTCACTTCCTCTCACGTGATGTGGCTGTTCGTGCAGCAAACACTTGGCCGTCCAAGGCTGGAGCGTCCACTGCCTGGTCCTACCCTGCTGACAAGTGCGGCCGGGTAGGCACAGGAAGCCTGAGGACATGATCATGGGAGCCCCCCCTGTTGTCACGACGGATTACCTTAACTCCGAGTTTATCCCCGTCGTGGGCAAAAGCCTTGCACTTCCTTCATTTTTAAGCTCTGTAATTAGGTGCACATAGCTCCTTTGATCAGTGTAATAGCTGTTTACAGCCGGGGCAAGGCCCAGCCCTCCCTCACCTCCCAGGAGCCCCCAGGCTGCACCCGCTGCCTGGCTGGGGAGAGAAAAAACCATTTCATTAAGCCTCCTGTTTTGAACGGCAGTTCCCCTTGGGAGGCCCTGCGGGGACCCTCAGCCCTCTCAGAAACACCACTAGAAACCATCGGCCTGGGTTCTCGTCCCTCCTGAGTCCACAGGCCAGGCTGCTTCCACAGGCAGGTTCGTTCCAGGCGGCATCAGCACCAACAGCAAGGAGAGCCCTCAGCAGCCTCCAGAGCCTTTGTGACCAGGAAGAACCGGATTCTTGACAAGCAGGTTCCTTTGCAGTCAGGCCCACAACCTCTGAACAGCAAGGCCAGGTTCCCCATGCCCATGGCCACCTATGACCCAGGTGTCCCCTGCCCGTGGCCACCTATAGGTGCCTCTCTCACTGCACTGACCGGTCATGGAGCTCGGGACCCACCTGGAGACGATGTGAACTTGGCCGGATGGACTGGGCTATGGGCAGTGCCTTGGGCCCGACAGGACCGGGTCACCCTCGAGAACAGACGTGCTTTAGTGTAAGTTGGCAGCCTGTCCAAAGCCCTGGTTTTTGTGAGAAGTGTTCATCCTTGCCCAGCGGTGCTGGCATCTGGCAGGTCTGCCCAGGGCTGGCCGTCTTGTGCGGCGAAGCTCTGGGGCCTCGGCGCAAGGGTGGGGGCCTGTCTTGAGAGAATTTGGAAACAATTCAGCCAGCGAAAGCTTGGCTTGCTTTTATTACCACCGTGAGCCAGTAGTCCTGAACTCAAAACTCTACATTCAGGATGAACGGCGACAGAAACCACGGAGCAGGGGCGCCCGACACTCCAATACCACTGGAATGTGGCCCCGGGGGTTAAAACAGCGAGCCCAGGGTGTACTGCCAGTGTGCCCCTTTGGTGAAGAGAGACATTCACATAATCAAGAAGTGTTCATCTATGAATTTTCCTTTCTTAGCAATGTAATATCTGTTTTACTTTTTATCAGCTTTTAATTTTAGTTTTTTAAACTTTACTGGTGTGATTCTATATATGCAGTTTAATAACAGAAGATTTCTGTCCTTGTTTCTTTTCTGGCCACTGTTATTGTTTGTTTCATCTCATGATTGTTGCTGAGAGTAATTTTGTCCTGTGGAGCAGCAGGTTAAAACGACGCACACGGCGGGGTGAGTGTGCTGGTCCTGTCCCCGGAGGCCGCAGCTGCTCAGCGATGGGCAGGACGCCGGGAGGGGGTGGGAGCTCCTGCCAGGCCAAGTGGCCGTGTAGCGTCCCGCGACTCCCAGAGATTCAAACAGAATTTGGGTGGCATCTGGACCAAGGGGGCAGCTGCCAGCCTCCCATGCTCCTGCGACCTGTCTGTTCCCGAGACCGTGGACAGTAGCTTCCCTGCCCCCGGACCCAAGGACCCTGAGGTTTGCACTCTCGGCCTCGTCCAGACTAGTCAGGGGTTGGCATGATGCCCAGACAGCATCTGCTGTTTCGCACGCTAATCCGACCCCGAATCAACTCCTCACAGACCTGCCCAGGACTCGCTCCCTCTCTGGGCTTGCTTAGGTTAGGCTCGTCTCCCCTGTGACCCAGGCTCTGGAGGCAGAGACCCGTCACTGTCATGCGGGGTCCTGGTGGCAAAGCGCCTTTAAGCGGGGGGGTGTGTGTTCACAGCTGGGCCGGCCCAGCAGCGTGGGCTGGGTTTGTGGGGAGGGGAGGCCTAGGCCTTCGAGATGGGGAGAGTGGGTGGGATTAATTAGCAAGGCTGCTGGGCCGGCCTGTTTCCAGCAACTGCTGTAGACACGGACGCCTGGGCGTGAAGCGGAGAAAAGCAAGGCTCCTGCAGACAGAAGCACCTTGGCCAACATTTCCTGGTGCAGAGACTCCTGACGCGGGTCCCAGCCGGCCGGCACCCCTCCTCTCCAGGCCCATCAGGGCACCACGTGGGTCAGGCCTGGAGCCCCCGCCCATTCACAGCCCCCCACCCGGGTCTCGTCTCCCCCAGCGCAGCCTCGCTGCTTCCGTCTGAGCCGCCTTCTCTTCCTCGTTGGGGCTCGTTGCCGGGGTGTCTCGTTCAGCCCCACGGCCCTCAGAGCCGCCCAGTCTGATGAGCACCAAGGTTGCCTCCCCAGCCCAGGATGCCCCCCCCCCAGCCCACGCAGCACCTGCACTTGGATGCCTGATGAGCTGCCCGCACTAAGATGGTCCAGGTCAAAGGAGTCCCGGCTCCACGTCCCCAGTCTGCTTCTCCTACATCCTACAACCTCCCTCAAGCCTCAGCCGGGGCTGCTTGAGCTGAGAGCTTGGGGGGACCCTCGGTGCTTCTCGGCTCCTGCACAAACGTCCAGCCCAGCAGCAAAAACCGGCCACGGGAGCGCGACCGGAATGCGATTTCTCCTCCACCTCGACCAGGATCGTCGTCTGGACCAGGCCAGCCGCGAGCACCCCGGATCACCGCAGAGGTCTCCTGCTGTCCCTCTGCTCCTGTGCCCCTCTCCCCACCCGCTCCATCCAGCTTTCACAGAGCAGCTGGAGAGCCTTCTCCAGCGCAGGCTGTCACCTGGAAACTCTGTGGTCCCCCGGGGCCAACCGCAGCCTCTCCAGCCCCCTCTGGTTCCCTGTCCTTACACCTGGGCCCTGGCAGCGGCTGTTTCCCTGGACCCTGGGCTGGCCTCCCCCGTCATTCACTGCCCCCACGTCACCGGTCGGAGAGGCCCTGACACCCTAGCCCCACCTCCCTCCCCACGTTGTCGGCTGCCAGGAGCCTCGCTGCCTGACCAAAGTGCGCTTGTCGATGGGCTGCGTCTCCACACAAGAAAGCAGCCCCGGCGGGTCCCCAGCACTGGGGGGAGTGGCCATCACTCCCTGAGAGGGTGGGTGCGGTGCCCTCTGCCGGGACCGGCCGCTGTGCCTCCTGAGAGGGGGCCCTCGCGACCATCCCCGTGTCTCCTGGTCGCTGCCCTGTGGCTCTGAGACAAACTCGGAAGACAGCGCAGGGATCAGTGGAGGAGAGCTGCCTCCAGTGGGGCTGGGCGGCGCTGGGGCCGCTCACGGGCAGGCGTGGGGCCCACGCGCAGCGACCCAGCGCCTTCCACGCTCTCCCGTGGGGCGGGGCCGAGAATTCGTGAAGATGCGCTGGACCACCTCCCAGCGGCTGCTCTCGGCCCAGGCTGGGGCTGTTGGAGCCCAGCCTCTCGCGGGGGGGACTGCTGGCGTCCCCACTCCATATCCGTAAGCAGCTTGCGCATTTGTGTGCTAAGAAGGCGTGGGTGCTGCCTGGGTTTGAGGGGCCGTGGGGTCCCTGGGGTGCCGTGAGGGGACCCCAGCCCCATCCCCTGGCTGTGGAAGGCACATCATCCAGCAGCCTGTGGGCAAACACGGGGTCTGTTGTGGGCGGAGTTGTGTCCCCCTCAATTCATACACTGATGTCTTGATCCGGTCCTTCAGAATGGGACCTTATTTGGAAACAGTGTCCCCACCGGACTTGGGTGGACCCTCGCCCGGGACCGTGGTCCTTATCGGAAGGGGAAATTTGGACGCAGAGGAAGGTGACGTGGAGGCCCCCAGGGGGCAGCCGGCGCTCTGCAGGCGGGAGAGGGGCCCCGGGAGCCTTCGGGGCAGGCCCTGGACCGCCGTCCGAGGCCTTCAGAAGTGTGAGTCGGCCGCAGACTGTGGTCCTGTTGCGGAGGCCCAGAGAGACGCACAGGCAGCACTGGCTCCGCCTGGCTTCCGGATGGACAGACGGCTGCGTGGACAAGGGTGGTCCTCACGCTCACAAGGCTCTTCACGATTTAACCGCCACGTTCCAGAGGCTCATCAAGTGCTCAGGCTTGAGGGAGCTTCGTGGACGTTGCCAGGTGCTCCCGCACGGCAGGAGACTGGGCAGTGCCGGCTGGGCTCCGTCCGCACGCGGCTCCGGGTTGAGCTCGGGGAGAAGGTTGGTGCCTGGGTGGAGGCCCCCGCCCGCGGCAGCTCGGGGCTAGCGGGCCTCCGGCCTCTGCCGCGTCGGATCTCATCTGGGTGCGAATCAAGTGGGAACCGAGGAGCCAGACCTTCCCGTGGTGGTTATGGGGCAGCGTTTTCTCTTCCGGTTGGAATAGAAACTGAGACGTGCCAGGAAGAGGGAGGCGGAACTCGGCGTAGGTGGAGATTCCTTGAACTGAGGTCTCTGAGCTTCAGAAGAAGCGAGTTTTAACGCTGGTTCTTCTTTCTTTCTCTCTTTTACACATGCATTTCTGAAACATTCATAGTTGACCTCCTGGGCTCACCGGGAGGGGCCGGCGTGACACCGCGGGGAGGCTGGTCATCTGCTCCCGCCCCTCCAGCGCTGGGCAGCTCTCAGGCCTGCAGCCTGCCCCGCACCCGAGCCGCCCGGCCCCTGCCGGCCCTCCCCTCCCCTGGCCCGGGCTCCCCAGCTGCCATCTCTCCCTGGTTCCCTGGAAGCAATGGTGGTGATGGTGTGGATTGCATTACAGCTGCGACCCATCCAGCAACACCGAAAAGACCTCCTTAAAATATTCATGGTAACCATGACTCATCCGGCTGCCTGTGCGCAGAGGCAGCTGAGGAGTCGGGGGAGGGGGCAGCCTCCGAAGAGCCGGGCTGCACTGGCTGAACAGGGCACCGGACCCCAAACAAACACAGCCCTCCCGCCTCCCTACCGCCCCGCCCGCTCTCTCATCTGGGGGGTGAAGGAGGCCGGGCCACTCTCCAGGGGGACACTTCCAGGCAATGAATATTTCATAAGGGGACAGAGCTGGTCAGTGAAAGATTACGGAGCTTCACATCCTCAGGGAGAGAAGAAAGGACTGTTTGATTCCACAAGTCAGCTGGTGTGTTTCCGACGGAGGGAGGCCGAGGGAGGCTGGGGGTAAATTATTTAGCGAATTGAAAACTGGTCTTGGGGGATGCGATGCTGCAATGAGACTGTCCCTGGGAGGGGACACGGGAAGCAAGACAGCACTTCCAAGGCCTGGGACGTGGGGAAACCATGACCTCCCTTCAGGCCCTTGTGCAGCTCCTAGCTCCCAGGACTCCCCACAAATACGGCTGAAAAAGAGAAGAGAGAAGAAGGGAAGTATTTCAGCAATCTTCCTGCCGTCTTGTTAAACTGAATCTGTGAAAGTACTTGTCAATTAGTCATCAGTCTCTGGCACAATATAATTGCTCAGTTACAATCGTTTTGCTACTTTCAAACTTTTTTCCCTTGGGGAAAATAATAAAGTACTTCGTTAGTTTTTAGAGAAAAATTGGGAAATCTGGCAGTGAACGCTTAGGGCAAAACCAGTAAGGAAGAGAGTTAAGTCAATGCCTGCTGGGGAAGCGGCTGTAAGGCCAAGACCTTGCCCGGTGGTGGCTAGAAGACCCACTGATCCATCTGGATAGGATCTGCATGCGGCTGGGCCTTTATCCGCTGAAGCAACGTGGTCCATCCAGAGGGGACTCTGAGACCTCGCCTCCTTGCCTCCTCACTAAATTCCCCTCAGTCCATGTTTGCCAGGTGTCTGTAGAGGAGGGGAAGGAAAGCAGCAGACAGACGGGGAGGGGGCGGGAGCGCCCTTCCCCTGGAGGAGGCTGGGAAGCGCCTATCCCAGGGGCTGGGCCAACAGGTTTGAAGCCGTGCTTCCCGCGCCTCCGTCTCGCTCCCCATTATGACGGCCCAGGTGTTGTCACGTGGAGACCAAACCTGTCGATGCAGGTCCTTAGCAGACGAGAGACCCAGGCATGTGGGTTGGAAATCATGGGTCCTAAAGAACATGAACTCTACCATCTAAACAAAGGCAGCAGAGGCCACCGGAGCCCAGGGTGTGGGCCAGACACCCACTGAGAGCCACAGTGGGCTCGCCTGAGTGCTGAGCCCACAGGACAGCAGGGGTGTCTACACCTCCACGTCCCACCTGAGGGACAGAGTCCACACAACACTGTAGATGTACACCTCTTGGCCTCTCCTCCCCCACGTGACGGGGCCTCTTGGCCTCTCCTCCCCCACGTGATGGGGCCTCTGGGCCTCTCCTCCCCCATGTGATGGCTTCAGGAGCAGGTCCTGGGTTTTGTTCTTCTTTATCCTCTGCTGATCTCTGTCTTAAGTCTCAGAGTGGCTCCAAGTCAGCTCTGTGCATGTGGAGGGATGGGTGGATGGAGGTCTCCAATGGCAATTCTCACTGCTTCTGGCATCTGCGGAACTTGGTGCTTACAGCCTGGAGCTGATATGTGACTTCCAAACATCTCACCTGAATTGCAGGATGTCTGCTGCTGGGCACCTGCCACCCTAGTTCTATCAGTAAGTACTGTCGACTTAGCTGAGACTTGTAGCTGGTCTGGGAGACAAGTCCTGTGATACCAGGAGATGAGAGTTCTTGTGACGCTCCTCCAGTCAGGGCAGCTGGGCCTCAGGGTCTGACCCTGGACAAGGGGAAACTTGCCTGCTCTGGGTTCAGCCCACTTCCCCTTGCCCTGTTGTGCGGCCTGAGTGGGGCCCCTTCTCCACCTGCCTCAGTGTCTCCCCCGTGCCCAGAGCTGGCTGACAGCCCAGAGCGTTGCTCTTCGGGGCCTCACGGGCACCACCCACCTGTCGAGTCTGGTCTTACAGTTTGGTTTTCGTTCCCGCCTCTCGCCCTGTCTATGTTCCTTCCCTCGTGCGCTTCAGTGACGCGGGAAGAAGGCTGTGGGCATTTAGTTCTGCCCCAGGTAAGCTGAAGTCCCGTCTCTAGGAAAGCAGAGGTAACTGGCGTGTTTGGAGGCTACTCTTCTCCTGACTCATGAGCCACTGCCCCAGGGGCGACCTGGGCTCAGACATTCCATCTTCCCGGGCAGCTCACGGGACTAGAGCAAAGCACCACATCTCCCCTGAGAAACGAATACGGCTGACTCGGGGCAGGGGCGGGCACGGAGCGGGTCTCTCTGCTACATCCTTCTCAGGTGAGCACAGAGTCTGAAGTACTGGGATCCAGGTTAATACGACTTCCCTCAAACAAAGGTAGGTCCTTGCCAAGAAAACCATGAATAACACAGGCTGTTTAGTGCTACACGTGTGTGAGTCTATCATTAGGTGATGGGTCGCCTTTGTGATGAATAAACTCTTTGGGGCTCTAATTGGGGTGCTAAGTGATCCTGACGCTCTAATCAGGGTGCTGAGTTGCCCCTGCTGCTCTAATCAGGGTGCTGAGAGGAGCCGTCCAGGCCGGTGGAGCCGCAGGGAAGGGCCAGGGACGGAGTGGCTGTGGGTAGGCGCCACGGCTCCTCCAAGTGCAGCAGGAACAGTTTGGCGGGTCCCTCTCTCCTAGAGGAGGGCGGAGACCCAGGAGGGGAGGGGCCCAGCCCTTGACGCCAGCTCTCTTCCTGCAAAGTGGCCTCTGTGGCTGGCGGGGTCCAGCCCCTGGCGGGTCCCCTGCAGGGACGCTGTAGCAGCGGTAACACTGACAGCCGTGAGGGTTGCAAGTGTGCTGTGCTCTGGGCTTTGCCCAGCACTGGTGCATTCGGGTTCATCCTCAGGATGACGCTTTGCTTCCCAGGCAGCAAGGGCGGCAAACCACGGTGCAGAGGGGTCTGAGCTGCAGTCAGCGGGGGCGGGGCCCGTCTCCTGTCCATGTGCCCAAAGCCCCGTCTTCCTCATCTGCAAGGTGGGTCCACACATCAGAGCCCACCATTCGTGCGATGGAGCAGACACTGGATGGCTGTGCGCCCGCCCCTGCCCCCGAGAACTGGGTCACAGCCTCGCCACGGTTGTCAGGCGGGTCCTGAGAGGAGGGGGCCTCCCACACAGACGCTCAGCGGCACTTCCCTGAGGACTCCAGTGCCGAGGAGACGAGTTTTTGTGGTCGGTGTGGACCAGCCTTGGAGACAAGGTGCCCGCTCGACCGCGGTGCCGGCCGCTGTGCAGCCCAGGCCTGCGGGCTCAGCCCTCGGTGGCGGGAGCTCCCGGGGCCCTGCCATCCGCCTCTGGGCCGCCTCAGAGGTGGTGGCTTCCTAGGGGCGGGGGGCTTGGGGGGGCATCACGCTGCCATCTCGCCTCAGGCCGTGTGTGCCAGGCGCTTTCCGCAGGAGCTCAGCACACACGGCCTCTGCGTTCAGGTTCCCAGTGAGGAAGGAAGAGGCCGGGGTGCAGCCGGGTGCCTTCGGGTAGATTTGGGCCGTGCTCGGGGGAGGCGAGGAGGCCGCCAGCTGCCTGGGGACCGCCGTGCAGACACCCGGAGCCCCCCAGCGGGGCTGCCTGCGAGTGAGGCCTGCCCCAGGGGCTGGCGTGTTGCTCCGGGGGGCAGGCACGTCCAGGGGGTCCCAGGCTCTCCCCGGTGGTAAATGCCATCCTCAGCCGTCCGTCTGGGGAAGTGAGGGCACAGAGCTTCCTGTTCGTCCTCCACAGCAGCTGGCGTGAGCTCAGGCCTCTCCTTCCTTCTACGGAACCAAGTCTGGAGTTTACAGCAAGTGGGTTAGCAGCAGAGGGTAGTGCAAACACGGGACTGGCTGGAGCGCCCAAGCGTCTTCTGGCCCCTCCCCGTGGGCCAGGCCCTGCTCTGGAGCCCAGCCAGCAAGCCCGCAGGGGGAGGGTGGGCACGCGTGCGTGCATACACGTGTGTGAGCACACACGTGTGTCTGGGCGTGTGCATCTCGGTGTGCACGCGTGTGCGTGCCCCTGTGAGCGTGTGTGTCTGCGATGTCCTGGTCAAGAGAGGCTCCGTGTGACGCCCAGGCTGAGGGTCTGGGCTGGGTGGCTGACCCCAGGCCTGCGGAAGGTCCTGCCCAGTCATGAACATGGACAGACAGCGAGAAGGGCGGTGGGAGCCCGAGTCCCACGTGACCTGCCTGGTCCCCCACACCCGGGCTTCCAGAAGCTCTTCACAGCCCCGTGAAGGCCGCCTGTGGAGCCGGAGCAGGAAGACAGCCGCGATTCCCGGCCCACGAGGGGCTGCGCCCCTGGTCCCCGCCGTGGGACGGTGCTTCCGGTAACACACAGCGGGGTGTCTGGGAGGCACAGGGCGTCCCATGTGACCCCTCCCACCATCCTGTGAGCAGCAGAACCCAGAGGCTGGCCCAGTCTCTCAGGGTCAAGTTATCTTGACCCCTTTGGGTCGCTGGTGCCAGGAGAGGGCCCCGGGGTCTCCCCTGGTGACTCTGACCCCACGGGTCAGAAGGGCACGGCACTGCCCTCAAGGCTGACCTTACTCCAAATCACTCCATGCAGTCGGCACAAGGAGATGAAACTCTGGAAGTGACCGCTGGAAACCCACTCGTCGCGTTTCTCGTTCACAAACCCTCCTTTACAATTCCTCCCTCAGATTCTGAACCTCTCCTTGGAGTGGGACTGAACTAGTGAGCCATTGCTGCTCTAACAGATTAGCACAAATTCATCCACTTACCGTCCTCTGGGGTAGAATTCTAACGTGGGTCTCACTGCGCTAAAATCAAGGAGTCAGAGGGCTGGTTCCCCCTGGAGGCTCTGAGGAGAGTCCATATTTCCTCCTGGGCCTCGCATCCAGCTTCTGGGGGCACCGTGTTCCTGGGCTCCTGGCCCCTTCCTCCGTCTTCGGAGCCAGCAGCATCAGGGGTCTCCAGTTTTCTTCGTCTCAGGTCAGCTGATTAGCAATGTAAATCCCCCCTTTCCAGGGAACATGGCACACAGGTCCCAGAGCTTGGGATGTGGCCGCCTGGGAAAGCCGTGTGGAGGTGTGGAGCCCCGGGGGTCATCTCCCAACAGGAGGGAGAAGCTTCCGAGCGAGACCCGACGTGTGTGCAGGCCCCTTGCTCCATGTGCCCGGCGGAGCAGGGCTCCCACGAGGAGACAGGAGCACCTCTTGGGGGGCCACCACTGGGCTGCTGGTGGTTTGGCCCTTATTTGTGGAAACGGGGCGCCTGTCGTGCGTGTGTGTGGATCCCTCCAGAAGGGACAGAGGGACCAGTGTGGCTCCCGTTGTGTTCCAGTCCTGTCTCGGGAGTGGCAGTCCCGGCCAACAAGACTGCTTCACATCTCTGCCTGAGTTGGGGCTCTGAGCCCCAGGTCCCGTTCACATCTCTGCCTGAGTTGGGGCTCCGAGCCCCAGGTCCCGCAGGTGGCATGGGTCTTCTCATTCTTCTCCAGGCCAGCCCCTCATCGCTCCTTCCTCACCCACCTACGGCAGCTTTGAGCCGAGGAATGCTGTTACAAAAATGAAAATATGTAAAGGGAGAGGACATCTAATGCCGCCCTTCTGGCGGAGCAGACTCAGGCTTAAGACAGCTGGTGCCGCAGCATTTGTGGGCTCGCGTTCCGAAGTCAGGATGCCTTGCAAGTGGATATGCAGGCAGCAGACTCAATTAGGGGTCCTAAAAAAGCAGCATTAAGACATCTTTGTGCTGACCCGATCTTCCTGTTGCCTGGAGAAGCACATTCTATGACCACGCCAGAAATACGAATACATGTATATGTATGTATAGAGATGCACAGGTACCAAATTATATGTGCGATACTCACGGAACACAGTTATAATTGTTAGGTTCATAAAAAATAGACAGAGGTCAGGCCAAAATATGATTTAGTGCAGCATGAAATGACTGAAGAGAAGTTTGTGACCCGAGGGTCAAGCCTCACAGGTAGCCTCGGCGTGGGGAGCATGGGCTCAGGGTCAAGGGGAACTGGAGCTCGGATCTGGCTGGACCACTGACCACTGAGCGGCCTCACGCGAGTCCCTGCACTCCTGGGCCTCAGGGTTTGCATCTGTGATTAGGGACAATCGTAGTGCTTTCAGGCTTGCACTGAGGCTTCTGTGTTTAAAGGACTCAGTATGGTGCCCGTACACGAATGCGCCCAAGTCTGACATCACCCCGCCCGCAGCGGCTGTCATTTCTCGGGGGCACGCCATGCGCCAGGCTGTGCGGACGCGCGGTCTGCTTGGCCAGGGACGCTCAGCCCGGCTGCAGCCTGGAACCCTGAGGAATGTTCAAAAGCCCGGTGCCCAGGCCTGCACCCCAGCCCTGGAGCCCAGCCGGGCCCCCGCCCGTGTGATGAGGCCAGACGGGGGGCTGCTCGATTAGACAAACGAGAGGACAGGGACCAGGTGACCACATGCTGCCTTCCACACGTGAGGCCAGGCTTCCGGGTCCTGCTGGCCCGGTGACCAGCCTGTCCTGGTTTTTCTGTGGTTTTGCTTCTCTGGCAGGAGCAGGGGCCGCTGGCTCAGAGGACCCTTGGTCACCTTCCCCAGGACGGGTTTCCAGGGTCCCTCCGGAGCTGCTGCCCATTGGGGTCCTTACTCTGGGCACCTGCCAGGGTCTCTGTGGGTCCGTGTCTCAGATCCCAGTTGAGCAGAGCCTTGAGCTCCCTCAGAAGCCCTCAGTGTAATGCCTTTAACTGATGTGCTGCTGGTACCGACCTGGCACCCCCGTCATCAGCCCCGGGGGCCCGGCCACGAGTCCTCCGACGGGACAGGTGGTGGGGCTGGGCGCTGAGGAAGGGGAGCGGATGGTGCCCTCAGCCCACCTGGGCTGGTGGCGACTCCGCCCCGTGTGGCCGGTCTCCACTGAAGACAAGGAGACGAAGGTTTTCGCCCGCCGGCTACACGACAGCTTGGGAGCCTCAGGTGACAGGTGCCTGGACATAAAAGATGTTTCTGCAGAGTGTGTGTTACACACACACGAGGTACTGTTCCAGGCACAGCGCCCTCATTTGGAAACCGCTTCTCCCGGGAGACTTCCCGCGTGCTCGGGAATCTTGCTGAGCTCAGCGCCTTCGCATCACTGCGGCGTGGCCGTGTCCTCAGTGAGGAGCGCGTCCTCCCCACGCCGCCCGCTCGGGCTGAGCTCGCACGTGCCGGGCCTGTGGACCCCCTTCTCCCACCGCAACCCCTGCTCCGGTAAAGCCTGCGTTGACACTGACCAGAGCGCAGTGTGACTGAGTGACCCTGGGCACACCAGGCTCTGAAATCTGTCAGTTTGGGGAATTAGTCTGTGGAAGAACGAGCCGGAGGCAGGGGTCAGGCGGTAGGAGGCCGGCTCCCCACGGGGGGCTAATGAGACCCACGCTGGCGACTCCAGGCCCTTCCTGGCCAGGCCGACGGCCGCCTGCTCCTCTCGAGACCGTCTTCTTGCTGCGAGGGGACGGGAGGCGTCCCTGCCTGATGGGAATGCTCCCCGCTCTAACCAGCGAATCTCACCTCCACCTGAGCCGGGATGCTGGGAGGGCGACCAGCAGGATGGTCCCCGGCTTAGGTTCTTTCTGGAAAATCTCTGTCCAAACACAAAAACCACTCCTGGAGGAGGGCGGGAATGCGACCCCGGGAGAGTGGGTCTGAGTCCACACAGCCTGCCCCTGGGGGCCTCCCTGAACAGCACACCCTCACTTGTCCCTCAGCACAGGGTCCAGCTGGAACCTCGGCCTGGGGGCCTGGGGGCAGAACCTGGAGAGGATTTGGTTGTGGCTCAAAGAGTTGTTCTGGGCCTGGAAGGACAAGTGGCAGCTGGGGGATGGCATAGCAGTCCTCACTTAAGACCAGAGGACTTCTGCTTCCTGAAGACGCTTCTTCTTTGGACGTTGACGGATACTCAACTCAGCACCTGACGTGGAACGTGCTGTAGACAGGAGAACTTTTTAAAAAGGCTGCTAGGTTTGGTCTGCCAGTTGGCGGGACCCAGAGGGGTGTGTGGGCGGTGAGGGTGGCAACTTGCTCCAAGCACGCCCTCCCGGTGGAAGCATCCCGAGGTGCACCCCTCAGGACCGCCGTCAGCATCTGGGAGTTACCGACAAGATGCTACGTCCACGTGGGAGTCACACGTGGATGGCTTTATTATTTCAAGCTTTTAATTATATACAATAATGTACGATGTGTACATTGCACAATACATTATTATACAAATTTTTAAGTTGAAAATGTCTTCAGCTTAAAAAAAAAAAAAAACGCAAATAAAGTAAATGTCCAGAATGTGTAATTCTCTTTAAGGGCTCTGGAGCGCTGGGGCTCTGGAGCGCCGGGGCTCTGGAACGCTGGGGCTTCTGGTTTATTTTTCAGTCTTAGGGAAACGGCGGCGTCTTGGGACTCGACTTTGACTGCCGATCACCACGCAGTGGATGTACCTTGAGCTTCTCAGCCTGAGTCGTGACCCAGTTGGGTGCCGCTCTTCCTGGGTGCCCGCTGAGCATCGCCAGGGCAGGCCTGGCCTCGTCCCAGGCTGGCCTTCCTGTGGCAGGACCTCCAGCTGGCCTGCGGAGACTGTGGCCGTCTCGAGCTGCTTGTATGCAGCTGGAAGCAGTGCGCTTGGTCCCAAAGCTGTCTAGGACCGCTTTACTGCACTGATGAGATTTACTTACTGGGAAGCAAAATGATGGAGACTGAGTGAAAAGAGAGGGAATTGATGTTTTATGAAAATTGGGCCTATTGCTTTCGAAAGACTTGTGAAGTTGAGTAGCACAAATATTGCTTCCAACGTGGCCCTGAGGGAGACCAGCCACCGTTAAAAGATCGAGGAGAAAATTGTAGAAACATAGATGCTTTTGCACCCCGTAGCTTTATATTTGCCTTACAATCATTGCTTCACTTTAAAGAAGCACAAAGTTCGTGGAAATTCATGGGTGAAGCAAGAAAGATGGCGGAAGCACAGGCCGTGGACGCACCCCTGCAGAAAGGACCTCATCAGCCTCCAGACGTGGAGTCTCAGGACTGTGTGTGACAGTCATGCACTGGCCCCACCTCCCGTTTGACGCTATGCCTGCCTCCCAGGCTGCACAAAATAAAGGGCCTCGTGTGGCTGGATTGACTGAGTGGATTCCCGTTTCCCCCCTACTTTCTCATGTCCAGATGGGGGTGAAGTGAAACCCCGGCTTTCAAGGGCTGCCTGGGCAATAGCATCTTAGCCTGAGGGCCACAGTTTAGGGGGGGAAACTGATCCTACTGCTCCCAGGACCCAGCTGGAGTCACCACTCCATCTCACCAGACAGCACGCAAGTGGCGGATCACATGTCCCCCAGCAGCCCCGCGACCAGGAGGCACCTGAACTCCTCACTCCCCACTCCCTGACGGAACCGTCACCAGGCATCCCGAACAGGGTGGCTGCTTTGGGAGGCTGGGAGCAGCGAGTCCTGCGTCAGCAGCATCTGACAGTGGCCGGCTGGCAGGACGCTCACATCAAGACAGCAAAACTGATGGCGGGTGTGCACCTGCTTCAGGGGAGGCTGGCGGCAATTACGGCGGCGGGGCCCACAGCAGTCCCTGGCTCCGAGTCTGCGGGCAGCGGGCGGTGATGGATGTCGGCCGCGCTCTGTCCATTCCAAGCAAACGGGTGTCTGGAGAACACATGGCTCGGGCCCGATAATCAATCATCCGTTTAATCAATTAGGAGCTTGCACCAAGGGAGCAGGGTTGGCGAGGCGGGGGAGTGGACGGTGGGGGCAGTGCCGTGGGCCTGGACACTGGGCTTCCCAATTAAAGAGCAGGTGACGAAGCAGGCAGTACAGCCGGCCCGTCGCCGCGGAGGCCTTTGTGGCCGTGAGGAGAGGAGATCCAGAGCGTGGGCCCTGCTGGCGTGACGCACTGGGCTAGAGCAGGGTTAGCGGGAGGACAGGCTTCTGGGAGACTCGTGTTCTAGTTACACGCCCCATCCCCCTCCAGTAGGATTTCCGGAGGCTATTCCGGAACAGTCATTCTGTTACGGGGTTTCCTGGGCATCCACTCAGGTAAAGCTCTACAAAACAGTTTCGGGGAATCACTCACATCCTCACTGCTTTTGTTGCGAAGACGTGGAGCATGAGTTTAATTTTGAAAACAATCCTTTGCCTTTGTAATCAAGATGGCCCTGCAGCGTCCCCGCCCTTCCAGCGTCCACCTGCCCTGCAGCGTCCGCCTGCCCTTCCAGCATCTGTCTGCCCTTCCAGCGTCTGTCTGTCTGTCTGTGCTGTGCTGGAAGCTGCATCCCTCTTGCCAGACCACCGGTAGCCGGGCAACCTTGAGTGAATGCCTTGCCCAGCAAAGCCCCGTGTGTAACCTCCACGTTCTTAGAGGTTAATGTGCGTTGCAAATGCCAGATACAGATACAAATGCAGACTACGGTCACTGACAATTAGTCCATTTCACATGTGAAAAAATGTAAGCACACTTTTCACAGACTCTGATCTGTATGTCTCAAAACCTCAGTCAGTGTGAAGCCTTTTATTTTTTAAGCCGTTTCCCCTCCTCTCTGAGGGGCCCGATGCTGCTCCTCCTGGGGTTCGCTTTGCCCACTTTCTGGAGGCTCCAGGGGAGGATTCGTATCCATCGAAGGGCCGTTTCCAGCTTCTCGAGGCGCCCGCTTTCCTCAGCTCGTGGGCCTTCCTGCGCCTCCGAAGCCAGCACTGGAGGACTGAGTCCTTCCCCCTCACATCGCTGACCTCCTCTGCTGCTGCCTCTTCCACTTTTAAGGACCCTGTGATCACACTGGGCCACCGGAGAGCCCAGGACTCTGTCCACCTCAGGGTCACTGGACCAGCACCCTGAATTCCACATTCCCGGGTTCCAGGGGTCAGGACACGGATGTCTGGGGACATTCATCTGTGGCCCGGGAGGACGGCTCGAGGGACAGCCTTCAGCAGGCCGTCGGGGCCCTGAAGCTTCTGCCCGGTGGCTGTAATCAGCTCCTTTCACTCGCTCAGAGGGGCCGCATGGGTGTCCTGCTTTCCAGCCTGTGCAAGGACGTGGACGTCTGGTAAGATGGCTTTGGGGACGGCCAGGTGAGCCTGCACGGGGTGTCCAGGTCTGTGGTCACCCAGCAATGCCACTGGGTAGATCTTTGGTCTGGTCTGGGCCTCGATGCAAAGGTTCCTTCAGCGTGGCTCCCAAGCAGCTGAACGACCAGCGAAGCCTATGAGAGGCAGAGGCAAGTCACCTGTCATCCCGTGGGGAGCGTGGGACTAACGGAGCATCTGACTCAGTACAGACGGTCTTTGTAGGCAGAGAGGCCTCTGGAAGCTGGAAAAAGCCCAGATTCCCCCGTACAGCCTCCACAGGGAGCCAGCCCTGTGGCCACCTTGATTCCCAGCCCAGGGGAGACCCCCTTCTGATGTCTGACCTACAGACCTGTGAGGTGGTGAGCGGTGCTGTGCTGAGCCGCTAAGTGTGATAACTTGTTACAGTGGCAACAGGAAGCGGGACACGGACAGATTCTGACCTGGCAGCTGTGGAAGGAGGCGGGGACTCGCGTCTGTGCTTTCACGCGTCTCCCGGGGGCTCTGGTGCACGGCACCTCTGAGAGCAGCTGCTGCGTAAATCAGAAGTTGGGTCAAGTCTGAAGTGGCAATGGGAGGCCTGCGGGCCTCAAGATGGCAGGGCCCAGCTGGCCCAGGTGGGCCCTGGCAGACCGGGAAGGATGGAAACAGGGACAGTTAGGAGGCTTGCGCTGGCTTAGGAGAGAGATGATGAGGGCCTAAGTCAAATTACTGACCTGCTTGATCCTTTCCACGTGTGAACTGATTTGACTTCAATCTGAATGACCAGCCAGCTCCGTCGGGATGACTAGACCCGTCCTGGGAGCCACGGTGGCCGGAATCAGGGCCTCCTCTCCGTCCACATGGCACCTTCTCCCAGCTTTTATCTTCTCTTCCCACCCGCATCCCTCCTCTCTTGACATGGATGAGGGCTGCCTCTCCTCTGTCCCAAGTGTGAAGCTCTTGTTGGGGACCCTTGAAGTCCAGAGAGGCCCCTTCCCCAGCACAGGCCCAGCGCAGGTCCTGTCGGCGTCGCTCAGCCCTTTTCTGACCGCACAGGAGAGGGCAGGCCCCTGCTGACAGGCTCCAGGCCGCCCTGAAAAGCTGTGCGGGGGCCCTGCACCTCTTCCCCGAGGACGCGCGCCCGGGGGCCCAGCGGGGCTGGGCTGTGAGAGGGCAGTGGGGCAGCGGCGGCCCCGAGCAGAGGGCACCCTTGGAAGATTCTTCCCGCACCACTGCTTGCTCTCGGGAGCAGCTAAGGGGACAAGACCCCACGAGGTGGGTGATGCGCCTACACCCAACCCAGCGGTGTGCGTCCAGCATCACCTGCGCAAACACCCCACCAGGCCGGCCTCCTTCAGGGCTCACGTGGCTCAGGACCTCGGAGGCGTCCCCTCTGTTCCCTCCCGCGACACCTGCCCTCGTGGTGCTCAGCCTCCCCCTGGTTCATGACAGCAACCCGTTGACCCGGATGGACGGCTGGGCCTCCTGTAGGGACACTGCTGGGAAGATTCTTCTTCTGAAATGAATACCCAATTCTTAGAAGGTGGTACCCAATTAGCCCTCACTTTATCTTGGCTATAAGTTGATTTCTTATTCTTCGGGTTTAAGATTCTATCCCAAGCCTATAATTACTTCCCTGAAATAGGCTTTTATACCCTAAATGGCCAGACATCGTGTCCCTGGTCCTCTGTCTTGATTAGAAATGGGTCCCATATTGTAGTAAGTTTGTCAGCCAGCCCCTCACCCACTGAATTACCCATCTGAATGCAGCAGTTGTGGTCATAAGCCCTTCGATTCCCGAAATAGCCACCCACCTCGCCACGGAGTTCCGCCTCAGCAGGACCCGTATAAAGTTGCAGAGCTGTCCCCTCTGTCCCCTGTCTTCTGATCACGTGACAGCTTGTCTCTGTGGACGCAGAAGCATAGCCGCGGGGCCTGGTGTGGGAGAGTCAGAAGGACGAGCGATGCTGGTCACAGGAGACAAGCAGACAGGAAAGAAGTCCCGTGTCCGCAGCACCCCAGGGTCCTCAGGCGTCCTCACGCCCAGGTTTAGAAGGAGCGTGAGGTCAGCCAGGGCCCCGCAGGTGAAGCTGGCTTCTCTGGAAGTCCCAGCAGGACAGGGAGACGGGGCTTAGCGAGAACCTGGCCTGGTCCTCCGACGCGGGGTCGCAGCTCCGGGTCCTCTGGGGGCATCTCTCTGGTCAGTTCTCCCTGTTCCGTGAGGGTGAGTGAGGTCACTTCCACGGCTTCCCTGTACTGGGCTCCAGAACATGGCTTTGGAGGAACAGGTAAAGATGTCTGTGACTGAGAACTTACGAAAAGGGCTGTGACTCGTCCAGTTTCCTTAACTTACAAGATTGGACATGGACCAAAAGAGGCTCGGTGCCTCCCCCTCCGCCCGAGCCATGTGTTCGCCTGTGGGACCTTCACGGTTTCCACGCTCACAGGGGCTCGAGCTGGGCTCTAGGTCGGCCTGGCGCTGGTTGGCTCTGAGGCCTGGGCCGTGCGGACCACAGTGGCAGCTCCTTGTTGGAGGCACGAGCGGGTCTTCAGGAGCCCTGGGGCCGGATTAGAAGAGTCCGCTTCTCCCTCCCCCAGTGGAGGGACAGCACGGCCAAGAAGGTCCTGCTTCACTAGCGGAGGGATGCTCCTGGCTCGGTGGTCCCAAAAGGATCTGCCCAGCAGCGAGGAGGGGAGACCAGGCTCTCACCCTCTCCCACGCGGCCCCCACCAGGGCTGCTTTGCATGCTCAGGGTGGGCTGCGGCCCAGAATGTACACAGGGCGCCAGGCACCAGCCCTGAGGAAGCCTGGGCAGGATCACCTCCCTCCTTAGAGGTCTGGCTTGCACGCCATGCCCTGCCCAGGAAGCGTGGGCATCTCTAACCTGTGGGCACACGGCAGAAAATTGCAGGAGCCTGGGGCTGTGAGGACACAGGAGGTCAGAGGAGGGGCCCTGGGGACAACACAAGGGGGATGGAGGGGATGGAGAAAGTCCGACTGCACAGGACGGACAAGGGTGATGGGAACAAGGCAAGACCAGCTGGGGCCCCTCGTGTCCCTGGTGGCCAACACCCCACAGGGGTACCGACGCCAGCACACGGGCTTGTGGGGTGAAAAGGGAGATTAGTGGGGCTTCAAAGGGACGGGGTGGGAGTTGATCACAGCACCCCCTTTGATACGGGCAAGCAGGGTGCAGAGGGAGGCAAGCAGTGGGCACCCCCAGAGCCTCTGAACGTGGACCAGCCTCTCCACCTGCTGCTCTCGACTTAGGAAGAGGTGCCGCGCTCTCGAGCAGTGCACCTGGCACGCCTGTGCGTCACTCCTCGGCAGGGCTCCCCAACCTTCTTCTTTCTGGGCTTTGGTTGTGGATTCGCAAGTAAACTGGGGACCCCCACCACTGGAGGACACGGGGGCAGGAAAGGGGGGAGCAGCAAAGACCAAGGCGGTCACAGGGGCTGTGGGCAGGCTAGTTTCTCAGAGATGCACTCCTGCACGAGGGCTGTCCCAGGGGATTCAAGGTTACTTACAGTGGAAACCACATCAAAGGCCTCACTTTCAGGGAACGGCAGTCATTTCTGGAACCCGAGCCTCTTATGAAAATCTCACGGCCAGCTTCGCTCTCCCCTCTAGCCCCCAGTGACACAAATAAGATGGACAGAAGGAATCTCTAGGATGGGGTCAACTTGGGGCCTCCCCAGGTACAGAGGTAGCTCTCCCTGAAGTCCTCCAGCGGTGGGCTGGCAGCCCAGGCTTCCCAGCGCCCTGCCGGGCAGAGCTGCTGATTCATCCTGGATAATTAGGACGTCGAATGTGTCAGGAATTCGTGCCACAGGGCTGAAGCTCTTCCCTTTCTTAATGGTGAAGCGGTCCACAGAGAGAACACGCCAGGATGGAGTCACAAGTGGAGTCAGTGCCCAGCTCCTGCCAGGCCAGCCAGAGCGCAGCCCTCTGAGGCCGGGCAGAGCGGGGCCAGGAGGGTGGGGACGGCGAGCTGGGCGCTCACCCAGGCACAGCGGGAGGGCCCGGGGGCAGGCTGGGGGCAGCTCGGCGGAGTTTGGTCCTGCAGAAGTGGCCTCCCTGAGGGCGGGGCTTGGTGCGCTGCAGGTGTGGCTCAGGAAACGCCATGGAAACTGGCTCCACCCTTGCCAGCATCCACCTTGAGCCCCACGCCAGCTTCTGACCCCTGAACCGGGGACCTGGCTGAGGCTCCCTGGGCACCACTGGGGGGATCGACTGCATCGTCCTGAGGGACAGGGGAACGCGCTGGGCTGCACCCAGGAAGGAGGAGCAGCCGGGGGCACCGGCAGGGTGGATCGGCTCTTCTCACGTCCAGACGGCCTGCCGGCCTGGGAGGGAAGAAGGTGCTTTGTAAAGAGGGGACACCCTTGCCCGAAGACATAAACTGGTGCTTCCAGGGAACACGTGGCTGCCTCTGCTTCACGAGGGCGGCAGGCCCAGCACCCTTTCCTCACTAATATCCCTGCTGGGCCTCTCTCAGCGGAGCTGCCTGAGGCTTGGCCCAGAGGAACAGGCCAAGGACAGAACCTAAGGCCCATCGTAGCAAACAGCAGACACGGAGTGGACAACACTGGCTCCAAGGACCGGGGGTGACAGGGACTGATCCCCATGGAGCATTTTCTGAAGCTGGGGGGGCTTCTTCTGCACCCGGCCTCCCCAGTGCGTGGGACCAACTGAGGCCGGCCTAGCCGTATAAAGTAAGTTCTCATCTAAATAATTCATAAGTGAAGAAAGTCCCCATTTCTCACCTCGAAAATGAAGACCACCCAAATCTACCTGACGCGCAGGGCGAAGCCAACTTCGGTTTCAGCTCAGCTGAAGGGCGAGGCTGGGACACTCGTGCTGGGCTTCGCTGGCCCTTCCGGCCAGGGCCCGAGGCTGCCCAAGGCTGCCCCAGGATCTCAGGGTCGGGAGGGGAGGCAGAACCCCTTGTCCTTCTGGCCCAGCGACAAAAAGCCACAGAAACAAAAACAGACAAAACCCCAAAGTGCTCCTCTTCCAAATGGCTCTCTGTGCTCCTTCCGCAGGATTTCTAAGCACCCACTTGTTGTCTGTGCCGCCGGGCTTGCTGCCTGTCTCTGGGCCCAGCCCTCAGGGATGCACACAGCCTCCCAGCTCCCCAAACTCAATCACCAAACAGCCGGTGTCATTTTCTCCAGGCTCCCCATGAATCCTCCACACTTAAACCTTTCAGGAGGCAATTAGGCAATCCATTCCCCAGGGCAAGGCTGGGTTATACAACATCTATTTCCTGCTACCCAGAGCCCCGCTCTTGCACTAGCAGGGACGCGGCATTTCCTCAGGGGAATTTACTACTCATAATTTTTTTAGAAAAATATACAAATGTTTCTTTTCTTTAAAAAAATTCCACTAAGGCAAAGGAAACAAAAGCAAAAATAAATAGATGGGACCTGATTAGACCTGAAAGCTTTTGCATAGCAAAGAAAACCACTCACAAAATGAAAAGACAACCTCCTGAATGGGAGAAAATATTTTCAAATGATACAACCAAATAGGAGTTAATATGCAGCTTATATAAACAGCTTATACAACTCAACATCAAAACCCAACAGCCCAATTAAAAACAGGCAGAAGGGCTGAATAGACACTTTCCCAAAGAAGACACACAGGTGGCCAGCAGGCGCTAATCATCAGGGAAGTGCAAATCAAAACCACAATGATGTATCACCTCGCACCTGTCAGGATGGGTATCACCAAAGCACCACAGAAAACAAATGTTGGAGACGATGTAGAGAAAAGGGGACCCGCATAAACTGTTGGTGGGAAGGAAAATTGGTGCAGCCATTATGCAAAACAGTATGGAAGTTTCTCAGAAAACTAAAAATAGAACTACCACATGACCCAGCAATTCCACTCCTGGGTCTATATCTGAAAAAAATGAAAACTCTATTTTGAAAAGATACATGCACCTTAATGTTCATAGCAGCATTATTTATAATTGCCAAGATATGGAAGCAACCTACATGTCCATCAACAGAGGAATGGATAAAGAAGATGTGATACACACACACACACCACACACACACACACACACACACACACACACACAATGGAGTATGACTCAGCCGTAAAAAAGAATGAAATTTTGCCATTTGCAGCAACATGGAAGAACGTGGAGGGTATTATGCTAAGTGAAATAAGTCAGATAGAGAAAGACAAATACCATATGATATCACCTGTATGTGGAATAAAAAACCCACAACACACTAGTGAATAAAACAAAACCAAAAGTAGATTCATGGATATAGAGAACAAATTAGTAGTTACCAGTGGGTAGAAGGGGCAAGATAGGGGTAGAGGATTAAGAGGTACAAATTATTATGTATAAGATAAATAAGCTACCAGGATATACTGTACAGCGCAGGAAATATAGCCAATATTCTATAATAGCTACAAATGGAGTATGACCTTTAAAATTGTGAATCACTATGTTGTACACCTGAAACATATAATATTGTAAATCAAATCTACATTAATAAAGAAAATCCAGGCTTTTCTAATTCCACAATTCCGGCCCTATCAGACATGGACAAACTGGCAAATGGCAGATGTGAAGGACATTTTGATAAGCTATCCGCTTCTGGCTCTGGGGTTGTGCCTGCCGAGGTGGCACTGGTGCCGCCTGGGGACTGCTGTCTGTCCGTCTTACCCCCTTTTACCTGCTCACAGCAAACGTGGCAACAGAGCCTGGCGATCAGCGCACCAGCAAAGGGCGTCTGCCTCTGTGAGGGGCACCCGTGTCCGGTGGTCCCTCATCTCCACCCCAGTCACCGCTGCTCCATCTTCACGTGGCCCAACGGCGAACCCCGGGGCGGCGGCAGTGGAGGCTGGCTGAGTCCCTCCTCCCAGCAGTGGACCCGTGTTGTCACTGCCCCACCCGCTGGCCTCGGTCACAGCTGAGCTGGGCTGGCTTCACCGCACACCGGGGATTACGCAGATGATGTCACGGAACATTCTGGAGTCTGCGATGTGTTTATTGCAGAGTTTCCTTCTTGTCCGACAGCTGCTGCCCTGGCTCACCGCTCTCACACAAACCCAGGGAAGGCCCCTTGCTGCCGAGTAGATGGACGCACTCCTACTGCATCTTGGCTGCATCCTGATCTTCAGAGGAAGATGTTAATGTTTTAAAAAAACACCCAGATATTTTGACTACATGGCATGTGTTTAGATGCTTGGGAATATCTGGGTAGGAAATTTGAAAAACGCTGGCCTCAAAATTGGTTTTGAATTTGCGGAAGAGCGTTCAGCCTGGTAGGGGCCGGAGTCGTGGATCTGGGCTCCACGCTGGGTCCCAGCCGCTGCTCCTCAAAGGCGTCAGCGTCCACGGGGGCCTGCAGCCCGGCCCCACCTCACCCTTGACCAGCGGCGCCCTTTCCTTCCCCCAGGGAGAGTGACCTAAACTGCAAACTCCCTGTAAGCTGACATCCCAGGTGCCCACGTGCGTACACGTGAGCCCATCCAGCCTGCATTTCCCACGACGCCGTCGTCCTGTTGGGAACTTGGGACTCTGGAGCCAACCTTCGCCCTAACCCTGCAGAGGCCTCAGCCACCTGGTGCTGCCTGGACAGACCCCCGCCCTGCTGCTGGGCTGGGCCTGGACCCAGGCCACAGGGACCCTCCAGCCTCAGCAGAGAGGGGAGAGGTCGTGGTCCTCAGAGCTGCACCTTCCACAGTTTGTTTCCTAAACGACGCAACCGGCTTCTAGGAACGTCTCACGAGCCCCAGTTTTGGGCTGTTTTGCACTTTTTTTTTTTTTTTTTTTTTTTGCGATACCCAGGCCTCTCACTGTTGTGGCCTCTCCCGTTGCGGAGCACAGGCTCCAGACGTGCAGGCTCAGCGGCCGCTGCTCACGGGCCCAGCCGCTCCGTGGCATATGGGATCTTCCCGGACCGGGGCACGAACCCATGTCCCCTGCATCAGCAGGCGGACTCTCAACCACTGAGCCACCAGGGAAGCCCACATATAGACTGCCCAACATTCACTTAATACACCACTTGCTGTGTGTCTCTGGATAATCATTGATTTCCCTTTTAGCTTCAGTTTCTTTCTTTCTTTCCTTCTTTTTTTTTTTTTGGCGGTACGCAGGCCTCTCCCTGTTGTGGCCTCTCCCGTTGCGGAGCACAGGCTCCGGACGCGCAGGCTCAGCGGCCATGGCTCACGGGCCCAGCTGCTCCGCGGCATGTGGGATCTTCCCGGACCGGGGCACGAACCCGTGTCCCCTGCATCAGCAGGCGGACTCCCAACCACTGCGCCACCAGGGAAGCCCTGTTTTGCACTTTTAAAGAACTGCAAGCGCCACCCCACAGTTTCAGGCTCACCGGCTGGGGGTACTTTTCCAGGGGGCCCCGATGCTGCCAAGAGTGTTCGGTTCGCTGCGGCGGGTTTCGGGGTAGAAGCGGAATCTCCACCCCGGAGGTTTCGGGTGGGTGGGCAGGGAAGTCGCCCCACCGTGGAATGAGCCTGCCACACTGCACCCGCAGGTGGCTTTGACTTCTAAGAAGGGAAGGGAGCCGGGTTTCCCTGTCTCCGTGAGGGCTTTTCCTCCTGTGGGTCAGCATGCGGCAGGCTGCCCAGACCTCCAAGACGGAGGAGGAGACAAGAAGGGGCTCTAAGAAGAGACTGGGACCACCTGCTCTGACACGGTGCCCCTCCCCCTTCCCGAGGAGACGCGCCTGCTTTCAAAAGTGTTATCAGGGCTCAGCGACTGCAGAACGAGTGGTACAAATGTGACTAATTGTGCCTTTCTCAAGACGACAGGGAAGGTGGCTTCTAAGAAAAATGGAAACAGACAAAAAGGACCTACAGTAACCATGGGCGGGTCCTGGGGGCCTCGGACGCTTCCTGAGGGACCAGAAGTTTAAAAAGAGCTGGGCAAAAAGAGGGCTCTGATTTCCGCCCCCGCCGCCCCCCACAAGCGCTCACGGGACCCTCGCTGGGTGCTCTATCCCGGGCGCTCCTCCTCAGCACTGCGGACGCATCAGTGAACAGCAGTCTCAATCCACCTGCGGCTGGCCTTCCAGAGAGGAAGACACGAGGTAGACGGGCCAGTACCAGCCAGACGTGGCCAGGCCACGGGGTTCTCTGGCCTGTTGGGTGTGTGGGCGGCTGGCAAGGGCAGAAGGAGCTGCTGTCGCGAGGCTGGGCGGAGCGGCTGGCGGGCTCGGTGTGAGCACACGGGGCCCCGGAGGAGGTCCAGTCTGGGTGGGGCAGGTGCACGCAGGGTGGGTCCTCAGTGGAGGGGCTGCTGTGGGCGAGGGGAACGGGCGCGTCTGGAGCAGGGAGTGGGAAGGCAGGGTCCAGGGGCTGCGGCCGCGGTCCAGAGCAGGGGCCCAGGACCGAGGCCCGACCGCAGGTGCCGTGGACCAGGCTCGGAGAGCCATGTGGATGGAGCCACGGGGCCGAAGCCGGAAGACAACCGATTGAGAACAAGTAGGATGGCGGGAAGGAGAGGAAGCCGGCGGACCGCTCCTCGCAGGGGCTGTGGGGTAAGGATGAGACCGGAAAGGCAGGGCCACGAGAGGGCTGGCCTTGGTTGGCCATCTAAGGACGGGAGAGGAAAGCCTGGCGTGTTCCCAGCTGAGCTTGCCCAGGAACGGGCGTGTGGGCCGGAGCGGTGCCGGGCACTGACTGGGGACGTCCACCGGGACCAGGCCGGCAGGGGCGCCCACTTCCGCGGGCTGCGCTGTGGGGATGGCGCGTCCCCCGGGGCGAGGGGCTCACCGTCCCCGCGAAGGGGCAAGGGGAGGAGGTGTTGGCAGGAGACGGGGGGGGGGCGGCTACTGAGGCCGCTGGGCTTATAGTCAGGGGTTCGGGGAATTTCCTCCACTACAGAAAATACATTTTCAATAAAAATAAATGAATAACAATGGCAACTACTGTAAAATCAATTACTTATGAAACCGTTCTGTTTGGTAGGATATATATTGGCATAAAACAATTAACGACGTGTAATCGTTACCTATAAAAAATCTTTTTTTTTTTAGACTTTAGTTTTTTTTAATATTTATTTTATTTATTTATTTAGTCTGCTCCAGCTCTGAGCTGCAGCACGTGGGGATCTTCGTTGTGGCACTCGAACTTCTTAGCTGCGACATGCAGACTCTTAGTTGCGGCACGCACGTGGGATCTAGTTCCCGGATCAGGGATTGAACGCAGGTGCTCTGCATTGGGAGCGCGGAGCCCTAACCACTGGACCACCAGGGAAGTCCCCAAAAGTCATTTCTGATTGTTGTATCTCCTCAATGCCATATGCATCTGCACATATACATACAGGTGAAAAGCTACTGTATTCCTCAAACATTTTATTTTTATTTATTTTTTTAAAAAAATATTTAACTTATTTATGTTTGGCTGCGTTGGGTCTTCGTTGCTGTACGTGGGCTTTCTCTAGTTGCGGTGAGTGGGGGCTGCTCTTCGTTGTGGTGCACAGGCTTCTCATTGCGGTGGCTTCTCTTTTTGCGGAGCATGGGCTCTAGGCACGCGGGCTTCAGTAGTTGTGGCTCGCGGGCTCTAGAGCGCAGGCTCAGTAGTTGTGGCGCACGGGCTTAGTTGCTCCACCGCATGTGGGGTCTTCCTGGACCAGGGCTCGAACCCATGTCCCCTGCATTGGCAGGCGGATTCTTAACCCCTGCACCACCAGGGAAGCCCTCAAACATTTTATTTTTAGAATTAAATTTAAAAAGGCTATGTTTTCCATAGTTTTGGTCTGGTGAACAGGTTATTAAAAATCCCATTTAAAGGGGCACAGGTCATCAGAATAGGTACCAACCATCAGAACAGTCCCCAGCCATCAGAACGGGGCGCCAGCAACCCGAATGGATAGGCTGTTAACAGTGTCGCCACTCGACACCAGCCCTAATTCTGATAATCTACATATGCAAAGTGTTTTGCTTTTCTCTTTCAACATTATAACCCAAACATTTTCATTTTTTAAATTTAAAATATTATTAAATACATACATACAATTTCTCTAAAAAGTATTAGAAGACTTCTGTAAAAACACAGTCCTTTGCTCTTCTCCACACGCCCTAGTTCTGCTCCCCAGAAACAACCATTTTTAAATAATATGCTGTTTACAAACTTTACCCAGTTAATGTCCATTTCCACTTAGGCTGGTGGAAGACTGACCTCTCTCACACTAACATGATCCTTTCCCTGGATTCTCACTATAATTACATCACAATTTTCAATAACCAGCTTATGTATTTTACTGCTGAGCCAGGGAGTATATTATTATCACATTTCTTGTAAACCTTTGGTTTTTCCTGGGTTTCCTAATTGAGCTACAATTTTATTTCTTTAGATTTCTATGTACTGAACATTCTGTTTTTCCAAATGTTCCTGTAAATCTCTCAAAGGCCCGGCAGTAAGTCTTCCACAAAGCACACACACACCTATTGGCCCTGCCCCCTCCCTGCTCTGCCTAGAACCCCCAGGCCTGGTGCAGAGCTCTGACTCAGCACTTTCCTCCGCCTGGCTGCGCGCCGCTTCCTGGATTCCGTGCCTGGCGCTTTCTTGATTTAGTCCTTCATTTTGCTCTCCTGGTAGCACCAGGAGAGTGCTTGGGAAGATCATTATTTCAGTCCTTGCATGCCTGCAAGTGTCTTCATTCTAGCCTCATACTTCATAGGTAGTTTGCTTCTTTAGGTACCTAGTATTGCTGTTGATAAAGCCAACACCATTAAAAAAATAAACAGGATTTTGGAATAATTCTAGATTTACAGAAAAGTTGCAAAGATAGTGTAAGGTTTCCTGCACCCGTCACTCAGCTTCCCCTGTTCTTGACATCTTACATGATGACTACAGTACACTGGTCAACATTAAGGAAGCAGCCTGGCACATTCACTCCACTCCAGACTATTTGGATTTCACTTTTTTCCCTTCAAGTCCTTTTTCCTTCCCCGGATCCCATCCAGGGACCACGGTGCCCTGTCGTGGCTCCTTCAGCTCCTTTGAGCTGTGGCAGTTCCTCAGTCTTTTTTTTTTTTAATGACTTGGACAGTCTTGAGGAGCACTGGTCGGGGGTTTTGTAGAACGTTCCTAAACGTGTTTGATGTTTTTCTCATGGTTGTACTGGGGTCACGAGTTCTGGGGAAGAATGCCACAGAGAAGCACCTTCTCATCACAGCCTATTACAGCTTCCACCAATGACGTTAATCGTGGTCACCTGGCCAAGCTAGCGTTTAGGGCCAATACTATCCTCATTTCAGTTTTTTTAGATTGACCTGTTTGTTTTCATCTCCAGAAAATTCAATTTTGATTCCCAGTATTTTCACAATGATAATGGGCCTTTACAAACTGCTGTGTAACATTTAGGATTTTTTTCTTTTCTTCTTAAAGGGTCACTGTCTGTTATAGTGCTGGACTGGACATCTTCTACGTAACCTTTTTCTTTAGGGGGACTATTGCCTTAGGCTAAGCACACCAAGTGCAAATTGCTGCATGCATCATAAACTGCTGGAGAGCTACGCCCATGGAACCAAACAGTTCTGTAAGCAGACAGAACTTGTCAACCCCCAGGGTTGGTCAGGAGCAGGTGGACCCCAGAGGAGTTCTTGAAATAGACTAGGTCTTCCCAGACTTCCTGGAGGAAGAGAGGGCGGGTCCGCTGAGGGGGGGCCCGGGACTTGTTTTGGAGATGGAGAATCTGCACAAGAGAGCAGACGCTGACCTGCTGCTTGGCTGGGAGGCGACAGTAGCTCTCTGTGTGCATGAGGAAATTTGGGAGCCGTGATCACTGTTTTTTCTCTACTGATGGCAAGACAGAAACACGGAAAAGTGAAACAACTCTTTCATTGGGCAGGACCCAAGAGAACGCTAGGAAGTACGGGTGTGACCCTATAGGTCTCAGCCCGCTCCCCACGGGCGCGCTCATTCTATGGTTTGTGAAGCCGAGGCAGAGACGGGGCAGCCGCATCTGCTCTGTCTTCACCTCTCTCAGAAGCCACGTGAAGGCACGCCAGTATCCCAGAGGCCCTGGAGCAATGTCAGAAGAGGGCTTTCTCTGTGAAAAGAAACAGGTCTGACCTTTGGCTCAGTCCAGCTCCCTCTTCAGGGGGTCACGTCTGGTGGAAACACAGGGAGATCTCAGGAGAGATCTCGTGTGAAGAACACACATCTGACGCCGACTTGCTCGGGGTCCCTGAGCCCCAGTTTCAAAGTGAGTGGGCTTTCTAGATGAGAAGAGACCAGGCGCCAGGCTCTGAGGGCAAGGCTGACAGCGTTTGTGGATGGGGTGAAAGGAGCTTTTGCAACTCGCCCAGACAGGCACCCGAGCCAGGACTCAGCTCGTGAAGTCTCGCCAATCCCTCCCCTCCCCGTCTCCACATATTTCTCCATGCCCCGCCTTTTCTGAGTTAGTTTATATTTAAAAACAGAATAAAACTAAGAAAAACAGAGGCACCACTCCTCCCCCCACCCTTGGCCCCGGAAAGATGGCAGCTCCCAGGGTCTCTGTGTGGAGTTGGGCCTTGACCCTCCGTCTGACAAGAGTCTGGGGCTGAGATCCTGTTTACGGCCATGGGGCCTTTTCATCTCGAGGAAGCAGTTTGTTGTCCCTTTTCCAAAATAGCTGCTGCAGGAATCGGCTGTACTTTTAGGGCGCAGGAAGGGCTTGGGGCTGAACTTGAGCGTCTTTCACGGCCTGCTAGCGTCCTGCTGTCCTCAAAGACAGGTCTTCAGTCAGGCCAGAGGGAGTAAGAAGCATCGCCTAGAATCAAGTGTCGCAGGGGTGAGAGTGCCCTGGCGGGTGTCCTCTGTCTTCCTGAGACTCCCTCTCTCCGTGGAGGATTTATTATCCTATGTTATGATTTCTCACCCACGGGCCTGGCCATTAGCAATATTATTTAACAAAACTAGAAAACAGTCCAATAAATTTCAGGAGAATTCAAAACAAGGAGCTTGTTCTAAAATGAGACTCAAGTGAGAGTACCAGTTCAGCATGCGTGTTGGACACTTGAGGACTTGTGGTTAAACCCAGCATCATCCGGGATGAGAAGATTTAGGGCTGGGAGGAATTGCAGGCACAGCAGGGACTGTGGAGCAGGAGTGATCCTAAGAGCGATGGCCAAGGACACCCGCCTCCCTCCTTGAGATACACAGTCATGAGGTGTGAAGGGCACACGCATCACAGGCGCCAAGTGATAGAGGCTGGAGCAGATGCTGTGACAACAGGGAGAGATTGTGTCCTTTCCCCTGGTTATGCGCAACGTGGAATTCCAGTTTCAGCAATGAGCTTAGTCTTCCCTGCTCAGAATCCAGTAGCACTTGGACTTGGCACCGTGCAGGGAACTATCGATGTCATGCCTGGAGTGTGGTTCCCCAGCCCTTCCACTGAGAGTCACTGAACACCACGCCTTGTGTAAGCGCCGATGCCCGTGGACAGAGTAAATCGATGTCCTCCCCTAACGTGTGCTGGGTGAGCACCCTGCAGACCTCGCTTCTCAGCAGTTAAGGGGCACATACATCACCCGGGGAACTTGTTACTTAGATACTGACAGCAGGTTAGGGAGGCCCTGGTTCTGTGCTTCTAACAGACTCCCAGGTGAGTCGATGCTGTTAGCTGGGGACCGCGCTGGGTACCCAGGTGGTGGAGCACCTTGATGGCAGCTCAGAGGGTGGATAACATCCCTTCCACGTGGACAGTGCAGCGGACTGCCGAAAGGAGGCAAGTGAGTGGATGGGTCAGTTAACTCACAGGAGTGTCTATACAGAGCTGGAGACAAAACCAGCTGAGACAGATGAAGTCTCCACCCTTTCGGAGTCTGCAGCCTGGAGAGGGGGCTGTGCGGGCAGATACTCCGTCCTGACTAAGCCGGTGGGGAGGGGCCAAGCATCATATGAGCAGTGAGCCCACCCGAGGCAGAGGGAGACAGGGCTGAGGGTCGGGTGGGCTCCTGCAGACAAGGTTTTATTGGCGGGGCTGGGGGTAATCCTCCTCTGGGGCTTGAAAGAGAAGAAGGATTTAGAAGATGCTCGGGAGATGGAGAATGCAGGCTCCCTCCCTGCCCAGCACAGACGGGAGGGGAGCCACGTGGAGCCACGGTGGGGACCTCAGGCCTCCTTGTGTCCCGAGGGCAGAGGGAAGCCCAGCAGCGCTCTTCCCCCTTCCAGCTCTCTGAGGGCAGGTGGCCGGCCGCCCCCTCATGTTCCGAGGTCTCTGGTGGAGGGAAACACCTCCCTCAGGGGCTTGCAAGTGTTGCCTTCTTTCCTGCTGAGGCTCGCCCTCATCATGAGCTCTGGGGCCTCTGGGTTCCTGGACTGGGTATGAAGCCAGAGCGTCCACAGTCGTGCAGCCTCCACGCACACGTCCCTGCGTCCAACCTGCCTGTCCGGGCTCCTCCTGGGCCCGCTGCTGTCTTGACGCTCCGGGGCGGAGGAGACTCGTCCAGCCTCTTCGGGTCGTGTTTGGGGCGCACTGGCTCTGGGCCCCGTGCGAAGCTGGAAGCAGGAAGGCGGGGGTGGAGCGCCTCAGACCCCGCCTGGACAGGTAAAGGGGCTGCCGAGCTCCAAGGGGTCTGTCCTCACTTCCTCTTACAGCGCGAGGGAAGAGGCCGCTGGGGCCTGAGGTCTCAGCGTCGCCTCAGGGGGAGGAATCTAAGTGTGACGGAGGACCAAGTCCCTCCAGGGCAGGACCTGCTCGCTGCAGCCCGATTCCAACCTGGCCCCCAGCCTGCAGGAGGTGACCCGCCTGCCGCGGGCGCATCCCAGCCGCTGGCGCGGCGCCAGGTGTCGCTACCAGATGGACCTTCGGGGCTTTGCTGGTGGGACTCAGAGCTCAGGCTTTGGTTTGGTTACGGCTGCACGGATTATTCCAAGTCCCCCAGGCGCTTCCCAGGGGCCCTGGGCGCAGGAAGGACAGAGCGTGTCCTTAGGGTTGTTGCTGTCCAGTGCGCATGGGTGGGGGAGTAGGGGGGGAACGTGTCGTTTTTGCGGGGGCGGTCGTCGTCGTGGGGGGGGACGTCGTCATGAAGGGACGTCGTCGTGAGGGGATGTCGTCGTGGGGGGAGACGTAGTCGTGGGGGGTGGACGTCGTCGTGGGGGGTGGACGTCATCGTGAGGGTACGTCGTCTTGGGGGGACGTCGTCGTCGTGGGGGGCACGTCAGGAAGGGCAGGGGACACGTGCTCAGCCAGGGCGCGCTGCGCAGGACGGCGTCCACGGAGAGCTTGTTTGGCGGCCCCGCGGCTAAGGGAGCCCGAGGAGCCCAGAGCATTGAGCCTGTGCAGGTCCAGCGGGATAGTGCGGACAGCCTGAGGGTACCGTCGCTTTGGGCGCGGGCCACTGTGCGCGTACGCCACTCACTGTGTGCGTGCGCGTGCGCGGCCCCGCCCCACAGCGTGCGCTCTCTGCAGCGTCTGCTGGACGCCGCCCAGACTGCGGTGGTGGGCGGGCCGGACAGCACACCCCACAGAGAGGAGGGAGGGTTCTGTGCTCTCCCGAACCCCGTTCCCCACCATCAGACACCTTTGAGATCGGGGCAGCGAAAGCCGAGACCTCGGGAGTCGAGGGCCGCCCCGCACGTGGCTGGACCCGAGTGTCCATTCCATCCCCCGCCAGTGAGGACGCCTGTTCTTCCTCCAGCTTCCAGGAAGGACAAGAGGGGCCAAGGTGGACGAGGAGGGGCAAAGGGGGATGAGGGGCACGGGCGGGGGGACCATAGGGGATGAGGCAGGACCAGGAGGACAGGGGTGGGGGCGACGAGGTGCGTAGAAGCCCAGTGGGCTCGGGCGTGCTCCGCGTACCCGGGCCCTCCTGCAAGGTCCTGCTCAGAACAGCGTTGAGAACACTGAAGAGGTGCGACGTGCTGCCCCCAAATGTGAAGTGAACCCCTAATGCAGTAACCCGTTCTCCCTAAGAATGGGGAGTTGGGGAAGTGGAGCAGCTCCTTGGGGGGCAGTGCCTGGGCCCGGTGTGGGCTCCGGGAGGGGTGGTCACCTGCAGAGAACTGTGTTTTACCTTCCTGAACAAACTGGTTTTTCTCCCTCTTGTCCCAAATGTAATGAGCAGAAGAAGGTCTTCCCGCAAGCGTCCAGAATGACATAGGCCTGGGCAGCATCTGTGTGCCCTCAGGCAGCCCTCATCACCGCTCTGGGCCTCAGGGTCTCTGCTGTAAATTGAAGCGCCCCGGGCTCCCGTGGGTCTGACTCTCTAGAAGTGGAGCTGCCAGGTCAAGAGCAGTGACCTTTAACATTTGTATAGCTGCTGTTAAATGGGTCGTCAAAACAGATTTGCACCAACTTAAACTCCCACTGGTGACAGTTCCAGTTTATTTAAGCACTTCAACACCACAAAATATCGATTGTTAATAACCTTAATGAATGAATGAATGAAATTAATGAATTAGTTAACTTAATGAATGAACGTTAATATATCGGTGAAAAGTTGTCTCGCTCTATCAGTCTCTTGCTGCGTAACAGTCCACCCAAAAGCTTAGTGGCCTAAAATGACAACCATTTTATTTCTGAGCCGTTTGGGCTGGGCTCAGCTGGGCAGTTCTGGTGGCCTCACCTGGGGACCTCACACAGTGCCACTGGCTGGGCGGGGTGGGGGGCGTCCCAGGAGTCTCACCTGAGGGGTTTGGCTGTGCTCCACAAAGCTTCTCACCCTCCAGAAGGCAAAACTCACGCTCAGCACCCCTTGGCTTGCTGGCATCCTGTTGGCCAAAGCGCGTCAGATGGCCAAGGCCTGGAGGCGGGGCCAAAGCGAGTCAGACGGCCAAGGCCTGGAGGCGGGGCCAAGGCCTGGAGGCGGGGCCTGCTTCCTCGGGACAGTGATGTACCTTCTGCCATCTGCCAGCCAGCTCTGATGGCATGTCACATTGCGCCTAATTTACTGTTTGTGAGTTTATAGCATCTTTTCTATGGTTATAGCTGTTTGTTTATCCATTTTCAGTGACAGTTTATGTCTTTTGTTCATTTTTCTGTCACTTTGCTGCTTTTTTATTAATTTGTAGGTCTTATATCTGTTACTTCCTTTTCATATCCCTCAGTCTTGTTTCTGTGACTGGGCCTGCAGAGTCTGTGGCCAGGGTGGCATGCTCACATGCCGTGGGCTGGGGGCCTTCATTCCCGTCCTCCTGAGGGTTCTGTCTACTTGGCGGCGGCCTCCACAGTGGGCGCTTTCAACGGAGCTTTGTGACCTAGCCTTGGAAGTCTACTCCACCATTTCCCAAGTGTCCTGCCCATTACCTGGGCCAGCCCGACCCAGTGTGGGAGGGGGCTACACGGGGTGAACCCCAAGGGTCGGTAACTGGGGCCAGCCCTGAGGTTGGCTACCACATCATCTAAGTTGCAAATAGTGAATATCTTCCCTTTTTTGTTTTCTCTTTCAACAAAGGTCACTGCCTACGGATCTGTCATCTTTTTATCTGTGAATTCTCAGTTGGTGTGCTAAGGAAGGCTTTTTTCACCTGAAGATTATAAAAGTTTCAGGCAACAGCTGAGAAGCAGCATCACAGAGGCATCTTTGTAATCTTCCTTGTTCACATCTGAATAGTCATCATGGATCCTCATGTCCACAATTTTATTTTATCCTTGGAACAAACCCAGAGGCAAGATATTTTTATTATTCTCAGTTTACATTTGGGGAAACTGAGGTTCAGGGTGATACACGGATTTACTCATTCACAAAATGAGTCGGAGGCAAAGCCGAGACCATAGTTAATCCATCAGTTGACAATTGTATGTTTAGGTGCTGAGTCAGCCCTAGGCTCTCCTGGCTGGTTGTAGGGTCTGCTCTTCTTCTGACTGGGCACAGAGGGTAAGTTCGGGCACCTGTACTGCCAGTTTCCCAGAAGGGTGGCTCCCAGGCCCTCTGGCTGGGTCCTGGGCGCTCCTGGCCTCCAGAAGCCTTGTCAGCCGAGAACTCAGTTCCGCCTTCCAGGTGGCTAAGGATTTGACTCAAGAGACGGTCTCCTCTGCCAGTCTCAGCGTCACGGTGGTCTCTGGGCAGCCAGAGAGTGCGTGCCTGAGTGCAGCCTGGGTCCTGCCCACATACACAGCTACACTCATTTTAGCTGGAAGCCTGCATTAAGATGACCATATTACCAGATGCCATATTCAACGGACCGGGTCGTGTGTTACTCCTGCTTGCTTCACGTCGGCGTTTCTTCTTCCTACACGTGCATCAGAGCCAACCAGGAAATGCTAAGAGCAACGCGTTAGGCTGGGGACCACACACCCCAAAGTCGGTGTAGGAGTTTTGGGGTGGTGCCAAGCGTTTGGGACATTCAGAGCCTAACAAGACAGATTTACCACAAAGCCAGTGAAGTTTAAACTTCCCAGCCCCTCACTTGCACAGGCCCTTCTAAGACCCTGTAGGAATTTTATATTCATGATTTTGAATGTTCCTAACGAGGGGGCTCCCAAGTGACATGTTTCAGGCGCTCCAAAATCTGATCTGCCTCTGCCTTTAGGTGTGCAAGTCACATTTAGATTTTTCTGTTACTTAGCTGTCTTCTTCCAACCATAGCCTATAATAGACATGGCAGATGGTTTTCGTCTGATATGCTAATTTTAAATAACTTGGTTGGAGCTACCTGGAGTGTAGACGGATTCTGAGGGAGGCTATCGCTCAGCAGCAGGGGGAGCAGGGACTAATTAGGAATGTCTGCCTTGGGTGCAGAGATAGGAGGCAGGTGCTAGCAGGTCAGGTTATTTATATCCTGTGTAGAATTCTGTTTACAGTTTTTACAGTCTATAGACCAGGAGTTGGTAAATTTTTATCTGTAAAGGGCCAGAAAGGAAATATTTTAGGTTTGCAAGCCATATAGTCTCTGTTGTAGGTGAAATAGACAATTGTGTGTGTTCCAATAATATATTACTTACAAAAACGGGCTGCCGGCCACATTTGGCTCACACGCCATAGTTTGCTGACCTGTGCATTAGACTATTGGGTTGATCCTTTACTCTGCAGAATATCCGTGCACAAACTAAAAAATGCGTATGAAATTGACTTTGTCTCAGCCAGAAAGACTTACTCAGTCTAGAGGACGACTATTCATCTAAGTCTTATTTAGGTACCTAGTGTGCAAAATGGATTAGGCTGTAATTATTCACATTAAGTGGACTTCTGTTTGCAAAAGGATTTATGAGGGTTTTATTAAAGAAAGAATTGTTCTTCCAGCGCATGTGGATGTCTGTTTACTGCTTTACGGAGAGCCCAAGAGACAGAGAAACCAAATCTATAACCTTTGGAGTCTCCCCACTTATAAGCCAACCAGAACTGAAAATAAAGGCAGTTTCCATGCAAGTCAATGAGAAAATAATTGCACCAAAATCCAATTTTCAAAACTGTCTCTGGTGGTCTGGTTCTGGGTAAAATGGAGTAATTGCACCCGCCCTGCCACTGCTGCTCACTGCAGCTACCTTGACCTTGACAGGGGCTTGGAGCAGCAGTGAGGGACTCTGAAAAGTAAGTCACGTAACTGGCAGTGAGCTTACCTTTGTTCCTTTCTGTTGTCCCCATCTTTACTGACTGTAGCCGCAAGCTGAACGGTGGACACGGGACAGACGGAAAGAACCCAGAAGCCTCTAATCCTGGCTCATGGAGCAGGAGGCGCGACTCCTAACGTCCACTCAGCGTGGCGAAACCCTGTTTTTCCCTTGTCCTCATGTTTTCTGTTCCTTGGCCCCAAGCTGTCCCTCGGTAGCTGCTGTGGCAGCAACAGCAGAAGGAGCTTCCACACCTGGTGCTCTAGAGAATGGGGGCTTCCTTTCTGTCTTGAGGGCTGAGGTGACAGGAGGGCACGCGAATGCCACTGCTCCGTCCTGTCTGTCCTTTGGGCACTTGGCCCCAGACTGGCCTGTGTGTGGGGCACACATGCAACAGACCTGCAGAAGCTTGAAAATTGAACTGACATTAGAACCACAGCCCACAGAAGGCAGGTTGGAGCTTGTAGCTTGAATCCAGCGAGCCAGTTCAACCTCCGGCTAACTCAAAAATAACATTCTCCAGAGTATTTAAAGAAGATTCAAAGTCTCATGACACAATACTCAAGAGCTTTAGGATATAATAAAATGTTACTTGGCACGTGGAGAATCAGGATAATCACAACTATCATGGGGGAAGAACAAATCAACAGATCTCAGTGCTAAGAGGATGGAGATGTCGGAATTGTTTGAGAAAGACTCTAACGCAGCCGCTATGCGAACATCCTGACAAGCGAGCACTCGCGGATGGGAGGCGGGGAGTCTCAGCAAAGAGACGGAAGGTGTAAAGGAGAACCACGTGGACACTTTGGAACTGAAAAACACTCGCGGATGGGAGGCGGGGAGTCTCAGCAAAGGGACGGAAGGTGTAAAGGAGAACCACGTGGACACTTTAGAACTGGAAAACACTCACGGATGGGAAGGCGGGGAGTCTCAGCAAAGGGACAGAAGGTATACAGGAGAACCACGTGGACACTTTGGAACTGAAAATACGTGAACTGAAATGAACAGGCACACACCTCTCAGGATGTGGTCAATAACAGAGCGGACAGAGGAGAGAGTTGGTGGACTTGAAGAGAGATACAGTTATCCAAGCTGAGCAACAGAGAGAAAAAAGATTTTTAAAAAAGGAGTGAGCCCCAGAGACCTGTGGGACATGACCAAAGGTCTAGCATTTGTGTCATGGGGTCCCAGCAGGAGCGGAAGGAGCCCAGGGAAGGAAATGTTTGGACAAGTATTTTCTATCGCCAGGTGATGGATTACCACAAACCTAATGGCCTAAAACAACACTACTTATTGTCCTGTTCTCTGTGGGTGAGAAGTTGGGCTCACCTGGCTGGGTCCTCTACTCAGGGTCTCACCTGGCTGAAATCGAGGTCCCACCTTCCTTGTGGGGTGTCTGCTGGGGTCTGCTCTCAGTTACTGGAGGCTGCCTGTGTTCCTGCCCCTCCCCATCTCAGAGTTAGCAACAGAGGATCACCCTTGTATCAAAGCCCAATTATGATTCCAGTGTTTCCAGGAAAAGCCCAGTTTCTTTTTAATGGCTTTCTTGATTAGGTCAGGCTCATTCAGGATAATCTTTCTTTCTTTTTCTTTTTTTCTTTCTTTTTTTTTTTTTTGGCTGCGTTTGGTCTTTTTGTTGCTGCGCGCGGGCTTTCTCTAGTTGCAACGAGTGGGGGCTGCTCTTCGTTGTGGTGTGCGGGCTTCTCATTGTGGTGGCTTCTCTCTTGTTGCAGAGCACGGGCTCTAGGCCTGCGGGCTTCAGTAGTTGTGGCTCACGGGCTCAGTAGTTGTGGCTCGAGGGCTCTAGAGCGCAGGCTCAGTAGTTGTGGCACATGGGCTTAGTTGATCCACGGCCTGTGGGATCTTCCCGGACAAGGGCTCGAACCCATGTCCCCTGCATTGGCAGGCGCATTCTTAACCACTGCGCCACCAGGGAAGTCCCAATCTTCCTTTCTTAAGGTCAGTTGATTTCAACTTTAACTATAGCTCAAAATCCCTACACACCAGCACCTAGATTAATGTTTGATTGAATAACTGTGAGAAGGTGAGTATAGAACAGGGAGCAGGAATCAGGGGGCCAAGTTAGAATTCTGCCAACCATACAAGTAATGACTGAAAATTCCCCAAATTTGGCAAGAAAACTCCCCCAGATCTACACATTCAAGAGGAAGAGTAACTCCAAACAGGATAAACTCAAAGAAATCCATGCCAAGACACATTATAATCAAACTTCTGAAAACTAAAGATAAAGAAAAAAACCTTGAAGACAGCCAGATAAAAGCTACAGCTTACCTACAGGGAAAAGCAATAAGAGTAACAGTGGCTTTTTTATCAGGAACTTTGAGGTCCAGAAGGAAGCAGCATAATATTTTTCAAGTGCTGAGAGAAAAAAAAACTATCAACACAGAATTCTGGGTCCCTCAGTAATGAAGGTAAAAATACAGGCATATTCCAATAAAGGAAAACTAAGAGAACTTTGCCATCAGACCTACTTCAAAAGAATTGCTAAAGTAAGTGCTTTGGACATAAGGGAAATGGCACCAGGAGGAAAATGGAACTCCAGTTCATAAAGAAGAGCAGCAGAGATGGTAAGTACCTGAGCAAATATACTAGATTCTTCTTCTCCTCTGGAGCTCTTTAAAGTATGTTTATGAAAACAAAACTCATAACACCATCTCACGGGGTTTTTGGTGCACCCAAGTGAAATACAACATAAAGAAGGGAGAGTAAGGACTTACCTAGTAGTCCAGTGGTTAAGATTCCATGCTTCTAATCCAGTGGGTGTGGGTTCGAGTCCTGATTGGGGAACTAAGATCCCACATGCTGTGCAGAGTGGCTAAAAAATAAAAATGATTTTAAAAAAAAGAAAAGGGAGAGTAAAAGGACCCTATATGAGGCAGGATTTCTACTTTCCACCCAAAATGGCAAAATACTGATTCTAATTAGACTGTGAAAAGTTAAGTATGTACATTGTAATCCTTAGAGCAACTACTAATAACACTAGTCAAAGAGATATAGTTAACACACAATAGATAAAATGGAGTTATAAAAAGTTCAAATAACCCACAAGAACGCAGGAAAGGGGAAGTGAAAGGGTGTAAAACATAGGGAACAAACAGAAGACAAATTAGAAACTGGTAGCTCTAAGTCCAAACCTAATAGTTACATTAAATGTTAATAATCTAAACACAGCAGTTAAAAGGCAGATTGTTAGAAAGGTTGAAAAACATGACCCAACTATATGTCATCTACAAGAAGCTCCCTTCAAATATAATGATATAGGGAGGTTAAAAGTAAAAGGATAGAAACATATACAGTGCAAACATTAATTAAAAGAAGGAGTGGCTATACCAATATTAGACAAAGTAGACTTCAGAGCAAAGAAAATCTCCAGAGATAAAGAGGAACATTACATAATAATAAAAGGGCCAATTCACCAAGAAGACGTAACAATCCTAAAAGTGTATGCACCTAACTTCAGAGTTTCAAAATACATGAAGTAAAAATGACAGAGCTGAAAGGGAAATACACAAATATACAATTATAATTGAAGACCTCAGCACTCTCCTTTCAATAATTGATAGAACTAGTGGACAAAAACTTTGCAAAGATACAGAAGACCTGAACGGCAACATCAACCAATAGTATCAAATTGACATTTATGTAGCATAACTGAACAATAGAAAACACATTATATTCAAGTGCACATGAATCATCAACCAAGACAGACTATATTCTGGGTCAAAAAATGAACCTTAAGACATTGAACAGAATTGAAATTATACGAAGTATGTTCTCTGACCTTAATGGAATTAAACTAGAAGTCAATAAAAAAGAGAGAACATGAAAATCTCAAAATACTTTAAAATCAAACAAAACACTCCTAAGTAATCCTTGGGTTGAAGAGGAAGTCTCAAGAGAAATTACAAAATATTGAGAAATTAGGAAATATTAGAAAACTGTATGAAAATGAAAATACAGTATATCAAAATTTGTGGTTGCAGTCAATTCTTAGAGGGGAATGTAGAGCATTCAATGTTTGTATTAGAAAAAAGAACTCAAAACAAAAGATTATTGTTAAGCTTCAAATCTAACAAATTTGAAAAAAAGAGCAAAATAAATGTAAGGAATTAATATAAGAGCAGAAATAAAATTGAAAACATAAAGACAATTTAGAAGAACCAATGATCCCATAAACTGGCCCTTTGAGATGATTAACTGATCAAAATTCTTGCAATACTGACAAGAACAAAGGCAAAGACAAAGAAAAAAAGAGAGAAGACACAATAGTGATATCAGGAACGAAAGAGGAGGTGTCAGTACAGAACCTGCAAACCTTAAATGGATAAGCAGAATGCTATGAACTCCAGACCCAGATGATTTCATTGTCAAATCCTACCAAAAACTTAAAGAAAAAAAAACATCAATCCTACAAAAATAACTTTCAGAAAACAGAAGAGGAAAAAAAATCGCTCAACCCCTTTTACGAGGCCAACATTATGCTGATACCAAAACCAGACAAAGACAGTATAAGAAAACTACAGGTCGATATCCTTTATGAATATGGGTTCAAAAATCCTTAAAAAAAATTAGTGAATGAATCCATATTTAGATATAGATATATTGCAACCAAGTGAAGCTTATTGTTGGAATGCAAGGATGGTTCAATAGTCAGAAATCAATCAACATAATCTGTTATATTAACAGTTTAAAGAAGAAAAACTACATAATCATATCAACTGATACATTAAAAGCTTTTAACAACATTTAGCATCCATTCATGATAAACTCTCAGTAAGCCAGGATCAGTAGGGGATTTCCTCATCCTGATAAAGGGCAGATACAAAAAAACAAAAACAAAAAACCAAACCTACAGTTAACTTTATACTTAATGGTGAAAGACTGATTAATGCTTTTACCCCAAGATTGGGATGAAGATGAGGACGTCCACTCTCCTTTCTCCTATTCAACATTGTATTGGAAGCACTAGCCAGGGCAGGAACAGGCATGCAGATTGGAAAAGAAGAAATAAAACTATTCCTATTCATAGACAATGTAACTGTCTACGTATAAAACCCCAAGAAATACACAGAAAAAAATCTCTTAGAACTAATATGTGAGTTTAGCAAGCTTATAAGACACAAGGTCAATGTATATATGTGTGTATATATATATATATATATAAATCCTAATCTAGAGTAGAAATCAATAATGACAACTGAAATTAAAATAAGAATACCACTTATAAGATCACCAAAACGTGAAATATTTAGTCACAGATCTAACAAAATATGTATAGGATCTGCATATTGAAAACTACAAAATGTTACTGAAATCAAAGGACTAAATAAATGAAGACACATACTATATTTATCAATTGGAAAACTCAATGTAGTAAGCATGTCAATTCTCCACAAATTAACTACATGGTTAATGCAATTCCACTATAAATCCCAGACATATTTTGCATGTAGATATAGAGAAGCCAATTTTAACGTTTATATGGAACAAGAAAACTAGAATAGACAAATGATTTTGAAAAAGTATAATAAAGTTGAAGGAATCATACTATCCAATTTTAAAAGCTATGGTAACTTAGTATGAGATTGGCAAAGACAGATATATAGATCAACAGAACAGAATAGATAGTCCAGAAATAGACCCACACAGGCAAGGCAAAGAGACTTTGGCAGAGGTTCAAAGGCAATTCAATGGAGAATAGCCTTTTGAACAAACATGACACCAAAAGCACAATCCTTTAAAAACATTGGATTGGACTTTATTGAAATGAAAAACTTTTGTTCTGTGAAGAGAATGAAAAGACAAGCTACAGAGTGGCAGAAAATATTTGCAAGTTACGAATTCAGCAAAGATCCCATCACACATCTGAATGGCTGAAGTAAAAAATACTGGCAACACCAAGTGCAGATGAGGATGTGGGTCTGGATCATTCACGCGTCTCTGGTGGGAATGCAGAACGGATCAGCCGCTTTGGAACACAGAAGGGTGGTTTCTTAGTGTTTAACGCGGCCATTCCGCATGATTCAGCAATCGGTATTTACTGTGGAGAAATGAAAACTTATGGTCACCCCTGTACGTGAATGTTTACAGCAGTTGTATTCATAATTGACAAAAACTGGAAACAACTCAAATGTTCTTCCTTGGGTAAAGAGATAAACTGTGATCCATCCACACCATGAACACCACTCAGCAGTGAGGAACAGTGGAGGCTGCCAACAAATTGTCGCTTGCCCTCTGCTTCTACAAGGATTTGGTCGCAAGCTGCCGCCACCGCTGACTTTCAACACCCCCTGAAAGGAGCTCAGGGTGGAGAGCAGAGTGAGGCACTTGTGCTCTGGGAAAAACTGGCTGAACAGGCCTTCAGATAGTTAGATACTTTCAGGAGAAGATTTTATGAGCTCAATTCTTGCATCTCCTCATGTGTAGAAAAGCACTAAAATCGTTAATGGTGACATCTATGCCTTGTGACTAGCCGTGACCTTCTGCAGACATGTGTGTTTGAGTGCATGGACCCCCTCTTCACCAAAATCACATATACACTGACCCCTCCCCCACCTCTCTGGAGCAGCTGCTCAGAGCTACTGGAGATGCTGTCTCCCAGGCTATAGTCCTCATTTCGCCCCAAATAAAACTTAACTCACGACTCTCACGCTGTGTTTTTTTGTCAGCCGACGGTGCCGACACGTGCAGCAATGTGGATGCCACGCAGAGGCGTTCTGCTGAGTGAAAGAATCCAGACTTGGAGGTTACCTACCACGTCCTTCCATTTGTGACTGAAGTAGACGCGAGACCAGACTAGAGGGGGGGCCAGTGGGCAGGGCTTTGGGGGAGGCGGGGCGTGGCTGCAGGGGGTTCCACTGGGAGTCGGATCCTGATTACGGCGGTTACTCAAATCTACACGTGCGTTAAACTGCCTAGTCGTGCCCACCGTCGGAAGGTCAGTTCCGTCGTCTGTTATCGAAAGCGTCAACCACACACCTGCACGGTGCTGTCAGACCGAAAGCCCCAGGTGGGGGGCCCCATGGGGGTTACGAGGAGGGGGCACAGGGCAGGGCCGAGGGCTGCAGTGAGATATGCCCAGCAGGGCCTGTGGGCTCTGTTGAGTGGGGCTGGGGCACCTCCCGGCAGCCGGTTCCCACGGCTCCAGGCTTCCCGGACCCCACTCGTTGATGGGAAGCAGCCTCCTGCATCTTGTGGAGGCAGCCCAGCCCTGCCTGCCATCGGGGTCCTGCACCCTGGAAAGCCCCGGGCTGCAGCTGGGGAGTGTGGGCTCTCAGAAGGGCGGGGGCACCTCGTTCTGGATTGTTAACTGGAGGAAGTATTAGGTTCATTTGACAGAAATATGCTTGGGAAACGTACGGTTAGTGGAAAACAGGGGCCACAGCCAAGAGCAGGGCTTCTCCCGGCGTGGCGCCTGGGAGGCACCTCTTCTCTCAGGAATGGAGGCCTTTCCAGCCTGCAGCGCTCCCGGGAGCGGCCTCCCTGTCAGCATCTGGGTCGTTCAGTCTGGGGAGAGCCTCAGCCTCCCCTTCCTCGTAGCCTCAGCTTTTCTGCTGTACCTGGGACTCTGCCCCAGCACAGGCTGTGCTGGCCCTGGTGGCCCTGAGTACAGCCACTGCCTGCAGGGCGAGGGGTGGCCTCCAGCATTCCACATCACCAACGTCCCGGTGGCACAGACAGAAATCTGTGGGCTTCTAGCTCACCAGGAATGGTGTGCTCTGTGCTCTCGCACAGCTGCACGGAAACACACCCTCACTTCTGCGTGTCTCCACAAGTGGAGCTGACCAGCAGTGTGGACCGCGCCAGCACCAGTGTAAGCAGAAGGCACTCACTGGTGTTACTGGAGCACCAAGCAGACTAAGTCCTTAATGACTCTTGCTTATCGAGTGCCTGTTCCAGCCGGGCCACTGCTGCGCGGTGTCTGTGCTTCCCGACCTGCACGATGTGCAGGGCATGTGCACACAGCAGGTGGGAAATCCTAGGTGCTTAAACCCTGCTCGTTGTTCCAGCAGAGGCACCTGGCGAGGCCTGGATGCAGGAGGGACCTTGTGAGCACTTTAGCCGAGTTCCCAACATTGTAGTCCGAGTCTCGTTGTGTGTGGTTGCTGCATCAGAAATACAGCCTTCGTTCGCTTTCCTGTGGGTGTCAGGCGCCGTCTCTGGAAAGAGGCCTGGTTTGCAGAAACTCTGTGCCCTGCTCTAAAAGGCGCCGACCATGGCGCTGGCTCTTTGGCTGAATTCATCCACCTCAAACCCAGGGCTGTGTTTACACAACAGAAGACTTTCTCCTCCACGTCCTGTTCCTGCAGCTCATGGCCTCTTGCCCAGGACAGAGATGCTGAGGGCAGGGAGGCGCTCGGAGCTGGGCTAGAGAAAGGACGGACACTCCGGACACCCTGTTGGTCAGAGGGGCAGTGAGCTGGCGGGTGGCCCCTGAGACCTGGCCCTGGGGTGGAGGGCGTCCTTGTCTGCACCCTGGGACTAAGGAGGCTGCTGAGATGAGGAGTTCCCAAAATCAAGGTGAGAGCTGGTCTGCAGAGGCCCTTCCCAGCCAAGCACAGGGCCAGCCTCTATGTGAGTTACTTCTGTATTTATCACAGCAGCCAAGGGCGTTAGTCCCTGTTTCCAGTAAGGACGTTGTGGTTTAGGGGTGCGAAGGGGCCTGCCCAAGGTCACCGGGTTGTAAGAGCTGGGATGCAAACTCTGGAGTCGAGGCCTTGGCCACAACTTTCTTTTGCCTCTCATGGGACATTAGCTCTGGAAGGTTCTAGAAGGTTCCTCACTACTCAAGGTGTGGTCCCAGTACTAGGAGTACCCCCATCACTTGGGCGCTCATTAGAAATGCAGAGTCTCAGGCCCCACCCCAGAGTTTCTTCATCAGAATCTGCATTGCAGCCAGATCCCAGGTGACTCACACCTCAAGCTTGGGAAACGCCCACTTAGTCCAGTCTTCACACCTGACAGATGTGGAACCAGGCCCGGGAAGCTGGGCTAGAATCCTGGCCCAACTCCTGCCTGGGTCCTGCCCACTCTGACCTCCTGTCTGGCCCAGACCACTGGCTTGCGTGCATCTTAAAAGGAGATTTAAAATAATGCTTTGGGTTTGGTGCTAAATTTGATTAGACAGATGTTTGTTTTGCTCTTAGAAAGATGAGTAAGGCCCAGCTTCCGCCTGCACGGGGTTGTAACTTGTATGTAAATAACAAATTACAAGGTACAAAATGCCGGAGTCCTAAGAGGGAGCTCAGAGGGGAAATGGTGCCCAGGGCGGAGCCGGGACCCAGGAAGGCTTTCCTGACGTCATGACACTGGAAGACGGTGTTGGGTGATGGAGGGAGGTGGGTGTGGGCCAGGAATCAGCAGAGCTGGACGTGAGCAGGCATAGGGCTCTGCGGGCAGTGCTGTGTGTGCAGGTGGGGGGCAGAGGGCTCAGGGGGAGTTTGGGGGCTTTGGGGATGAGGTGAGGGAGATGGCCACGTGCGGGGTCCCCTGGATGAGGGGTGGGGCGCGGTGCATGTGGGGATGTGGGGTTAGGAGGGAGGGCCCGGCACAGGTGAGCCATAGATTGGTGTCTGGACACCTGGGGGGCTGGAAGGGCCGTGGGGAGGGGTGAGAGGCTGCCCTGGGAAGGAGGCTCCGGGCACGCGTGGCCCCGCGGCTGGGGAGTTTGCCTTGACCGTTGGCTTAAGGTGGAGTCCAGAGGGCAGGTGCCCAGAGGGCAGATGGAGGTTGTGTGAGAGGAGGCGACGGGACGGGGGAGCTTTGCTGACTGTGAGTTTTGAGAATTTGGGAGGCTCGGGGACAGAAGCTGGGGCTGCAGGAGGCCAAGAGCAGGGGGGCCGGTGCAGTGGAGGTGTAGGCTGCGGCTGTGAGGGCTCCCTCGACCTGGGTGCGAGCCCTGGGGTTGGTGACCAGCAGATTCCGAGGCCCACCAAGCCGGGGTTCGGCGACTGGGGGCTTGCGTCTGCCACAGCATCACGGTGTCTGAGCGTTTCCGGTGGTGCCCACCCGTCTCAGGGTCTGCATGGTACCAGCTTCTCTGTGGGTGACGCTGCCTGTCACGCGTGCACGTGGCGGGGATTCTGCTGGCCGATGGCCTACCTGAGCACACAGTTGTATCTACGCCTCCACTACTCTGCGTCTACACACATGATGTTTGCTTCACCAGGGGCTTGAGAGGCTCCGACTCACCCAGGATGCAGGTCTCAGAGGCTGTGGCTCTGGTGAGTGGCTGAAGCTGGAAGCTATTTTTGCCCCCAAACGAGAATGAGGTGCAGTGACGGAAGAGGCTTTAAGCTGGTGGGTGCTCGCGCGCCTGGGCTGCTTCCCGGCCTCTCCGCGTCATGCTGGTCTCAGGCCTTCAAGGGCCTCGGGCCTCGGGCAAGTCTGGCACCACCGGCCGCCCGCCTGGCGCCCCGGTCGGGACCCTCCGGAGGACAGGAGAGGCTGCTGCTCCTGGGGTGGGAGTGGGGTTCTTGGTTTGCAAAAGCATGTTTAACATTAGGCATTATTCCGTATTGGGGAAAAAAATCAACTTTTTCGAAGGACACAACAAAACGCTCTTGGCTGTTTTGAGATTTCCAGGAAAGAGGAATCTCCAGGGCTCAGAGCAGAGCCTTCTGGGTCGTCCTCACAGGCTTGTGTTCAGGGAAGAGACCCTGGCCTGGGAGGAGGACCCTCAGTCTGATAGAGGTGAAACCCATGGGAACATCGTTGCAAAACTGTAGTTTCTGCAGTGAAGTCGGCCTCTAAGAGATGGGCTTTGCTGGTAATATTTCAGTGGCCACACCTGTCTCTGCCGTCGGGCACCTCTGGCTGGGCCCCATACACATCGGGGGCAGCTACCCAGCAGGGAGCCCCTCGTCACCGTCCCCTCCCCAGCCACCTGCTTGCAGGGCTGTTAATGGAAGCTCCTCAGCCAGCCTGTGCTGGAGCCTGGTAGTCCCGGGTGGGCGACCGTCTCCTGCTGACCAGGAGGACGGGAATTTGCCCCTGCTCTTAGCTTGTCTCAACCGTGCCTTTAAACCAAGTGTGTTAATTGATGTTACAAAGCCAGTTTTTCCTCTAATTTGCCTGCAGACTCTTAAGTCACTTGCTTGCAAACACAGTAGGTCCCATCTCAGGCCCCTCTGCCCACACAATACACCTTTCTCCCCTGCTGCCGCCGCCGGGGAATCTGGATCCTTCGGAAGCTGGCCTGGAATCCTTGCCCTGTGTCTGCCCCTTTTGGGGCAGCGGGGCGGAGAACAGGCAAGCCCAGTCTGCATGCCCTGTCATCAGCAGCAGCTCGGCTGCAGGCGCTGTGTGGATTCGTGCTGGGTTCCACATCTGTGCTCCCTGTAGCCCCGGCCCCACCAGCCCTTCCGCTGACTCTCCCCGCACTCGGCAGACCACTCGCCCCTCCGGGTGGAAGTCGCTGCGCTGTCACAGGAGTGCTTACGGGTTTTCCTGCGGGTCCAATAGGAGGCGTCTCCGAATACGGATACAGAGCGTTTCACTGTCTCCGTGTGCCATCTCCTTCGACAGCTGAGGACAGGATGTGTTCTCCGCACCCGCTGGCAGCCAGACAGAGGGTGAAGTCAGCCCGGCCGTCCTCTAGTTCTCTAGAGGTTTGATCTGTAGGTGGGTCTGGCGCTGTCTTGAAGGAGCCCCTCAATCCTTGGACAGATGCTTGGGTGGGCAGGGCTCCCTGTGCTTTTATCTGAATCGTCATTACCTGAGTTTTCCCCTCGGCTGCTCGTGACCTGGGGCAAATCGTTTGTGCCCTCAACTTCCTAACTGGTAGGATGACAGGTGTGTGCTATCTCAGGGCTGCTGCACTAGTGAAGTGAGGTCTTGCTTCCAAAAAAGTAGACAAAACGGGCTGTAGAGATGTCAGACGTGTGACTGGTCCCAGCACTTCAGGCTGAGGCAGTGATCAGTGGTCAACTAGAGCCATTGGAATAAAAACGACCTTAAATTCCACTTTTCTAGAGCAAAGAAAAGGTGAGCAGGGGGCAGGTGTGGGGCGGGGCGTGTGCCAGGGCATCCGCTTCCGGGTCTGCTCCTGCAGTACCGCCGGCGCGCGCTGCTTCTTCCCGGGTGTCGCGGGTGCTGCCGTCATCCCTGCAGCTCTGTGTGTGTCCCGATCCATCGGCTCCGGCGGGAGCTGGGTCAGCAAGCAACAGCAGCAGGGACCCCGTCCCCGCTCTCGGCATGTGGTGGCCACCGGACTCCCGCCCGGTGAGGCCCCTCCGAGCGGGGCTGCTGCCCGACAGCCAAGGTGGACACGCCGTCCCAACTCCGTGTCCAGAGCCCTCTCACTTGGACCCTCCCCTCCAACCAAACCGTGACCTTGGGGGCCTCGCAAGAGGAAACACTCAGGACGCGGTTCTACAGTAAAACCCACTGGGCTCCTGCCGTCCTGGAGGTGGGCGTCTTCCCTGCTAAGACAAGCGTGGAAATGGCAGTGCCGGGACAGGCCCGGGGGGCGTCACCTCCGCCTCACAGGAGCGGGCAGCGTGGCGCTGGGCGGTCAGCTGGAAGACCGACAGCACGTGGGTGGCCAGTCCGCGCGCCCAGTCGCCCGTCCACTGGGCTGGGCCATCCTGGCTGCGTACCTGGTGGGGTTGGCTCCAGCCCTGCGATGCCTGGGAGCTCGCTAAGTAAGGAGCAGCAGCAAGTGTCCAATGGGGACACTAGGGCAGGGAAATAGAGTGGAGTGGTCCAGCCCGGGCACTGGCTCACGCCCGAGGATCCCCTCACGCTGCGGCCACCTGTGCTGTTCTCAGGTGCGGCGGCCGGGGCAGGGACCAGGGCCGGAGGAGCGAGGCCCTGGGTGTGGCCAAGGCGCAGAGCCGGGCCCTGAGGGAGGACTGCCTGCTGGTGTTTGGGGTTATGTGTGATGGAGCTGCAGGCTCCCGCTGGTTCCTTCTGCCCCGGGCACACAGCCTATCCTGGGGTGAATTAGCATCTCAGGTACCGTTGTGTGGCGCACCCACCTTCGTTGGGGGTTAACTCTTCTTCAGATCCCTTTACTTTCGCTTTCTCAGGCTGGCTTAAGTTGTTTTTCTGCAACCCACAACCCAAATTCCCTAATTAATGCGCCATGTAATCTGTAACACGTTAACAAGTCTCCAGCACGATGGCTTTTTGCCGACTCTAAACGTCCTGGTCCTTTCTGTTTGTGACTATCACCTGCAGACAGAACACTATTTGCAGACCCTGCCCTGAGTGTGCACAGAGGGGCTCCTTCACACCTACACGCATTTCATGTCAATTCAAGTCTGCGCGCCAGGGGCTGGGGTTTCAGGAACAGTCAGGTAGACGGAGCGGGTGGCTGCTCCCCACTCCGCTGCACAGGTGGGGGTGTGTGAAGAGGTACATTTGAGTTCGTCTTCATTTTGTTTGCAGTAATGTGGTGACCTTACTGCACTGGGCACGGTTCTGGTATTGTTGCAGAGAAGATGGCACTCAGTATGACTTTTAACTACTGAAAAGCATAAGAAGGAAAGTATGGATGTGAGGGACAAAAGACGGTGAGAAACCAGTGGGAAACAGCACTGCTGCGTGTATTGGGGTGGCTGGGGAGGGGCTGGGGGCAGGGCCGTTCTCCTTGGCGCCTCCCCAAATGGCCAGTGAACACCACTGCCTGTTTCCGTTGCCTTGGAATTAGGCAGCTTACGCCTGGTGCGGTGGGGCTGTCAGTCCCCTCTCCCCTCCCCACCTGCCCTGCTGAGCGGGACACGTGGGCCTGGAGGAGCACCTCCTGGCCGTGATGCTTCTGAGCTCAGAAGCCACGTCTCCACCCAGGAAGCTCCTTGGGGGACAGGCAGCCCAGGTGGTGGCTAAGCTGGACCCAGCCCCTCTCCTTTCGTCACCTCCTTGTTGGGGGCGTGGTCTATGGCTGGTCCTGGCTCCTCTCCAGCGGCTTCACCTGAAGGGTAGCCAATGCCCTTGAGGGAATATGAGGTCACAGGCCAAGAGAGCTGGACTCCCCACAGCACAACTACTAGGAAAGGATGCCAAGTTGAACAAGACGTACATGTGGGACATTGCCAGAACAGACAGGCTCACAGTTAAAAAGCATAGGAGGGCTTCCCTGGTGGCGCAGTGGGTAAGAATCCGCCTGCCAACGCAGGGGACACAGGTTCGAGCCCTGGTCCGGGAAGATCCCACATGCCGTGGAGCAACTAAGCCCGTGCGCCACAACTCCTGAGCCTGCGCTCTAGAGCCCGTGAGCCACAACTACTGAGCCCACGTGCCACAACTACTGAAGCCCACACGCCTAGAGCCCATGCTTCACAACAAGAGAAGCCACCGCAGTGAGGAGTCCGCACACCTCAGCGAAGAGTAGCCCCCGCTCGCCGCAACCAGAGAAAGCCCGTGCGCAGCAACGAAGACCCAACGCAGCCAAAAATAAAATAAAATAAAATAAATAAATTTATTTAAAAAAAAGCATAGGACCCTCCAGGAGGTAAGCAGTAAAATAAAGAGTAAATACCCTCAAAGAGGGAAGGGAAGATATAAGTGGAATGAAGTCATAAAAATGAATCAAGTAGAATCATTAGGGGTGAAATAATGGTAGTAAACGTGACAAAGACAGGAAATGGGATGAACAGCAAAATACTCGAACACTTGCTTAGAAAGTTAGTAGACGGAAGATCAAATCGAGGAACTCTGACAAGGCAGCACAAAGAGAAAGACTTAGAAATGTGTGTGTGAGAGAGAGAGGGAGTTTTATATGTACACACACACACACACACACACAGACACACACATTGTGGAATACAGCTTCAGTTATACCTAGAAATGCACTGCTGTAAATACCGTTATCTGGAAACAGGAATGGTGGAAAAATATAAACTAAGCCATCAATTTTGAAAAAAATCAATAGAGCAAATCCAAGGGACAAGAAGGCAAGCAGTTAGTAAGGGTGAAAGAGAAAGCAAAGAAATAGAGACCAGAGCAACAAAAGCAATAGAAAAAGATGAATGAAAACAAAGCCTCTATTCCGTTCAGTGACGTATCTGTCTGTCCTTCTGCGGGCACCACACTGTCGCGATTACTGTGGGTTTACGGTGAGTTTTGCGTTGGGCAGTGTAATCGTCCAGCTGTGTTCTCCTTCACTACTGAAGTGCTGGTTAGTCTGGGTCTTCTGCCTCTTCACAGGAACTTTAGAATCAGTTGGTCGATGTCCACAAAATAAATGGCTGGGATCTTGCTTCGGATTGCACTGAATTTAGAGAGCACGTTGAGAAGAACAGATGTCCTGAGAATACTGAGACTTCCTATGCACACGAGGTCTTTCTCAGAGACATTCCATCCCTCGATTTATAATAACTGAACAGTGAACCCAGTCAACAGGGGTGCAGCCCGTGAGCAGTTTCAGAGCATGAGTTTTAAAGAGATGCGGCCCCATGCAGCAGGAAACACCTTAGCAAGCCCGGGACCGTGGCTGACCTTGAAAACTCAACAGAGGCCACAGGATATCACAGGCTGCTTTCTTTTCAAGAGTCGCTCTCCCCTTGGGGCTTCCCCTCCAGTCACTGAGCTCCGTGGATGACTGCAGGGCAGGTGGGTGAACATGAGGGGAGCAGTGCCGGTCTGACCAGAAGTTCCCCCATGCCCCCTCCCAGACCATCTCTGTTCAACCCCCGTCGACTTTTTTCCGTCATAGATTCATTTTCTCTTGCAGTCATGTGGAAACGCAGCGTGAGTGGTCTTAGGTGTGAGAGCTCCACGTTGCTGCCGGCCGTGTTCACTGCCAGGCAGTGTCTGTTGCACGGACGTTCCACAGCTTACCTTCGCAGAGAGATGGCCATAGGGGCTCTTTCCAGTTTGCGGCTACTGTGGATAAAGCTGTTATAACGTCCTTCTACAAGTCTTTTTGTGGCCACATATTTTTCTTTCTCTTGGGTAAACATCTCGGATTGGAATTGTGGGTCGTAGGGCAGGTGTGTATTTTGTAAGAAATTGCCGAGCTTTTCTTCAATGTACTTGTATCACATTCGGTTCCACCAAGATGTGTGAGAGTTTCTGTTGCTCCGCATCGCTGCCAATATTTGGAATTGTTCCCATTTACCTTTTTGAAGAACCGTGCGCACCTTACATCGGTGACCCTCCCTCATCCAAGCTATTTCCGGAGTCCCTGACCGATGGCAGGGTAGTCCGTGGCCGTGCTCCTGTCCCCGCCCCCGGTCATGCTGGTCGGAGGCAAACCCTTAACGCGCACGGGGAGGAGCATGGGCGCTCGCAAGCTGGGGGCACGAGACGCTCAAGGACAAAAAGGGGCGGATCTGTGTTAGAGAATCCCGAGCAGGTACCACGGGGCTGGTCTCTGGAGTCGCGTCTTGCGAATCTGGGTCCCGGGTCCTCCACTCGCTGGGCGGCGGTCTCTCTAGTCCTCACAGGAGGCCAGTGAAGAACGTGGAGAGCTGGGGTTCGGCGGCTCGCGGCCTGGCGAGTTTGGTCCAGGGTCCGGCGCCAGCAGGGCTCAGCGGCCCGAAGCTGCTCTTCTCCTCTCACCAGGGCCCTGCGGCGGCCCGCGGCGGGAGGCGGAAGCCCGCGGTGGGGCGTCCTGGCACTTCGGGGCGCGGCCCTTTTTGGGCGACCTGGGGCCCCGAGGGCCTTCCCCTGGCACGTGGGAGCTGAGCTGAAGGTTTTTTGCGGGTTTTGAAAGCTTGAACCGCCCTGAGATCTTTTCAGGCCCCGGCCGCATCCGCGGCGCCGTCGCCCGTTATTAAGAGCCTTCCGCGTGCGGGTGCCCAGTCGCGGCTCCTCCGGTCGGCCCTGCAGGCCTCCCCGCGGCCCGGGCAGGAGTGCGGTCTCTGCACCCCGAGGCCGCGCCGCGTGGGGCCCAGGGCCCTCCCCTTGCGCGCGGCCGCTCTGCGCTCCCCGGCCTGCGCGCGGTGGGCGCCTCCCGCCCCAGGGCTGGGGACGGGTCCCGGGCCGCCCGCCGCCCGTCAGCCGGCGCCCGGGGCTCCCCAGGACCCTCCCCCGCCCGCCGCGGCCCCCGGCTCCTCCCTCCCGGCTTCCGAGGCCACGCCCCCGGGCCTCGGGCTGGAGCTTCTCGGCGTCCGCGCCCTTCCGCTCCCCTCCCACCGGAGCGCTGGGCCGGAGGACAGGATTTTTGCGGTTCACACTCTTGTTTATTGACCCGGGAACAAAGGCAGAGGGCAGCCTGTGAACAATGGGATCAAAGCGGGTCCTTGACCCGAGAGTGGTCCCAGGGTCCCTGCATGCCCCACGTCCCTCCCCCAGCGTCTTCGTCCTTTCTCTCGATCCTCATAGAAACTCACCTTTATTTCAGCATATCGTACTGTATTCTCTCAGCAATTATGCACGAAATTGGCTTTGTACATGATTTACATTTTTACTTCTTTCTGTGGCGGGTAAACCAGCCTTGCTGCTTTTGAGGCAACTCCCCCGCCTTTCATGCCCGGCCCAATCACTTAACACGTATTTTTTGAGATTTCCTAGGTGTATGTCTTTCTCTTCAAGGAATTCACAATCTAAACGGGGAGTGAAAGCAATCATTAAATGAGGAAAGATGACGTGTAAGAGGAGCGAAATTCAATGACTCCTGAATCCAAGTGCTGCAGCCTTGGGGCAGGGAGGACCACGAGGGAGTCGAGGGGGCCAGCCATGCAGCAGGGGGGGCAGGCCACACGCGGGGGCGGGGGGGCTGGCGCTTCAGAGGGGGCGGACCTGGACGCTTGCGGAAGAGGTGGAAGGTGGTCCTATACTCCTTACGCGAAGGGTAATGAATGAAATGCATCAGTGACGGCAGGCATGGGGAGCTCTGAAGGGTTTTGAGAAGACAGACAAGGTGATACATCGATGTCGAACTTACGGAAGGTAAGTCCGGCCTGGACTCGCAGGGTGGGGTGGGTGAAGGAGGGGGCTCAGTGCCAGCGGCACAGGTGGGCGGGTGCCTGTGACCCCGACGTGACTTGAGATGGTCTGAACTCAGCTGGTGACAGCCGAACGGAGGGAAACTTTTACAGCAGAGCGAGCTGGATCAGCTCAGCGGGAGGAGGGTAGGGCTGCCGCAGTGTCAGGGTGGCGAGCCAGAGGGGCCGATGGACAGAGCGAGGGTGAGGGTGGGATGTGGGGCATCAGGGCCTCCCTTCTTGTCCTCTCCCCCCGCCCCCCAAACCCTTCACAGAAGTTACAGGGCGGCTGTAAGTTGTCTTAGTCAAATTGCGGGTGGTGTTTCCACCACTTGTTAATATTCCTAGGATTCCTCCGTAAAGTACTTATTTCCCCCCTTCTGTCTTCAGGGAAATGTCTTCTAAATTCTGGGGTTATGATTCTGTGATTAGCTAAAACTGTGGGCGCTTGGGCAATGAGCCATTGGAAATGGAAGAACAATCTCGGCGTTTCTGTCCAGGAAGGCGGGCGACCGGCAGGGGAGCTCGGGAGACGCCGACCTTCTGCGGAGGCTACAGGCCAGCTGTGACCGTGCTTCTGAGGTCAGAACCTTGATGATGCCTGTCTCAGAGAACATAAGAAAAACTGGAAAAAGCAGGATTTCCTGAGTGACTACAGCGTAACTGACAACTGTAACCAACTCTTTGTCAAGCTGTTTCTTCAGGGGGGACCGTGGAATCTGCCCACCAGCTGCAGAAGGTGGTGAGGTGCTCAGCCGCTTGGGGCCATCGTGGAGTCTTTGTGTGAGAACAGCCTTCTGTCTTTAAAGACATTCACCTGTTTACCTAGTTCTTCCCGAGATGATGCATTTTCTTATACTTTACTAGCATATACAATGTAGATAAGCAAAAGATAAACGCTAGAAATCGCTACAAAACCCATTTCCCCAAAATAATTTCTGTTTTCATTTTGTTTTGTTTCCTATGCTTGCATATACACTCCTCTCTCTCCTCTCTCCAAAGTGGAAACCTGTTGTTTAAACTTGTAACCTATTTTTTTACTTCAGAGTATATTTTTAATTACTCTTCCAGGCTGTTAAACATACTTCTACAATATGCTTTTTAATGACACATATGTGTCTAAGAGCTCATCGCAAGGGCACGACTGAATTCCTGTAACCGCACAGCACCCTTTGCTGTGCCTTCAGATCATTTTCCGTATTTCACCACAGTGCTGAAAACAGCAATCTGATGGGCATCTTGGTGTTGACACACAATTCTCGGTGGGTCCTGCGAGCAGAAGCTCTGACTGCCTTGCTTTTCAAGGAAGTTGTGTAATGAACAGGCTTGGCAGGCTTGTGTCTCCCTGGGGAGCAGGGGACGGGACAAGTGTGTTATAAAGGACCCAGCTTCCTTACAGGTGTGTACGAGCACGTGTGGCCTCTGCATCGTTGATGGGGACAGGGCTTGGGGAAGCCCGACAAGAAAAGGCCAGCCTCTCAGCACGAGGATTCTTCGTCTCCGACCTGGACTCTTGAGCTCTCCACCGACATCCACGGGGCAGTGGCAGCCCCTCCAGGTTTCGAGGAGGGTGGAAACTCATAGAGACGCCTGATGTTCCAGGACGGGTGGGAAGAGCCAGAGAGGCCCCAAGTCCCCACTGATTCCTCTGGGTGACACCCTCCGTGCTCTTGAAGGCCTTCTCCGTGGGGCTGGCAGTCAGCCTGATCCTTGCAGCCGGTGGGGAGACGATGCAGCGGGAGGCTGGGCAGCAGCCGCAGGCCTACCTCCCGCCCGCTGCTCCAGGTGGGCCCCGGGCTCTCCCAGGGCTTCCTCCGCGTTGCCGGGAAGATGCAGCCTCCGCTGAAGCTGATTCCTGAGCAGACTGAGTCACTTGCTCTGAGTCAGCATTTGCTCTGCTTCCTGGAAAAGCGTCAGGTGTCAGGCATCGCTCGACGCTGACGTGGGCAAGAAGAAAACGTGCCCTGAGGACGGGCGTGTGTGCCCTTCACGCCAGGAGCTTCACACTCACCTGCTCTCACTTCCATGGAACATGCTCCAGAGGGGGCGGGGCCTTTGTGCGGGACACTCTGACCCTCCCCCCACGTCAGGGCCACAGAGCCCTGGCCCTGCCCTCAGGGAGCTCACCCTCCAGCAGGCCACATGCACCTCGAGTGGCAGAGGGTCCCCTCACGTTGTCTGTGGGGGACCGAGGCCCGAGAAGGTCCAGCGTCGGCCCAGGTGTCCTCCGTTGGCAGGGCTTGAGGAGCTGGCCCTCGGCCCTCCTCTAGGCGACTGTGGGACTCTTGTCTCCTTGTCTGGATTGCCAACGAGACTCGTTCCCAGGCAGGAAGGGGTTAAGTGGCCAGCAGGGATGCGGGGCTCTGGGAAGAGACGCCGCCTGGGGTGGGGGAAGCATTCCAAGTGCAGTGTTTTCTGTTCTAAATATGGACTCGGGAGACAGTTATTTTGGGAGCAAACGGTAATGATTAGGGTTTTAAGATTTAAGTAGTCATTTGGTCATAAGAGCTGAGTCCACGTGCTACAGAAAATAGTCTTTTCCTCTGGTTGATGATAGGGTTCCTTCAAGTGCAATAATTGTTCATCTTTTTACGAGTGCACAGCAGACAAGGGCCTGTGACTGGCCGCCACCCCGGGCTCACTTTGGAAGAAGAGGGAGCTGGCTGGAGCTGGCTCGTGCTGACAGGGAAGGTGCTGAACCCACAGCCAGAGGCACAAACCGCCTTCCGGGCCTCTGTCCCGTGATCTGTGTGAGGGTGCGACCGCCTCACCCAGTGGACGAGGAGATGCTGCGTCTCAGAGGCTGTGGCTGGAGGTGGACTGAGGCCTCCCTGCCCACGTGCTCGGCTGACCTGACCGCAGGGGGACGCCTGGTGCTAAGCTGCCAGGTACAGTTGAGGAGGACTGTCGAAGGGGAACCACGGCGATGGTCAGAAATCACAGCCCAGGCTTCCTGGTGAAAACCCTGCAGGAGCAAGGCCTGTCCCTGGAGTCAAAGGAGAGCGGACAGCCGAGTAGCCTAATGGGAGGGGCAGAGCCTGGGGGTGGGGCCTGCCCTCCTCGAGGCTCCAGGGGGGTGGGGAGCTGGGGAGGGTACCAGGCTCTGGGCGCCCCCCGAAGAGCCTTCCGTTTCCCCGGATTAACACGAGCAGCACACTGTGGGCATTTCATTCAGTTTAGCCCCCGTGCCTGTGTTATTCTGCATGAGGTTTAATTCACTCTTGCGTGTTGCTTACTGAACAGATCCTGTATGTGTGAGATATCTTGTCATCACCAGAAAGGCAGGAGTCTCATAAATGATGTGCTGACAGCCATGAACACTTCAGGGAAGACTGTACCCTTTCTTTTTTTACTTTTTTTTTTTTTTTTTTTTGCGGTACGCGGGCCTCTCACTGTTGCGGCCTCTCCCGTTGCGGAGCACAGGCTCCGGACGCGCAGGCTCAGCGGCCATGGCTCACGGGCCCAGCCGCTCCGCGGCATGTGGGATCTTCCCGGACCGGGGCACGAACCCATGTCCCCTGCATCAGCAGGCGGACTCTCAACCACTGCGCCACCAGGGAAGTCCCAAGACTGCACCCTTTCATACTCTCCTGCCTGTGACGGTCAGAGCTGGGGGCGACACTGACTAAACCAAAGGGTCATGGTACAGGACAGAGATCCGGAAGCGGGGTGACCTCTTTCAGGCAGGTTTCCACGCAGCTGAGCCTCACCTCCACGTGAGGACCAAGGACAGGGTCACGAGCTGGCAGGGGCCTTAGGCTCGGGGGCAGCATTGGTGAAGGCCTGCCAACCATCTGAGCAGCGACTACAGGCCTGAGAGGCCTGGCCTTCAGGAAGGTCAGGGTAGGCTCCCTCCACCCAACCCAGGCACAGCCCAGAGACACCAGGACCTCTGAGTTCTGGGATGAAGGCCTCCTTCTAGAAAGATCAGGTTCAAGAGGGGAGGGGCCTGAGGGCTGCAGGAGGGACGCCCTAAGGCCGGGTGGAGGAGATGGGCAAGGCGGCAGCCCCCAAGGGGGAGCATCAGAGAGGGACAGTGATGCCTCATCACAATCAGGACAGTGACCCAGACAGTGGGAGCCCCCTCTCCCTGGGACCCCTCCCCCGGGGTCACCCCAGAACTGCCCCCCCCACACCCCCATCAGGCAGTGACTGACCAAGCTGGGCCAGGCCTGTCTTAAGCTCAGCGCTGCATCTTGCAGGGCTGAGCTTTTGGGGAGAGGGAAGAGGGTGGATGCTTTGAGCAGTTGAGGAATGTGGACAGTGCCGACAGGGCCTGGGGCCCCTGCTCCCTGACCCGCCCTTCATCAACCTGCCGCTCACTTAAGATCATCCTTTCCTGTTTCATTCCAGTGCTTCTTGTTTTCTATCAAATGTCTTTAAACCCAACTATTTTATTATTACTAATTATTAGTATTCTTTAACATTATATTAAAACATAATATTGTCTGAGTATCATTCAGTTATCTTAGGAGCTACTAGGTTGAGGGCAGTGGTGTGGGCCCCTCCCAGGCCATCGAAGCGCCAGGGACGGTCCCTGGGGTTACGGGGTCGTGCCTTCAGGTGCTCAGCCTGCTGAGGCTGCCGAACCTCCTCGGGCTCTAAACTGCGTGGTCCCATCACCGCCATCCTGTTTCTGGGAGGGCCCGCAGGAGGGGTGCGGGGGCGCGGCTGGTAACGGTACTGAAAGGTTCGCGTTCCTGGTGTTTTCAGGCGGGATGTCCACCGCTCCAGCCGGGCCCGCAGCGTCTCCAGGCAGACGGGGTGCCCAGGCCTCACGCAGCCCCACCGTTGCCCTCCCCCAAGCCGCCTCCCCGGACCCCCAGCTGCACTGGTCCTGCCTGTCCCCCCGGCAGGGTGCCCACCGGTGGTCGGTGCGGCGAAGACCAGGACTCTGGAGGGAGATGGGCGCTCTGGGAGAGGGCTCCCACAGCACATCACCATGACACGCTTGAAGCCGCGTAGCTGCACGTGGCACGGACTTGGCTGCGGGCCCGGCCCCCAGGTCCCTGCATCTGCGACGTCAGTCATGACAGTGACCGGACCACCCCCCAAGGCCGATTCAGCTCACAGACAGCCAAGCACGGCCGCACTTCCTCCACATCTGCTAGGGAAGAACCTGTGTGGTAGTTGACAAAAACGCGGGACAGGCAGGGCGGTAGTCCAGCACAGATGGACGGCAGCAGAGAGGGAAAGTCCCAAAGTGCAGGGGTCCAGACGGGTGGTGAACGGGGTCCCCGCAGCCACAGAGAGTCCGGGGAAGCGGGAGGAAGGAGGGGTGAGGTTGCCCCGCATACATCCCCTCAAAGCAACTCTCAGAGGTGCTTCCCGACAGTGAAAGGGGGAGAGCAGGGTGTTGGAAGCTGATCCAACCTTGGGGAAGGGGACAGCGGTCCTGGAGCTGCTCCCAGACCTCCCGGGTCAGGCAGAGCCCCGGGCCGCCCCCGGGGTCCCCAGGCCACTCTTTGCAGGGCTGTGCCCTTCGTTCCATCCACCGTGCTCTCTTGCTTGAAGAAGGAAGCCTTTTCCCCGGGGTCTCTTTGGAAAGGAACGGCGAGCAGGTGCAGTGACAGGGCTGAGACCGGGAACACCGAGGGAGGGGGGTCAGGGCACCCACGCCGCGGGCCCTGAGCAGAGGGGGCGGGCTCGTGAGACCACGCGGCTGATTAGCAGGTGAGGAGCCTGGTTCTCAGGACGGTCAGGGGCCTTTGCAAGGCCTCTCCCCTGGCCACAGTAGCACCCAAGCCCTCCCTCAGGTCCAGAGAAGGTCCTCAGTCACGCATCTCGAGGTGGAGGAGGGCCCCTGCCTTGAGTGGGCAGCCTGGGCACAGGTCAGCGCTGGGAGAGCAAGGGCCGGTCCTGAGGCCCGACCCCCGACTCAGACCCACACGCTGAGCCGCTGGGCTACACGCCTCTGAGGGCGGCGCCGCTGTCCCGGTACCAACCACTCTCTACTGGGGAGCCGGCGCCCTTGCTGTCCCGGCAGCCAGCTGGCCCTGCCCGTCTCAGCCCCTCCCCTGCCATGGGTCCCGCAGCCCCCCGCTCCTGTCCGCGCCCTTCAGGCCTCCGGAAAGTGACGCCCGCCCTGCCTCAGGGTTTGCCGCAGAGTCCAGTGGGGCTAGTTACAGGCGGGCTGGCTGCCCGCTCCGGCAAAGGGTCTTCTGGGGGGCTGGATGGATCTCGGGGGGCGCGGGAGGGAAGGACCTAAGAGAGTTCTCACTGTGGCTTCGTCATCCTGGGCTGCGTCAGGGCTGCCCGCGCCTGAGGTTTTAGAGCAGGACGAGACGGCCCTTTCCCAGAACAGGCAGGACCCGGAGCGAGGCAGACGGGGTCGGCAGCCTAAGCCCGGCCCCCGGCCTCGCACTAACCCCGAGGGACGTCCTCCGGCTTTCGGGGCCTCGTGCAGAAACGAGGCGGCTAACACCTGCATTTGTGATCTCCACTGGTGGTGAGTTGACTGATGATTAAATGACATGAGGTGCCTGGGGTGACCAGCATGCAGTGTGTCCCCGAGGTGCTTGGCCTTATCTCTTTGTGTACCAGCAGAGCCCCCCGAGCCCTTCAACCCCAGGAGCTCCCCTGGAGCCTGGGGAACACCAGGCCCCTAAACTGAAGTTATTTGCTGGATTTAGCCCCAAATAGCGTCCCCACCCTCCCTCTCCTCAGTCGTGTTCTGTTCATCTAGTGACAAGCTACAGGAGCGCCCTCGGGGGCTGTCACCTCTGTAGGGAATTCTGTAGGATTTGTGCAGACCTGGCTGCAGCAGCAAGGGGCAGATGTGAGTCGCCGGGGAGGCTGCTTCTGGAGGGATCGGGGGGAGCAGTGCCTGGGCGGGAGGAGGAAAGAGGATGAGCTCCTTCCAGAGACCAGCTTCCCACAGCTAATCTGACCTGAGCCAAGGGGAAGCGGAAGGCTGATTGCAGAGGAAAGCAGGGGACGGGCTCTCCAAGCTGCCAGTTCACACGTTATTGTTTAGGATTAGTTAGGATCCCCAGAGCAAATCATGCATTTCCCTGACCCTCTAAGCGCTCGGGGTAAATCCTGAGCCCTTGGCCAAAGCTGGGATCAGGTGACACCTACAAAGGCTGCAGAGACCGTGAGGCCATGCTTCGTGCCAGTACTGCCCGCGCACTAGCAGTCAGAGGGGCCGGAAGGGCAAGGCCCGTCCTCCTCTCCTGGGGTAACCCTGCAGCCGGCTGGCTGGGGCCTTGCACTGTCTGTGCTCAGTAGCACAGGCCAAACGCACCCAGCAGCACTGCCTCCTCAGCCTGGCCCAGCCCAACCTTGCTCGGGGGCCCCGCTCAGCCCATAGCCAGCAGTGGGATTCAGGATCATGGCTCCCAGCAGGTCGGAAAGAGAAGCCCCAGCATGACCTGGTATAAAGTCAGAAGAAAAACTTGTTTTGCTGCTGCCCATGCAGCATCGCGAGTGATGTGTGCTTTTTGTTGCTCCGTCAGAGCTGGTTAAATACTGGTAAGTGAGATGCACTTACCACCCGTGAAACGTCGAAGGCCAAGTGATCCGGGCTCCTGGGCTTAGCAGTGTGAGTGGTCTTCTTCATGGGACCTTCTGGAAAGCCACCAAACCTATTCAAGGCTGATTTCTGTAAAATGTCAGGAGTCTCACAGGCATTCAAGGAGCTTAGCCCCTAACCTGGACTAAAGCAGGTGCTCAATAGTTTGGAGACAGTCTGAGGCCTGAGACCTGGGACCCTCCACCAGAGTGCTTGCACCTGGACAGAGGTCTCCTTGAGCAGCAGAACACAGAGAAGTATGAGGGTGGTGTGGCCACAAGCTCAGGGGCACCTGGAGCGCCCAGCAGCTGGAGGAGCGGGACGGACACCCCACCACCACCCCGGGCGCCTCAGAGGGAGCGTGGCCCTTCCCGCCCCTCGATCAGGCTGTGTTCCAGGACTGCGAGAGGACCGACAGCTGGCGTTTGAGCTGCTGGGTCCCTCCTGGAAGTGCAGACGGCAGGCTGAACGCTGGACACGGGCTGGGGTGCCAGGGCAGGGGCAGCCAGCCTCTGGGGAGTGGCCAAGGGGCATCGGGCAGGCGGACAGAGCGTGGAGCCCATTCAGCGGTAGCGGGCAGGCGGGCTGTGAGGCTTCCAGTCCTGACAGCTCTTGGGAAGGACAGTCTGGTGGGAGTGAGTGGTCCCACCGTTTTCAGGCAGGGAGTTGTACACAGCACTGAGGTGGGGACCGGCCTGCTGTGTTACCTGGTGAGGGGGGTTTACCTGGCCAGGTGGGTTAGGCTTCTTTAGCCTCTGTGTCTAGGGCAGGATGAATCCCCGTCTGCGACAGTTAGGAGTGAGGCACGTGCAGGGCATCCAACCTGGAGTCGGGAAGGGCAAGGTCCAGGGCAAACCCTGGCTCTGGCCTCCACCCCATGTGATTCTGCGCAGAGGCCGCTCAGCCGTCTGAGCCTGTCTCCTTGTAAAATAGTCCCCAGAGGGGACTGTGGTGTTAAGTAAAATGCACAAATATTGCATTAGGGGCACTGGGTAAATACCGGTTAGTCTGAATGTAGTTGATTTTTCATTAAAGATTAAAGAGGTCAGGTGCCGGGTTAAAGTTGAGCCCTGTCCAGGCTCACACCTCACCTCAGACGCTCCCCTCCCCCCGCAGGACGGCCCTGCTGTCCAGAGCACAGCCCACCCAGGACAGGCTGGAGGATGCTGGAAAGTGCTAGAAGAGCTAGCTGAACAGCGGCCTCTCCCTCTGAGTAAGAAGAGGAATTGCAGAAGCACAAGGGGAGAGGTTCCGGCCCAGAGGACGCGCGTCGGGCATTGTGTCAGGAGCACAACTTTCTTGCTCGGCCCGGGGTGCAGGTTCCCCGGGTTTTGTGATGTGCGGTGATGAATGTGTGGTCACTGAGCAGGACACGGCCGGGGCCTGGCGTCCCGTCGAGGCCACATTCCCGAGGCTGAGATGGGGAGGGCTCGCTCCGTGGCGGACCTCGGGTGGTGCGGGGTGGGCGGGGGTGGCCAGGCTGATGGGGAGGTATAGGCAGGGGGAGGGCCTTACTCCAGAACCCAGGAGGAGGCTGGGCTGCACTCGGTGCCCCTGGCCCCCGGGGTGGGCAGCATGCAGGGGGCAAGGCCTGGCCTCATTCTGAGACTCGGAGCCCGTGGGCCCCCAGGATGCAGAGCGCTGGGCTGGGAGGGAGGCTGTGTGAGCACCGCCCTTCCTGAGGCAGGGGCCCTGCCCGGGGGGCCTCGCACTTTCCTGACTTCTGTGGGAAATGACGGCCTTCTCCCTGCCTGTTCATGGCCTGCTTTCTGGAAGAACTGAGGGCCCACCACCCAGGTCTGGGCCGGGGTTAGGGGATGGGGGTCCCCAGGCTTGGGTCCTCATCCCCCAGGCAGACACCCCCGGTTCCAGGACGCCGACTTCTCTGCGTGCGCTTGGCAAGCTTGGGCTCCGGGAGGGCACGAGAGCCTGTTTTTGGGGAGCCGGGGGCTCCGCAGCAGCCTTGAGGGCAGCCCGGCATCGGCGCCGCGGGCAGGCGGGGAGGAGCCCGGGTGGGAAGGCTTGAAGGCTCAGTGCCCGGTCCCACCCCAGCCCCACCTCAGGTTTCACAGGCGCCACGCCCCACGCGTGTCTCGTGCTCCCATCTCCCCTGCGATGTCGGCTCCCTGGGGAACCCCTGTGGCAGAACCCCTGTGGCGGGCGGTCACCGCCCGGCCCACAGGCAGGGCTTTTATCCGATGGTCGGTGTTTTGAGAAGTGGCTCTGGTCAGCCAGAAAGGAGCGTCCCGAGTCACCGCACCGGCACAGCGACAGGGCTGAAGCGGACGCGGTCAGGAGCACGCCAGGCAGCAGCGGCGAGAACGCACGCTTCCCAGCTCACCAGTGCCAAGAAGGGAAAGGAGGGAACAAAACCGTCGTAATATTTTTACAAGGAAGGACGGATGTGTGGAGTAGAAAATGAAGAAGGTGTGTTTTTTCAGACTGTTTGATGTTAAAGGTTGCAATTAACTTTGTAACGGCAGGGCAGTGGGACGTAGTCAACTTTGTTCAGAACAGGAAAAAGCCCAGTGTGATGGCAAAGCCGATAATGGAAGAGTAAGAAAGTCTATTTCCTGTTCAGCACAATCAGCGTAGGCGGGAGAGCTGGAGGAAAACACCCTCTAAAGGCGGGACAGTCGTGATGAGAATGCCAGGCGGCCAGGGAGCAGAATTCATGTTTGAACCCGAAGAACGTCCACGGAGAAATTGTGATGGGCAGGAAGTGCCGAGAAGGGGAGCCTACAAGTGGCTGCGATTACAGGACGGTTAGGAAGGTGCGGCTGGGACGGCCTGGCGTTTGGAGAGGTGGGGGGCGCGGGGGCCGGCGTGGGGCCGGCACAGGGCGGAGCCTCCGCGTGGCCTGCTGGGAGCTCGCCGGGAGTGGCCGGAGGGGACGGTGGTCCTAGGGTAAGAACAAAAACGGACAAGTTCAGGCTGGACCCAGAAGTAAGAGATCAGGAGAAAGCTCTCTTTTTGCAGTTTCTGAGAACGCTGAAGAAACGCTGGAAGACTGGAGTTTCCACTGCGATTTCTGTTCAGAAGGAAGAATTAAAGATTTCGAGCAAATTCATTGCCTCTTGGGCAGCTGTAGACATTCTGTCCATTATTAAACTGGATGGCAGACTCAGTCGCACCCCAGGCCTTCTGGTGTGGAAACCGCACTGGGCCAGGATCCTGCAGGCATGAGACCGGGCCTCCAGGGCCAGCCCTCTGCCCTGTCCACTTCAGATCTGCTTTCCTTGTGGAGACCCGGCTGGTCTCCCCCCAGCCCAGCTCCTGGTGTGATCCCCTCAGTGAGAGCGTGGGCCAGCCCTGGACTCCTCCCGCCCTCAGGACCACGGTCGGGGGCGGCGAGGTGACCTCCAGGGGCCGCCAGCTCCAGCCAGCGAGGATCCAGGCTCCTCGTGCTACAGCTGCAACCTGAGGCACCCGGAAGGGGTCCTTCTGTACCTGAGCCTCCTGACGAGACCCCTGCTGCCGACAGCCACCGCAGCAGCCTTGGGAGCAAGGGCCCAGCTGAGCCCTGCCCAGACTCCCAGCCCGCAGAAATGCCACTGAGCGGGCGGTAGCTTGTTATGCAGACGTGGAAAACTAATGCAGGTGTATGAGCCATGCTGAATAAACCCCAAAGAACCCCAGTTCCTTAAACACCCGTCGTATTTCTGTCATTCTTGGATTTACACAGTTATTTTCAGTAGAGGACGAGGGACGTGGTCCATCTGCAGGCAGCTGTGAGCGCTCGTGAGCTCTGGTGCGAACCAAGCACGGGTGCGAACCCACCCGTGCTCTCCGGGAGGATTTAGGCTTTCGTTTTAGCTGCCATCTGCTAAGCCCCAGATTCTGACAGACTCACAGGGAGCTTTTCCTGTCTGAGTGAAGCGTCCTCGGTTGGTTGTCTGCCAGGCCCCGGGGCTGATTCCCCTCCCCAGCTCTGTCGAGTCCCCAAACTGCGGAAGAGCTGGGCGTGGAGGGGCCTCTCCGGGGCTCATTCTCTTGGGTAGTGGGGCCGCCAGCACCAAGCGGTCTTGCCTCCAGCGCTTGGGCCACTGCGGCGTTTGAGGTGGGGCCTGGCCGTTTGGTGCCAAGCGCTAATTGGAAGGGTGCCCTTGAGGTTTTAGCGGGAAAGGGCGATCCAGGGCGAGGGTCTGGCTTGTGGAGGCTCCTGTGAGCAGGGGCCTTAGGTGGGATGCAGTGGGACATGGGTGAGTGGCCCCAGGGTTGGGGACCACGAGGCCCATTGGGAAGGGTGAGTGGGGAACTGGCCGGGGGTGGGGCTGGCCCGCTGTGGCCGGAACAGGGCCTCCAGCAGAAGGTTAGTTCCTGGAAGCAGCCAGGGCCTCTGCGGTCGCGCTCAGTGGGGCTGTGATTCTGCACTGGGTCCGGTCTGCGTTGAGCAGAGCTATCATACAGGAACCCCAGCGGGAGTCTCAGGAGTCTGGCCACCCCTCTGGCCAGGCCGCAAGGCAGGTGTCCTGCTCCAAAAGTGGCTCGAGCTGCCTATGGACAAGGCACGAGGACAGAGGGGCTCAGACCATGACTCGTGCAACAGGCCCAGAGGGGCCACGGGGAAGAAGCAGCGAGGGAGGGGGTCTGCCGGGCGCAGCCTCAGGAGGGGGAGGGAATGCAGGGTGTCAGCCTGTCCCTACAGAGCCTGTGAGGGCCGGCCAGCAGGTCGGTGCCTAGGTGGGAGCCGGGAGCAGGGCGGGGTCACCTAACACTCTCAGCAGAGGACGCCCCAGGGTGGCTGGAGCAGCTCCTTGTTGCCCCCCGGCCCTGGCAGGGGCAGGGAGCCACTGTCCATTCTGCAGACAAGGAGGGTCAGTGATGGGTGTGATACTAACTCCTAGTTCACAGACAAGTTGGTCTGAAAAAAACAGCAAAATCAAAATGAAGCACAACTGGGGGGTGGTGGGATGAACTGGGAGACTGGGACTGACATATATATACTAATATGTATAAAATAGAGACCTAGGGAGAACCCGCTGTACAGCACAGGGGACTCCACTTCACGTCACTGTACAGTAGAAATTAACACGACATTGTAAAACAGCTATATCCCAATTAAAGAAAAAAAGACAACCCACTGGGAGACAGAAAAAAAAAAAAAAGAAACCCCACTGGAAAACAGTGCCAGTGTCAGTCTGCAGTGGCCCCAACTCAGCGTGACCTCGTGGGAGCCTGCAGTGCAGCCGTGGGCATGGGGTGGTGGTCGAGGGCCGGAGCCCAGGGACACCCATCAGGGGAGACCCCTGGGGAGACCAGGCAGGTGCCACCAGGCAGGGGCCATGGCGGGCAGGTGACCTACAGAAAGCACTAAGGACAGTTTGCCCCGAGCGCCACTCGGTGCCTTTCAGGACGTGGGCTCCAGGATGGTTCAAGGGGCTGCTCCCCCAGCACGAGGGACGCTCCCTCCCGCCACTCTTGTGACCTGACTGTGTCTGCGCCCCCTGGGGGTGGGGGCCAGGAGAAGACTTGGTGCCCAGGGAGACCCTCTGGGCGCTTCCTCTGGGGGCAGAAGGGGCCCTCGGGCTGCCTCTGGGCACTGGCTTCCTCTTCACTCTGGTGACTTCCTCTGAGGGGCGGACGGGTCAGAACTCGCTGCCCCATTGGGGAGAATGTGGAAGCCCCGCCGCCTGAAACGTCCTCGTCACCTCCAAGAGCCCCTTCCCCTGGGAAGGGCTGGGGGCCCTTGTGCTCAGCCTCCCGAGGAAGGGGTCCCAGTGCGTGTGTGACCTGGGTGAGCAGGGTGAGGAAATGCAGACCCCGGCCTGCGTTCCTGAGGGGCTACCGGGGTGTGGAAGCCCAGGTGGACGGCCGCGGGGGTCTAGCCAGCGGGTGGACAGGACGGCAGGCGGCTGGGGACGCGGAAGACGGCATAAATGGTGTTCTTGAGGCAGGGTGGCTGCAAGGAGGTGCAGCCCCCCAGGTGCCACCCCAGAGGATGGGGCGTTTCCAGATGGCACGGAGGAGTTTGTAGCCCCAGACCTCCAACTATGCCATTTACAAAATTAAATCCACGGAGGGGAAAGACCTAAGCAGAGAAAACAAGAATTCAAAAGCAACAGAGAAAAGGAGAGTATTTTCGTAATCTTAGGGGTAGGGAACACCTTCTTAAACGGCACAGAAAAATCGAGCGGAATAAAGGAAAACCTAGTGAACTTGGCTGTATGGACAGCATAAGCCTGAATGAGCTCAGCAAGGTGTACAAGAGATAAAGGTTTAGAGTTGAGGAGCCATAAAACACCTGTGCTAGGAGAAGGAAGACTTCCTGCACCATAAAGAGAAAGCACGCACAGCTAAGAAGAAAATGGCCGGATCGTGAAAACAATTTACAAAACCAGAACTCGAAGAACCAGTAAATGTCTAAAAATTGCCCCATCTCGCAAGAGATCAGGGAACGTGATACAGTTTCCCCTCTCAGATTAAAAGAAAAGAAAGTGCTTGATATCAATACTTTTAGGAGGCGTGTGCCTTGGAACAGGTGTCTCGGGGCCTTTCAGCGGCACTCACGGCCGCCCTTTGTTCAGGGTTTGCCCTGTAGGAGCAGGGACCAGACCCCGAGGGCTCGCAGGCACCTGCCCACTGGAGAAACACACCGGAGCAAGCGCAGTTTCGCCAACGGGGTGAAGCTGCACTTCGCCGCGGCCTGGACTCAGCGCACGATGCGAACAGCAGATCGGGAAGCTTGGTTTGTGCCACATCCTCCCCAGAGCTCAGCACCGCGAAGAGGAAGCGCCTCAGTCTGGCCACGGGGAGGATTTGGGGAGAGGACCGGAGCATGACGGGAGTCTGTAGCTTTTGTCTGCTGTGTTTTGTTTTCGAGGGAGGATCGCGTCGAGATGAGAGCTCAAGGGCTGAAATACAGGAGCCGATGAAACGAGCTTTCCAGGTGGAGCGGGCAGTGATGTGGTCTGAGGAGTGGGCCGTGGGGGAGGGGCGGGGTGGGGAGGAGGGGCCCGGGCGACGGGGTCAGGGGTCAGGCCGTCCAGGACGCGGGGCCGAGAGCAGCTCTGCCTCGGGTGCCGTCTAGGGTCCCTGTGTCCTCAGAGCGGCCACAGTTTCTCAACAGAAGTCAACGCGATTATTCAGAGACCCACTTGAAATAAGAAGGATTATTTTTAACAAGCGCTCCCTGAAAATGACACTGGGACCCATAATGACTAGAGAAAGACACATCAACTTTGTTTTCAAAGGAGGAGGGGAGGTAGTGAAAAATAAACACCTGTTACAGCTGGTTTTTTAATCGAGTTATTTTACTTGTAAACAAAATTCAGTTTTTCCAGTGTAAAAATTGTGTATCTGCATTAAACCAAATTTAGACCATTACACTCACACAGAAGGAGAACAGACAACCCTGATGTCTACCCAGAAAACTAGCATTTCTTTCACTGCCAGCTATTTTCTATATATAGGTTTTGGTTTGCTTTATTTCACATAATTGCAGAATACATTCAACTCAGTATCCTACTGATTTTTTTACTTGCTTTTTATCAATTTCTTGTGTTTTCTCCTAAGTCCTGTCTTGGAACTGCCTTCGGTTATTAAGGGCCAGGTCTGAAATATTTTTTTTAATGTTTTTCTTTTATTATTTATTTACTTTGGCTGCACCGGTCTTAGTTGTGGCATGCAGTATCTTTAGTTGCTGCATGTGGACTCGTAGTTGTGGCATGCATTCAGGATCTAGTTCCCTGACCAGGGATCGAACCCTGGTCCCCTGCAGTGGGAGCTTGGAGTCTTACCCACTGGACCACCAGGGAAGTCCCATCTCTGAAGAATTTATCCCAACCTTGGCTTGGAATGAAGAAAGACTAAAATGTTCTTCGTATATGGGTCTTTAAGGGTCTTTAAATTGACTCAGAAATTAATCAAAACCAATTTCATCCAAATGTTTGGGCACAATATATGTACTTTTAAGTCCTTTAAAAAACATACACTATGATATTTTTAATATTAAAACAATTGCATGTAATCAATTTTCTTATTTAGTCTTCTTGGCTAAAGTTTTCTTGTGTTGGGTGAGGAATTAAATATTAGAAATAGTAATCCCTAGTGTTGCTTTCAACAGTTTACTGATATTATGATTTTTGTTTGTAGATGGTACAGGTGAGAGGCAGGAGGCGATTTGGGGGTGGCCACACACCCATAGAGACTTGCCCTGAATCTGCCCAGAGTACTTATGACAGAAGTGTGACACACACATTACAACTGTTCAGAGCAATAGTTTCTTTCTAAAGTTTTGTGTCTTCCCTTTCACCTTAGATTCAGTTCCTGATTTTTTTGGCCCTGGGGGCACACTTGCCTGATTTCTTAGCCACTCATCCGGTAGCGACAACCCACTGGTTCCCAGGTAGTGACCAGATCCCCAGGCTGGGGGAGGGAAGGGGTGGCCGGTGGCCGCTGTCCAATTCCTACGAGCCCCGCGTGTCGCCGGTGGTCTCTCTGGGCCCCAGGCCCCCCGAGCAGCACGAGTACCTCTCCGTAGCAGATTTTTCCACAGTTCTGGAGTTCTCCTTTTTAATAAAACTGCAGGAAGTAGAAAGGGACGGAGGGGGGAACGGCACTAGCCACTTGAATGCTGGCATGTTTGCTTGAATGTTTTAGCCGTGACTGTGCCTGCCTCGGTAGAAACCTTGCTAACGGAGCAGGACAGCGCCCGTGGCCAGGATGCCCTCAGGTCTGCAAGAGGAAGGTGGAGCACGGCCAGCTGAGCAGGGGCACGAGGGGTGCCCAGTGCCACCCAAGCCCCCCGGCGAGGAGCCCATGGAAAGTCACTCCAGACGTGCAGCCCCGCGGGGACAGGCCGGGCTGGCCCAGAGCTGTGGTTGTCAGGATCCCAGACCCGAGACGGAACGGCCGGCAGGATATGCCCGGAGCTCGGGGGAGGCCAGGGTGGCGCCCTGCCCCTGGCATCCGTCAGGGACGTGTGGGCCTCCCCTTGGACGGAGGCCCCATCCCTGGGGGTCTCCTCTCCTGCTTCTGCCTGGGGTGCCGCCAGGCCCTGGGGGCCCCTCCTCCCGCGCTCCACTCCCCTTTTGCTCGCAGGGGGGTCACACGCACGCCCCAGCTCTGGGGTCTCTGAACCGAGGCCCCCACGCAGCAACCGCCTCCCTGTGTCTCCACTGGCTCCGTTACTCCCCTCTTTTGCTTAAAAGTTCTCCCCAACTTCTCCAAACCCGCTGCTCCCATGTTCTTGGCCTCTGTGGCGGCACGGTTTTCCCCAGGCCCCGCCAGACCCCGCATCCATGCTGTCAGTGCGCTTTGCCCAGATGGTGCCCCGACACAGGCCTCTCCAGTCCCGTCCCCCCGACCTCATCCCCGGGGTCTGCACGCATCCCCCTCCCCGGGAAAGCCTGGCGACTCTGCTCGCCGTCACGCCCTTTCCGCACCTTTTAAGGCTCATCTTGTACAAGCGAACACTGAACGGTGTGTCAGCCTGCGCTGTCCCCTCCTGTTCACTGCGTTTTGGTCTTGTCTTTCAGACTAGACTGTAAGTTCCCTGAGGGTTAGGAAACGCACACTATGCTTGTGTAGTCTTTCTACGGGCACTTGGAGGAGCCCTAGGCCTGAGGTGGCGTGCAGAGCAGCTCTCGTGGAGCCACTGAGGGAGGTGGCACAGGGCCGTTGGGGGGTGCACGGCACAGAGCTCATTCTCCCAGAAGCCCATGCCCTGGATCGGGGTTGCCCGGTCGTCCTCGCGAGGGCGACGGTGGCCCCTCTGCTCCGACCTGCAGGGCGGCGCTCGCGTCCACGTCGCATGGCCTTGCTGGCTACACGCCGGCCTGGGTCCCTCGCCCTGGCACCCTGCCTGGTCCTTGCAGTGTCCCACGCGTGGCCGTCGTCCCCGGGCTGCAGCAGAGACCACGCTCTCTGTGGTTTCGTGGTTTTCTATGTGAAACGCACCCTCTGGATCTTCTGTAAATATAAGTACTTAGTATAAAGACAGTTGGAAACACTCAATCGGAAAACGCAAATGAGATTAATGGTATTGTCCCAGTCACCAGCAATTTCTTAAACATTTTATTTAAGTAGGAGTCTATTTTCAGCAAATGGAAAGATTAATTCACGGCCGTGTCACTACAATAGCCTCTATAGCCTTCAGTCTCAGGCCTGGGGAGAAAAAGTAGGTCATCCAAACCCAGCACAATGATCTTGCAAGAGGGCAGGAATGGAAAAATTCAGAAACATTTTAATCCACATGGCTTTTATTCTTGGATTAAAAAAAAAGGTTTCATAAGAAGACAAGGAGGGGGCATGGAGTCATTACTTAATTCTTTTGTCCAACACACATTTGCTGGACGCACTTGCGGGGCAGCTCTCGTGGAGCCGCTGAGCGGCTGGCAGACGCTGTGCGAGGCTTGTGCCTTAGCAGGGTCCCGCCTCTCGAGAGCATCATGCTCCGGGTGGGAGACGGGACAGGAAGAGAACAAAGACAGTAAATATCGTGTTAAAGGGACTCAGAAGGTGACGGGAGCCCAGAGGACGGACCCACTGGCTCGGGAGGTAGTCTCGACGGCTGGGGAGGGTGGCGGGTCGGAGCGGCCGCCCAGCGTGGGGGTGACCCCTGCAGTGGAGGAGGGCCTGGGGGCGGCGCCACAGCTGAGGAATGAGTCAGGGAGAAGCGGGGCTCTGGGCATTGCCCTCCCGGCTCTCCCCTGGCCTCTGAAGAGAGGCCGCGTGTTTACAGGCAGGGACTGTCCGGTGCCGTGGTTCCTCCCAGACTGTTTACCCCGAGTGTTTGGAAGCAGAGCGCGGGCTGCCCGTGCCGCCTTCCCCAAAATAGTCTTTTTGTTTCAAGGACGGGCCAAAATACAGCAGCCTATGATTTGGGCTGTCATGGCTGCAGAAAGAGGCCACAAAAACATGTTTTACTTTTAAACACTCAGCGGAGAAAGGAATCAAGACACTTCGGGAAATCGGCTAGTGTGCCTGGTAAACACCAGACCTTAGCTCAGGAAAGAGCAAAACTCTGGAGAATTTGACCAAGTGTCGGAGTCGGCACCAGCATCTGTACCAGGAGGGGAACAGACGCCCAGAGCCCCGATCAGTGAACCTTCCCGCAAACTGTTGGAAATGTGGCGGAGTGGGGTATCATGCTTTCCCAGAACTCCCGGGACTGTTGAAAATACTGAACTCTTCCCACAGAGTTATTTTAAGGTGTGTAATTAACTGAAAACACCACATAATACAAGCATTAGGTCTGGGGACGTTCTTTGAACATGGAGGATTTCTGGGGTACTCACTGCAAAGCCTGTTCACTTTCCTAAGACGATCTGTGCTTCCCTTCTCTCTAGGGAGACGCGTGAGTCCTCGTTCCTAAGGGCCACCTCCTCCCTGGGTCCAGAGCCTGCAGGCGCCGCTCTACCTCTGTCCCCAGTGGAAGGCCTCCCTCCTTTCTGCTGGTTCTTCCCCCAGCCTGAGCGCTCATCACCCCCACCTCCGGGAGAGCCCCCTGCACGTCCCCTCCACTTGACCCCACAGGACGCCGTCCTGTCTCTCCTTCTCCCTGGTTCTTTTCTCCTCTTGCTTGGAGACTTGCCTTGTACATTGTTCACATCCAGCTGCACATCGAGGGGTGGCCCTGCGCCTGGCGGTGACGCACCAGCCCCCAGCCCCCAGTCCCGGCTCCTCCCTCGAGGGCTGCCTCACCGGAGCTCTTCACACGTGGGGAGATGACGGGACCCGCCTCCCAGGGCTCTGAGGATGGACAGGGTTCACGGGCATGATCCGTAGATGGTGCCTGGCCCACGGGGATTGAAACGCCTCGCGACCAGGTGATCCAAATGCTTACTCGCAACCTGCTTCCAGTACACTAAGGAATTCAGTAGAAAATGGTTTGTTGCGTTTATGTGCCGGACATGGTGGCAGCTGTGAGGACACAGAACGCCTCCTCTGCTCCTCTTCTGGCGGCTGGGGATAAGGGACGCGCTAGAGGCTCTGAAGTCCAGGCCGCCTGCCCGTCGGTCTGCAGCCCCTTGGCCTTACAAGCCCCAGTCCCGATTGGACCGGTCAGTCCAAAACCTCACTGCCATTCACAGAAGTGTGCGCTGTGCTCTTAAGTTGACCCTGAGAATTCTGTGGCCTGAGATTAAGCCACACAACTCAACTTATTTAAGCTGTATTTTGTGGGAGGAAATGTCTCTTCAGAGCCAGCCTCAAAGCAGAGGATGGAAGGCTGCCGCCCGGCTCCTACCAACACTCTGGGTCCGGACAACTGCCCGTCCTGGAAACTGTCAAATAAACAGGCCCCACGAACGTCTGGCCCCAGACTGTCTCCACAAAGCCCCACGAAGCAAACGCCGCTGGCTGCGTGAGGTCAGGGCCAACTGCTAGGCTCTTTCCAGATTGACTCACCACACCTGTGAGAACGTCACTGTTCTGGTGCCTGACTGTTTCCTCTCCCACTTGGGGCACAGACATGGAAGAAGCGTCCGCCTAGCCCGGCAGGGCCCACCGTCCCGTGGCAGGTGGCCTGAGGCCTCCAGGGTTCCACGCGAGATGGATTTAGATGTAAAGCAAACAGACCTGTGTGTCTAGTGACTGAAAACGCGGAGTGAGTCTGGTGAAGGTGCTGAGTGCCGGGACCCAGGGCTGGCCCTGTGGGGAGGAGGCCCTCTGCCCCGGGCCCTGCGGCCAGCGGAGGGGCTGTCGGCGGGTCACCCCCAGCCTCCCGGGCCAGCTGCTCACCTCTGATGACCCGGCAGAGAAACCAGTGCCTGTGCCACAGGGATGCCAGCACGGCCAGTGTGCGTCCTCCGCAAGGCCCTGCACAGCTGTGCCAGTCCAGTTCACGCCCGCGTCCCGGCCGCCGTCCACTCCTGACGCACGGGTTTTGACTTTTATTCAGAGGAAGCCGTGGGCGAGTGGTCAGTGCCGGTCACGGGTGGACTGCAGGGGACGCAGCGCAAGTGGAGCCTTCCCTCGCCAGGGTCACCTGGAGCCTGAGCTCGGGGTGGGGAGGTGTGGGCGGCCTGGCAGCGCTGAGTCACACAGACGCTGCCTGAGCTCGGAAGGAAGCGAGCTGCGTCCTGTCGGGCCTCCTGGGGACTCAGGGTCCTGGAGTCACTCGGCTGCCTGTGCGGCCCGGGCACCCGCGGCTCAGGCTCCGGAAGGCTCCCCGGTGACCGAAGGCCGGAGGCTTAGATCTTTTCCCACTTTCCATAAGTTCAGCACTGGGCTTTCCCCGCAGACCTGAGACCCTGATGCAGCCCTCGCTCCCCAGCCCCGCAGTGGCTGCTGCCTGGCCAGAGGGGCTCCAGTACTCGCCCTGGGGAGACTGCCCACGTGTGACATTCTCTTCCTTTGGCAGGTGTGAGGGACGGGCTTTGGAAGGGAGCTTCCAGCCTGGCCTGGAGCCGGAGGGCCCACGAGGCTGCTTCTGCTTCTCCTCCTGCTGTGCTGCTCCCTCCCCCTCCCCCTCCTCCAGCAGCAGCCCCGGGAGAGGCTGGGATGTGGGGGGAAGGGTCCCCTGAGCTGGAGGAACAAACTCTGCGGACCTGTCTGGCCCAGAGGTCAGGAGGTCACTGCGGGTGGGAGGGGCCTGGGCAGCAGATTGGGAGCCCCCTGCCCCTCCAGCATCATTTAGACAAACAAGCAGATGGCAGGTGTCAGGGGGACAAAGGGCCATCTGTGCAGCGAGGCCGCCCCTGTTCTCTCACAGGAGCTCCGTGAAAGCCACGCCTGGAGATAGCGCTGCCCGTCAGCCAGCGGGCCTCCTCGCTGGGCCTGTAAGTGTCCTCCACCGAGGCTGCCAGGCCGGCCATGGCCCAGGGTGCTGGGGCTGCTGGGCTCGGAGGGCATGTCCCCGCCAGCCACGGAGGGCAGTGGCTGGGTCAGAGGGCTCCCTCCCCGCCTGCCTCCCTCCCTCCCTCCCTCCCTCCCTGCCTCCCTCCCTCCCTCCCTGCCTCCCTTCCTTCCTTCCTTCCCTCCTTCCTTCTCTCCCCATCTCCCTCCCTCCCTCTCTCCCTGCTGAGCGTCCATAATCATTCCCCAGGTATGGCCGTATGGCCCTGTAAGGCGGCCTATGTGAGAAAAGCAGCAGCTCTGCCCCCAGCCCCCGGCCCCCGCTGTGCAAGCCTCCTTCTGGGGCTCAGGCCTCAGGCAGGTGATGGGGCTTAGTACATGGCGACCAGGCAGCATCCTGCAGGTTCTGTCTGGGGCGGCCCCATGGGAGGTTTCGCCTTCCCATGCGGCCACAGGACCAGACCCAGATGAGGGAAGGTGGCCACAGGTCTCCCCTTGGCCAGAGGCCCTGTGGTCGCTCGGGCCACAGAGGAGTCCTGGAGATGCCGCGGAGGCGCCTGCCCTCACTTCCCAGGCGTAGGTCCCAGAGCGGTGGCCGGCTGGCCGCACATTCGTCCCCTCAGCTCCAGGACAAGAGCCGGAGGCCCTGGGCTTCCTCCCGGCTGGCAGCTGGGGCCCGGACCCTGCTCACCGTGGGCCTCAGACTTCCCTTCCTCCCCCAGAGCCCCTCCACAGCGACCACCACCTCCTGCGAGGAAGGCTGAGCGTTTCCGTTTCCCGTCGGTTGGTACTGGTGTAAAACACGACAAGAGTTAGTTACTACAGAAATAAAAATACAGACACTTGAAAATATAACAAGTATTACGAATTTTATTGTAATACAAATTTTATTATTATATTCCACAGACGTGAAATTGTTTCAAACAGTAAATTCAAAACAAAAGTAGAAATAGGAAAATAGAAAAGAATTTGCATAAACTCTCTGGGACGGTCACTGAAAGTGTGAATTCGCTTCTCGTTCCTCTGCTCACCCCGTAACCACAGGGAAACAGAATGGCCTGCGGGAAGCTCCCGTGAGCTGCCTCTGTGCCCAGTGACCCTGTGCTGCCTCTGTGCCCAGTGACCCTGTGCTGCCTCTGTCCCCAGTGACCCTGTGCTGCCTCTGTGCCCCAGTGACCCTGTGCTGCCTCTGCACCCAGTGACCCTGTGCTGCCTCTGTGCCCAGTGACCCTGTGCTGCCTCTGTGCCCAGTGACCCTGTGCTGCCTCTGTGCCCAGTGACCCTGTGCTGCCTCTGTGCCCAGTGACCCTGTGCTGCCTCTGTGTCCCAGTGACCCTGTGCTGCCTCTGTGCCCCAGTGACCCTATGCTGCCTCTGTGCCCAGTGACCCTGTGCTGAGCTGGCACCTCTATGAGACAAGCGAGCTTCTCTTTGCTTCCCCGTCTGGTGACACCACTGCGGGCAGGGATGCTGGACGTCTCCTGTTCCTGTTTTGCTTTAGTAGCAGTTGTAGTGGAGAGAACGGTCTCATCGACGTGTGGATGGGATGGAAGGAGAGATTTTTAAAACAATTTCAGAAACCTAGGATAGTCACACTTTTATCCAAAATGAAGCAATAGAATTTCTATTTTCAAATTGATCTCAATCCTTTACCTGTAGCTAGTTCCAATGATTTATATTCAAGTTTACAGTTAAGTCTAAACTAACTGACAAAAAAGATGTGGGCTCCAGGTTCTATGAACTTGGGGCTGCCGTCGGGGCCGGGCGCTGGTCCTGCTGGGTGGGCGCCCGGCCGATCACGTCTGGGTGCCCTGCGGGCTTGGCGGGGAGAGGGTGGAGGCCTGGGAGCCGCAGACGGACATGGCGGGCAGCGTCCTCTCGTCCACATGGCACACGGGCAGCGCTCAAGGTGCGGGCCGAGGAGACGGGGTGCTGGGTGGACGCGGCTCTCGCACGGCCTTGCTCTACCTGCTCACCGTCTACAGCTGGCCCTGCGGCGGCCATGGCGCAGGGCTAGGAACCCAGGAGGAAGCAGGCAGAGACCGTCCTTCTTTCAACTGGGAAGGCTGGCCCTGGGTGTGACTGTCACTTTCGGGACCAGCCTCTGAGCCCCGGTTTCCTCATCTCCAGGGTGGGACCAGCCACCCGGACTGCACGGGCAGCTTGCAGACTGAGCAGGGCATCCACCAGGGGCTCCAGCCTCCCTGTGGCTCCGCGAAGCAGGGGCAGGGGGCTTCTGCACAAGCCCAGGCTGAGGGGACCTCTGGGTGGGGCTTGGGGACCCTCCTCCATCTCACCGTGACCCAGAGTCACTGGGGCCGCACGTGCTGGACCAGGTCCTGCTGGCTGCCCACTGCGCTGACCCTTCTCAGGACGCCTTTGGGACACTCGGGACGAATGGTCTCTAAGTGTCCTCATAGGCGCTTATGAAAGAGTTATTTCAAAACAGGAAATTGAGTTTTGTTTTCTCTTGAGAATAAACGAGATCAGACTCTAAATTATTCCTGACGGGTCCAGATTTCAAAACCCAGGAGGCTTCACCAGTTCTAAAATAGTCCCACGTACTTCCTCAGAGGGAGTCGTGAGAAACAGACCGGCACGTCCAGGCAGGACCCAGAAACCCCAGCCTCGCCCCCGACCCCGGGCAGAAGGACACAAGCAAACGGCTGGTCCTGAGGTTGAAGGGATGTTTCATTCCGTTTTGTCCCAGGAGTTTGCCGGCTCTTCCGGCATCGGGAGGGTCTAAGCCGCGGGCCTCCTGCTGTCGGGAGGCCGCCCTGCACTCCGGCTCCATTTCCTCTAGGCTGACCTCTGACCCTCGACCCTGCGCCTCCCACCCACGCCTCCTCCCTCGGCCTGGCCTCTTCCCTGGGGCTCAGCCTCAGCCCAGGGGCCACACGGGGGACTCCCTGCCACGTCTGCCCAAGGGGCCCGTCCTGCCTTTGCCCTCAGCAGGGGAGGTGGCTGTCCTGAGTGAGCTGTTAGGGTGACCGCCCCCCGTGCTGCCCCCCGGGTGCGCCCCGGGCCGCGTGCTCCTGCGGGACCGCGGGAGGCAGAGGAGGGTGGGCCGCCCCCTGCGGCTGTGTCCCCAGCTCTCATCCTCCCTGCCCCCATCCGTCCCCCCAGGCTCCCTCGCTGAGAGCCCTGGGATGTCACATTCCCGGCCCTCCTTCCCTCATCCCGTGTCCCCCAGGTCCACGTGCTGGTGTTTGGAGGTGGTGCCTTCACCTCGAGAAGCTCTGGACCTGGGCCCTGGGGCCCCGCCTGCCGGTGCCCCTCCCCCCTGGCGCCCGGGCGCCGCCTCTCCCCGATGTGGCCCTGGGGCCCCGCCTGCCGGTGCCCCTCCCCCCTGGTGCCCGGGCGCCGCCTCTCCCCGATGTGGCCCTGGGGCCTCGCATGCCGGTGCCCCCCCCCCCCCCGGTGCCCGGGTGCCGCCTCTCCCCGATGTGGCCCTGGGCGCAGGCGGCACGTCTGTGGTCTCTGCTGTTGAGGGCTGGGCCCCCTCCACAATCTTCCAGGACGCTGACCGCACAGTGAGGGCTCTGACCCCAGCACCTAACACCGTCCCGGCATGTTACCAACCTCAGGCATTTAGGATGAGGTGAGGGTTACACAGAGGCCTTTGGATTATAAACCCTCTTCCTTAAAATGAAGGTGCGGACGCCCACGAAGTGAATCTCAAGGACAACCCACAGGCTTGCGTCAGCCAGGGCCTTAAAGCCCTAATTCCACATGTTGTGTGGACATCAGCCCTTCCATTCAGCAAAGATGGTTTAAGTGTCTGTGATACACTGAGGACGGCTCGGCCCTTGGATCAGAAAAATAAGTGAGCTCTGGTCCCTGACTTTGATGGACTCACAAACTAAAGGTGAAAACAGACAGCTAACGATGACGGTGATGATAAAAATGGCATGGTCAGTGCTGTAACGGGGCATTGCCAGACGCTGAGGGCACTAGGGGCCCAGGGTCTGACTTGGGAGGAGGTGCGTTTGAGGGAAGCAGGGGACGGTCAAGAGCTCCTGGAGTGAGGGCCTCTGGGCAGGAGCGGAGCCCGGCGGGCAGGCACGCAGCCATAGGAGCAGCCAGTGCGGGGCCCGGGGCTTGGAGCGGGGCTTGGAGTGGCCAGTGCGGAGCCCGGCGGGGAGGCCCTGGGAGGGTTCCGACTGAGGGAGGGTCCACTCCGCTTGCTCAGGTGCAGGTGGAGGGGATGCGGGAACGTGGGCTTTTGGCGGGAGCAGCGCCCTGTCTCTGGGCATGTGGACAACACCTGATAGTGGGTCTGCCTCTCTGTTAGGTCTCTTTAGAGATGTCAGCGCGTGCTTTCTTTCCCTCAGTACGTGTGCTCTGGCTTGCGGCTGCTGGTGAGGGACACGCATCTGGTGACCTTCTGGGCAACGTCCCTTCCTTTTCCCTCTGATAGTGTCCTGGCCCCAGTCATGACCAGAAAGTGGGGGGCTTCAGGAGAGAGAGTGGGGGGATAAACGCAGCGGACGATCCGGAAACGAGAGAGCCTGAAACCGAACCATCAGTTCTGTGTTTCTTCCTCCCCAGGACATGATTTCCCGTTTGCAAAATCAAGCCAGTGACGGAACAAGATGCTCAGGTGGGCGTTCCTCCATCAGTACTCACCAGAGGCAGGTCAGCTCTGAACCAAAAGGCTCTCCAGATAATTCTGTGTGTTTCATCAGCTGACTGTCCCAGAAGGTGCTGAGCGGGTGTGGCTTGAGTGTTAGAGCCGTCACTCAGTCACCACGGGCTGTGAGATGTTCGACAGGGAACTGGCACCCCTGGGGCTCCATCTCCTACCCTATAGAGTGCCAGGACACGGGCGCCCTCTTCTTAGACTCTATTGAGACGAGTAAACAAAATAATGCAGAGCAAATGGTTAAAAGAGCATTGAGGCCAAGGCAGATGTTCAATAAAAAGCTATTTTAACTAGGAACGGGTTATTTTGTCTACATGCCTGAGGTTCTTTCAGGTTCTTGTGTGTGTGTGTGTGTGTGTGTGTGTGTGTTTAAGAATGTATCTGTGTGTGTGTGTGGTATGTTTAAACATGTGTTTGTGTGGTGTGTGTAAATATATGTGGTGAGTGGGACGTGTAAACATGTGTGTAAAAGTGTATGGTGTATCAATGTGTGGGTGTGTGTGGTGTGTATGGTATGTGTGTGGTATATGTGATACGTGTGCATGTGTGTGGTGTGTGACTGTGTGTGGTACATGTGAATATATGTGGTATGTGCATGTGTGTGGTGTGTGACTGTGTGTGGTGTGTGACTGTGTGTGGTGTGTGACTGTGTGTGGTGTGTGACTGTGTGTGGTGTGTGTGTCTGGGGAACTCTGTGGTGTTGACCTAGGGGTCAGGCTGCTGAAGTGAACGGTCTGTGACAGGAACCAAAAGGTGGACGGGGGTCCCTTCTTGGATCCTCCTTGAGATTCTGAAACACACGCCTGTTATGTTAGACATCTGACCTCCAACAAGATGGCCCAGGGGATAGACGCCCAATGAGCCCAGGTTCCCTTCCCCAGTGCCTGCCCAGGATTCTGACGGTCCGAAATGGGAGTCTGCCACTGAAGGGCAGTGACGCTGGTCCCTTGGATGTGGCGTCCACTGCCCTTTGTCCGATGCTCTGAGACCTTCCCGACAGCCAACGCGGCCCAGGCCCTGGGAGGCCAGGCAGGGACAGAGCAAGAGGGAGCTGGATGCCGGTTCCCAGCACCACGCCTCCAAAGGGACGTGCGTGTGTTGCATTTTAGTTTAGTAGGATAGCTATTATACTGCTCAATTAAAACTAATTACTTATAAGAAACACATTTCTTGAGGCTTTTCCTGCAAAAGATATATATCTAGTTGCACAGTGGCCGGTCCTCAGTGCATATGTTTTTAATAACCAATTGCTCTGCACTGAACAATGGCCTCAGAGGCCTTTACAACTAAACGGGACGCGCGTTTCGGAGCGGCTGTTGAAACGGGCCCAGATTAACTCTGGGGGCTGCCTCTTCTCCCGCCTGTCGGGTGCCCGGGGGGGCTGACTTGAGGCCACGTGCCCCTCAAAGCCCTGGAAAGGGCCACAGGGCGTTCCCCTGAAGGATGAGCTGGGCTCTCCCCTGGAGGACAGGAGAGGCTGCAGGTGCCAGGCCTCAGGCACCGTCACTGAGACGGCAGCAGAGCTTCGCAGGGGAAGAGAGGAGGCTGGGGGGGCCTGTGAGTGTTCTCTCCAGTCTCTTCTGGGTTCCTTAGTGTTTCTGCGAATGTTTCGAGGCTGCTCTGTGCCAGGCACGGCCCTGCGCTTGTGGAGGGGCCATGTGAGTGGGGAAGGAGCAGACATGGCCTGTACACGTGGGTGGGAGCGCGCTTCCAATGAGAGCACAGCGCAGGGGGACGGCACCACAGCCTTCAAATAAAGACATTTTTTTTATGGGAAGCACTTGCTACCAAAAGAGTATTTGGTCCACGAGGGTCTGAGGAAGAAAAAGAGGACAAGTGTGATGTCCCTGAGACGGGTCAGTGGGGACGCCCCCGAGTGGCAAAGCCGAGGGGCCGTAGCAGAGCGTGAGGGAGGGAGAAGGAACTGGGTTCACGGTGGATGAGCCCAGAGCTGGCTAACCTGTGTGAACATGATGAAAACTCTTCACTTTACAGGTAAAAATCTGTTACAACAACTTTATCGCGGCACAATCCACATCCTGTACAATCTGTTTAATGCGTGTAACTCAGTGGTTTTTAGGACACTCACAGAGTTGTGAAACCACCACGGCAATCTACTTTCAGAGAGTTCTCATTATCCGTAAGGAAACCTTGTATCCACTGCCCATGCCTCGCCGTCTCCTCCCCAGATCCCAGCGCTAGAGAATGAGCAGCCTATTTTCTGCCTGTATGAATGTTCATACTCTACACGTTCCACGTAAAGGGGATCACGTGACACGGGGCCTTTGTGAGCGGTTTCTTTCACTTAGCGTAACGTTTTCAAGGGTCCTCGGTGTTGTGTCAGCGCTTCGGTACATTTTACTGCCAAACTCGTCCTATGGTTTGGAAGCACCTTATTTTATTTATCCATTCATCAGCTGAGGGCCATTTGGGTTGTCCCTCGTTTAGCTCTTGTAAATAAGGCTGCTAATGTTGCTAAAAATGCTGCGTTGTGTATCGTTTTTGTGTGAATGTGTGTTTTCACTTCTCCTGGGTACGTACCTACACGTGGAACTTGTGGGTCACTAGTAACTGCATTTGGGGAGCTGTAAGACGGTTATGATAGAATTTTAAGCAGGGGTATAATGTGATATGATTTACAGTCTTTTTAAAACAACCACCATGATTCTGTGTAGGAAACTGGACAGGGCATGGCAGGGGACGGTTTGCTCCATCACGCTCGGGAAGGTCTCCTCAGCTGAGAAGACTCAGGTGACTGAAGGTTGGCATTACCTTAAAGTCTCCTTGTTCATAAGTCTGGGCTCGCCTGGGATGACTCAGAGCGCAGGACCCACTGGGGCTGTTGTCTGGAGGCCCTGTGCCTGGCCTCCCCCTGCATGTGGGCTCCCCCTGCGTGTGGCCTCCCCCTGTGCCTGACCTCCCCCTGCACGTGGCCTCCCCCTGCGCGTGGCCTCCCCATGTGGCTTGGGCTTCCTCACGGCCTGGTGGCCTTGGACTGGCTGGACTTCTGACACAATAACTCGGGGTTCTAAGTGGCAGTGCTCCCTGGTTTATGTTTTGTGAAGTGCACTCTGGGTGCTGTGAGAAGAGTGCAGAAGTTAAGTGGGAACGCAGGGTGGGACTTGAGGAAAGGGTGAGACGTGACCGGAGTTGGAATCTGATCTGAGCTGGAGCCGGCAGGTCTGCTCGTGGCTCACGTGGGGGGCAGGGAGGCTGAGTCTTAGGCTTGGGCATTAACAGGCGGGTGTGTGTCGGCACCTTCCTTTACCTGGGAGGGAGCGGCTGGGAGAGGATATGGGAGCAGGACTGAGGCAGATGCCACCTAAAGACACTGGAGGACAGAATTAAAGTCACAGTAAGCAGAATAGAGAAATAAAAAAGAGAAGGGTAGAAATTAGTGAAACTGAAGGACAAAAAGAATAGAAAAAACCAATAAACCCCAAAGCTGGTTATTTGAAAATATCAATAAATTTGATTAACCTCTGTCAGACTAATGAGGGAGAAAAGAGAGAAGACACAAGTCACCAACACCAGGGATCACAAGGGTGGCATCACTACAGATTCCACAGATAGCACGAAGATAATAAGGGATATTACGAGCAACTCAGTATTAGGCAACGTGGATTTCAAAGCAAAAAATACCACCTGGGGTAAAGATGACAAAACATTCGTTAAGTAAAACATTCGGCAACCTAGCTGAGATGGACAAATTCCTTGAAAGACAAAAGCCACCAAACCTCATTTGAAGAGAGATATCATGAATATCCCTGTATCTATTAAGGGAATTAAATGCCCAAACTACACAAGGACATTACAGGAAATAAAACTATACACCAAAATCTTTATTAACGTAGATGCAAATTCTTAACAAAATTGTATAAAATAAAATCAATATATAAAAGTGATACTATAGCATGACCAAGTGAGGTTTATCTCAACAATGCAATTTAATTAAGATTAATCAGTGCAGTTCAACATATTAAAAAATTAAAAAGGAAAAATCATATGATTATCTCATATGCAGGAAAAACATTTGAAGAAATCCAACATGTGTTCCTGATAAAGATAGTCAGCAACCTGATAGAGGGCATCTATGAAAAGCCTAGAGGTAACATCATACTTAATCGTAAAGACTGGACGTTTTCCCCCTAAGATCAGGACAAAGCAAGGATGTCCATTCTCATCACTTCTACTCACGTCTCAGTGGAGGTTCTAGCCAGTGCGAGACAGCAAGAAAGGACATAAAAGATACACACATTGGATGGGAGAGAGTAAAACAGTTTTTATTTGCCAAGGACACGATGGTCTACACAGACAATCTGATGAAAGCTACAAAAAGTTACTAGAACCAATAAATGAGTTTATCAAGTTTACAGGATAAAAGACACTAATATCTAAAACCCAATTTTATTTCTATGTACTTGCAATAAATAATCAGAAATTTAAATTAGAATCACAATATCATTTACAATAGCATAAAAATGCAAAATACTTAAAAGATGTGAAATACATACAATGAAAATGACAAAACATTGCTGAGAAAAATTAAAGATATTCTAAATAAATGCAGAGATATATTGTGTTTATGGGTCAGAAGACAATTATGCTCAAATTAATTTATAGATTAAATGCAACCCTTATGAAATCTCAGCAGGCTTTTTTGTAGAAAGTGACACGCTGATTCTAAAATTCACAAGGAAATGAAAAGGGCCTAGGATAGTCAAAACAACTTTGAAAATAAGAAGGAAATGGGAGGACTCAGATAACCCAATGTTAAGACTTCCTAGAAGCTTATAGTAATTAAGACAGTGTGGTATCGGCACCCTGATAGACAAATGAATCAATGGAATAGAATTGAGAGTCCAGGAATAATTTTTTTAAATAAATTTATTTATTTTATTTATTTAGTTTTGGCTGAGTTGGGTCTTTGTTGCTGCACGCAGGCTTTTTCTTGTGGTGGCGAGCGGGGCCTACTCTTTGTTGCGGTGCGCGGGCTTCTCATTGCGGTGGCTTCTCTTGTTGCAGAGCACGGGCTCTAGTGCGCAGGCTCAGTAGTTGTGGAGCACGGGCTTAGTTGCTCTGCAGCATGTGGGATCTTCCCAGACCAGGGCTTGAACCCGTGTCCCCTGCATTGGCAGGCAGATTCTTAACCACTGTGCCACCGGGGAAGCCTTAGGAATAATTTTGACAAAGTTTCAAAGGCATTTCAGTGAAGTAAGGTTAGTTTTGTCAACAAAAGATGCTGGAAAAATTGGATATCCATATTTGAAAAAAGAACATCAATTCAATACATTACACCATGTACATAAATGAACTCAAAGTGGATCATAGACTTAAAAGTAAAACCTGAAACTATAGAACTTCCAAAAGAAAACATAGGAGAAAATTTTGTGACTTCAGGCAAAGGTTTCTCAGATACAACACCAAAAGCCTGACTTAGAAGCGAAACGTGGTGAATTATAGTTCTTTAAATTAAGAACCACTCTGTGAAAAACACTATCAAGAAAATAAAAGGCTACCGACTGGGAGGAAACATCAGCAAATCATACATTTGATAAAAGCCTTGTGCACAGAATGTATAAAAAATGTATAGCCTTACAGTTCAATTCTAAGCAAACAAACAGCTCAGCAAAAGTTGGCAAGAGTGTGGATACACAAATGTCAAAGAAGCACGTAAAAGACGCTGAACCTCCTCGCCACTGGGGACGTGCAGGTAAAGCCACTGTGCGCACTGGAATGTGCAGTTAGAGGCACTGCACCCAGGCTGGTGGCGGGTGGAGGCTCTGGGAACGCACTCACTGTCGGGCACAAAGTGATGCCAACACTTGTCTGTGTCTTGAAAAGTTAAACCCGTGTCTCCCATGTGATCCAGTCATCTCTTCCCTGTATTTACCCAAGAGAAACTGAAGTATTTGTCAATGAAAAGATTTGTATGTAAATGCTCATAGCAACTTCATTTGTAGTAACGAAACCCGGAGAAAACCCAAATGTTCACCCACAAGTGAAGGGATGAACAGTGTGGGGTAAACTCAGTATACGAGGAACCAACTCTTGACACGTGTTAATAGCATCAGTGGATCTCAAAATTACGCAGAGTGAAGGAAACCAGATGGAGAGAGTGTGTACGTATGATTCCACCTGCATACAGTTCTATGAAATGCAGAGTAATTTATCGTGATGGAAAGATTAGTGGCTGCCTGGGAGGAGTGTGGGGAAGGAGGGCAGGACAGAGGTGTCATAAAGCGGAACTTTGTGAGTAATGGGTTTGTTCAATCTCTTCATTGTGGTGACGGATTCATAGGCATATACGTCTGTCAAAGCTCATCAAATTACACACTTTACATATGTCTGGTTTATAGTATGTCACGTTAAACTGCTTTTAAAAATGAGTATCGTGAAACTGAGACTCAGAGAGGTTGAGCTGCTTACTGAGGGTCACACAGCAGGCACAGGGTGGAGCTCAGCTGAAATCCAGAGAGCCTTCCTCCAGCTCCAGCTCCACACTGTCTTCCCGCAGCCAGCGGGTCCTGGAGCTTCTAAACTCCCAAGGAAATCCGGGAACTAAGTCACCTTCATATCTGCGGCAGGGCAGGTCTCACTGTGGACCTGTCTCTGTGTTCCCTCTGTGGGGTCCATTGCTGGCCAACCCACAGAGGGGACCTCACAGATGAGCATCCCTGGACAGGGCAGAACAGGGTCCCGGGCTCCCTCAATACAGCCCATGAGCAGGGGCCCCAGCAGCTGTGAAACAGGAGACGGTTCCAGGGCCTCTCTCGGAGGCGAAGAGAAAGCATGCGTGGGGCTGTGTTAGTTCCCACGGCTGCTGTGACAAACTCCACAGACCGAGGGGTTTAAACAACAGGAATTGATTCTCTCAGTCCTAACCCATGTCCTCCGCTGGCCTCGGTGACAGCCAGCAAGCCGTGCTGTCCTCTGGCTTTGGGCGCACCTCTGTGGTCACCTGGCCCCTCCCTGGTACTGTATCTCCCCTCTTGTAAGGACACCAGTCCTTGGATTGGGCCCAGCCTACCTGGGATGGCTCGTCTCAACTGATCACATCCCGGTGAGGCTGCAGGCTGGGGTTCTGGGGGACGAGCTGAGCTTGGGGGATGCTGAGGGCTGCAGAGCAGTGGGTCCTGCTTTTCCTTGAGGTCCCCTTTTCCTTTGCAGTTCCCTGGTGGCCCATGTTGGAGTAGTGAGCAGGCCAGATTCAGCCGGTGACCAACAAGTTGTCGGGTGCAGGCGGCCAGGCAGCGGCTGGGGAGATGCCCTGCAGCAGGGTGGGCCAGGGAGATGGGAGCGGACACTCACTCAGCCTCAGCTGAGGTCAGCTAGGTCTGCGTCCTCAGACTGGGCAGCACGGCGCAGAGCCAGGCCTCGCGCTGGGTCCCAGCAACGTCTGGGACAAACGCCACAGTGTGCGCTTTGCCTGGGTGGGGCGGCGGGGAGGCGCTCAGACGGAGTCCACCCAGAGGGCACGGCGTGTAAATGCCCTGAGGCCGTTTCTCCTCTGGGCCCCCAGACTTGGATCTGGGGCTCGGTTCCCAGAGCCGGGTCCCTGATGGAGCCTCTCCGTTTGCAGTGGGATGCGTGATGAGGCATGAGATGTGACTTTTGGGGAAAATAAATGCTTCCAAGCTGGCAAAGAGGTTTGGAGCCATAAAAGAAAACGGACTGGCCACCCCTTAGCTCCCAGTATGGCTTCGTGCTAATGAGCTCCTGCGACGCCGTTTATGGAGGGACATCTGAACCAGGCTCCCCCATTTCCAGACGGGCCTCTGTCCAGACACAAATCGTGCTGGCCGAGGGACGCCGTCCACCGAGAAGCACCGCGGCTCCTGGACCCTGGTGCGTCTGCAGATGCGGGAAAGGCACTGTGCCAGGAGTGGTCTCCACGCGCCATTAATGGGGACAGCGGGGCGTTGTCCTCTGTGTGGCCTGTGATGGTGTCCGGCCGAGGAGGAGGCCGCTATTTAGGGGCTGGGTCGGCCAGGGGTGCCCCTCCGCCCCGGGGCTGCTGGTCTCGGCTTGGCCCTGTCCCTCCTGGTGTGCGCGAAGGTCAGTCACCAGCAAGTCCCTCACCGGATGGGAGAGGTGGCTCGCAGGACCGTGGAGCTGTGTGTGCCCCTAGCAGAGGACCAGCTGTGACAAAAACCTCTCCAGGATTCAGAGGAGGGTTTAAGTCAAAGGAAAGAGTCTCACAAGCGGCAAAGTCCCGGGGAGTGCGGGGCCCAGGAGTGCGGGGCCCAGGAGTGTGGATGAGGCCGCTGAGCCGTGTTCTTCTCTGGCGGGAGGCCCCTGCAGCGAGTGCGTGCAGTGCAGGACCAGGGGCAGAGTTGCTCCACCCAGAGCTGGGGGAGGAGCGGGGCTCCCTGGGGGATCCCTGTGGGTGCACGGGCCTGGACCCTGCAGGACGGAGGTGGACCCTGGGAGGCTGAGATGGTAGGGTGCAGCGACCTAAGCGATGAAGCCCTCAGGGGCCTGGAGCTCGGCCCAGAGAGAACCGGTCACGCTTCCCCCTGGAGCTGCAGCCACGGCCAGCCGTGCGCCGTCCTTCCCGGAGCCCTCCTTCCCCTCGGTGCGGCCTGAGGCCCCAGCCCCCCGCGCCCAGCGCAGCCCCCCAACCGTGCGGTCTTCTGTTCCTGTGGCTCCCACGGGGCAGCCTGGCTGGACGGCTCCGGCCGAGTCCCGCCTTTCCACTGATCCGCTTTCCAACCTGCTCAAGGGGGAGACGCTGCTGAGCGTCACAGAGGCCGGAAACACTCCCAGTGATGCTGCATTGCCGGCCTAAGTCGGGCCAGGAGAGACACGGGCCGCCTCGCACAGGGAGGCCCGGGTCTGCTCTCGCTGAGGCCTCTGGCCAGTCCCGGCCCCAGGCCTGAGGCTCCTGTTCACCCGCACCTGCCAACCTCGACCCACTTATTCGTAAGGGCGATAACTAAAACCCACCTCAGTGCCGTGAGTGACACCTGCGGGGGCTGGAGGTACACAGGAGGTGCTCAGCACAGGGCTCCCTCCTGCCTCGTGCTCCCGTGCGTCCATGCCCCGTGGGGCAGATTCCGGGGAGGGACACCACCCACCCCCACGGCCGGCCACAGCCCGGCCACAGGGGCCACGAGGCCTTGGGGGTTAAGCGTCCGTGACTTGGCAAAACAGGCGGCACAGGGGCCGCGAGGGTGGGACCGAGGCCGAGCAGCACGTCAGCAGCTGGCGGGAGGGACCGCCTCCCGTCATTAGAGGCGACGCCGCCCAGGTAGCGGCTCAGACAGAAGCCCAGCCGAGTGGGCTGAGGGCCCCCTGCCTCCCGCTGCTGACACTTAGGGACCCGCCTCGTGCGGTGCTCCGCTGGCCCCCGTGGACAGAGCTCTTTACCCTGGGTTCGCGGGCAGGTGGGGCGCCCCGGCCTGCAGACAGGAGTGTCTTTGTGGGGCACTGACGCCGCCTGGTTCCAGCCTGGCTCTCAGCTCAGCTCTGGAGGCGCCCACACACCTTGGGGCTACCGCACCCGCCCTTCTGTGTAAGCTTCCCGTGCTCGCTGGAAAAGAGACCTGGGGTCTCGAGGGAGGGGCCGCGGCTCTGGGCAGCTTCGTCCTGTGTGGTCTCGGCTGGTGATGACACGACCGGCCAACTCCAAGTGTTCACGTGTCAGAACAACACAGCAACCCCCTAAGGACCCCAGGAGCAAAGCAGGGGCAGAAAGCGTCTCGGCTGTAAACACACTCAGGCGCACTCTGACGCACGCACGCACACGCACACACACGCACGCACACGCACGCACACGCGCGACCGGGAACCGGGGCGAGCTGACTCGGGCATCTGTGCTCGTTGACACCCACACACGTTCATCATTCGGGTGAGGGCTGCCTGGGGCCTCCGCACCTCTGGCTTCCAGAAAGGCCACACCTGGGACAGATTTCAGGGCTTGAAGTGTCTACGGCTTGTTTTGTCAGAAGCTGAGCCAGAGGGATGGGGCCATGTGTCTGCCTGCAGGTCTGGGGCTGCATCCAGGCTTTGCCCCCTGAGCCCCTCCCCACGCCCTGCCCAGAAAGCCCCACAGAGCCTCCAGAGCCAGGTACACTGTCCGGGTGGGCGTGTCTCCTGGTCAAGTCCTGGCTTCTCCCCTGCGCTCCCCCCGCTCTGCAGGCTTGTGCGGGCCCCTCACCCAGCAGGGCCAAGGCCTCTGACCTGCTCCCAACTGCAGACCTTCTTCAGGGGCCAGCATGGGGCGCAGAAGATGGGGGACTCGGAGTGTCCCGGGCCCAGCGGGGCTGCAAGGGGGGCTGTCCCCTCCCAACGCTGCCTGCAGCACCAGAGTCCAGGCAGCCTCCTGCCCTGCAACGCTGAAGTGGGCGGGGCCTTATGTTCCCCGAGGGGAGGCGCCGTGGTTTTCACCGGACCTGTTGACCAGCAAGAAGGAGTCGTGAAGAAGGTGCAGAGAACAGAGTGGACGCTGGCAGAGGTGTCCTCTGCTGCACAAAGGCCACTTTTCTGCTGGGCACCTCGCCGTGCTTTCAGGTCTCAGGAGCCCGGAGTGGTCTGGGGGTGCAGCCGCTGGGCTGGGTGGCTGAGAACCTGCCACGCGCTCCCTCGGGTCCTCCAGGCCCAGCAGGGGCTCGTCCGCGGACGGAGGCCGGCCTGGCCTGGAGGTCTATGTGCTGCGGTGTCGCCGTGGAACACGGTCCTTCCTGGGCAGAGAACGGTCCCAGGATCCACCTGCCGCTGGCTCTGCACCAGGAAGCTGAGGCTTGGGGGCCCGCTTGTGGCCTCGTGGCCTGGCCTCCACCCGGTGCCCACGAAGAGACTCCCCAGCAGGGCGCGGGGCCCCGAAGCGGGACCCGGGCCCGTGGCGTCCAGAGGCCCAGGGGCCGCGGGGGGCTTGGTTTCAGTGTGTCTGGGCTCTGGTGGGCCCTGGGTGTCTGCTCAGCTGCACAGCCACAGAGCCGGGGGATCAACGCTCACCTGGGGGCCGGGGACAGACCATGAAACACCACAGGGCACCTGCCCTTTTCCGGGCTCCTCACTGGGCCTCACAGAGGCCCCGCGAGGCCAGGCGAGCTGCCTGCTGTGAGGTGGGTCGGGTTCGAGCAGAGGGGCGACTACTCGAGTGCCCCGGCCCCCGCCCTCAGCCTGCTGTCAGCAGCCAGCAGATGTACGAGGGTGGCTGCCGCCGCCCCTCGCGAGGGCGGCCAGGGAGGGGGCGGTCTCTGCAGCGGGCGGCGCGGCTGAGCGCGTTGCCGGAGGGACGGCAGGGGCCTCTCCTGTGCTCCTCCCCCAGGCTCCATTTTCCTTCCGGATCTCTGTCTTTGGGAAGTGGCCGTGGTCTGTGGGCCCCTGTCCCGCGTTCCCCGGCCGAGTCGGTAGTGGCTGCGCCGGGGAGGCTCCAGGAAGGCTGTGCTCCCGCGGCAGCATCCGGCCAGAGCAGCTCCTGCACACCTGTGGCCACGTGGCCGCGTGTCAGCGTCTCCACCGACACGCTTGCTGTCTCTCGGTCGCCTCGGCTGGCTCTGTCCCCCGCGCCCGGGTGGGCTCACGCCTGAGAAAGTGCCGCCTGGATTTCGGCAGCCCCGGCAGCCCGACTCGTGCTCTGTCTGCCTCCCGCCCACCCGCCCACATGTCCCCTCACAGCTCTGCGCCGGAGGCTGAGATGGCAGATTCAGGAAAACACCGGGCTGGGCTTCTGGCCCTGAAGCCTGGAGGGCCCCGCGGTTTCCACGCCTGGACATACCTCCAGGGCTTGTATTGTGGCAGCACTGTCCACACCCTGCAAATAAGACTGTCTGGGGACTGAGGGCCATTCCCTTCACTGGCAGGAGTTCCCACAGCAAATGGGGACCAGGGCGCCCACTGCGCAGGTTTAGACAGCGGGAGCCCGGGGGCCGGTTCCTCCCTGGCTGACCCAGCTCCGTCGACAGACGGCTGGCCGCCCAGATCAGTAGGCTTTTGGCCACCCTCACGGCCTCCTTTCCCCACGAGAGTGAGCTGTGTCGTGACAACAGAGAAAGAAAAGACGGGTGAAAACACAGAGAAAATGGAAACTTAGAAAGCAGCCTGAGCGGGTGATGGGCAGAGTGAGGACGGGCGCTGCCGGCGGGCAGGGGAGGGGGTGCCTGTCCTGTGTGGAGTTTCCCAGGCTTAACCCACGCGAGCAGAGACGATTCTGTCAAGAGCAGGTTGGGTTTTGGTAGCTTAAACATTTGTCTTATTTTAAGTAACTTATGCTTGGTTTTTATATTATACAAGTAAATAAATTGGCGTGAAAAAAGCGAAAGTAATTCCAAAAGGTTTAAAATAGAAGGCAGGCGTTCCACACCGGGCACCCTCTCGGGCACGGCTATGGTCGTCCCGGGGACGGGGCAGGGGGTGGGCGCACCTGAGTGTGCTGTTTGCCGTGTCCTCCCCGCACCTCCACCTCCCCACCTGCATGGGGCCAGCTGGACGCCCCGTGGTCCTTCCGGGCCCTGGAGATGTCAGGTTACTTCTGGTTAGGTTCTGACAGTTCCCACGCGCTGGGCGCCCACGCGTCTCTCAGCACTTTTCTTGGCTGTCGCGGCAGTTCCAGAATAGGAATCGCGGGATCTAAGGGCGCCAGATTCCCGTGCGCATTGTCAGACCTCCCGCCTCTGTGGCTCTGTGGCCCTGCGGCCAGCGGTCAGAGTCTACCTGTGTCCTTGACCAAAACACCTGGGAGGTTCTGAGCTCGGGTGTGGTGGAAGGATGCTCTGGCCCAGGGGAGGGGAGACAGGGTGGGGGGAAGCAGCCCGGACCTGCGCTGACCTGTAGACGAGTATCTTCAAATTCTCCATTGTGGATAATGGAGGGATGGGGGACCCTGGGGAGGTCACACCTACCTGCCTGCCCATGTGGACCACAGTAGAAAGTTTACGGAATTACAGCTTCCATAGGAGGGTTGGACACGGCTGCGGCAACCGAAGGCCAGTTCCCACCCAAACTCCATGAACTTGCAGTTTGTTTGCAAACAGGACACAAACTCCCCAGGTCGGAGCTCACTTCGCTGCAGGAAGAGTAAGTGGAGAAGCTCCTTCGCACGAGGGTGGGGCTGCCAGGCAGCCTGAGAGGGTTCGGCGCTCGGGGCTGGGGCGGGAGATTGCAGGAAGACTCTGCAGACGGAGGGTCCTCCGTCCAGGACGGATTCGGTAAATCCCACGCGGTTACAAGGGAAGGCTCCGTCCGCGTCTCAAGAAGACAGGGTCGGGAAGCAGTTAATGGGGGCCCGTGACCTCCCCTCCAGTAACACCCTCCATGCTCCACACCACCTGGTGGGTAAACAGCCGTCTCCAGGGCCTGGAAGGCAGCCCTCAGAACTCACACAGCCCTGGCCAAGCGAGCCCTGGGCGCAGATCAAGGAAAGATGGAGGGAGGCCCTTGCTGCTCAGGCCCTGGGAGCTGCCTCTGACTTTGTTAGCAGGGAAGCATGGCAGCCACTCTCATGGGAGGGGACAGGCACTGAGGTCCCGCCCTGCCCCCGGATGCCGTGGTGATGACGGGTCCTCAGCCGCCCCCCAACGCTGCCCGCCCGGCCCCGAGCCTCGCCCAGAGGACGGAAGACTGAGGCGGGGCCAGTGGGATGCAAGAGGGCACCTGCCGCCCTGCTGGGGCTGTGGGATGAGGCCAACGCCCAGGGCGCAGCCCGCGGATGGAGGTGCAGTGGCCTTGCCTCGCCCCCTGGGGACAGAGCGCCCCTCGACACTGCCCCTCCAAGCATGCTTTTCCCCGTGCAGCCGAGCGCACGGTGTCTCACATGCCGGGCTGTAGAGGGTGGGTCCACACTGCCTGACGCACGTGGGGACAGACCATGGACCGGGTGGGCGTCTGTGTGGCGCTAACGGGCCACATCCTCGTCACGTTCCCTCCTGACTCTGTGCTGAAAAGTGCAGCCTGGTTGAAGGTCTCTTTGGAGAGAAAAAGGGACTTGCTTTTCAGGGAAGTATGGCCTCTAGAATGAGAACGAGTGCCAAGAGCTCCCCCAAACACGCTTCTATGCATCCGTTAACGGAGTTGGGGGGCATCCTGGCCGCTGCCTGGAGTGGGAGGGTCTCTGACCCCTCCGGGAAGCAGCTGGTCAGCACTGATCCCAGACTCTCAAGAGCACAGCGACCTTTGGTCCAGTGGATTAACTGCTGGGTTTGGGAGAAATCATTTAGTTCGTAGACAAACATTACGCTGTAAGATGTTCTTTGCACTGTGCTTTATGATAGGGAAAACATTGAAACAAGAAAAATAAACTATGGCATATCAACATGATGAAACACTACAGAGTCACTAGATGCTGTAAAGTGCCCCGAGAAGTCCAGGCTCCAGAGGCTGGAGCCGACGGCCGGGGCTCAAGTTCCAGGCCCAACACTTAATTCCGAGTGACCCTGGCCAGGCCGTGTAACCCCCCGTGCCCCACCCCTCGTGGCCAAGCGGGATCGTGATGACACCTAGGAGGTAGTGACTGTTCAGTAAACAGGGAGCACGTATGACGGTGCCGGGCTCACACGGGGCCCTGGCACTCCTGCGTGGCGAAGGGACAACAGTTCTTGATGTTACACGTGCAATTTTCTGTTTTAAAAATGACACACTCATTAGAAGACTGTGTGTGTGTATGTGTATATATATATATAATCATATCTATAGATGATAGATGTAGATAGACATACAGAAAATGTCCAGAAAGATATTTACAATGGCCACTTCGTAATGGGTGGTAAGGTTATGGGACTTTTTAATTCTCTTCATTATTGATCTGTATCTTTTTTGTTTTTCTGCAATGGACATGGAGTGCTTTTGTAATAGTAAAAAGTCAAAATTAGTTAATGTGAAGAATGTAAACTGCACCCAGATGACCTCCATGCCAGTATCCAGCCCTCCTTCCAGGAAATCCTCTTTCAGAATTCCAGGATTTCATCCGTGCTGGTCTGCAGCACTTCCTCTTCCTTCTGAGTTAACCCGCGACCTGCCAGATGTTTGTCAGTAGCTTCAGTTTAAGATTATTCCCCGTGAGTCACTTTAATACTTTTAAGCAAACTCAGAACAGTATTCTTTTCCTTCTTTTTCTTTTTGTTCCTGATCTGTTTCTTTCTTTCTCTCTCTCCCTTCCTTTCAACTATGGGCCATTTCTTTTGTATCATAAAATTGTGATGGGAAAGGGATACATAAAACATGGCTTTTCTCTGATCTTGCAACAGGGGAGCAATGGTGAACAAACACATGGTTCCAATTTCAATACAGAGCTAGTGAATCATATATTTGTAATAGCAACTTTTGCAAGATCTCAAATTAGAAACGTCCAGGATTTGCATATCGTCTGTGGGTCATCTGTGGAACCGTAATTGGGCTTCCCGCTCTTGGAATTCTCACTTCCAGCCACCGTGCAGACTGCAGCCAGAGAAACTTCACGAGGAGTAGACATGCCCCCCAGGCGCTCCCACTCGCTCGGGCCCTTCCTGTGGGACCCCTGTGCTGCCCCCAGCCTGCTCCCAGGTCTCAGGCCCCTGAGCTTCCCTGAAGTGACAGGAACTGCGTGAGTAACCTCCCTTTTCTCTGTGGGAACGTGGCATCGATGCAGGACTCTGACCATGTCCTCCAGAGGCTGCACTCGCCCCTCAGACACTGTGACGGTGTTTTTCTTGGTCCCTGGCATTTGGGCTCTCCAGTCATTTTCCTACATTTTCACCTGTCGATAAATACATCTGATTTTGCGCCCTGATTCTCTCTGCTTGGCTGTCCTGCACTTGTTACGCAGCTGGTCGGCCTCTCCTCTCTTCTGCGGCCTGGCTGATCGAGTGTCCCCACTTCCTTCCTCATAGTTTGGACTCTGAGGCCCCTCAGGACCCAGAGTTCCATTCCCAGCAGGAGCCACCCACGTGGCCTGGAGGGAAAAGGGCCAGCTGGCCATTAGTCCCCGAAGTGCTTGTTTAACCTGCACTTGTTGCCCTAAGGGGCTAGGCTGGGCTGTCCCAGGCTGGGCTCGAACTTCTAGAGCCTTCCTGGTATTTCTGCAATTCTCCTGGCTCCAGCCATGGCAGGACATCAGGACACAAAATGAAGAGGTGGCCCTGTTTGTGTATTTGTTCCTTTGTCCATTGCCGCCACCTCGACTCCAAATCACTGAGCCAAACCTCCACCAACTACACTGCAACTTCACCCCACCTCACCTCACCGCTTCCACATGTAAAGCCCACACTCCGGCCCCACAGGAGTGAGGTTACACCCCTCTGGCTGCACCCCTAGCCCTTTATGGCTGTTTCCCCCACTTCTCACTCCTTTCTCCTTCCAGAAAGGGATCCCTTACCTCTATGGACTGTTGCCATGAAACAGGGCAGAAATCAATGCTCATCTTTCCTGGAGACATCAAGCCCTTGTCTTTTCCACTTTGACTTTACTCAAAAAGCCATCCCCCCACACACACACCCGGCGGTGGACGTGGCCTCCAGACTTGGTGGACGTTGGACCACAGCTATCTATCTTGCCTGTTGTGCAAACAGCTTTCTCACCCTTTCCCACCCTCCTTTCACCCTCCTTCCTCTCTGCTTCCTCCCTCCTTCCTCACTGCTTCCTCCCTCTGTCCTCACTGCTTCCTCACTGCTTCCTCCCTCCATCCTCACTGCTTCCTCCCTCCTTCCTCACTGCTCCCTCCCTCCTCCCTCCTTCCTCTCACCTTCCAGACTGCAGCGGCGGAGCAGCGTCTGTGGCAGCTATGCTCGAGGAGCTGGTGGCTGTGATGAAGGCCGCGCATGTGAGGGTGGACTGTGCACACGACTTACCCCGCCCATCCCCCGAAGGGCAGGTTGATTTCCAAGCCCGGGATGGGCCTGGGACCCTGATGGCAGGCTGCCTGGCTGAGGACTCCCGGTTCCGCTGACAGGAGAGCCTGTCCCACCACCTGGGTCCCCACGGAATCCGTGGGAACTTCCTCCGGTGGCAGAGAGCGGGTTGCGTGTTGATGAATTAGAGCTGAGGTCACGCCGTGTGATGAGTCCTCCCCTTCCTCTCTTCCCGAAAGGCCGCGCTGTACCGGGCTGAGTCCTTCAAATCCAGCCCGAGAAGCCTCTGCTCCTCGTCGCTCCTCACAGAGCGGAAGCCTCTCACGGCGGTTTCCCTTCCTCCAGGGGGATTCTTCCTGCGCAAACTTCCCCTGCGGTGCCGACCTGGGCCCTGTCAACACGCGGGGTTGAGCAATGTTTAACCTACTTGTTTATAGGTGCCGCGTTCAGTAACGATCCAGTGCACAGGCCTGGCACACCAGCCGTCCCCACGACCCACACGACCAGGACCTGAGGCCTTGGGGTGTCCGGCCACCACACCTTCCGAGCTCACGACCTTGTGGTTTTCGGATGAAACCTTCTCCTCGCGGGGGGTGGAGGTGGCTAGGTCTCTCCTCATACCTGTGGAGATGTTTAACTTAAGCTCTCACACCGCGCATACGCTTGGGGCGCTAGCTCTGTAACCTCACGTGGAGAAACGTGGAGGGAACGGCCCTTAGGAGAGAGGAGGTCAGCCTCACAGAGATGAGCTGTGTGGAGGCCGTGAGCCCCTCGACCTGTGCACGAGAAGGAGACAGAGAAGGCCCTTCCCCAGGCCGACGGTGAGAAAACGTCAGGCAGACCCCAGCTGAGGAACACTGGACAAGACACATCATTACTGCTCTTCCAAAGCGCCAGGTGGTGAGGGGAAAGGAGAGCCCAAGGGCGATCTTAGACTGGAGGAGGCGGGCACGGCGTGGGGCTGAGGGGTGGAACGGTGGGCCTCAGTAGGTAGTGAGTTTCCTGATCCTGGGGCCGCCCTCTGGCCCGGCAAGCTGCTCACCCCAGGGAAATGCTCTGTGAGACTAAAGTTAGTTCAAAATAAAAAGTTAGGGGAAAAAAATACCTGTCTGACATCATTCGAAATTGTTTGCCCGTCAACTGGAAACAGAAGGAAACGTACAGGACATATAACTCCCTGCACCTTTTAAAGGTTAACCTCATTCATCAAAGACCAAATTTACAGAACACCAGCGTGAGTGTTTCCGTCCTGGATCAACTGTTCACAGGAAAGATGATGGGGCTTTTCAGGCAGGTACCCAGGCCTCTCCTGAGCTTCCCCTCGGGGGGCACGAAGCAGCCCTATTCTCGGAAGTTCCTCAAGGTGCTGCAAGGGAGCAGACACCTGTCTAATGAAATGTGCTGTAACCCTTCGAGAAAATTCACTAAAGAATTAAAATATGACTTTAATTTCAAGATGGTGATTTCCACGCCCATTTCCGGTGTGATGATCGGGTATCCACAGCGCTGGAGATGAGTGAGGCTCCGACCCCAGCGTGCACCAGCGGGGAGGCGGGAGGGGGCCGCTGGGTGGGGGGCGCCTTCCCCGGTCCTCATGCCCGTCACCCGTCACCGGGAGCAGCTGTCCAGCACCGCCAGGGCCCTGTCCCCGCTGAGCCCCGCCTGGTCCCCCTGTCCCGGGCACCGCGGCCGCGTGCACAGGTCCCTGACTGCTCCTCTGGGAAAGGCTCTCTTCCTTCAGCTTCTGTGAAGCTCGCTGTCCTGCTTTCTCCTCCCCCGAGACCTGTGGGTTCCCTTTTCACTGCTGCCCTTCACCCCAGGGACCCAGCCCGGGCCCCCCACTGTGTCTTTGTCTCATCACAGGTGACCACAGTCCACCACTCCAGCCCTTCCCGTCTGTGTGTCAGAAGCGTTGGGACATTGCCTCGGCCTGTCTGAGCAGCGCCCACTCCCTGCCCCAGGACAGCACCCACGAGGGACCCTGGGGCGCTGCGGGTTCCTTTCTCGGCGCAGTCCCCATGGCGGCCCAGGAACCACACTCGCCTGCACTCTCCTCGGAGATGTCTCCTGGCTCTGGGTCACGCACGTGCCTGGCCCCCCGGGACGGTTCCCGGCAGCACCAGCTCTCAGAGGCCGGATGTGGGTGGCCTGAGGGTCCCCCCTCGGGGCCAGCGTGGGGAGAACCCTTCCCTGTGAGAGGCTTGCTCAGTTCACACAGGGACAGCCTGGGCTCATTTGTCACGTCCTAACAGTGACAAAGTGGCGGGAAGCAGCTCCTTGGTGGCCCTTAAGGAGAAGAAGCTGCTTCATGCAACCAGGAAGGTGCCAAACTCGGGGTCATGTTTTTGGAATGGAACATTTCAATTGAGATATTTGGCTAAGATAAGCAAGACTTTTCACAATGTCTCATTTGCTGAAAAATTAGGAGATTGGAAAACTTGGGAGGTGTAACAGTGACAGAAATCACAGCACTGGAATGAAACCTCCACTAGGAGCTGGACAGAGTGGGCATAGACGAGCAGCTCAGTGCAGAGAAGCTTCTTCCCCAGGTGGGGAAGGTCAAAAGGGTTTGACCCTGAAGAGCTGAAGGTGGTGAATCAGTGTCAAGCCCAGAGGAAGGGACGAGCTGAAAGGAGGGCCGAAGGTGTGGGCGGCACGGAATTCTGCTGGGGAGGCCTGAGGATGGAGAGTTGGGCAAGCAGGTGGGCCCCCAAGCATCCCCCCACCCCACTGACACGAGGCCCACGTTTCAACATTGGAGCTGTGCTCTAATCAAACATAAAAAAGGACGTGCGTGTAAAGCCCCAGGAAAGCAGGAACCGGGCTGATGAATCCATGCTCGGGGGTCAAGATGCTAAAGAAAAGAAAAATGACTGTTTCACTCTCCATTTAAAAATCAAGAAATTTAAAAAAAAAACCAAGAAATAACCATTTAAAAATATAATTTCATTTTTAAAGAGGCCCATTTGAGAGCCTCCAAGGGCAGAAGTTCTTGGGGACCTGGTGCATGTGGGGGCTGTTCGTGCAGGGGGCCACCATGGCCACAGGATCATCTTCTCTTTTACTCAGTTCTAGGGCGTTTCCATGACAATCATACATTATTTGACTTAAGTTGATAGCGGTTATTTCGGAAGCATAAGAACAGCGGACAGGCATTTAAAAAAATTGTAGCAGTCCTGGAAACGAACCTCAGGATGATCAGAGGGGCATCCACATACCAAAATCCCGGTACAACAGACATGTCAGGTGTTTAAAGATGCAGTGGGACTTCCTCCCGGTCCAGCAGGACAAGAGGAGAATGCAAGGACCCTTGTCACCGAGTCACCGATTCCACTTTTCATTTGTTTTTAGCACAGGTCCTCACACCATCAACACCATCAACTGTTCGCAAAGAGGAGATTCCAGGCCTGTCCGTAGGCCCTTGTGTCATTTGGGAACAAAACATGACCCATCGAGAAGCAGGTCTTCTGGGTTTTTTGAAGCTTGAAAGGAAGAAAATTCTAAATTTTGAATCATAGTTTGAGGGTATAATACGTGAAAGTAATTCCATATTTTAATATACATCCAGTCCCTCAATACACCCAGTAATTTACCTTAAATTTATTGATGAACCATGGGTTTTTCTTACATTACTAATTGAATGCAAAGAAAATATATATTACTTGCTAAGTGAGTAACTCACAATTATTATTGAAGTTCATGTTTAAATTAACTTTATAATACATGCTTTAACAGTGCATAAATTTAAAGAAATTATTTATTACTTAAGAGCTGTTTTTACTGCTCAAAATTGATGGAATTTTGTGATAAATCCTAGGAGATCATATACTACTATAAAGAGTCCCTGAGTAAAAAAGAGGGGCAAGGGTGTGTCAGGTTCGACCCTGCTCACCAAGAATCTAAAACAGCAAATGTCTTTTGCGGAGGCAGCCAGTGAAACCCCTCTGATCCAGGAAAGCATTAGCAGCTAAGACGCTTATTAGACATGTTTGTTTAAACTTGAGTCTCTGCCCACTAGGCCGAGATTGCTGAGGGCAGCCCAGGCCTCCCAGCCAGGCCACTCTGGATGGGAGCCGCTGAGCCCCGGCGCCGGCATGCTGTTGGGTGCTGGTTATACGCTTGGGAATGTGGTCCCACATGCAACCTCAATTCTGATTCAATGGGATCGCTTCCTGGGGTGTAAAGGGCTCTGAGCCACGCTGGTGCCAAGTGGGAGCAGAGCGGGAAGGGGCAGCTGGGGGCAGCAGGAGGGCTGGGGGCAGCAGGAGGGCTGGGGGCAGCTGGGGGCAGCGGGGGCAGCTGGGGGCAGCAGGGGCAGCAGGGGCAGCAGGGGCAGCAGGGGGGCTGGGGGCAGCAGGAGGGCTGGGGGCAGCAGGGGCAGCAGGAGGGCTGGGGGCAGCTGGGGGCAGCGGGGGCAGCTGGGGGCAGCAGGGGCAGCAGGGGCAGCAGGGGCAGCAGGGGGGCTGGGGGCAGCAGGAGGGCTGGGGGCAGCAGGGGCAGCAGGAGGGCTGGGGGCAGCAGGGGGGCTGGGGGCAGCAGGAGGGCTGGGGGCAGCAGGGGCAGCAGGGGGGCTGGGGGCAGCAGGAGGGCTGGGGGCAGCTGGGGCAGCAGGAGGGCTGGGGGCAGCAGGGGCAGCAGGAGGGCTGGGGGCAGCAGGAGGGCTGGGGGCAGCAGGGGCAGCAGGGGGGCTGGGGGCAGCAGGGGGGCTGGGGGCAGCAGGGGGAGCAGGAGGGCTGGGGGCAGCAGGGGCAGCAGGAGGGCTGGGGGCAGCAGGGGGGCTGGGGGCAGCTGGGGGCAGCTGGGGGCAGCAGGGGCAGCAGGGGGGGCTGGGGGCAGCAGGGGCAGCAGGAGGGCTGGGGGCAGCAGGAGTGCTGGGGGCAGCTGGGGGGCTGGGCCTCCGCCGTGAGTTTGCTTTGCAGTCTTGGATGCAAAGATGGGGCTCGAGCTCCTTGTCCGTAAAACGGGGCGGGGGGGCGAGGCAGGAGCTCGAGACCCTTCCAACCAGCACCCTCTCTCACGCACCCCACATGCAGTGCACAGCACGGCACGGCACGTGCTTCACTCCCGGAAAGGCGCCTCCGCGTGCATCAAGCCCCTGGCTTCTCGTAAGTGCTCCCCTGAGCTGTGCTTACTGTTATGGCCCTTTGTCATTCGTGGGACGCCATCTTCGTGGGGCAAAGCCCCCAAGAAGCTCCCCGCCTTCCCCAAAGGAGGCCATGTCGATGGCGGTTTGCAAAGCTGCTTTTCCTTTCCTCAGCTGTATTTTAACATGTTGTCTTATTCTGTATTTCTGCCACCATCCTGCCCTGATTATCTCTGTACTCTCCGAGAAGACAGAAGCTTTCTCACCAGCTCTCTTTTCTTTCTGAGTCTTCAGCAAAATCACCTCTAATGTCCATATTTCTAACACGCACCTCAAAACTCCTCCGGCCTCCTCATCACCCAGACCCGAGGCTGCTCCCACTTTGTTGGTGTTGGTTACAGCAGTACTTGCCTTCTCGGTACCAAATCGGTCTGAGGCAGCTCAGGTCGCCACGACAACGGACTACAGGCTGGGGTTTAAACAACAGAGATGCGTTTCCTCGCAGTCAGCCGCTGGGAGTTGGAGGTGGTTGGAGCGTGCTTGGGTCCTGGTGAGAGGTCTCTTCCTGGCTTGTGGACAGCCGCCTCCTTGCTGTGTCTCCACATGGCTTTTCCTGAGTGTGCATGCGAGTGAGGAGATCTCGTCCTTCCTTACAAGGCCTTGTCCTGTCAGATTATGTCTCACCTGCAGCCTCACTTAGCCTTCCTCATCTCCTGTAGCCATCAGGGTTCCGCAGAGGAGCAGACCAACAGCATACACGGATGCATTATTAAATGCATGGGGGGGTCTGCTCCCACGGTTTTGGGGGCTCCTGCAGGCTGGCGGCCAGGTGTGCAAGCCCTTGGGCCTGAGAACCAGAGTGCCAACGTTGGAGGGAAGGGGGCCTGGGTGTCCTTCCTCCAGCTTTGTGTGGAGACCCCCACAATAAGGAGAACATCGCAGCCAAGAGAGTCGCAGCAGGGTTTTGGAATCCCGGTGCACATGAAAGTAACGTCTACACTGTGCTGGAGCTATTAAGTATGCAGTAGCATTAGGTTTAAAAAACAGTGTGCACACCTTCATTAAAAATACTTATTCTAGGGCCTCCCTGGAGGCGCAGTGGTTGAGAGTCCGCCTGTTGATGCAGGGGACGCGGGTTCGTGCCCCGGTCCGGGAGGATCCCACATGCCGCGGAGCGGCTGGGCCCGTGAGCCATGGCCACTGAGCCTGTGCGTCCGGAGCCTGTGCTCCGCAACGGGAGAGGCCACAGCAGTGAGAGGCCCGCGTACCGCAAAAAAAAAAATTTATTCCAGAATTCACTAACCCTAACTGAGCCTTCAGTGTTATGACTCACAGATTATCACAACACATACGCCAGTAGTGAGCAAGTTTAAATGTTGCGCGTCACCGAGACGTGGCACAGACTCCAGGTGAGCAAGCGCCGCTGGGAAATGGCGCCGAGGACTTGCCCGACGCTCGCCCCCGACCTTCGATCTGTAGAAACGGAATATCTGCGAGGTGCACAGCGAGGGTCTGCCTGTGGTTGGTGGGGACCCAGGCCCGCTCCTCACGACAGCCCTGCAGCTGTGGCGTGATGCACCGCGCCCATCAGTAACGGGTGGACCTGGCTGTGTTCCAGCTTCATGTATGACTGAAATTTGAATTTCATATAATTTTCGTGTGTCACAAAATAAATTCTTCTTTTGTTTCTTCCTCCATTGTTGGAAAATGTGAGAATCATTCTTTGCTCCCAGGCTCTGCCAAACCAGGCGGGGGGGCGGGGGCTGGATTTGTCCATGACCACTGATCTCAAAGGACCAACACTCAGAGAACTGTGGACTGGCTCCCTCCACGTGGAATCCTGGCCACGTGGCGTCACCCGTCCAAGGCTTCCCGCCTGTCCGAGCAGGCCCCGTGGGCTCTGGTGGCAGCACCTGGCCCTAGTGTCCCCTGCACGGTGTTCAGCCTCCTGGAGCCTCCCTCCGGCCTGGGAGATGGAGCTGCACAGACTCCACAGCTCACGGAGAAGCCAAGAGGCCCAGGGCCATGGAGAGGCCTCCGCTGGGACAGGGTGCCAGCCGGCCACCCTCGCCGAACGCAGGGCCTCTGCAGTCAGCGCCCAGAGAGGGAGGCCTGAGGCCCACTGCCCAGCACTAGGAGGGCACTGCGCGCTCTAGAGCTTTCTAGAAGGCGCTTCCCACTCCTGCCCTGCCCCGTGATGCCATCTGCCTCGCCAGGCTGCAGTCTCCTCTCCCAGCTGTCCAGCATTCTCTAGTGAGGGTGTCCCTCATGGAAGCCACCAGCCAGGACCCCCAGAAGCTTTCAGCCACACGGATGCTCCGTGAACGCGGCTGCGGAGCCTGACCCAGACCACCTGGTGATGCGAGCCCGTGGCTGCCCTCGGTACTGGGAGCGTGGGTCAGGCACACGCGGGGTGCTCCCCTCGCACGGGGACGGCCCCTGGGTGCCGAGCACAGAAGCTCTGCCCATTTGCACATGGAGGCTGCGGGCCTCACAGCTGACCAGCCGGAGGCCGAGACTCAGAGGAGGAGGCGAGCAGGGGCGCCCGCGGGCCGGCCGCAGACAGCTCAGGCCCTGGGCGAGGCCCGGGGGCGCCCACGGGGCCGGCTGCAGACAGCTCAGGCTCTGGGCGAGGCCCGGCTTCCAAACTCCATGGGAGGGGTGGGAAGGTCAATGGAGGCCTGTGTGGGGGAGGTGGGGCAGGAGGAAGGATTTGGTACCCGTTAGAGTTGCCTAAAATCAACAAGCTCTTGCATTCGGTTAAATGGTTACGGGGCGACTCCATCTGCCGCTTCAACCACGTGGGGACCTCAGGACAGCAGGGACCGGAGTGCGGGCGGTGGGAGCTGGGTCCCGATCGCGCAGTCACCATTGGGACAGAGAGTACCCAGCGCCAGGCAGGGACTGGCGGGTAAGGGCAGGGCTGGAGGACAGTCACTCCAGGTGCCAAGCTGCTCGGGCAGAGGGCCGGGAGGGAAATCGGGGCCAGTTTGTCCAGGTTGTGAGGGTCTCGGGGGAGGTGGGTCAGGTTGCCAGCAGGCAGAGCTGAGTGCCTGGGCGCATCTGGGAGCTGTCACTGGTGACCTGTGAAGAGGCACTGAGTGGCACCTCCAGGGTTCGGGGCCTGGGGACACCTTGGTGCCGGGGGCAGGTGGGGAGAGGGAAGACAGGTGTGTCCAGGAGACAATTAGGAGGATGCAGTGAGGTGCCTCAGGGAGCGCCAGCGGGGAGCTGGGGGAGGTCAGAGCAGACGTTGAAGTTGGAGGATGCAGGACAGGAGAGGGTGGGGCCCAGGAGACGTACAGAAGTCGCCTGCTGCCCGGCTGGGGACGTGGCTCCTGCCCGGGAGCCGCCCCAGCCCAAGGCCTGGCCCTGAGGAGACCGCTGGGAGCAGGGAGAAGCCATCGGCTGGGGTGACGGGGTGACGGTCGGGCCTCAGCTGTCAGAGCATGGGGCTTTCTAAAGGGAGGGAGTCAACAGGAGAGATGTTTCCTTCCCTTTCCCCTTTTCCTGGACGCTCAAGGGCAGGCCTGGAAATGGGCCGAGCCTCCGCCCTGCTGGTCCTGCCTGTTTCTCCTCTGACCCAGGTGGGCACGGGTGCCTCTCGGGCCCCAGACCTGGTGTGCAGGGCAGAGGGCGGGGCTTGGGTCCAGGTCCTCAGGCTCCCCACGGTCGCTCTCGCTTCTGCTCCCCTGGGTGTGGGAGGGTGTCCCTCCAACCACCAAGTGGGCAAGATGCTTCCTCCCTGACGGCTGCAGGCCTGTGGGCGCTGGACCCTTGCCTGTGTTCTCCAGGGCAGGGGCGGCCACTCGCTCCTCTGGGACCTCTGACCCAAAAGCCCCCCGGGTGAATCTGGTTCCAGTTCTGCCACTTTCCTCCCCACAGAAGCAGCTGTCATCAGCACAAATGGTTCTTCTGCTTCCCCAGATGTCGGGTCTCCCGCACGCCACAGTGCACATGAGCCCCGGCTGCCCTCCTCTGTCCCCTTCGGGTCCCGGCTGCTGGGTGTGGCCCCAGAGGACGCCCAGCTCGCAGGCGGCTGTTTCCGCCCTTCCTCCAGGACACCCCGGGGACACGGGTCGGCACCGCCCTCCACGATGGTCGGCGCTCTCTGCCTTTGGACTCACCGCTTTGGGCTGAGCGCTTCTGTGCGCACATGTCAGTACCGCGCACCCCAAAAGCACACTTCTACACACAGAGCTTCATGGAGGGACCCCAGGGGCGTCCCTGGAGCTTGGCCGCAAGGGGACCAGGGTCTTATCCCTCTCACTCTGGGTGATGCGCTTGGGGCTGCCGTGGCTCAGGGCACCGTGTGGAGGTGGCACCTGCCCCTCTGGACAAGGATGCAGACCTTCAGACCTGGTGTTGGGCTGCCGGGCCCGCGGTGGGGGAGGGGAGGGGCCGACTTAGTTAACGGGCTGAAAGCGAAGTATGTCCAGAAGCAGGACAGTGAACAAGGAGGTGGCGGGAGCCCACGGGGCTGCGGGAACCTCACCTTCACGACGGGGACTGAGCAAGGGGGTTGCTTTCTGTTTGGCTGAGATGTTTCGGTGCAGAGAACAAGCAGGGCACCCAGCGCCCTCCGTGCAGAGCCTTGGGGTCCAGCCCTGCCCTTTGGAAGGGCGTCCTCGCTGCTGCGCTGCCCCCCTCCCCCCATCCACTTCCAGCAGGCCAGCTGCACCCAGGCGAGTGCCTCTCAGCTGCTCTGTAAATATTTACTGGGCGTCCAGGATGCAGGACTGGAGGCTGTTGCCACATTAAAAAACAAGCAAGTTCCCGAAAATTAAGCGTCAGAGGAGGGCAGGGGTCTGGTGCATGAGGCCCTGCTCTGGCCCTGACTCCTGGCTGCAAGGGGCGAGGTGCTGGGGCTGCCCTGGCCAAGAGGAGTGCAGGCCTCCCGGGAGGGGAGAGTGGGGCGCGGGCCGGAGCTCGTGCGTCTGGGGCGGGGGTCCACCCCAGCCCAGCCCCATCAGCAGTTGTGGCTCTGGTGGCTTATTAGGCCTCCTAAGGGTCCCTTCAGCCAAGGAGAGGCAGGAAGCCGGCCGTCCACCGCCACCTGGGCCTACAACCCAGGAGCCGCCCCCAGGGAGCCTGGGATCAGACCTGAGGGGCTCCGGGAGGGGCCGCAGGCCCGTTGCTGCCCCACGGGGCACAGGCCACTCCGCTTAGGGGTTTACACATGGCTTCAGGGAGGCCCCACCCTCAGGTGTCCGCGGCGGCAGTGGTGTGTGTGTCTGTGCATACGCGTGCCTGTGTGAGCGCTGGGCGCCTGTGTTCGTGTGCCCACGTGTGCGCGTGAACATACATGCGTATGCACCTTGCGAGGACCGCGCTCTGGAGCTTGAGCACGTGTGCATCTGGCCTGCTGTGTGATGGGCCGGGGGGCGGTGAGCGGGGACCGCGGGCCACGGCCCTGCTGGCTACTGCGGGCCACCTGCCGTCCTCAGGACAGTCTGGTCCACCCACACGGACGAAGCCGGGTCTCAAAGGCCGTCAGGGGGGCTTTCACTCACGGTCGGCACTGTCCGCGGGGAGGCCAGCCTCACCAGTCACCTCCGTGAGCCTGGGCGGTGTGCGGGCCCTGCGCCCTGTCCAGGCTGCTGCGGGCTTCCTCGCACCCTTCGCTGAGGGCTGCCTCCCGGCCCCTCCTCCCTTCCTGTTCACCCAGACCCACCACGTAGCCCCTAAAAACACTCCTGGTCTCCACAGCCTCTGCGTTTGGTGCTTTCTTGGTCCGTGCAGCACAGGAAGAGTCTGTGAAGGTTGCCCACTCAAGACGGTGGAACTCAAGTGAGGACCAGCTGGAGAGATGCCCACGTCCACCCAACAGCTGCCATGGAGCCTGTGTGAGAAGAGGGAGAGTCTGGGGGCAGAGGACTGGCAGGAAGCACCGCCCAGCCCTACTCACTGTGGCACAGGCGACACCCCCAGGAGGGGCTCATCCTGGCAAGGGACCCCCTCCACCCAGGAGCACAGACTCACGGCTCAGGGCAGGAAATGCCCGGGGCCAGCAAGTCTCAGAGTCAGCCTGTGGGGCAGCGCACCCCAGTTCAGGAGTGGAGTTTAGCAGAACGCAGACGTGTCGCTGGGCGAGGGGGTGCCCAGCCAGGAGCGCGAGGCCAGCGCGACGCCCAGTTCCCGTGGTCGGGTCGGAGCAGCGGCAAGGTGAGCTGCCCCCAGGTGCCCCTGCCCGAGGCTGGGCTGGCCCTAGAGCCTGGACGCCCAGGTCAGTGGGCCAGCTGGGGCCGGCGGAGCCAGAGGCTGCTCCTCAGCCAGAGTGAAGCCCAGGTGCCTCGCATCTGGAGTCGGGAAACCTCGTCTGTCTCTGCACATGTGGGCCGTGTAGCTTGAGCATCTGCTTCCCTGTCCGCGAGGTGGGAAGAAAAGTGCCCATCTGATCAGACGCTGGCTCGTTCAAGGGTCCAAGTCTCTGAGGCAAAGTGATTCTTCTACCGGGAGCTCCTGGTAAAAACCCTAGACTTTCGTGCTCAGCGAACCACGTTAAATTGTCCATATTCAGCTGCTTTGATCTACAAAAGGACAGTCTTGTGCAATTGACCTCTGTGAGTGTTACTTTGCGAAAAACAAAGGGAAGAGAAGCACAGCCGTCCATGGGGGCTCCTCCTGCAGGTGCCACTGGAGGCCCCGCCGCCAGCACTGCCGGTTTCAGAGACACCTGCTCTCCATCCGCGCAGCTGCTCTGCCCCGAGGGAACCCGCAGGCGGAGGTGGACGCGGGCGGCGTCACTCCGAGCGTCTGCCTCGTGGCCCCAGCGGGTCCTGCCCCAGCCGTGTCCTCTACACGTGCGGGGCTCTTTGCCCGAGTTTGCACACAGCAGCTCGTGGGGAATGCCAGCACAGGGGCTAGACTCAAAGCTTCCAAAGGAGCACCCTGTGCTAAACCACATCATTCCGCCTGCAGCCACGACCAGCGCGTGGAGCCTGTGCCTCCACCTTTGGAGAAGTTGTGGGAAGGGAGGGAGTCTGGGCAGCAGGGAGGGAAGGTGGGGGGAGAGGGCAGCGCCCAGAGCCAAGCGGCGGCTGTGTTCTCTTACTTCTGAGCCTCCCAATCACCTGGAGGGGCTGGTTGTCCCTCAAGTCACATCCTGCCTGCCCCATCTGAACCAGAAGGGCTCCCCCGATCTCCCTCCGTGGAGATCTGTGGTGCCCAGCACGGCCCCGTCAGAGCAGACTGGCCTGCGTCCTCCCTGCTCTGGGATGTGAGCTCTGAGGGCGGAGGAGTTCTCCGTGTCCTCAGCAGCCAGACCTGCTCATGGAAAGTGCTCTGTAAGTCTGTGTTGGACGGATTGATGGACACGTGGATGGGTGGGTGGACGTACAGAAGCCTAGATGGCCCCATGGCTGGGTAGACGGATGAGTAGTGGACGTGGGGACGGATAGGCGAGGTGGACTGTTTTTGTTGGCTCAGGGCTGGCACAGAGACCACTGCAGGCAGATCTGTTGTCCTCTCAGGCATGTCTGAAGCGGGTGATCACGAGCCCTGTGCAGGCTGCCAGTGCCCCAGCCCTGTGCACGCAGAAGATGTATCATGGGATACGCAGAACTCGTCTCAGATTCCGCACCATTCGGACCATTTCAGATTCACTAGAGACATGCGATTGGTTCCATAAATCCTCCCACAGAGCCTGTGCGATGCTCCTGTTTTGCTGACTGAACTGCAGAGAGGCTTGAATCTCTTTCCCAACTGGAGGTGCTTTGCAAGCAGACGGAGGAAAGCCACACGCTCAGCAGTGCGTGAGGGAACCTCGACGCCAGCACGCATTCTCCAGCTCCGCGGTCGCCTGCCCGGGGGTGGGGCTTTACTGTCTCTGTGCAGCCGGCTGCCCTCCCCACCCCACCAGGCTCTCAGGCCCACCTCCCCAAAACACACATTCCCTTTGGACCCATCATGCACCCACGGTGGGCAGAGGCCATGCCTGGGGCGGGGTCTGTGCCTGCCGCACCTGACACTCAGCTGGGGGGCGGGAGAGCCCGGGCGCTGTGTGGGGAGCCGCGTAAACCTGCTGGACTCTGCTCCTCCCAGGCGGAGACCACCCACCCCTCCGACCCAGGGCCCCTCCAGGGGTGGGAGTGGGCTGGGGGCAGCAGTGCCCTTTAGCCTGGGCCTGAGCCAAGTGAAGACACTCAGATTTTGATGTTCAGTGTTACTTCCCAATGTCGTCTCACCAATTATCACAAAAATACAGTAACACGGTTGAGAGGTGACATTTTTCTTCTCTGGGTTTCTATAAAGGTACATACATTTTTAAACATGTGTCTCATTATCAGACCACCCTGCCAATAAAATAGTAGGAATTGATACATTTCTAAATCATACAATTATCATGTGAATGTCATAATTATATATAAAAGCATTAATTTGCTAAATGCAAACATTTAAAACGGGTCGTAACTGTTAAAAATCTGTTGAGGGGCTTCATTTCTCACTCTACTAGGAATGTCACACCCACACTTCCACCCACACAAACCGGAAATAACCCTGGAGGCTCCTGGTTTCTGGAAGACCCTCCCAGCGTCCCTCACAGCACGAGGCTTTGCCTTCATGGACTTGTACATTTGTGTCTTTGATGAGGAAAGGAAGGAAGGAGGGAGGGGGCATCTCAAACACTGACCCCACCATCACAGTGGGGCTTCAGATCAGTCGCCGCGGTGTCAGGGACATCTGGGTTCATCTTCCGGCGGGGTGTTTGGGAAGGTGGGGTCCTCAGTAATTTAGGGCTCGGTCTCTGGGGTCAGACGGAGCGCCACCTGTGCCCTAGGCCATGGCATCCTCATCTGTATGTTGAGGGTCAGAACTGACGGACGTGGGCGGGATGTGCTGGGACAAGGAGGGGGCATCGGCCCAGCTCTGTCCTGGGGCCCAAACACAGCCGCTGTCACCAAAGGGCAACGCGTGAAAACGCCCTGGAAATGTGGACACGGCCCTGAGGAATCGCGGGCGCCAGACAGACCTTCCCACACCCGCAGCGCCCGTTTGTGGGCCTTACGTCCGGGCCCCCGGTGCCTGCGTTGAGGTTGGAGGCGGCGTGTCGTGACCAGGTCTGGACTTTGACCAGAGCGCAGCGGGGGCCACGGAAGTTCAGGGAGAGGAAGTGATGTGAGGGAGGAGAGCGGGGCAGAGCCGGGCAGAGCGGGAGGTGGAGAAGCGGCCTGAGACCCCGGCTGCCCTGCGCCAGCGCCGCACACCCACGAGCCCCGGCTTTCCCTCCTCAGCACCGAGTGCCACGTCCCGCCCAGACGACAGACAACCGCTGCAGCTGAAGACACGGCCACACACCCAGTTCCTTGGGGCCCAGGAGGAGGGTCCGCGGCTCCTCATCACGTCTCTCCTCGGGGATGCTTCTCCAGGCCTGTGGCGGGAAAAGGCACGAAGAGGAAGGGGTGGGCCCAGGCCCTCGCCTGCGCGGGGCTGTGTGTGGGGCGTGAACCCCAGAGACTGCGCTTTAAGACGCGGTGAGGCGTGCATCGGGGCGGGTCCTCAGGGACGCGGCCGCGGGGCTGGCTGTGGACCCTGGAAGCTCCCCTCTCCTTGTCCCCCTGCCCGGGCTGAACGGCGTGGAACCCCGGAAGCCCCCCGCTCTCTCTCTTGCTGCGTCCTGCCTTTGACGCCGCACACGTGCTTACTGGGATCTGCTGGGGCCCGGGACTCAGGGGTTCTGCCCCATGGGGACCACAGTCTACAGGGAGCTAAATATAAAACTAATAGCCATGCGTCCAAATACTTCATTGCACGTTGCCCTAAACGTTGTGAAGGTGAGGTAGCGGGCCTCGTAACAGGAGGACTTGGTTTAGGTCTGGGGTGGGCACGGCCTTTGCCCAGAGCCCTGAACTGCCGGCAAGAGTCTGGTGGAGCCCGAGGGCTGAACGCCCTAGGCTGAGGGACGGTCACGGGTCGCTACAAGGACCCCGAAGCAGGGGCAGCTTGAGAATTAGGACTTGGGCCCGATGGGCTTCAGATCCGGTCAGAGGCAAGCCCAGTGGGAGAGAGGCTCTTCCCGGGGGGAAGGCACCCGCGGCCACGGCCAGTGCCACGTCTGCCCCGAGGCCCCCGGGCATCCGTCCTAAGGGTGGCCTGCCCCCCAACCCTCTCGGCTCTCCCACCTTTGCTTCAGCGTCACTGTGGCCTCAAAGCCCAGCCCCGGCCCGACCGGCTGCCTTGCCTGCTATTCCGACGTGGCTGTCAGAGAGGCACTTCTGACGCAAACCCAGTGCGCCTTTCTCTCAACCCAAATACCTTGCAGTGGCCCGCCATGGCCCCTGGGCCTAAAGTGAGGTCCAGTGAAGCCCCTCGTGACCAGCCTGTGCCCCTGTGCAGCTCTGCCCTTCAGCTCTCCCCACTCTCCACGTGAAGCTGCTTTCAGCCTCATGGAAGCTCTCATGGTCTTGAACTCGAGATGCTCCCCTGCCCTGGACCTTTGCACACACTCTTCTCCTGGAAGACCCTCCCCACCTCTCTCACCCTCAGGATCCGCCTCCCCTCTGTCTTGGGTGCAGGCTCCCCAGGTGCCCACTCTCCCTTTCCATCAGGCCCAGTGCCTGCAAACTCCAGACAGACACGCGCGAGTTCTCTTGCCTGACCCTCCTGTCAGCCTGTGAGAGCCTGGAGGTGACGACCTGCACCTGTGTCTAGGTTACCTGCGCCCAACACAGTACCTGAGCTATGGGAAGGAGCTCAAGAAAGGAAAGAATTTGGGATGAAAAAATGACTTTCTGCTCCTCTCTGATTCCTAGGGAAACCAAGAAGCATTCTTGTGAGTCAGAGAGTCTTGGACTGTGTGATGCCAATGATTTATGTGATGCACAAAGAGCTATAATAGGAGGCAATTCGAGGAAAACAGGGCACTGGGCCACTGAGGGAATTCCCTAAACACCCCAAATTAGTAAGTAGGAACTGGTTGCCATTTCAGGGAATGATGCGATTTCTTTTTGGCAACATGGTCTCTGAATTTTCACATTTAGCAGTGAGCTTTGCTACAGAACGAAAGCAGAGCAAAGCTCACCTCACGCCCACCTGGCGGCTTGGCTGGCCAGAAAGCCAGGCCAGGCCTCCAGCAGCAGTTACGAAGGAAAGGGGCCTCTGTGTGCCTTTGTTGGTTCATCGTGATCTAACCAGCTTTTCTGGGGACAGGAATTTTTTTTTAATAACTGATCCTTACTGCGTATTTACAATGAGCTGTGCGTGTTCTAAGTGCTTGCACACACTATCTTATTAATTCTCACAGCAAGCCTACGGCACAAGGAATTCCGTCCTCACAACCTTACAGCTGAGCAAGCTGAAGCCATAGAAGGCAGCTAGTTGGCCCAAGGTCACACAGTTGGTAAGTACTAGAGCCAGAATTCACGCTCAGGAGGCCTTGTCCCCAATTAGCCACGATTCCACATTGTCATGTTTCCTGTAAGTCTCTCAAGTGGCTTGATTTCCAACCAAGACCTTAGTATCTAAAGAGGTATTAAGTGTGTTTTCTAGAAGTTGCCCTCCCTGGTGGGGGCCGCTTCACCCTGACTTTCTCGCAGGCCCGTCGCGCTGCGTTCGCCTGGGCTGTGACGTCGTCTGTTGCTCTCAGTCTCTCAGCTATGAGAAGGGGCGATGGCAGGAGTGCCGTGACCTGTGGAGAAGGCCTGCAGGAGCCACAGCCCGCCCAGCCCCATCTCTCTTACCTCCAAACACTGCTCTCCTTTCCGAATCCTTCCCGAGTCCCAGGACACCCAGACCGACAGCAATGACAGCACCTCCCAAGTGCCTTGCTGACCAGGGGGCGCATTCCTTCCCACGAGACCAGGTACACTTAGGACCCTGATGCTCTGCACAGAAACGCCTGCATTTCAGACACATCAGAAATACTACAGAGAGAGGAAAATCCCTTCTACTCCACAGGCCCTAAGCGGGGAAGATCCATCCTTTTCTGGTCGCCGGGGAGGAGATCTGTCCTTCCAGCCTGATGAGGCTCCGTGATGTAGGTTGTGTCAGCAGATCCCTCGTGCCTTCTGCAGCCTAGGGAGGTCATGCTGTCGGATGTGTCACAGTGTCCTGTGGGCCAGCATCGGCTGAATGCTGGACGTGGATGATGTCACCACCGGGGACGACACAGGCCTACCGCTGGCTCAGCATCCTGGCCTCGTGGTCACTGCCCAGTAGCAGGGTGCCACTGCGCTCTGTTAATTCCCTCTCCTCTCCATTGTGGGCTCCAGAGCTGCCCTGTAGTGTTCACCACGTGGAAGAATAAGTGAACCCGGGTCCTCTTCCTTTTCCGTGTGGCGGTGTTGCCTGGTCACTTGGATTCAGCCTCTTCTCCTCCCAGTTGGCAGGACCTGTGTGTTGCTTGTCTCTCTGCCAGCAGCAAATCAAGAGTGTCTTCTGGGGCGAGGCACCTGGGAGGGGCAGTTTCCTCCACCAGGGCAGCCCGGGGCACCTCTGGCCCAGGGCCCTCTGACCTCTCTGCCCGCCAGCTGCTCTCCTGGTGCGCTGTGCGTCCAGGGGAAGGGCCCCGGTCAGCTGCCGGGCGGGCAGGCCTCACCCTCCCGGGAAGCGCTGCCCAGCAGTGGCCTGCTGTCCTCCCAGGCAGGGAATGAAGGGAGTCCTTTCCCTTTCCTTGGACACTCCAGCAGGCAAGGCCGTGCAGACTGAGACCCGGGGCTCAGATCAGTGCCGGGGGCACCTCTGGCCCAGGGCCTCCCTTTCTGGGTGCCTCTCAGCCACGCGATTCTCCTCTGGGGTGGAACCACTTGTGTAATTAATAACTCATCGAGCGGGGAGTTGGTTGATTCCAGCTTCTCCTGGGGTGTGTCTGAGTGGCTCTGTGCTGTACCCCCAGGGCGGGAACGAGAGCGTCGTGCAGGAAAGACCCTCCTCACCTCCTCCTGTCCCCGCTTCTCCCTCCATCTCCCCTCCCCCTCCCACGCTTCCCCCGCCTCGTCTTAGTTAATAAAGTTGGAGGGAGGACCAGTGACTGAACAGCGCACATGGAGGTGCTGTCACTGGAAGCAGGGGCTGCACGGGGCCGGAGCAGGGCATCCGCGTCCTGGCAGGGGCGGAGAGTCAGAAGAGACCCTGGAGGAGACCGCCCGGAGCCATCTCCAGGCAGGAGGAGAGGCTGTGCCCGGGGAGCCGTGTCTGGCCTCCCCAGAGCCCCCAGTGACTCTCCTCGGGGCCTCCAGGCACTGTCGCGTTGGCTGGGGCTTGGCCTCTGAGAGCTCAATGACCTAAGTCCCTAAAGGGACACGAGGAGAACTGGGGCCGGCAGCTCAGAGAGTCAGACGCGGCCTGCTGGCCCCCGAGAGGGCGTGGCTCGCGGCAAAGAGCGCGGACCCCGCGGTTGGCCAAAAAGTCCGTTCGGGTTTTTTGCCCATCGTGCGGAAAACCCGAACGAACTTTTTGGCCAACCCAAACCCTTCTTCCTAATCAGATACGGTCAGCTTCTCGATACGAAGCCAGTGCATACACACGGATAAAAAATTAGAAAATATAAATATGCAAAATTAGAGGAAGAAAACTCACCAAACCCTGCCAGCAGCACTTCGGTTTACATCCTTCCATTGTTTTCCTGGGATGGGGGTGTGTGTGTTTAAAGCAATATAGGACCATGCCTTCTGACCTGTGGAGTGAGATAATATTTTCACTGGGTAATAAATCATGAACGACTTGACAACTACATTTCGTTTAGAGGAAATTTAGCGTGAAGTCAAAGAGCCACATATATTTATAAAACTCTACACAAAATGGGTCAGACAATAGTATTCTTTCTCTGAACCTCCCGGGTGTTAAAAGGCAAGTCACATTGCGTTTGTGTGTGTGTGTGTGTCTGTGTGTGTGTGTATGTGTCTGTGTGGGCATCTGTGCATATGCGTCTGTGTGTGTGTGTGTCTGTGTGTGTGATGGGTTGGGTATATTTACTCATTTAATAATATCCATTGAGGGCTTCCCTGGTGGTGCAGGGGTTACGAATCCACCTGACAATGCAGAGGACATGGGTTCGAGCCCTGGTCCGGGAAGATCCCACATGCTGCGGAGCAACTAAGCCCGTGCGCCACAACTACTGAGCCCATGTGCTGCAACCACTGAAGCCCGCGTGCCTAGAGCCTCTGCTCCGCAACAAGAAAAGCCACCGCAATGAGAAGCCCGCGCACCGTAACGAAGAGTAGCCCCTACTCGACGCAACTAGAGAAAGCCCACGCGCAGCAGCAAAGACCCAATGCAGCCAAAAAAATTAATTAATTTTAAAAAGTGCTTTTTTTAAAAAAAATAATATCCATCGAGCAATTACTAGGCATTAAGCACTGTTTTGGGAACTGAAACTACATCTCTGAGTAAGAATGACAAGGCTCTGTCCTCATGGAATTTATGCTCTGGTAGCTATGAAGTTGGCCATTTTGGATCTAAAGCACAGATTACAAGGAGGACAAATATATTTGATGCCAAAATATTATCAATTACAGATAATTTTTGAAACATCAGTGAAAAAATTGGTACCTCCTATTGCAACCGTTTCCAGCCCTTAAGATGCTAAACTGTGATTTAACTTTTTAAGGATTCATCCAAAATTTCCCCAAATTGCTATATTTTAATCTAAAAGAAAGTGGCACATTAATCCAATTTAAAAGAAATTTTTCTCATGGGCTTAATTCAATGTATTAACAGATTTAATTTTAAAAACCTTTATTATGTTTATTACAAGTTCAGCGATCAAAGCAATACCCAAGGTGGTTATAGGGAGGTCAGTTTTACAGCCCAGAGCCCTTGTTACTGCCAGTGCTCACCCAGGGGTGTCCCGGCTCGGTCGCTCTCTTCCTGCGACTCTCACCAGTTGTGACTTTCCTCCTATAGTCTTACTGACTCAGCTAATGAAACCCTCAACATTCCGAGGAGCTAAAAATATGAACAGCCACCCCGTCACGCTTCATGATGGAGGCCGGCGGTGGTCCGATTACGGAGTTGCCATGGACACCACACGAGGGTCCCCATATCTCTGTTCTGAACACCCTCGAGTCTCCTTCCAGGGGTTCCCAGCAGGCGACACCGAGAACGTGGATTCCTGACCCTCTCTGTAGCCACCTCCTCAAATGAGCAAGTGGGCAGGCACGGAAGCAAGACCTTTGGAGACAAATATTCTAAGCAAAGGACTCGTCTGCTGTGTCCACGGTGCTGGGAGGAGCCCAGCTGGCCTAAAACTCTGCCGAGAACAGAATAACGTGTTAGGCTTGGAGCAGCTGGTTTCAGACCCACCTGCCTCACTCCTGGAAACGCCCCACCTCAGTGGTTTCAGACTATCTCCCGAGCCTGCACGCCCCTGTGGACCTCTGTCTGCTTCTCCTGGGGTCTCCCGGAGTCCCTTCCACCCCACTCGGTTCCCCAGGGTCCCCGCGCAGGGCGGTGCTTCTTTTGGCAGCTCTGCAGTGCAGTATAAATTAGCATCTTCCTATCATTATATGCACAGCACACACACACACGAGGAGATGCAAAAGGCTGAGGAAAAATACAGGCTCTGCTCCGTGCTGGAGCTTAATAAGCAGCAGTCGGTGAGAAGGACACGGAGGATTCCGGCTTATTATCCCCTAAGGAGCGGGGCCCCCGGCGGCGGTGGTGGCGTTAGGCGTCAGCTTGCATAAAGAAATCATTTGAGAAATCTCCAGGGTAGCTGGGGGGCGGGATTATAAACAACATCTATTGTGAGCATAAACTCCTGCTCAGTCACAAGCTGGGGCGCAGGTCTGCTGGATGCTTCCCTAAGAACAAAACAAGGCAGGCCAGGACCTTCTGAGTAGCAGGGAGGGGAGCTGTATGGCCCACGTGGTGGCCCTTTGTCATGCGAATGTCCATGCGGCTCCCCGGCTTTCACCTGACGCAGTGGAGATGACACCCTGGAGTGGCCCAGGCGACTTGGGGTCCTGACACGGGCGAGGTTGGTTCAACTTGATGTGACGCAGAGTGTTAGACCAGATGCGGGTCCTGTGGCTCGTGGCCGCCTGCCCGTGAGGGGAGTTGGCCCTGAATTGAACGTAATGCCCTGAAAACAGAAAATCACAAACACGGTACAGAGCTCTCTCACGGCCACGATTTAAACAAACTCTTTCGGATTCGGTGGGACACAGGCAGCAGTGTGGGCCCCGTGAGCTGTCCTGTGCTGAGCGGTCTCATCACGGGCGGGCCCCGAGCCTCTCCCACGGGCCTGGCCGCCACAAGGATGTGAGGTGTCCCGAGGCAGCAAGGTCTGCTCACCTGGAAGCTCATACCTTTTCGAGGGGTGAGTTCCTTGAAGGCAAGAATGGTTTGTCATCATATGTACCCGGTGCCTATCACAGGGTCTCAGTAATTTCTTTTGTTGTGGTGAAAAATGCATAACATAAAACCGTCCTCACCATTTCTAAGTGTACCGTTCAGGAATGTTAAGTACATCACACTGCGGTGCAGTCGTCTCTAGAACTTGTTCATCTCGCAAAACTGAAACTGTCCTCATTAGCAAACAGCTGTTTCCCCCGCCGCTGGCGGGCACCGTGACTCCATGCAATCGACGGATCTGGTCCCGCAGACCAGTGGAATTGTACGGTATTTGTTTTTTTTGTAAATGGCTAATTTTACTTAGCATAATGTCCTCAAAGTCTATCCGTGTTGCAGCATATTGCAGAATTTCCTTCCTTTTTCTTTGCTTTTTCCTCTAGTGGTGTTGAGATGTAACTGACACACGGCACTTTATCAGTGTGAGGTGTACAGCATAATGGTCTGACTTACATACATCGTGAAGTGATTATCACAGTAAGGTTAGTGGACACCCATCATGTCATATAGATACAAAAGACAAGAAAAAGAAAGAATATTTCCTTCTTGTGATGAGAACTGTTAGGATTTACTCTCTTAGCAGTTTTTATATATAACCTATGGCCATGGTACTCATGTTAATCATGTCTTACATTACAAACCTAGTACCTATTTGTCTTATAACTGGAAGTCTGTACTTTTTGATCATGTTCATCCAATTTCCCCACCCCCAGTAACCACAACTCTGATCTCTTGTCTGTTTGTTTATTTTTGAAATCCTTCCTTTTTAATATTCCTGAATAATATTCCATTGTATGCATAGACCACATTTTGCTAACCCATTCGTCAACGGACACTTGGGTTGCTTCCATATTTTAGCAATAGTGAACAATATTGCTCTGAACATGGGTGTACAGATATCTTTTTGAGACCCTGCTTTCATTTCTCTTGGGTATATAACCAGCAGTGGAACCGCTGGATCATATGACAATTCTATATTTAATTTTTCAAGAAAGCGCCACACCATGTTTTCCGTAGCACCTGCACCATTTTACAATGCCACCAACAGCGCACAATCCCAATTCCTTAACATTCTCACCAACACTTCTTACTTTCTGGTTGGTTTGCTTTTTTGTATAGTGACCATCTTAAAAGGTGTGCGCTGGCGTCTCACTGTGGATCTGAACTGCATTTCCCTGATGATCAGTGATGCGGAGCATCTTTTCTTGTGCCTGTTGACCATTTGTATGTTTTCTTTGGAGAAATGTCTCTTCAGGTCCTTTAACCATTTTTAAATAAAGTTACTTTTTGTTGTTGTTGAATTGTAGGCATTCTTTATATATTCTGGATCTTAACCCTTTATTGGATATATGATTTACAAATATTTTCTCTCATTCGGCAGGTTGCCTTTCACTTTGTTGATAGTATCCTTTGATGGGAAATTTAATTTTGATGAAATCCAACTCATCTCATCTATTTTTACTTTTTGGCGTCTGTGCTTTGGTGTCGTATCCAGGAAATTCTTGCCAAATCCAATGTCCTTTACTCCATGTTTTCCTCTAGAAGTTTACCGTTTGGGATCTTATATTTACGTCTCTGATTAGTTTGAGTTAATTTTTGCATACAGGGTAAGGTTAAGAACCCAACTTCATTCTTTTGCATATGGATATCCAGTTTTCCCAGCACCATTTACTGAAGAGACTATTCTTTCCCACTGAGTCATCTTGGACGCTTGTCAAGACTATTTGACCATATACACGAGGATTTAGCTCTGGGCTCTACTCTATTCCATTGGTCTATATGTCTGTCTTGCCAAGACCACACTATTTTGATTATTATATTTTTGTAATAAGTTTTGAAATCAGGAAGTGTGAGACCTCCAACTTTGTTCTTTTTCAAGATTGTTCTGGCTACTTGAGGTTCCTTGACACCCCATGTGAATTTTAGGATAGATTTTTCCATTTCCACAAAAATACCATAGGGATTTTGATAGAGACTGCATTTAATCTGTAGATCGCTTTGGGTATTATTGATATTTTAATGATGTCAATTTTCCCGATCCATGAACACAGATGTCTTTCCATTTATTTAGGTTATCTTTACTTTCTTTCAGCAACATTTTGTAGTTTTATTTATTTATTTATTTTTTGCGTTACACGGGCCTCTCACTGTTGTGGCCTCTCCCGTTGCGGAGCACAGGCTCCGGACGCGCGGGCCCAGCAGCCGTGGCTCACGGGCCCAGCTGCTCCGTGGCATGTGGGATCCTCCCGGACCAGGACACGAATCCGCATCCCCTGCATCGGCAGGCGGACTCTCAACCACTGCGCCACCAGGGAAGCCCAACATTTTGTAGTTTTAAGTGTATGAGTCTTTCTCCTCCTTGTCTAAGTTTATTCCTTTCTGATGATATTGTGTCTGGATGTTTTTCTTTGTTTCCTTTTTGGATTGCTCATTGTTAGCATAGAAATGCAAATTAATTTTGTGTTTTGATTTCATATCCTAAAACTTTGCTGAATACATTAATTGGTTCTGACAGTATTTTTTGTGGGACAGACATTCAGTCATTTTTAAGCAAACATAATACCTGCCTTGGTCTTATTGGAAATAACAGTAGGTAACATTCATCGAACACCTGTCATGTGCAGGTCCCTTTACATAGTTTCTAGCCTGATATTATATAGAATACCTTTCTTTCCTTTTAGAGGGGCATTATCTCTTTAAAGGCCCCAATAGCCCTGCAAGAGAGATCATTTTCTCCATTTCACAAAGGAGAAAACTGGGGCTCCCGGGTGACAGAGTGCACAGGTACCAGATGTGGGATGTTCCCCTGACAGTGCTGCCTCAGAGCCTGTGTTCTCTGCGTTAGTTACTGAATAAATGAACCATGACAGTTATTCATTCGTGGGTTTCTTTTGTTATTGTTATTCCTTTTGATTTATACAGAACCCCTTCAACACATCTTTAACCACCATAGCAGCTTTAATTTAAAAACTTTTAGAAAGACCTTTCAAATGATTTTGTCTGTAACCCCAAAGGGCCAGTGGATCAACGGATGTTTCATCTGTTTTTAATACAGTAACACAAATAAAACCTAACGTCCTTTAGCACATCACACAAGCCTGGTTCAAAGGAAAATTACTCGCAGGCTATGGAAACCAGCGAGGAGCAGGGACGCACCCATGAGAACGCGTGTTCCGTCGAGGCTCGGTGGTCCATCGGGGGCCACGAGGAGCCAGTGCTGTTGCGCCGGCCCTGCGGTCGCAGGGGAGGCTCCACAGGTCAAGGAAGGTCCTTGGGAAATACGGGCGCTGGACGAAAGGGGCTCTTGAAGAAGTGATTCCTTCCTTTGCGCTGTTGAATCTAACTCGACAGCAGAGCCCAGGCGCCCTGCCTAGAGGCCCGTGGCTCCCGCACTAAACCTTCACAAGGCCTGCACGGAGTCAACACTGGGCCCCGCTGGCCGCTGGAGCCTGTGCCGTGGGGCAGGCGGCACAAGCTTTTTCTTCTTTGTGTCCTGCCCGGCTCGGCAGGACAGAGGCTACCGCCTTGGAGGGGTCGTAGCTTGCGTCCTGGGGCAGGCATCTTCCCCTTCCGTCGGCACGCTGGCGCCCTGGCCGAGGTCACAGCCTCGCTCTTTCGCAGGGGAGTGGTCAGAGCCGTTGGGGCGGTGGGTGGTGTTTTGGAGGCTTAAGCCCAGTGGCAAAGCCAGCTCAGCTCCTCCCTGGGGCCGTGGGAAGCTGAGGGCGTGGGAGAGGCCGGGCTGCTGCTTTTGGGGAGCACAGGGAATAACTTGGGTCACTCACAAAGTTCCCATACCCCCGGAGTCAAAGTCGTTCTCTCCATTTAACAGCCTGTAAAGATGCCATGTTTGGCCTTAAAGATTCAATTCCCCCAGAAGTGGCCCCAGCCAAGGGCACCACCAGGTCAGACGGAGCCCTGAGCTGAAGGAAAGAGCAAAGCACGGGGCGGGCTTCCCCGGGTGGGAGGCGCGGGAGAGAGAGCAGGGCAGGGGTGGGCAGGTGGTGCCTGAGACGAGGGAGGAAAGGCCTCGGAGGGCACCAAACTCTACAGTTTGTAAGAAAAACTGCTCTCTCTTTCTCCACCCCGCTCACCCAGGCTAACAGGGGCCAGAGACCCACCGCCCACCAGAGGCTGAGGCCCGGCAGGGCCCACCCCCTCCTCCCTGGCCTCGGTTTCGCTTCCACAGGGTGAAGGAGTCAGTTCATTGGAGGGAAAAGGGGTCATTTCCCCTCCCCCGTGTGCGGCCTCTCAGAGGAAACACATCTGACCTTTGCAGAGCAGAAGCTGCACAGGCAGCTCTGACACCCGGCGGGGCCCCTGGGGGAGGCCGAGCTCCCCTCCGGGCAGGAGAGGCCACAGAGGCCGTTGGGGGTCTCCCGGGGCGGGTCTCCCTGAAGGACGGCGGGGTCAGCCTCCCTGGGCCTGTAAGACTCCTGAGTTCAGAGTCTGGCCCCCTCTTTGCTCTCGGATGATAAACTGTGCGTTTAGCATTGAAAGTTACTGGCCACAACGCACTCCCCTGTCCCCACACTTCCTGGACCCTGGTGATTTCCGCCAGGGTCAGTTTGCTTTCTCTTCTTCTGAGAGGAATGCAGGACCCAGCCAGCGGTCAGCCAGGGAGGGGGGGGTCCTCTCTGCCCTCCGTTCTGCGCGGCCACACTTCCTGCTTCTCCTGGGAGTGTGTTACTTGCACAGACACCGACCGGTCTGCTTCCAAAGTCTCTTGGGGGCTACGCCATTTGCCCCAAATAATGTCTGCAAAATAACACCCTTTGTCTCAAAATAGCCGGGTTGCATGAATTTCAAGGCAAAAAATTAAAACCTCTGAAGAAGTAAGGAAACCCAGGAAATATCCTTAAAAGGAGGTGAGACTTTTAGCAACCAGTGCGGGTCCCGGGCACTCCCTCCTCCTCAGAGTGGGGAGCAAGCTGCGGGTGTGCTAGCCGAGGAGAGCGCGAAGCGGTGCCCAGCGCACCCCGCCGGCCCCTGCTCAGCCCTGGGGCCTGTGGCGTCAGCCCTTCCTGGGAGAAAGCATGGCGCTTCATGAGGTCAGCAGAGGAATGGTCCCAAGGTGTCCACAGCAGAGCCTGTTGATGTGGCCCCTCGCTTGGCAAAAGGACGCTGCTGGCGAAGGACCGGTGGAGGTCATTCCGGATTCTCCTGGTGGCCTGATGCGACCGCAGGGTCCTGAAGCGGCAGAGGGAAGCAGAAAGAGAAGCAGAGAGTGGGCAGCACAGAAAGGATGCTCCTGGCCCTGAGGACGGAGGAAGGCACCGAGAGCTCTGGAATGTGGGGCCCCCAGTTTGAAACTGGGCCCCGTGAGGAGGGACTGGACAGGATGGGCGCTTGGGCTTGTTCTGCGCGTGAGGAATCTGAACACCTGGCGTCTCATACCTGTGCGGGTGGCTCCTTGGAAGAAAGGTGGGGACCCTGCGATCCAGCAGTTTCTGGGATGATGACCCTTGGTTTGTTCCTGATCTAAATTATGTTTCATCCAGGGTGTTGCTGGCTGACAGGTGAGGGGACAGTAGGGTGTACAGGCTGGGGGAGGGGTGCAGGCTGGGGAAGGGGTGATGCTGGGGGAGGGGTGCAGGCTGGGGAAGGGGTGATGCTGGGGGAGGGGTGCAGGCTGGGTGGAGGGGTGCAGGCTGGGGGAGGGGTGCAGGCTGAGTGGAGGGGTGCAGGCTGGGGGAGGGGTGATGCTGGGGGAGGGGTGCAGGCTGGGGAAGGGGTGATGCTGGGGGAGGGGTGCAGGCTGGGTGGAGGGGTGCAGGCTGGGTGGAGGGGTGCAGGCTGGGGGAGGGGTGCAGGCTGGGGAAGGGGTGATGCTGGGGGAGGGGTGCAGGCTGGGGGAGGGGTGAGGCTGGGGGAGGGGTGCAGGCTGGGGGAGGGTGAGGCTGGGGGAGGGGTGAGGCTGGGGCCTGTGGTACAGGCTGTGGGAAGGCCACAGTACCCCCATGAGGCTGATCATGGCTCAGCCCACTGTGGGAGAAGCTCCCAGATCTGGGCTGCTTTTTTAAAGTGGAGCCTGGGGCTTGCTGGTGGGTGGGAGGTGGTGGGTGAGAGGAGGGGAGGGGACCAACCCAGGGTTCCTGGGGCTCAGCAGGAGGGGGGCAGGAGCAGCTGGAGGTGGGGGAGAAAGTCGGGCGGTGGTGGGAGCCTGCGGTTGGAGGTCATGGGTGATGCCACAGGGACGCAGCCTGGGACGCAGGGGTGTGGGGTGGCTGCAGTCCACGCAGCTCCAGCGCCCGGCCGGGCTGCAGGCTGAGGGGCCACAGGCCGGAGCACAGGCTGCCCACATGCTCACCCTGTTCAGAGAGTCTGCTTCCTGCCGCCTCCTCCAGGGAGGTGGGCGGGTCCATCGAGTTGGGGGACTTGGGTGGCAGCCGGGGCCGCCGCGTGGGCAGCACAGCCAGGCCACGGGCTTCGTAGCAGGTTTGCTTTCTGCTCAGAGGAGCTTAGGTAGGCGGACCCCAAATGCTCAAAGCCCCCTTAGAGCGGCGTTCTCCTAGAAAAGGGCACAGCCGGGGCCCAGGCAGGGGCTCAAGGCTGAGGGCATTTTTCTCTGAAATAAGGTAAACCTGAGGGTGCTTTTCTCTTCTTGGAATCAAATGGGGCAGAAGTAAAGAGATTCTTCTGGAAAACGCACAGCACCTACACCTGCAGGCTGGTAATCCCAGGCCTGAGGGGGAGGCGCTGCCCCTGCTGCGAGCAAGGACGAGGTCAGCGTGAGCCCGAGTCACTCAGGGCAGCGGCGGCCCGAGTCCGGGACCCGCGGGTCACACATGTCCCTGGGGAGGGTGGACAGGGGAGCCTGCCTCTCGTCTAAGTCGTGCCGTCACTGTGGCTCCAGCAGAGAGAGCTGGGTCCGCCCGGTGGCCCCGCACCAGCTCTCTGCTCCTGGGAGGTGGTCACTCGATACGTCCCGATTAGCCGATTTCACAGAGGCCGGAACTGCTCGGTGCAGGGAGTAGCGTATGTCCCCCCCGCCCTGACGACCCCTCGCCAGTGCCCTGGACTGTGCCTGGAGCTCACCGGCCCTGTGCCTCCCCGAGCTTGAAGCCACTCCTGACAGGAGAGCTTCACCCCTGGACCCGAAACTCGCCGCCAGGCCAGCGGGCATTTGGGGGGTGGGGCCTCTGGCCTCGATGGGAGGGAGGGGTGAGCAGGGAGGGGTGACCCGAGCGTCCCAGGTTCCTGGGGAAACAAACCCGTGTGCCACACACTAGGGACCCCAGGACGGACTCCAGGGAAGATGCCCTGAGGCCTCTCCCTGGGGGGAGCCCCCGCTCAGCTGCTGCAGCCCCTTCCAGTCCCCTGGCTGCGAGGACCCCACCCGCGGGCTGTCACAGCTGCAGGCCTTTGATCTAAATCCCACCCTGGACTCAGCCACCACTTGCCACAGCTTCCTGCCGGTTTCGTGTTCCCAGGCGGTCAGACCCTGTGTCCTCCACTCCCTCCAGGGCGCCGGGGGCCCTTGAGTGACGACCACACATGCGCCTCCGCTGGCCTTCCAGCGTCTGACCTCAGGGAATCCCTTCCTCCCTCCTGCCCTCTGGTGCTCCAGGAGGTGGCCACAATTCACCAGCTGTCGTCCCCGCCCGGCCCCCACCAGCCACTCACTTTCAAAGGCCTGCGTGTCCTCCTGGTCTCCTGGGGCAGAGCCGCATGGGCGGGGCTAAGCCCTGTGCTTCGCGTCCTGATCTGCACTTAGTGATGCCTGTTGCCTGGGAAACCAGGCAGGCGTTTAGGGTGAAGGCAGGCCTTGGACGCCACCTGGAAAAGGGAAGCTGCACTGTCTGCAGTGTCCACTGCCCTGTCTTGGAGACACAGCCCTGCCCTGGCCCCAGGATGGAGCCCAGAGAGGGTCCGCACAGGCGCTTCCTTCTCTGTGTCTCGCGGGAGACACACCTGCGGCCTTCGCCCTTACTCCTGGAGCCGCGGCCTTGGCAGGCTGTCGGGCAGCACGGGACGTGGGGAGCGAGCGCTCTGGGAGCGGTGATCACCGCCCAGCACCTGTGTGTGCGCAGAGATCGATCCCCGACCCCAGGGCCGCCACTGCTCGGCAAGGCCCGTCCTCAGGCAGGAGCCCAGACCAACTGTTGCCGAGGATTCCAGCAAGAGCTCCAGGCTTCCGGCTGCAGCGGCCAGGCTTCAACACGGGCCAGTGATTCAAATCAGAAATTCCACCTCACGCTAGGCCAGCCCTGTCCAGGCAGGAGCGGCAGGCAGGCTTCTGGTCTGGCCAGACCTGCGAGTTATTCCTCAGGAAACGGGCCCCAGGAACCAAACACGCTGGAGGACAGCCATGAGACCCACGTGGGCGTTCCACACATGGGTCCCACACGTGGGTTCCACACAGCGCAGTATCATGTGGGTACTGAGTGTGAGAGAGTGGTCTGTCCCGTGATGTCCATCGTGGCAGTTCTGGTACATTTAATCTGGAAGGCTGTGGAATATTCCATAATTTGCACCATAGTTCAACTGCTTCTCTATTCACGGATTTTTGAGTTGTTTTCATTTTTTTCCTTTTACAAACAATGCTGCAAAGAAAATTCTCACTCATGAATTGTGGACGCGAGGGGATGGGCTCCGCTGGATGGGGGGCTGCGTCCAGATGCAGCCTCCCGTGGACAGACGCCCCACGTCCCGGCAGGCCCCCTAACCCCGTATGCCTGACGTGGACACTGAGACCTGGGCTTGTCCCTGGGTTCTCTCCCTTCGCTGAGCCTTGCTGTTTCCCCAGTAAAGCCTGTATCTTTGCTGCATGTTCTGTGTGACTTGCTGGACACTGTTCTGAGGCCACGTGTGATGCCGCGGCAGACGTGGATGGAGCCGTGAGCTCAGCCCTGGTCGGCACCCAGCGGGGACCCCGCAGAGGTGTCTGAAGACCTGGGCGCGGCTGGAGCCAGGAAACGGGCCCCAGGAGCCAAACACAGTGGAGGAAAGCCACGAGACCCGCATGGGCGTTCCACACATGGGTCAGCCAGTGGGGCAGCGTCCAGGAAGGTCTGATGCCAGTGGGGCGGTGGTGCCCGGCATCTCGGGGTCGCAGGGGAGGCCCCGGAGAGCTGGACACAGGCCCCGACCCTGGAGACCCAGCATCCACCCAGCAAGGTAAGCCAAGGTCAGGGACAAAGGGGAAGCTGCAATGCCCACCCGGGGCCCCACCCACCCTTTGGTACCGTCCATCTAAGAAAGACAAGATTAGCGTTTGCTTCTTCACCAGTGTGCATCTGTTAAATTGTTTTTAAAACTTTGTTCAATGGCATCCTCCAAGAATAACCAATTATATATTTTTTCTTAAAGATTTTTAAGAATTCCTTTGATATTGCTTACCAAGAACGGCTCTTCTAACATATTTATAAGTTTTTTTTTTTTTTTTTTTTTGCGGTACGCGGGCCTCTCACTGCTGTGGCCTCTCCCGCTGCGGAGCACAGGCTCCGGACGCGCAGGCCCAGCAGCCATGACTCACGGGCCCAGCCTCTTCGCAGCACGTGGGATCCTCCCGGACCAGGGCACGAACCCGCGTCCCCTGCATCGGCAGGCGGACTCTCAACCACTGCGCCACCAGGGAAGCCCTATTTATAAGTTTTATAATCATGATTTGCATTGATTGTGTTATTGTTTTTACTTGCTTTTTAAATGTTGATTTGTTCATAATACCAAATGACAACAATCAGAGACACCGATTGTATGTCCAGTGTTACCGTGAACTCATGGGTCCAGCATACTCAGTGGGTTTCATGTGCCGAGGTCACTGTCTCGCCGGTGTTAATCTTCCCGTGGTGAGAGTTTGTCGTTTATGTGTTTATCTCCGTAGGCATCTGGAATCTAGCTTTGTGTCTGGGGTGAGGAGGGTCCATCCACCCACCACCAGGCTCTGTGGAAAAAGGAGAGGAGAGGTCTGTGCGGCGAGGGGGGTCCCCCAGGAGATGCTGCATCCGGGGCACCGTCCCTGAGCTCAGACTTAGACAGGGAAGCTCTGGGGCCAGCAGGGGACCAGCCGCAGCAGAGCAAGCGAGAGGGGAGGGTCTCAACGCACCGTCGCTCCAGCAAACCACGGCTGCTCCCAGAGCCGCCATCCAGACGCCCACCTGCCCCTCCTGGTGCTGCAGCGAAATCACTGGGAGCACAGATTATGTGCAACTGGAAAGCGCGTGAGTCATTGCTTTGTGGGTAGGAGAAAGCCAGAGTCAGGCTTAGAGCTGATGAACGGCAGGCTTGGTAGGGGCTCTGCACCCTGCGCTGCCCCTTCCCAGTGAGAGGCCTCTTCCTTGCCCGGAGGCCACGGGTGAAATCTCTGAATCCTGCCCCAGCCATGCTCTGGCTTGTTCAAGGACAGCTTCTGCGCAGTCTTAAGTGAAGGGTTACCTGCTGCTTTTCTTTTCAACAGCTTTTCCTAAATATGCAGCTGTAGTCAAATGGATCCCGCAGCAGCTGGCGGAAACACTATTTAGTAAGACTCTACTGATTCTTCGCAAATTTAAGTTTCCTTTAATTAACCAAAGTACTTGATAGCTCTGAAGAAGCATTTTTAATAAGTAGGAATTAATTAATCCTTTAATAGCAGTAGGACAAATTAAGCAAGATTTTGAAAGGGAAGCTACTTCATATCTTTGACTGTAATTACTTCCTGCTGAATTTTTGAAGAGTTTTTTTGACACTGTCCTCGACCTGAAAAGCTCCAAAACCAGGGTGAAATCAGACATTCCACTCACTTGCTACCATGTTATTGAGCTCCCACTTTTTTAAGGGCACTCTTGACGGGAATCCCAGCATCAGGGCCTCTTGGGGGTGCGGAGGAGCCCAGCTGTTCACGGTGGGGTTGAGGTTTCCCAGAAGGTGCCTCCTTGCTGAGGACACTGGGATCTGCCCCCCATGATCCCAAGCACGTCCCCTAAAAGCCCCGGACCAGGCAGGAGGCTTTGACTGGCAGCTGGGGCCACAGGGCACCATGGCCCCCCTTGTCTGACTGCCATCCTGCCACTCACCTCACAAAACAGCAGGCACCTCTGCCGAAAGCACGCCTGGTCTCCTGCAGCCTGGGGGTCAAGTCCAGACTCGGGGCCCCCACAGCCCCCTGCACACTTGCAGCCCCACCACGCACAGCCCCCGCCGCGGCCCGCCCCTCTGCCAACGCCCGCTTGGAAGCGCCGGGCTGTCCGAGTCCAACCTCTCTCCTCCCTGCGACCTGTGATTCCTCCTGACCCCTCTCCCTTCTCCACCTGAGTCCCCACGAGGGCCTGTCCCACAGCGTGAGGTTGAAAATGTCCTTCGAGTGAGAGGAAGAGGGAGGAGGTGGTCAGAGGGGCACCAGCCATGCGCTGACCCACAGTTTAGACCCACCTGCTGCAGGACACGCAGCACGACCTTCGGGAACGCGCCTCCCGAGGGACCTCGGGGCTCACGTGCGAGCGGGCTCCCAGTCTGCCGGCGTGCAGGCCGGGGCCCACGTGGCCCAGCACCGCCGCGCCTGAAGGACACACTGTGCCCTGCAGGGGTGCGGGGAGGGGAGAGGTGAGCAGGGGGTAATCTTTCCCCCAAACCTCAAAGGGCTCCTGCTCTCTCCAAGAGCCCAAGAGGACCTCGGGAGCCCTGTGCCCCCTCTTCACAGGTGGAGAAACGGAGGCACAGAGGGTGCACACGAACCAGCAGCTGGGCCGTGGCTGCCGGGTTCCCATGGCTGCCGGGCTCCCAGGGCTGCCGGGCTCCCGTGGCTGCCGGGTTCCCGTGGCTGCCGGGCTCCCAGGGCTGTAGGGCTCCCCTGGCTGCAGGGCTCCCAGGGCTGCAGGGCTCCCATGGCTGCTGGGTTCCCATGGCTCCTGGGTTCCCAGGGCTGCAGGGCTCTCGTGGCTGCCGGGTTCCCGTGGCTGCCGGGTTCCCGTGGCTGCAGGGCACCTGTGGCTGCCGGGTTCCCATGGCTGCCGGGCTCCCAGGGCTGCCGGGCTCCCAGGGCTGCAGGGCTCCCGTGGCTGCCGGGTTCCCATGGCTGCAGGGCACCTGTGGCTGCCGGGTTCCCGTGGCTGCCGGGTTCCCGTGGCTGCCAGGTTCCCATGGCTGCCGGGCTCCCAGGGCTGCAGGGCTCCCGTGGCTGCCGGGCTCCCAGGGCTGCTGGGCTCCCATGGCTGCCCTTCCTGGAGGACACGCCTGGGTGCCACGACACTTCGTTCCCACAAAAGGACCCATTTGTCCCCATGGGGCCATCTCGCCTTTGTCACCGAAGCGTCTGCAAGCAGAGGGCCCATCCTCCGCGCCCGTGGGTGGAGCTGTCTCCCTCTAACCCCAGTGCTTCCCGAGACCAGCTTTTTCCAGAAAGCAACAGGCAAAGACGAACTTACACGTTGACTATAAAATTCTAAGCTGGCTGCTTGAGGTGCAGAGGGCGGAGAGTGGGGCTGCCTCGGCCTCAGGCAGGAGGTGTGTGCACTGGAGCTCGGGGTCAGCATCCCCTCCTGGCCTCAGGCAGCATCTGTGGAGCTCGGGGTCCCTGCCGGCACCCCGAACAGGGGAGCAAGAGGCCACGCCTCTGGCCGAGGAGCGTTTCCACCCATGCAGGGCCCACGCGTGGCCTGGCCAGGCTCTGGGCACCGAGGTGCCTGGCGGGAGGCCAGGAGGCCGTTTGCCACCCCCGGGGCCTCCATCAGAAGCCGCCGTCCCCCAGCCAGGCAGACCTGTGCTCACCGGTGGGGAAATGGAGCAGCAGCGTGGATGCAGGAGCCCGTGGGCCGGGGTTTCCCCGGCGTCCAGCCCAGGCCCGTGTTGAGGTGCTGTTCCACTTGAGGAGGCCCACAGGGCCCCTTCTGACCTCTCAGGGGAGGGGCCTTGGCTTCCCTGGTGCAGCCCAACCGTTCTCTTGCAGCTTAGAATTACTCACCACACATCCAGGCCAGTACGGGACAGATGGTGCCCGTGGCCCAGGTCCACAGAGAGGCCCCGACATCCTAAGAAAGGGGCTGCCTTCACCCTGCAGGGCGTGGGGACCAGCCACCCAGACAGGGTACCTGCCAGGAAGGGGCTCAAACGTCCTAGTTGGAAGCTGGGGTTCACTGCCACCCAGTGTGTGTGTGTGCATGTGTATGTGGACACGTTCCCAGGCCCCTCCTCTGTGCACATGTGCACGTGCGTGTGCACAGGTATAAATCCAGGGTCCGTGGGCCGTGTTCCCAACCTCATCCCATCAGAGGAAAGCAGCAAGTCTGCACGTCTCCATCCTCCTGGCCCCGAGGAGACCCTATTGCCCCTGCTCCTCAGGAGGAAAAGTGCCGGCACATCCAGGACGCGAAGCACTGAGGCGAACAAGTACCAGCTGAGCGTTTCAGCATCGCCAGGGACCAGCATCTGTGTGAGAACATGAGCGCCACAGACACAGCCTGGAGGACCCACAGCATTCAGGTGTGCAGACCGGCATTCACACACCTCCCTCAAACTGCTGCGTCTCCAGGTGCCAAATACTCCCATCCTCTGCTCCAAATACACCCTGGGGTCGGGTCACTCGTCCTAGAGAAGGACTGAGCGTCTGCTGGGAAAAGCACGAAGAACGCCGTAAATTCGCAGCACAACCACCCGTCACACAGACAATACACAGCCACGCAGGACCCGCCCCGTCTACACAGCCACGCAGGACCCGCCCCGTCTACACAGCCACGCAGGACCCGCCCCGTCTACACAGCCACGCAGGACCCGCCCCGTCTACACAGCCACGCAGGACACGCCCCGTCTACACAGCCACGCAGGACACGCCCCGTCTACACAGCCACGCAGGACACACTCCATCTACACAGTCTCCCTGGAGCCGACCTACCGGTCTCCCGCAGAAGCTCTGTGGGGGCTGTTTGCTGGAGGAGCAGTCAGGGGACCCTAGGGGTGGACTTGTGTGCTCGTGGCCAGAGGTGACTGGGGTCCCTGGGTGGGCGTGGACGCTGGGTTCTGCTGGCTGCCTGGGCCCAGACTTGAGCTCACGATCCTAAGTCACACTTGTTTAGGGGACAACGGGGCTGGGGTCCTTCCTGGCCTCCTGTCCCTGTCTGGCCGCCTGCTTCCTGGGCTCCCTCTGACTTCGAGGACGAGCACCCGCCCCCCCTGCACAGTTTGCCCTCAGACCCCCCAGGTCCTGCCAGCGGAGGAGTTAGAGGCCGGCCTGTCCACCCGAGAGCTGGCCTGAAAAGCCCGAGGCAGCCCCGTCTGCACCCTCTGGGTCTCCTAGCCCCAGGACCAGATCCAGAGGAGCTTCCTTGCCGTCCACCTCGAGGAGTTACCAAATCCTTACTCATCCTCAGGAAGCATGAAGGTTTCATGTCTATTTCTCCCCCAAAGTCTATTCTCTTATTATTGTGTCAAAATTAAAAACAGCTGGGCTTCCCTGGTGGCGCAGTGGTTGGGAGTCCGCCTGCCCAGGTAGGGGACACAGGTCGTGCCCCGGTCCGGGAGCATCCCGCGTACCGTGGAGCGGCTGGGCCCGTGAGCCATGGCCGCTGGGCCTGCGCATCCAGAGCCTGTGCTCTGCAACGGGAGAGGCCACAACAGTGAGAGGCCCACGTACAGAAAAAACAAAACTATTTCTTTCCACAAGGCAAAGACACCCAGATTCATCTCTTTTTCTTCTTAAAATATCCTTTTCTTTGAAGACATAGAACATAGATGCAGGTGGGGGACAGCCCTCCTGGTGGTCTCCATGCTGGGCAGCTGGCTGACCTCCTGCAGGCTGGACTGGGGCACACTCGATCCCGCCCTGTCTTCAACATAAAGCAAGTTATGTGACAGGACAGTGAGGAGGACGGCCAGAGCCTCCCGCTCAGGGCCGCAGGCTCCGGGAGCGGGGCTGGGAGAGCTGGCGCAGTGCGGGCGCAGCGCTGCCCGAGGCATCTCAGCATCACTGCCTGCCTGGACAGGACCCCAGCCCCCGTGCTTGGCCTGGGTGCTTGTGTGCCAAAGTGCAGTCACCCCAGACCTTGCTGCGCACAAGGGCCGTGAGCAGGGGGTGAGAGGCGCGTCTGTGCTGATGGACGCCACTCCCGTGGTCACGGCCCATGCAGGGACGATGACAGACGGGAGAACACCCAGTGCCTGCAGGCGGGGCCCCTGGGAGGCACACCTGCGGGCAGGGCCCCCGGGGCTCTCTGTGCACTGAGGAAGCCCTACTGACTTAGCCGTCAGTGAGCCAAAGGGGTTCCCTCCTCCAGGGCTGCTCTCGGGCTGGATGAGATGCACAAACCCCCAGCCCAACGGCGGGTGTTTAGCAGACGCTGTGTTACGTTCATGATTAACTTACTGTCTTATCCATTGTCTGGCCATCGCTATGCAGTTACTACATCCTCCTCACGTCAGATGATGAAAAGTTAAACTAGTTAAAGCAATGACCTCTTCAAAGGCAAATAGAGCAGAAGGACATTCGTGTCCGGTGGAACAGCCGATCACCCCCAGATCGAAGGACTGAGGACGCTCTTTTCGGCACGGAAGCCAGCACTGAGGCCAGCGGGAGGGATTGGAGCCCTCCCTGGACCACCTGATTGATGCCCACCCAGCTGACTCGGCCCAGCGTCTGGGCTTCACTGGGCTCTGAGTTCTCGTCCACAGGACGGTCACTTATGGCTGCTCCCGCCCCAGACACTGCCGCTCAGGGGCTGGCTCCTCGCCGGCTTCTCGAGAGTAGGTGGCGGTCAGTGGGCAGGGACAAGGACGGCCAAGGCCGCAGGGTCCCCGGGGAGGCGTGGCGGTGAGTCATCCTGTGAGATCTGAGTTAGTCCCTGTGCTGTGCTCGGCCTCGCTGAGTTACTTCTCTTTCCTTTGTTCGTCAGGAAGACGACAGCTTCAGGAAGGAGAACGGGCGAGAACAAGAGGCCGCGTGAGCCGGACGCACGTCCTGAAGGAGGCCCCGTCCCTGCGGCTCGGTCCTCGCAGGAAGGAGCGGCTGCCGGGCGCCCCCAGCAGTTCAGCAGCGAGAGGTCACCTACCCAGCGGGAGCTGTTACTGCGCAGCTGGTGTTTCAAAATGTGCTACCGAGAGTCAAAGACATGGGCGTCCCAGTCTCCTCCCGTGGGTCCAGGTGCCGTGACTCAGTGGAGGGTCCCAGACCCTCAGTAAGGGGAGGGCTGCCACCTCCAGGCCCGCCTAGGGCAACAATTTCCAGGAAAAAATATAGGCTGTGGAATTAGACAGCTCTATTTAGCTAACACCCTTTTCATTAATTAAACCTGTATTTTTTTTTTTTTTTTTTTTTTTTGCGGTACGTGGGCCTCTCACTGTTGTGGCCTCTCCCGTTGCGGAGCACAGGCTCCAGATGCGCAGGCTCAGCGGCCATGGCTCACGGGCCCAGCCGCTCCGCGGCATGTGGGATCTTCCCGGACCGGGGCACGAACCCGTGTCCCCTGCATCGGCAGGCGGACTCTCAACCACTGAGCCACCAGGGAAGCCCATAAACCTGTATTTTTTAAGTGCCTGTGATGTGCTGGGAGCAGAGACTATGTCCTGGATCTGTAGGAAGAAAGTCTCCTGGGCCAGCTTTGGTCCCACCTGTCAGGCATGAGAAATAAACTACAGGCGCTCCCTGCCTGAGACCTGGCTGGGAACTCGCTGGGACGGCTGAGACAGAGTCCCGACCTCACAGGCCACGGGCCACCCATAGGACCACAAATGGCACGAATTGAAAACAAGACGTGGACGCCCGCTCAGCTCTGTGAGCCCCCAGAGGGAGCTGGGCCTGCGGTCAGAGACCCAGCCTCAGCGTCACAGCTGGATGCCCACCACCATGCGGGTGTGGACACACCGGCACCAGCCAACCGCGTGTTTTACTAATGAAGTGTTGTTGGCAAAGCTTCAGTCCTGCACCTGCGTGGCCCCTCTGTGGCTGCTTCAAGGACGGCAGAGCTGGGCAGCCTGCGAGGCCGAGCGCATCTGCTGCCTGGATAGGAAGGTCGCGGGCCGGGAGGAGGGATGGGCTCACAGCAGGCACAGGCCATGGAGCGGGCTCAGGGCTCCCGTGACCGTCACCAGCGGCGTGGATCCGACACTGCAGCAGAGAGACGCGCCCGGTGTGCACCACGTCTGCGTGCTGGAAAAAAGAGAATCATCTGAGATTCCATTCATTCACCAAAAACAAACAGGAAGACGCAGAGAATCAGAATAGAGGTTGCAGGGTCAGCTCACTGGCTGCCTGCCCATCCAGGACCCGGATCCGTGGCTGCAAATGCAGGGACACGGGTGCGCTGTCCATAAAGACGGAGGCTGAGCTGCCACAAACCCAAGGCTTCCTGTCTGGATGGAGACAGGACAGCCAAGGAGAGGCCAGGAGCTGGGGGCCCGGGGAGGCGAGAGCAGGGCCACGGCCAGCCCACCTTGCAGACCTGCAAAGTGGCCAGGCCCAACAGCCTGGGGGCAGCTGGGTGAAGGGGGACACAGGATAGTGGCTCCATGCCCCCCGCCCCGGGCCCAAGGGATGACCGGCTGGCAACAGCGGGGGAGGACGCCCTCCGGGAGGACCGGGGCAAGCAGCAGACCCGGCAGAGGGTCTGAGACGCTGCCCGCATTTCTGCCCCTCCCCTGAGGAGCGGCGGTGTGCGCGCAGGATGAGCGTGGCCGCCTGCCACCTGTCCCCTGGGGCAGCCCAGCCGGGGGCCACGTCTGAGGGCTCCCGAGCCCCGAGCCCAAGGCCTTCACTCCCGGAGAATAAACACGACTCTGGGAAGTGTGCTCACACCGGGCTTGCTCTGGAATTAGTGGTTTCCGTCCCCTGCCCCCCACCCCGTGCCCCGTCGCCTCCCCAGGGCCCTGCCTCTCGGAAAGGCCCCACCGCACACGTCGGTGCTCGGGCGCCTCAGGCCCTGAGTTCATGGCCCCAGTGGGGCTGGGACACTGCGTGGGGGATCCCAGGCCCAGCCCAGGCACAGCCCACTCCACCTCGGCTCTGCAGACGCAGGGCTCCTCTCACTCTGCCCTGGACACGTGCTCCAGCCCACCCGGGAATGCGCTGACCACCCAGGCTCAGGCTTGAGGACGGCCTCGGGCTGTGACTTGGCATCTGCTACAGCATCTGGGGCTCCGTGTGGGGCTTGGTTGCTGCCAGCCTTCACAGGCCAGCAGCTTGGACGCTCCCAGGCCCCCCAGCGTCCACACACTCCCTGCAGCCTCCACGTGCCGCTGGGCCGGGAGCTAACACAGCGGTGCTTTTGGGGACCCAGCTGCAACCTCCCACCAGCTTCCTGGCCAGTGGCCACCCTACCTGGGGATAAATCCCAAACTTGTTCCTGGGAGTAAAGAGTTCTCCCTGGGATGAGAAGCACAGGCAGGAGCTTGGGGTCACTGGCCCTTCCCGGTGGCCTTTTCCCCCTGACTCTTACTGCACGTTTGTGTCAGTGACACAAAGGCCACCTGTGTGCCTGCCGGCAGAGTCCAGGGTCCCTCGTGGCCAGTGAGGGGTGTCCGCCTGAGCCCCTGCTGGCTCCCACCCGCGGTCTCCTCACACACACACAAGCCCCAGCCATCGCCACCTATTCTGCTTGGCCTCAGACTTTGCAGAAGGAGGTCCCACCCTGCAGTCTCCTGGGGCCCGCTTTTCAGTCCTTGTGCTGGTGTCGCATGTGCCTGTCCTGTGTGTCTCGACGTGCTGTCACCCCCAGGTCAGGTAAAAATCAGGCCGTGCCCTTGAGGATGAGCTTCCCCTGTCCCTGCGGCCCTGCTTCCTCCATTCTTGGGGCTCGGGGCGTCCCCCACGAGAGGGGCCCTTCTCCCCGGAGCCCGGAACCGGCCCAGCCCGACGGCCGAGGAGAATGGCTGCTCTGAATGAAGCCCGAAGCCAGACACTGGGTGGGGAGGGGGGAGGGAGGGAGGAGTCGCTGAGGACTCACCAACCGGGGTGGCCTGGATGAGGTCCCTAGGCCTCATCAGAGCAGCACAGCAGGCACCCTGACCCTCTGCGGGGTGCGGGGGGGGGGCATCACGCCGGGGCCACTCACGAGCCTCCTGGCCCAGGGGAGGTGGTGGGAGCCCCAGACGCAGGGTCACAGGAGTCCCTCTGAGCCTCCGGGAACAGCTCGGGGCAGCGCTGGGATCCAGGCCCGGGGCAGCTGCTGGAGACAAAGTCCATCAGAGAGGGAGAGACTCCTCGCCCCCAGAAGAGGGCCCGTGCTGGGGGGGCCGAGGCGCCTTCACTCCAGAGGTGACCGCACTCGGGGGCAGGTGCTGCGGGCGCCAGGGAGAAGGCGGTTCCGAGACGAACTCTCCGAGCTCCCAGGGCTTGTTCGCAGAATCGCCGCCAGGCACACGCGTCACAAGCCACAGAGCAAAGCGAGCGCAAGAGGCCCCACAAGCAGGAGGCTGTCGCGGGGTCTGAGGGCCTGAGGCCGCCGCGGCTCTGCCGGTGAAGGAGCGGGAAGCACAGGGCCTCCAGGCGGGCGCGCTCGGGGCCTGGGCGCCACCCCCACCCGGCAGCCAGCACCCTCCGAGGCCTGGGGAGCGAGCTGCCCGGCCCGACGTGAGGCCCTCAGCCCGTCACACGGCAGGTCTGCCTTGGTGTGCAGACGAGCTGTTCGCGTTCAGCCTGAGAGAAACGCTGAAAACAAGCAGCTGCAGCCCAGGGGCAGGGTCGGGGCCTTGGGCAGACCCCGCCCCCCAGCAGCACATAATTAACCACCCGCCCCTCCAGGAGCCCCGGCCCAGGGTCTGGGCCTCATATACGCCGGGCTGGGCCCAGATGCTCGAGAACCGCGGTGGCCCCTGAGGGAGCCTGTGGGCCGCCGCGGAAACAGCACATAAACCCACCAGCTCCACTAACCTGCTTCCCTGGAGACAGTGGTCCCCTCGCCCAGCCCTCCAGCTCCCGGCGTCCACCGCAGACCCCTCAGACGGGGCGGTGAGGAAGGAGCCCTGCGCCCACCGCAGACCCCTCAGACGGGGCGGTACCTTAAGGTCCTTGCAGAGGGTCGGCCTCCGTTTTCCGTGGCCCTCGCGCCTGTGCAGTCCCCTCATCGCAGGTGCAGGCCTGTCCACACACCTGCCTTCCAGATGCTCAGCAGGGACGGGGTGCTGTGGGGAGTGGGAGGGAGCCCAGAAGCTGAGGGGGCGGCTGAGGGGCCGACAGGAAAGGCGGGCTGCGCACAGGCAACAGCCCTGCGGGGGCCGCACAAGGCCCTGCCAGCTCCATGTGCAGCCGGCCAGGGAGCCCCCACAGCCGTCATTTCTTGGGAGCAAGGCTGGCTACCGTTTGTCATGACTGTTGGCAGGGAAATGGGGTTTATGGAGAGAATCTCCTGCAGGCTGGAAAAAGTGCACAAAGGATTAGAGCCGCTGTTGGGAGGTGGCCGGGGGAGAAGCACCGACACTGAGCTGAAAGGAGCCCAGCGCGGCCCCTCCCTCCCGCCGTCCACGGAAAACAGGCCAACCCCGGAGCGCCCCTGCGCCCCCGTGTCCCCGCGCCCCCGTGCCCCCGCACCCCCGGCTCCCGTGGCGCGTCCCGCCCCTCCTCCGGCTCCTCCACAGACCTTCCCCGTGCCCTCGCCGCACAGCCCTGCTCCAGCGCGGGCCTCCCCAGATCCTCCTCGCATCTCAGCCCCCTTAATAATTAGACGGTTTAGTTGCACGAAACGGAGACGACTTAGACACCAAAGTGAAAAGGAATTTGTTGGTGGGACACTCGCAGTCACAGGATGGACAGGAAGCTGGGAGGAGGTGGGCCCGAGCCCCGGAGAGCTGGGCCGTCTTGTGGTGAGAGCAGACTGGACGGTGGCCTTGACCCAGAGGCAGGGGGACGACGGCCCTGGGCATGGCTGACACGGTCCAATACTGACCCTTCGAGGGGCAGGGTTGCGCTCCAGAAGGAGTTGGCGCTGAGGCTTCTGGGGGGAGGGCAGGCACCCAGATCCACTGTTCCTCTAAGACTCACCCAGCGAGAGGGTACATCACCCCCAAGGAAACAGTGGACGCTGTAGAGAAGAAAGGATAGCGGAAGACTGGCTGAATTTTAATGTCCATTGCCCTCCTCTGCCCACTTCTGAGCCCTGGCTGGCCCTTCCTGGGTGTCCCCCGCTGTGTTTTAATCCTTTATTCACATGCTCACCCCCTGGTGGATGCGAGTTTTCTGGGGGCTGGTCCTGCTGTGCCTGTCTTTCTGCCTTGACACCCAGGAAACAGTCAACCTGCTTTGGAGAAAAGCAGATCTATTTATATGTACAAAGCTATCAAATTTATCTCTTAAGATTTATTTAATTTATCGTTACTCAAGTTCAAGTGCCCCGGACAAAAGGACGATGCATGGAACACACAGTAACACGGCCTCGGGCTGAGGGGGGGGCACCTCATCAGTTCCCTTCAGAAGTTCTTTTTTAAATAACAGTAAGTCCCCTACATAAAAATGTTTCATTCAGAGAGCACGTTCATAAGCCCAACAAAGTTAGCCTAGGTACCCAGCTAACACCGTCGGCTATACAGTGCTGTACCGTAATAGGTTTATAGTACTTTTCACACAAATAATACATAAAAAACAAACACAAAAAATAAAGAGAACACTTTTAATCTTACAGTGCAGTCCCTTGAAAAGTACAGCAGTGCAGTACACAGCTGGCATCCAGGGGCTGGCATCGAGGGCACAGGCAGGAAGAGTTACTGACTGGAGGAGGGAGGGGAGGTGGGAGACGGTAGAGCTGAAGGGTCGTCAGCAACAGGAGACGGAGGGCGAGCTGTCATTTCCTTCACACCTGACGCTGACGGCACAGGCTCTGGTTCCTTGCTGGATTCAGTTCTATCCACCCTCTTGAAAAGACGATCGAGTGATGTCTGGGTAGTAGCTCTTTTTTTCTCGTCACAGATGACACGGTAGCACTGGATTGCATTCTGAACGGCTGCTGCAAACTTTGTGCACTGTTGTAGGTTCGGGTCCTGTGCCTCGAAAGCTAACAGCGCCTCCTCAACTAAAGAAAGTCCCCTGCCGTTTCCTGCGTCGTGACTCTCTTCAGTTCTGCAGTTACTTCTTCTTCCTCGTGTCTCCCTTCGTCCTTTCTCTGGGCCTCCAATCCCTGGCGCTTCTCAGCAGTACAGCTACATCACCACTGCTTTTACACTTGCTTCCGGACATCCTGGGCTGGAAATAAAGGTACTGTGCTACGGTACTCTATACAGTACTGTACAGTGAAGTACACAAGAGCACAACCGGTTGTAGAGGATACACGCACGTGACAACGTACTCCAGACTCGTGAACTAACTTACGTGATTGGACGTGCAAACGCACGTTCCCGTCTTGGAATGTTCGCAACTTGAAGGTTCGTATGTAGGGGACTCACCGTATGGAACACTTCACGAATTTGCTGTCACTCTTGCCGAGGGACCTTGCTAATCTTCTCTGTATCGTTCCAACGTTAGCCTATGTGCTGTCGAAGCGAGCGCCTTCGGAAATTCTTCAGGCATCTGTGATTGTCAGTCAGTGATACCCACCTATGAGTTTCTCCTCACTGTGAGCCTTATGTCACACTGGCCTCACAGGGTCCTTTGGAAATTAGCTGAGACGATACACCCAAGTCCTGAGCAGTGCACCCAAGTGCTGCTGTCATAACCACAGTGCCTTGTTGTTTGGTTCAAGACTTTGCATAATATGATGTGCACCCTTGGAGAGGGTCGGTCGGTTCTTCTCATCCTTACGGAATTGAGCTCTATCTTGAGCTTCTGCCAGGGAAGCGTCCCGCCCACAGTCAGCTCTGGGTCCACCATGCTGCAGCCCCGTCACCCGTCACCGCTCACCCCTCACCAAGCACAAGTGCTGGGAAGGGTACGGGGTTCACAGTGGGGACAGCTCAGACCTTGGCTGCCCGTGCAGCTGCTGGTCCAACGGGAGAGGTAGACGTTAGGCAAATAAAGCAAACACATTTGTGACAGTGTGGCTAACAGTACAGGCTTCATACCGGGGCCTGCGTGAGGTCGAGGGCCCTCCACGGAACTGACGTTTACTGGCCCCTCAGGAACGAGAGGGCCCACCAGGGTGGAGAGAAGCAGGTGTGCTGGAGAGACACAGAGAGCAAGGTGGGACGCGGACACCTGGCCAGCCTGGAGATGTTGGCGGGCCAGGCCTGCATGGCCACTGGGATCTGGACTTTGTTCTAAGTACAAAGGGCCACACAGAAGGCAGATGGCCATGCCTGCGTAACTTTTAGGAAACAGACTGTGGTTGCACGTGCACGTCGTGGGTCACAGAAGGGGAGACAGGAAGCGGGAGCTCCTTAAGGATGGTCTGGGGGAGGTCAAAGCTGCAGGAATCAGGGTGGAGGCTGCAGAGAGAGAAGGGGAGGCTTCTCGGGGCCTTTTGGAAGTAACACTGACAGGTTGGGGACGGGCTAAACTTGGGGCGGGTGGGCCTGACGGAGAGACCAAGGGGGGAAGACCGCCCAACAGGACTCGGGTACAGAGCTGCCGCTGACCCCGATGGGGAGGAGCGCTAGGCAGAAATAGTCTTGCATGACGGCCCCGTGTGACACCCTCCACGTGGAGACCCGCAGGATTACAGACGACACGACACGACCGCCAGCCGTGAGCTGGGACCTGGGTCAGATCCACCCAGCAGAGCGGAGGCCGTTTCCTGCGGCCAGCTCTCCAAGGGGCCTCTGTTCTCCAGGAAACAGAGGGCGTGTTATTCATCAGAACTTCACGAGGTGGAAGAAGTCGCCCGGCTGTGCCCCCTCACGGACGGTCGCCTTCACCCGCTCCCGTTTGTAAGTGCCCATCGTGGTGCCAGGTCCAGCCGAGAGAGACGGGCACAACCCGACTCTGTCCTCCGAAGCCCGCCTCAGCTCCCCAGGCCGCAGCCGGGCGCCCACGGCCCGCCCCCGCCGGGGCGCATCTGCCTCAGGGGCGACGGTGGGCTTGGACGAGGAGTGCGCGTCACGGAAGGGCGATAACACGCCGAGCCCTGAGAACGGGCCGCGCTTCCCAGCTACCTGCTTCCACTCACGGGCACATGCTCTCACATGCGTGTACGCAGACGTAGCTGCGTGTCTGTGCCACTGACTGTTGACAGAGTTGGAATCCTCTTTCCTTCCTCTGGCTGGATGACCGTGAGGGTGATGTACACTTTTCTCAGAGAATTTGGAAGGTGAAAATGTGTGTGCGTCTGTGCGTCTGTGCAAAATGAACCATGACCTCTCCTTTCCCCCCAGGACCCACTGTCGGTATTTTGGTTTGGGGAGAACTTGTAGGAGTTTAGAAGAGACACAGCCGTTCTTGACTCTGCCCCCACCAGACGTGAAGGGGGTCACAGAGCCTCCCGCTTTCCGAGACGCTCGGGGACCTGCCACGGGCCTCGCACACTCGGGGGACCAGCCGTGAGACCCGGCCCTGCACCCGGCGGACGCCGGCCCACACGTCTGTCCTCATGGGGATTGTCACCGTGTGCTGGAGACAGTTTTCTGTTCCTCCATCTTTACACAAACTTATCAGTGAAATCAGCAGTGGCCGTAAGTAGTGAATTTAATGGCTTCCACACTATCGTCTGAGAAGTTCTTTTAAATTAAAAATAGTCATCACTGCTTATCGCTTCACCAGAAAAATGTCACTGGGGATGTTTTAGGAGGAACGGCGGGCAGGGCTCAGAGAAAGAGGCCACGTTTCCTGCGCAGGCGCCTGTCCCGCGACTGTGCACACGGCCTCGTTTGATGCCGGTGGGGCTCCCGTTCCTTCAAGGAGAAGCCCCTTCACCCTGAGAGGAGAGGCCAGCCCGAGGCTGCACGGCCTGTGCTGGGCGGCTGGGGTCCAGGCTGCTCGTCCGCGGAGCTTCCCTGCAGCAGTCCCCAGGCTGCTGTTCTTAACTCATGCCGGGTAGCAGGGAAGATCTGTGAGATTCTCAGGCGCTTTTAGACGCCAGCGTGTTTGAAAGGGCTTCTCATTGTGACCAAACTTTTTTTAAGTGAAGAGTGGGTGATCTTAGATGTTTCCTGGGAGCTGGGATACTGCTCTATGTCTTTCATATTTAGGTTCCCACCTTCAACTGGGCATAAATTATAGGTAAATGCCACATTTCACAGAAGAGATTCCAAGGCGGGCGGGACTGCCCACCGTCGCCAGGCTCCCACATGCTTCAGTGCAACTTCCGCCTCCCAGACCTGGGCTCTTGGGGATGATTTGGGGTCCCAAGAAGGGCAGAAATCAGCTGGGGGTGTAAATACGTCCAACACAGAGCAGGTAAAGAAGGGATCAATAAGGCCGCACCGTGTGTCTCTAGGCGCTGGCGGCTCAGCCCAGCCGGTGCGTGAGCAGAGGGCTGCTGACGCTGACGCTCGTGCCCCGGCCCCATTCAGCGGGCGGGCGGGGATGACATCGGCACCGACTGCACCCCACCTCTGTCGGCCTCCCCCCACCCCCGAGACCCCCGCTAAGCACAGACGAGCAGGTGTGGGCCCTGTCAGTGGCCTCTCGGGGACCACTCCCATCTTTGTGTCACTGTTGCTGGGACCCCGCTTCCTGTCCACGAGCTCAGGGACCCGAAAGCTCTCTGTCTGCACCTCCCTGCTCAGCCCACCTCCTCTTCTCCCCGCCGGCTGCCTACGTGTTCGAGCTGGGTCTCCAGCCCCTTTCTATCCTCCAAAAGGCAAAACATTCCAGTCCCCGAAATTGCTCTGCTTTTGAGTGGTTGCCTCTGCGCTTGGGCTGATGCTACAAGCAGAGTCTGCAATCCCGTTGCCAATCCCGATGTGGACAGAAAGAAGAGCCGCTCAGATGCCAGCTTCTCTACCTGAATGATGCCCGTGAACCCCAGACAGAGACATGAGTCTCCCATCTGCGGAGCCGGCCTCTCCTCCCTTCTCATCCCACTGCCCCAGCCTTCACAGTGTCACCAGGGAGTAAAAGAAGTATAATAGCTAAGTGTGGGGTTTGACCAGCTTGATGTGCACAAACACCCATGAACCCATCACCATAATCAAAACAACAAGCTTTCCCATCGCCCCTGGCGTCTCTTCCTGCCCCTCAAGCTCTATGGGGTGAAAAACCTGCTTCCAGGCTCACTCGCACGGCTGCCCACGGGCCCCAGTGTCTTGGAGCGGACGGAAGGATGGACTCGGGAGGACAGAAACCCCACGTCCCAGGGTGTTGCCCGGAGCAGGGCCTTTGGTGGTCTTGCCAGGAAGCCAGGCTGGAAGCCCTTCGCAGTGCTGCCAGGTCCCAGGAGAGCAAATCCTGAAGGACTGGCCCGTTGACCCTTGGCGGGGGTGAGGCCGGGCTCCTGGGGGACCGTTCACAGTGGGGGAGGCAACCCTCCAGTGGAGTGTGGGTGCCGCCAGGGGGTGGGGATGGAGGCTGGGACGCATGCGTGCACGCGCTCCCGGGCCCTGCCCTTCACCCGTCAGAGCAGACTTGCCTCGAGCGGTCTCTGCTTTAACCATCTGTGGGACGAAAGATGCCTCGTATCTAAGAACTAAACTGGACAGTGAGACGGTTTTTATTCAAGATTATTTTTCCAAATGAATTTCAGAAGATGAGTGATGAGGTCATCCTGCCTCCGGACAGGGGTCCGGGCCCCTGCGTCCCTCCCTCTGTGGTCAGTGGTACCGACAGCCCTCTGTTCCCCTCCCTCGGGACGTCAGAGCCCCAGGCAGCAGACCTGGTGAGGGGTGAGTTGGGGAGTGACGGGAAGGCTCTTCAGAGCCGCACGAAAGCAGCACTTTTAACCAACATTGTGGAATTACTTAGTTTCCTAGATGAAGCCCTTTCTTTCTTAACTTAGCATGAGTTAAATGTAACTGCATGTCTTGTTATGGTTAGTTATTTCTCCATGTTTCCTGCTTACCAGTTTACTCAGTTTGCCATCGAATCTTAAATTAATTCTGATTATTTGGACAAGTGAGAACAAGTTTTCCATTACTCCTAACACCAAACCAGCCTTTTGAAGTCCACGAGCACACACGTTTCTCTAAGAGCTGTTTGTCCCGGCCTTTTCAGAACCCTATTTGGAGTGGGGACTCAGTAAATCTTTGCCAACTTGACTTAAATTGAATTCCCTTCAAGTGAACTCCATTAACAGCGGTTCAGGACATACTCAAGACGTGTCCACTTAAACTCTGAACCACCCTCCATTCAGCAGATGTCCTCAGAGGCCCCTGGAAGTCCCGGGGTTGGCAGCCAGCTCGCGGGGGCGGACGTGAGCGGGGGCTTCTGCTCCGGGTCTCCGTTTCAGAGTCCGGCTCCCCCGCTTTGTCCATGGTCCTCCCAGCATCTGAGACAGAGCTTCTCCCTGTGGACCGTGACTCCGGCAGCCTGGGGTCTTGAACGCCCTCAGGAGCAGGGAGGTTGGTCCACAGTTGGCACTGGCCAACCCGATGACGCGTGGGTCCTCTCTGCTGGATGGGGATGGCGTGGCATCCCCATGTGGCACCTCCGCCGAAAGCATGCCAGGGGCTGCAGGCGAGCTCTACTATTTGACGCTTTCTAGAGGCCTTGTACTTACAAGGGGAAGTCTGCCTCTGACCTGACTTACAGGACTTCAGCCTGCCGTGGTTTGCTCTGGCAGCAGTACGGAGAACAGACGTGGAGACCAGACGAGGTCCCCAGGGAGGGTGTCCGAGACCAGTGGCCTCACAGCCTGCCTCCTGGGAAAGGAACTCAGCCTGTCGTGAGCGAAAAGCAAAAGCATCATCCCCCCTACCCCGTCTCCCCGGTCCCCAGTGGTGAACTTACACGTCTTTGTGCAAAACTACCCACACCACGTTCTGTGGAAAAGACCTGGCCCGCAGCCGCCCTGAAGGCCGCACGCCCGTGCAGCAGACGCGCCTGTTCGCCATTTTGAACCAGCACTTCCTGTTCCTACTTGCATGGAGCGCTCTTCTTTGTTTTTGCAAAACACACATTAACATTTGGGGGACACTCGTATTCTTTTAAGAAGTTGTAAAAGTTCTGTTTATAAATATTTTTTAATTTAACGAGTGTTATTCAACGAGGGTTTTTTTAAACAGCTTTCTTGAGATCTGATTTACGTGCCCTACGTTCACCCATTTAAAGTGCACAGTCCGGTGGTTTTTAGTGCACTTCCAGAGGTGCGCAGCCGCCACAATCTCATCCTGAAGCATTTTCATCACCCTCAGACAGACGCCCTGCTCTCACAGCCCGTCACTCCCCTTGCCTCCTCCCTCAGCCGCACCAAGCCCTCATCCACTTTGTGTCTCCATAGAGCCGCCCCTTCTGGATGGTCCCTACCCACAGAGTCACACAATGTTCGGCCTTTGTGACTTGTTACTTTGATGCCGCTGACATCTCCGAGGTGCATCCTGCTGTAGCAGGAATCGGACCTTCATTCCTCTACTGCAGAAGAACACTGCGCGGTGAGGGCTACCCCGCTCTGTGCCGACCTCCGCGTCCGTCGGGGGGTTATTTATGACACCTGCTCAAGCACAGGAGGGCAGCCTTTATTCAGGGCCACTGCAGGTGCAGAGACCACCTACTGTGCGGCTTCACAGTGGGGGAGGGGGAGGGGGCTCAAGTCCAAATACAGCAAGGAAAAGTGGGAATTTATAGCCTAGGAGCCGGTGGGAGTTTGTGCGCAGAAAACCACGAGAAGCAAACATCTGGGGTGACGGGCGTTCCGGCTAAACCAACCTGCTGGGATCCTGGCTGAAGGCAGGCCGGGCGCTCAGACATCACCTGCAGACGGGGGTGAGGATCCCGATTAGATGCTGCGGGGGAGCAGATCCGGTGGGTTCTGACCGAACTGACACGAGGATTCTTGCTCAGTTTGGACAAGGCAGAGGTGAACGGAGAAGCCCCAAAGGCGAGGCCTGCAGGGGACCCAGATCAGAGTTTGGTCAGGGAGAAATCCGTGTCAGTGGACACCTGGGTGGTGCCGATTTTGGGCTTTTGTGAATAGTGCTGCTATGAGCCTTCTTGGACACGTTTTTGGTGGAAGTACATTTCCGTTTCTCTTGGGATTTATCTAGGAGTGGGCTTGCTGGACCACGTGGTAATTCCGTGTTACGCTGAGGCACTACCAAACCCATTTTCCGAAGGTGCTGCATGATTTTACATTCTGATCGGTAATGGATGAGGGCTCTGGGTTTCCCCACAGCCTTGCTGATACTTAGTGTCTGTCTTTTGATGACAGCCGTTCTCACGCGTGTGAGCTGGTGTCTCCCGGGGTTTTGATGTATGTTTCCCTGGTGACTCATGACGTTGGACATCTTTTCATTGCTTATCGTCCATTTGTGTATCTTCTTTGGAGAAATAACAATTTGAGTCTTTGACCATTTTGCAATTAGGGTTTTGTCTTTGTTAGTGAATTGTAAGAGTTCTTTGCATATTGTAGGTATTACGTTCCTTATCAGATATATGATTTGCAAATATTTTCTCTGTGGGTTGTCTTCTTACTTTCTTGAGAGTGTCATTTTAAACAAAAAAGTTTTTAATTTTGGTGAAGTACAGTTTACTGATTTTTTTCTTTTGTTTTCCATTCTTTTCTATATAAGAATTCATTTCTTAATCTAAAGTCATGAAGATTTACTCCTATGTTTTCTTCTAAGGGTTTTATAGTTTTAGCTCTTACATCAGGTTGTCGATTTATTTTTTAGTTAATTTTTGTATATGGTATGAGGTAGGGGTCTAGTTCCATTCTTTTGCATGTGAATATCCAGTTGTCCCGACACCATCTGTTGGAGACGGTCCCTTCCCTCACTAAATTATCGTGGTGCCTTGGTCAAAAATCAATTGACTATGAATATGTGCGTTTATTTCTGGACTCAATCCTATTCCATTGATCTGTATGTCTGGTCTCATGCCTTATGCCTGCTCTAAATCCAAACGCTCACGGGGCTGTAATTCTAGGTCAGGGTGGAGGGGTGAGAAGTGATACTTTTGAGACAAAGAAGGCGTTGTGGCCACGCTGATGAGCAGTGGGGCTGGTTTTCGCTTGTTAGACCTTCCCCAGCGGTCCCAGTCATCCACAGCTGTGTAACCACCTCAGCACTTGGTGGGTTAAAGCAGTGACGTGGATTCTGCTTGCAAACCTGCGATTTAGGCAGGGATCCACGGGCACAGCTCAAATACTGGGGCGGCGTCACCCACAGGCGTCCTCGGGCGTGGGTCTGGGGGCTGCAGTGGAGAAGGCGGAGCTTTGGGGCCTCTCCCTATGACTTTCCACGCGACCTCTCAGGCACAGGGGCTTCTCACACGTCGGCCCAGGGCTCCCCAGGGGTGTGTCCCAAGAGAGCTTGCTGGGAAAAAGCTATAAACAGTCTACTGCTTTAAAAAATCAGCTTTATTGACAGTAATTTATGTGTAAGGAAATTCGACGGTTTTCACTGTAACATTCAGAGTTTTGGGGAAGTGCAGCTTTACAGTTGTGAAATCATCACTGCAATCAGTAAACAGGACATTCTATCTCCCAAAAGTTTCCTCCTGGCCCTTCACGGTCAGTCCCCTCCCCAAACCCTGGACCCGGCCACCGCCTCTCTTTCTGTTACCGTTCTGTTGCCTCTTCTAAAGTTTTATATACATTTTATATACATGGCGTCACACTGTATGTACGTAATCTTTCGTGTCTGGCTTCTTTCACCGAGAAGAATGTTTTTCAGATGCACCAATTTGCTGCAAGGATCAGTAGTTCATCCCCTCACCCGTTTTGTGGCAGAGCAGTGTCCCATTTTAGGAAGAGACCGTATTTGTCGATCCGCTCAGCAGCTGATGGTCATGTGAGTCACGTCTAGCGCCTGAATATTATGAATAAAGCTGATATTAACATTTGCTTTCAAGACATTGTGTGAACTTACGTTTTCACTCCCTTATGAAAACACTTAGGAGTGAGGTTGCTAGTTGTGTGGTAAGTGTATGTTTAGCTTTACTAAGAAAAAAAGCCGTGTGTTTTCCAAAGTGTCTGTACCATTTTGCATTTCATCCACAATATATGAAAATTCTAGTTACTCCACATTTTCAACAACACTTAGTATTGTCAGATTTTTATTTTTTAAATTTGCCCATTCCTAGTGAGTGTGGAGTAGTATACTGTGGTTTTAATTTGAATTTTCGTAATCACTAATGATGTTAAGCATCTTTTCATATGTTTATTTTCATTGGTTTAGCCCTTTCAGTGAAGTGTTTATTAAACTATTTTGCTCATTTTTTTTAAAAAAACTAGGCTGTTTATTTTATTAGAGGGTATGAGGTTCTTTATATATTATGGATACAATTCTTATTTTTTTAATATGTATATTTCAAATGTTTTCTACCAACATATAACTTGTTATTTTATTTTTTCTTAACGGTGTCTTTCAAAGAACAGTAGTTTTTAATTATGGTGAAGCAAATTTATCGATTTTTTTTCTTTCTTGGATCATGCTTTTGGTGGCACATCAGAGAAATCTTTGCCTAAACCCAGGTCATAAGATTTTTTACCTGTTTTCTTCTGGAAGTTTTGTAGGTTAGGCTCTTACACTGAAGTTTTTCCCACATCTTGAGTTGATTTTTGTACATGGTGTAAAGTAAAGGTTTACGTTTATTTTCTTGCATACGGCTATCCAACTATCCCCATTGATTGTGTGGGTTCATCGTCTAACACCAGTTGACCATAAATGCAAGGCTTATTTCTGGACTTTCTGTTCTGCCCAGCCAGCTCACACCAATGCCACACTGTCTTGATTACAGTAGCTTTATAGCAAGTTTTGAAATCAAATAGTGTAAGTTCTCCAACTTTGCTCTTTTGCAAAATTGTCTTGGCTGTTCTAGGTTATTTTCAGTTCCATATAAATTTTAGCATCTTGTTTTTCCATGAAATCTGAAAATATTTTACTTTTATTTGGTGTGTTAGACGCTTCACAGTTCATGTAACTACCTACATAGTTGGTTAAATCTACCATCTTGCTATTTGCTTTCTACTTGTTCTGTCAGTTCTTGGTTCATTTTTCTTTCTCTGTCTTCTCTTTGAGCTTAAAAAGAAAATTCCTGGACTTCCCTGGTGGCGCAGTGGTTGGGAGTCCGCCTACCGATGCAGGGGACGCGGGTTCGTGCCCTGGTCCGGGAAGATCCCACATGCCACAGAGTGGCTGGGCCCGTGAGCCATGGCCGCTGAGCCTGCGCGTCTGGAGCCTGTGCTCCGCAGTGGGAGAGGCCACAGCAATGAGAGGCCCGCGTACCGCAAAAAAAAAAAAAAAAAAAAAAAAAAAAAATCCATTTTATCCACGCTTTGCTTATTAGCCATAGGTCTTTGTTTTACTTTTTCGTGGTGGTTCTAAGGCTTACAGTGTTGGTTTTAATGTATCCTAGTCTGCTTTCCAATAATAATAAACACTTCATGTTCGGAGCAATAACCTTGCAAGAGCGCAGTCCCCGTTCACACCACCTGCCCTTTGTGTTATTGTTGTCATGCATTTTATGTCCATACATTCTATAGATCCTACAATACAGTTATCATTATTGCTTTAAATAGTCAATTATCTTTTAAATCTTATTTTTAACTTTATTTTTGCTGTTGACACTACACAGAGAACTACCAATTATCTTTTTAAGAGACTAAAAGATCTTTCCTGCTCACCAGCATATGTGCCAAGTTCGACATTCTTCATTTGTGTAGCTCCAAATTTTCACCTGCAGCACATTCCTCTAACAGAAGAATCTCCCTTAACAGTTTATGGTGCAGGTCTGTGAATTTTTTCAGTGTTTATCTAAAAAATTTTCACTTTATTTTCTGGAAAGTACTTTTTTGGGGGTAAATAATTCTATGTTAACAGGGTCCGCCACCCCTGCCTTGTTCTTAAAGATGCATCTTCACCGTTCTCTAGCTCTTGTAGTCTGTACAAGTCTGTTGTCATTCCTGCCCCTGTTCTCTGTACCTATTGTGTCTTCTCTGGCTGCTTGTAAGATTACTGCTTTACCGTTGGCTTTCAGCAATTTGGTTATGAAGTGCTTTACTGTGCTTTTCATTTAGTCTTGCTTTTAGGTTTATTGAAAGAATTTATCATATTGAGAAATTTGCAGCCATTTCATTCTTTCTTTTTTTTTGCAGCCACTATTTCTTAAATACTTTGTCTCTGTCTCTGTCTCTCTGTTTCTCTCTGTCTCTGTCTCTCTCCCTATCTATATGTAAGTAGATACACACACACATCTCCTATTAGTTCTCTGGAGAAGCTTAATACAGGGTAGGAAGAAGTACTTTGCATTATACGTCGTTCTGTACTTTTTAAATTCCTTATAGGTTAAATTAACATTGAATTAATTTAAAATTTCAATTTTAAAATGAAAATTAAGTTATGTTGTACACCAGAAACTGATATAATATTGTATATCAGCTATATCTCAAAAACGTAAATTAAATTATTTTTCAATTCTTTCAAATTGAAAAAAAGTTTTGAAAATTATGTAGCTATCTCCCATTTTAAGTAGCAGCAGGATCCGTTTGCCCTCAAGTAGATGGCTCTGAACTGGTTCATGGGGTGTTCGTGATGTATCTTTTGAGAAAAGTGGAGGGGGAGTGACTCCATGGTCAGAACGATGGCACAAATACTGGGCTAAACCAGTTGGGTCGCCAGAAATCAAAGCACCTGGCCTGCAACCAATTTCTCCTGCGCGTGTAATTTGTTACTGCGTGAATTTCCAAGAAAGGCTGGCGATCCGCAGTGTCCCTCGCTCTTCTGGGGCACTTTTTCTTAGGACAGTGGTGACATCTGCAGGGGCGCAAGGGCTCCCTGGAACACACGTTGTGAAGCAGCACTCGGGGGCATTTTCCGCACCACTGACGGAAGCTGTGACATCGCCGCAACACGCTCCCGCGAGCGGCTCAGACCTCTGGCGCCGGGACCTTCGCCTCTGGTCACAGTCGGCAGCCAGGCTCTCCGAGCTCTCACCCCACCTCAAGTGGGCGCTAGAGCGCCTGGCTGCTGACGGGAGCTGAAGGAGCTCATTTCCAGAATCATCCACGTAAAACATCTCTCTTCGGACCATGGCACTGCCGCTCCTGCTGTGCTGTCCCCTCTCTGTTGGGTGGAGCACTGCCGTCCCCCCAGAAGCCTGCGCAGATCCGTTGTGCTCCGCCGGGCGGTCTGGTAAACGGAGGCCCCGGTGCTGACGGGCCGTTTCCAAAAGCAGGTTGCATTCTCTTTGAAAGGCAATAAAATCCATGCAACAAGCACCCCTTTCACTTCAGCTGCTAGAAAATCCCTCAGCTTCTCTGTGCCTCCTGGAATCCCTTCTTCTCTCTGCTCCTCTGAAAGAGCTCCATTCTGCCTTTCTTCCCTGCGGGCTCCCTTCACTTCGGAAAAGAAGAAACTCTTTCAGGGAAAGGTGGGTTAGGCATCCTTCCAGTGCCGCTATTTGTGTCTTGCCTCCAATCAAGGCCCTTCCAGCAGGAGAATGGGCACAGGTGGGAGCCGTGACCCACCTCCCTCCACAGGCCCTCCATCCATCCCACCAGCTAGCTGGTCACCAATCCCACAGCCCTTGGCATCCCTCCCCGTGCCGTCCAGGGACCCATGTCCCTCCCCGTGCCATTCAGGGGCCTGCGTCCCCTCCCCGTGCCTTCCAGGGACCCTGCGTCCCCTCCCCGTGCCTTCCAGGGACACTGCGTCCCCTCCCTGTGCCGTCCAGGGGCCTGTGTCCTTCCCTGAGCCATCCAGGGGACCATGTCCCTCCCTGTGCCATCTCCATGCCAAGCCCACTCCAAAGAAGACCGTGCCGGGGAAGCCTCTAGGCTGTAAACGTCCTGGCCCGCCGTCTCTGCTGGCCCTCCTCAGAGGCACAGGGTGTTGACTTTGACGAAGCCCTTCCTGTCATCACGGCCTGTGATTTGCAGACCTGCCCTGCTTTCTCCTCCCAGCAACCGATCACCTTACAGGAGCCGGGCCTGCAGGGTCACGCCTGGTGGCCTCCACCTACTTCCTGTTTCCTCTGGGGTCCCAGCCCTGCCTCCCTCCCTTTCTTTTTTTTTGCTTTCCTTTGGAAAAATAAATCAGGTAATGCGTCTGGAAAAGACGTCTCCAGCTGGGTGTCTTCAGCAGACTTTCCCACGGGCCACGCTGCTCCCTGTGGACGGGCCACGTGAATGCTGACCCCGAGCGTGTTACGGTGGGCAGCCCTCCAATCAGCAGCGACTAGACCCCCGTGGGAGCAAGGGCAGCCCCCGGGGGAGTGAGGGTGAGCCGGTCCCAGCCCAGGCTGTGACCCCAGGTGTCCTGTGCACCGCTTCAGGACCATGTCAGGTGAGTGGCAGGTGACTTCCTGGGGTTCAGGCCAAAGTCAGATGCAGCCCGGCTGCCTTGCACGGTCTGGACCTCGGGGCCTCTGTCACTTGCCCGCTCTGATCCTGGTGTTAGGGGAGGATTGCATCCCCCCAGGTTCAGGTGAAGCCCTAGCTCACAGTACCTCAGCACGTGACCTTCTTTGCAAATAAGGTCTTGCCAATGCAATTAGTTAAGATGAGGTCAGAGTTGAGTTGGGTGGACCCTAATTTATTATGATCGTGTCCCTATAAAAAAGAGAAATTTGGACACAGACACTCAAGCAGGGAGAGCACAGTGTGAACACTGGCGTCATGATGCCCCCAGCCAGAGACCTTCCAGGTGTCGAGGGGGGGACCAGAACCCTCCCTGGAGCCTCGGGCAGCCCTGCGCCCTGACTTCCGGCCTCAGGGCCGTGAAAGGATGAAGTGCAGCTGTTGGAGCCGGTACACGGTCCGTGGCACTTTGTTACAGCAGCTCGAGGAAACGACCACACTTGCAACTTACGACTTTCTCTGGGTGGAAGTGTCCTCCTTTGTAAAATGGGAACGGCCTTGGGTCATTGTGGGGATTAAATGAGATCAAAGAGTGAAGTGAAGCACTGGGCACACTGACGCACAAGAACTGCAGTTACCGGAGGCGCGCAGGCGAACGCAGAGGAGGCTGCACACTCACGGAGCTGAGGCGGGATTAAAGGCAGCCGCGAGGAATCATCAGTTCAAGGGTCAAGAATGATTCTGAAGCATGATTCACCTCCATGTTTTCTCACAGGAAGACATGGCTGCAGAGGGATGTGTTGACAGGTGTCTGGGTCATTCTCTGTCATGGGGAACACTAAGGAATTCATAATTACTGGAAATTACAGGAGAGAAAACACATTTGGAGATTCCTGAGAAATTAAAATATTGACAATTTGAAGATGGTTCATGAAGTTGCTGTAATCAAAGGCAACCGCGTTGACGAGGCAGGTGGGGAGGTCAGGCCACCTTGGCTGCCTTCCTTAGGGTTGACGGTGACGTGTGTGCCTGTTGGGAGGTCAGCCCAAGGGACGCTGGTCTTGAAGCTCCAGATGAAGTTCCCGGGACGGCTCGTGCCCTGCCTGCCTCAGTTTACCCACCGGCGTGAGGAGCAGACGGGGTGGGCGGGGCCCAGCGTCCCATCCTGACGTGAGGGGCCCTGAGAGGCGGGTGAATGGCTGCTACGTGTTCAGGGGGGCTGCTCCCCAAGCTGGTGAGAGCAGAGGTGCAACGACACCAATGTGGTCGAAATGCAGGCCAGAGCCCACCAAGGCCTTCACGTTTCAAGTCCAACCCGTGTGCACTTGGGTCTCGGGAAAACGGCGTCCGGATTCAAGAGGGAACAGAGGGGACGTGGGATGGAGGAGCTTCCTGGCTCACCCTCCTCAGAGCCCGGGGCAGAGCAGGCGCCCAGCGGCGAGCTCGGCCGCCGTCCTCCCCTGCGGTGGCGGAGTTTCAGCAAACATGCCGCAAAGGATTAAAGCCAGACTTGGGCGCACACAGGTGATAGTTCCAGTTAAGGCCAGGTTCTCAACCACAATTCCAGATCCCGGCGTGCCAGGAGGGACAGTGCTCCTTTGGCCCAGGCAGCCTTTCCCTCGGCACAACCAGACTCTCAGGTCAGCATTTTAATACGAGCAAAGGTGAACTGAAGACGCTCTCCAGAGCCTTCCCGAGCATTAGTGGATGGTAGGGGCCCTGGGTTAACGGGCCAGCCCCGCACAGGGCAGAGCAGGGCCAGACCTCAGACGCCGCTGCTTCGTGCGTGGAGCTCCAGGCTCCGTGGGGATTGCACTGTGAGACCCCCTTCCTGCCATGACTCTGGGTTCCGCCCCCTCTGGCGGGTTTGCTCTTCTGTCCGCTGTCCCTGTGCTGGGCCTGCAGGGAGCCCTGGGGCCTCTCTGAGCAAAAATGTGGTGAGGCTGCGAGCCCAGGCGGGGTTCTGCCGAAATCCAGGGCGAGGTCAAGGGGGCGAACACTTCCTATGACGTCCAGCGGGCCATCCCCCAGGGGGGTTCCCCTTCCTCGCAGGCCGGGCCCCCTGCGTCTGCAGCTCCAGCTTCTTCTACCTTTGCCTCCGTGAACGCCCTCCACTCGGTTCACCTGGCCGCCCCCTGTCCTTACCGTGCTCATTGTCTGCATCTGCGCGTGTGCAGGTGACTCTGCTCCCAGGACGCTGTTCACTCGTGCTCTGTGGGTCCAACCCTGCTGACCTCAAGAGCATCTCCCGATGCCCGGTGGGGACCAGAGCTGGCCAAGGGCAGAGTCCAGCTGCCCCGGGTCCCTGGCCTCCCAGACACCTGCTGCCCTGGGCCGCCTCCCCCGGTGGGCAGGGCTCCTCCCCCGGGGCCCAGCACAGCGCCTGGCAGCGGTGGACGCCGCCGGGTGGGCGTTTCCTGACAGCGCAGGGAGTGAAGGCCCACGCGGAGGACAGAGGCCCTGCACCTCCGTCACACGTATCCTTAGTGGACGGAGCTGCCAGAGGCTGGGGCGGGGGAGGATGGGGGCGCCCCTGCAGGTGCCCCGGGACCCTCACACCCAGGTCATCTTGTGCCGCTCAGGCCTCTGGGCTGGTGATTGGCGGGGTGGGGAGGGGGTTCCCTTGGAACGCCCCTGCTTCCTGAGGTCGGGGCAGCAGGTTGGAAAGGAAGGGCTGCTGACGCCGAGCAGGGCCAGGGCGCACCGCGCCCCCCGCCACCGAGATCTGGCAGCCGGTCCTCCGAGCAGCCTCCGTTTTCTGCCTTCCTGAGGCCACTTTGCTCCTGAGACCTCAGGGGAGGAGCTCGGGCCGGAGAGCAAGTGAGGCCCAGAGAGGCCGTGCGGGGCCTTGACAGTCGGGTGGAGGAGGGGCGGGCAGTGGGCCAGGCCCGGGCCCAGACCAGGGACACCCCGTGCCCACCAGTGGGACACACGGGCTTGGTCAGGCCTTGCCGGGCCAGACTCAAGCTGAGGGCCGTGCTCCCCGAAGCAGGCGGGACGCCGTCCGCACTGGGCGGGGGCCCAAGGCGAGAGTCAGGCCCAGAGCAGTCTCCGCGGTCTGCTCCTGGTGCCGCCTTGAGCCTCGAGAGCCACCGCAGGCACACCCGCCCTGGCAGGTGCTGGAGACGCGAGCCCTGCGCGCATCCCGGCCTGGGAGGAGCAACGGGCCAGGACGATGCTGTGTTGGCCGCAAAGTTTGCCGCGGATACCGAAGGGGAAATCACGAAATGAAAATAAACGTGGCTGAAGCCCCCAGGTCCTTGAGGGCGGCCGAGAAGACAGCAGAAATCACAGCCGCAATGACGCTCCTCTGTGCACATGGGTGCACGTGCCGGCTGCACACCAGGGGCTTCCTCAGACCTTTGCGCCTGGAACGTGGGAGGTTCTGATTTCCACGTGACCGACGCCAGAAGAAGCGCTCCTGGCCCAGAGGAGCCTCAGAAAGAGGTGCCGTGAGGCCCTGCTGGTCCTCCCCATGCCTCCGCACCACGCTGTGTCTGTCCCTCCCTCTGGCCCTCCCCATGCCTCCGCACCACGCTGTGTCTGTCCCTCCCTCTGGAGCCCCCGCCCACCAGCCCTCTCCTTCCTGGGAACTGGGGGTGTGTTGGCAACAGTGAAGCCATGGATCACGGATCCACGCTGCAGATGCTCCAGGCGGAGGGACAGCCTGGAACCCATGAAGGCCCCTGGCGCTTGGCCACTGGCCACTCACACCCTCTGCAGCTCCACGCAGCGCCTCTACCACAGCTGGAAGAGCCCAGCTGACTGTCAAGGGCCCTTGCTCCAGGGGTCACCCTAAAGAGAGCTGAGAGCCACCCGACGGCCAGGGGCTCGCACGCCCAGCCTGGCCCTCCCAGGACTGGGAAGCTGGGCTCAGCAGGTGGGAGCAACGCAGCCTCCAGCTTCGAGGCCCCAGGTCCCTTCGGCCTCCAGTCCCCCCACCCCCACTCACCCAGGGCAGGCGTCCACAGCCCGGGAACCTGAGCCTCCGCCTTCCCGCCTACCGGACAGGGTGCCCCCAAGCTGCCCCTGGTAGGCCTCGGAGCCCCGAGCTGCAGGCCTGGACACGGGACGCTGTGGAGCCTTCCTGCGTCCGGCCTGCTGTGAGCACGGCCAGCAGGTCCCACCGAGCGCTCTTCCCTCCCAGGCGCCTATAACCCTGTGCAGACTCGTGAGGCCTGCAGGGGCGGGTCAAGTCCTGTCCAGTGAGGACCGAGGCTGGGGGAGACCCTCGGGCCCCGGGGCTGCAGACGGAGCCTGCTACTGTGTCCCGAGGAAGTGCAGGGGTCCTTCCCAGAGGGTGTTGCCCCAGGGCAGGGGCAGAGAGAAGGGAGGAGGGGGTGCTGGCCAGACCCCGACTTGGGACTCGGGTGGTGGCTTTGTCGCCTGGGAAAGATGTCAGCCCTGCTCCATCCCATCTGTGTGACGTGGACCGTGGTGAAGGCGAGCCTGGCGCCGGCCCGCAGGACGGGCCTGGTCTGCCACGCAGGGTCCGAGCTCTCGCGCCTCTCCTCCCAGGCCTGCGGTTGTGGAGCCGGGTCGGGACGACACTGACACACGGGTGAGTCCCGCAGAGCGGGGGCAGCGGGCTCGCCAGCGTTAGAGGAACAGGCCAAACTCACAGCCTCTCGGCGACCCCTCTGGGCGTCGTGCGCCAGGCACTGTGGGACTTTTAACAAACAAGGAGAGGGCTGCAAGATGGGGCTGGGTGGCGGCCAGCCTGAGTGACGTCCTTAGGCCGTAGGCCTCCCTGGAGGAGAGGCGGGCGTCTTTGGCACCAGAGGTGCTGGGCCCTCGGCAGGCTGCCCTGTCCTCCAGCAGAGCCCCGGGGACGGGGTCTCTTGGGGGGTCTTGCTACCAGTGACGAGGGTCATCTGTGCCTTTCGATGCCTGAGACGTGGGGGGAACACAGGGGGACAGAGCAGAGTCTGTGAGCCCCGGGCCTCCCGCCAGATGCCCCCTGCCGCTCCCCTCTCTGGGCACCGACTGGCGGTCAGGCCAGCGTGGATGACCTTCCAGGGGACAGTGATGCTCCGGTGGGGGCTAACCCCGGCTCGGGGACCCGTGCCCCGCGGTCTCCCGTGGCTTGTCCGTCCTCACCCGCCAGCCGCCCCAGCGCTGCTTAAGGAGGAGATGGGCTCTGGGCGTCTGTCACCAGACGCCGTCCCTCTTCTGCGGATTCAGGCACACGCCCCCTCCCCGCACCGCGCTCACGGTCGGTGTGCGTTCCTGTCCAGCTCCCGGTGACGAGGGTCCTGCTCTCCCCTTGCGGAAACCCCCCAACCCCACACGGCCTCCCAGAGGCTGCCGGCTGCTCCAGCGCAGGCGGGTGCCTGGCGGGGCCGCTGGTTCTGCGGAGGCTCGTCACCGCCGCACCCCTCCCTCCTCTGCCTGCAGGTCAGCTTGGCAGCCGCAGGCCTGGGGCCGCTCCAGAGGGCGGGGGAGGGGTGGAGCCGGCAGGGTGGGATGCGGAGGGGCCCAGGGGTCAGTGACCCCCACAGGTGCCGGGGGCGGTCCCGGCCCTCCTGAGAGAGGGGAGCGCAGCGCAGGTGTGCTCGGCTCCCACAGGATGAGCGGGTCCCGGGGAACAGACAGCTGCCTGACGTGTGAGGCTCAAATCAGATACTTGCAGAACATTCAGCCTTGATCAGCGCTTGTACGGAAAGCCGCTGTGCCTTACTGTGTGTGGCGTCCCTCCCGGGGGTCCCGGGGGCCGGGCCTGGGGGGAGCAGCCCCGTCACTGGGGAAGGCCCACATCCTGTCCTCCCTTCCTGCCTGTAAACCCATCTATGCCCAGCCGTCTGGCAGGTTTGCGGCTCAGCGGGCAGTGCCACGCCCCTGCCTCACCCACCCCGCAGGAGATGGTGGCGACCCCGCAAGGCACAGAGGCCGCCGCCCAGAGTCCCTCCACTCTGGCATTCGGGCCACGGGGCCTCCATCCTCTGCCTCGTCTTCACAGGCACAAATGTCCAGCCTGACCCCAGACCTCGGCCCCTGCATCTCATGCCACCAGTGCTCAGGAAGCTTTGTTTTCCTCAAGGAAACAACAGGTCAGAGGAAAACCGTGGTTTTGTGCCAACACGTCAATGATGTGGACTCACCACGGCCGGAGCTGAAGACCGTCCCCCTCCCTCCGACATCTTTGATGCTGAAACACTGCTGGGCTTCGTCAAGAAGAACAATCGCTCCCAGATGACTTCTTCTGGGCAACCGTGTAGGTTGTGCGTAAGGGCGCGTATGGGTAGCTATGGATACGCTTGTGTTCACGCCCATTGCGCTTCAGAAACAAAGAGAAAAACGCCTTTACAATACTGTTTTCAGTGCTCAGACATAGCGGAAAGTTATTGTTATGGTTATCGTGTTTTCCGCAGTTATCACCTAGCGTGCATCTGAATCTATTTAATAATTAATATAATGGGGTTCTCTCATGTGCGGCATCTATAACAGTGATGATGGTGGTGGCTGTGTCTAAAGGCCACCACGGCCAGCACGGTGCTGCGGATGAAGGGCTTCTCACTGGGGACGAAACGAGATCCCTTCTCCTCAGGTTCTGTGCCACGGAGATGGCGTGCGGCCACAGGGCAACAGTGCACCTCATACCGGGGATTAGCCGTGACTGTGAGTAACAGCGGCTATGACGGGGCTTGCCAAGACAAACACTGCAGGGATTATCAGACTTTTTGTTCAAGAGCAAAACCTGATTACCAGATGGGCCGAGGAGGAAACGGCTCTGCCCGCCCGGCCCTGGTCACCGTCCACCCCACAGCGACATGTCTGGAATGGACCTCTCGTTTCTCCTGGGGCAAGGTCACCGTTTACCAGGCACAGGATGCCCCTGGGTGGACCCTCACTCCTCAGGGCCATGTGACCTTCAGGCGTCACATTCCCCAAAGAAGAGAAGCGAAGGGCACAGGGGCCTCAGGCTCACGCTCACACGCCCCCCACCCCAGCTCAAAGCAGCGGTCCCACTCTTTCCGAAGGGAGGGCCGACCAGCTGGGTTCTCTCCAGGGTGATGGAGACCAGGCGCGGGGAGCTCGGCCACCGCAACGAAGTCCACGGGCCAGGGCTCAAAGAGCAGACTTGCACCTCTCACCGTCCAGAGGCTAGGAGCCCAAGGCCAGGGTACCAGCGGGGGTGGTGCTGGCTAGGCCCCTTCCTGGCCTGCAGGCCTGTGCGTCTGGGGGACAGTTCAGCCCAAAGCAGCCGCGCACCAGAGACGCCCTCTGGTCTCATTTGGTTAAGACACGGGCTCCTGTGTCCTGACGCTCTGGCCCAGACAGCGGGAACGGATGTGAAGTCGCCCGAGTCCAGAGGGCGTCCTGCCCACCTCCTGCTCCCCTCCTCCTGGCTGGGGGCTGCGACCAGCTCCCAGGCCTGAAAACCAATTTATGTGCACAGTGGAAGGTTCAGGGGGGCCTTTATTTTGGTCAGAGTGGAAGACAAAGCCCACGAGGATCAGGGGAGGCACAGGGCGGGAGCAGGGTGGACGCAAACCCTGTGTGAACTTCCCTCCACCCTGCAGCCAACCGCCGCTCCCCTGCCCCCGCCGGATCCTGCAAACCAGGCTTAATTCCAAAGAGCACCTTGGCTCCTGGCGCCCAATTGCGGCAGAACGAGGTGTTGCTGAGGCCAGAGGCCCCGGGAGCGCACGGGCGTCACCCGAGAATCAGGGGCGCGTCCCCGTCGCACACCCGAGAATCAGGGGCGCGTCCCCGTCGCACACCCGAGAATCAGGGGCGCGTCCCCGTCGCACACCCGAGAATCAGGGGCGCGTCCCCGTCGCACACCCGAGAATCAGGGGCGCGTCCCCGTCGCACACCCGAGAATCAGGGGCGCGTCCCCGTCGCACACTCACTCACTCAGCACCTGCCGTGGAGCGCTCGGGGCAACGTCTCCTGCGGCGTGGAGGCCGGCTCTGCCCGGGCGTCTGGCATCTTGCGTAGGCTTCTCAGCATCCTTTTCACACCTCGCTCAGGTTGCTTTCAGAATAAAGTTCCAGGAGTTGATGAGAAATTACAGCGCAGGCAAACTCCAGACACCAAGCGGGGACATCCATGAGGACATGACTATCCTCCTTTTTATGTCATAAAATCTCAACCCCCAGTACACCATTGTTGTTAAAGCTAAGAGTCGTCACCTCTGGAGCTACTGGGTTCATTTTACCTCTGGGGTGCCCTCCTCTGAGCGAGAGGGAGGCCCGGGGAGCCAGGTCCCCAGGAGAAGCCCCGGGAGCAAAGGCAACGCTCAGGGCGGCACAAGGGATTCGGAAAAGAAGGCAGCCCAGCATCCAGTGGGGCAGAGAAGCCGAGCAGGCGGTAACCAAGTGCGTTTTCACTGGGATGGTTTGGAGGCAAAGGCTCGTTGAGGAGTCGGGGGCTCACAAAGGAGAGTGTTGCTGAAAGACAGCTGCATCAGAACAACAGTTTACAAAGAAATGCAGTCGCAGTTGCAGTAGCCACGGCAGCTCCGACCTGAGAAAGCAGCAGTGTGCACCTGTGACTTCCCGTCCACCGTGCAGTCGCCAGGAGCCCTCGTGGACGGCCAAGGCCCAGGCTTTGATGCAGCCCCCCTTGCTGGCGCCTTCGGCAGCTCCAGGGCTCCTTAGAACAGCTGAGCCCACATCGTGGTGCAGAAGAGGCAGAATGTAAGGAGGTGTAGAGGAGGCCTGGCGTGGACCTGAAAGCACAGACGTCCGGCTGAGAAGGGCTTCGCCGCCAGCCATGACCCGTGACCAGGGAGCAGCCGCTGTGCCCTGGGAGCTGTGCGTGTCCGGCTGAGAAGGGCTTCGCCACCAGCCGTGACCCGTGACCAGGGAGCAGCCGCTGTGCCCCGGGAGCTGTGCGTGTCCGGTGCTGGGAGAACGTGAGAAGCACAGCACGAGCTTTGGGCGGCCACTACCAGGCAGGCTGTGCACCCATCGACCCGGACAGGCGTGCGGTCCACACCCGGCAGGCAATTCCACCAGCACCGAGCAGGGCTCGGACGGCTGTAAACCCGCCAGGTCAGAATGGGCAGTAAGAGTTTGAAGACCCTCTTCAAGCTACCTTGAGAAGGAAGCTGGGCTTGCGGGGCACAGGGATTGGTGGTGCCCAGGCTGCAGGAAGCATGTGGCCCTGAGAGCGTCAGGAATGGCCAGTGGTGTCCACTCAGGGCTGTCCTCCTACCAGGAGCCTGGGGCACGCTCTGGTCTCAGGCCTCTCACCTGCATTCTGAATTCCTGTCTGACCTGAGACTTGACCAGACCCTGGGCACACGTGACCTCAGGTGACCTGGGTGGCAGCTCCCCCTGCTCCCTTTGGGGACAGTGACTTCAGGAAGGAAGACAGCCAGGTGCAGACCCCACGTTGCGCGGTAACAGTCTTACTATCTGACAACTGGGTGTGGCAGCAGGTGGGTGATCATAAGGGTTTTGATCTTTTAATTTTCAAATGCATTTGAGCATTTATATGCATCTAAGGTAGGAAACTTGTGATTTTAAGAAAATTCTTAGGGGTTAGCTAATTAAATTTTAATCATGTTTAAATATTTAAGACCATGATTCTTAACTTGGGGGGATTTTTGCCCCCATCCCCAGGGAATGTTTGGTGATGTCCAGGGACGTTTTTTATTGTCACAAGGAGGGGTTGCTCCTGGCATCTGGGGGGGGGCAGGACCGCCCCACAGCAAAGACTTACCGGCTCTGCATGTTGACAGTACTGCAGCTGAGAAACTGATTTAAGGGAATTCGCTTTATTAAATCAAGCCATTTATAAACATTGTTTAATGACTTAAGAAGATTTTGTTGGTGAGATTTACGAGTTTTCCTTATTAGGTGTTTGAAGTACCCAAGGAAATCAGATATGTCAAACTTATGATGATGGTCTGAAGTGTAACCTCTGAAGACATTTAGTCAATCAACTGGTATAAAATATTTATTTAAATTTAATCTAAAAAATTTATAGCTGAGTATTAAACAAAGAACCAGAGAAGAGGGATACTTTTAATCTTAATACAAAAGTACTATATTCATAAGTAAAATGAAGTGTATGAGTTAGACTTACAGTGCTTTAATTTTGCACCGTTGATGAGTTAGTGTTTCCTGAAATATATAAACAGCCTCTGTGAGAGAACGGGCAGCAGCCTGGGGAGGACACTCCTTCACGGCCGGTCTGTGCAGCTCGGGCACCAGGAAGCACAGTGCACCGGGGCCTCTGAAAGTCCCAGCGGCTGGCGCACAGAGCAGGTGTCCAGCGACGGGATCACTCCTGAGCCCGGGGTGCTGAAGGAGACAGCGGCTCCAGCGGGGTGCAGGCACTGGGCAGTGATGCCCTCTGCGAAAGCAGGGAGGCGTCCCGAGAACCGAGCGGGGTGAGGTCTGGTTCTCCCTAGTCCTGTGACCACCGGCCCCACCCAGAGACGGGGCCCCTGCTGCCTCGCATGGCTGACACCAGGCATTGTTGTCCTGATTTCAGTGCTGGGACACCAGGCCCACAGTCATCCAAAATCAACCAGCTGTGGAAGTAGCTGGCTCACGGGTGCAGATCTGGCTCCGTTTCCGAATTCCGCTCCCCCCGCCAGGCTGTGTAAGAGTGGAGGGTGGGGGTCAGAGGTCAACCACGACGGCTGCCCTGGCCAGGTCAGGAAAGAGTGGGCTCTTCCGTGAGCCTTAGGACAGACGCCACACGGCCACTGCTGGCCGTTCATCCTCACTACTGACCACCGCAGCCTCAGGGTCACAGGCAGCCCCGCGAAAACGAGCTCACCACCTTCCACCGAGTCATCCGCCGATTCCAGCTCTACCGCGATCAGTGGTACTTGCCGTCACGTGCTCCGTCCCAGCGGGGACCCGGGAGCATCCTGAACCACCGCACGCCACCGCCGATAGGAGAGGACGGAACAGGACCAGGGAGGGGCGGGAAGACTGTGGACGGCTGAGCACGAAGAAAGAGGCAGCAGAAAGAACACGGGGTGTGAGCCCTGTGACAGCACCTCACCCCCCGATGTGCAGGCTCCCCGCCCACAGAGCAGAGCCGGCCTTCCGGCTGCACTCCTGCGCCGCCCTCTCTCCTCTGGCCTCTTCCGCCGCGAGACGCGTGAACAAGGCTCTCAAAGGAGCGCCAGCTGTGGGGCTTCTTCCTCCTGCAGGGAAGCTACCTGCAGCTCCACTCACGCCCGCAGTCCTGGGCTAGGCAATTGGATCCTGAGAATGAGTCATGGTGACGTTGTTTAGTAACTCTCTGGTTTGCAGGAAACACTGAGGAAGTATGTGGAACAGTAAATGGAGGAAGCCCGGGATTTTCCAGTCCATGTTGTTGCCAGTAACCATCATTAATTCATCATCAGACGGAGAGAGACCCAGTAGTGATGCTGGCAACTGGCAGCACGAAGGTGCCTGTAACTAGCGCACACGTTCCCAGGGGATCTGGACACACGGCAGTGGCCTGGGACCGGGGGAACGAGACCCAACATGTTTCAGAACACGGCCCTGATGTCTGTGGCTGCAGCCTCCAAGCCCACCCCCACAAAGGTGAGGGGCAGACGGGGCCCAAAGCAGCAGGAGTCTGAGGCCCTCCAGGACCTGAGTCCTGCCTGAAGCTCCGTGCGCTGCCGGGTGACAGCCCAGCCCTAGCAACCCTGGACACAGCCTGCGGGCGGCCCCGCCGAGCCGCGAGCAGACGCCTGGGCCGCGGCCCCGGGAAGCCCTCGGAGACAGCAACACCCATGCACGGTGAGCCGCCTGCAGGCCGCGTGCTCACTCCAGAAGCACTGGCTTCTCCCTTGGGTCGGCCTGGGCCACCGCACATTCCTTTACTCATCCTCCCAGCCCCTGGCACCTGGTTCATTCTTCTTAACACCTTCAGTGACTGAGAAGCAGAGTCACTGCTCTGTGAACGGACACCTGGGCCCTGGCGGGGCGAGAGGGGTCCCTGCTGCCATGGCGGGTAAAACAGACAGGCTGCTCCTGGATGGGTCCTTGCAACGCGGAGGCCAGGACCCTAGAACCGAATCTGACCTCAGGTACTGGAAGAGGGAGCGTTTGAAGCCCCCGCGGCAGGGAGAGCCTTGCCGACTTTTCTGAATGTCTGACATTTCGCTCAGCTCCTGGGCACCTTGCTGCACAGATAAGGGAGGTTCAAAAGTGTTTTGGTCATCGTTGGACCAAAGAAATGACTTTCCAAAAACAGTATTCTGAAAGATGCTCATCTGAACATCTAACTTTATAAATGCTTATTTAAGAAAATCTCGTTATTTTAGTCACTTCAGCTAAACAACGGCCTATTAGGTGCCAATAACACGCCTGGAACTGAGCCTCTGTTTGGGGTCAGAGGAGGCGTAAGATGAGCTGCATTCCCTTTAGGAGTGTGTGTTCTAGGGCGGAGGTGTGCGGGGGCGGGGGTGTGAGCATGTGAATGTGAACCAGGTGGGACTGGCGGGACCAGGTGGGCTTGGCCTTGGGGAGTGGGTGTTGAGTGGCCGGCGTAGCTGTGGCAGATGTGGTTCTGTCGGGCTGCTGGGAGAGGTTCATGCAGACAGAAATGGGCAATAGAGGTAACTAGCAGGAAATAGTGTCTAGAGGACAGTGACAGCAAAGGGCTGAGTGATCTGTTGTCCCCTCACCAAATGCCAGATGACAGCTGCTGCAGGGTGTGCGGAACGGGACCAGATGTGGGGAGCCGGCCAGGGCATCAGGTCCCAGAGGAGCATCTCAGAGTTCAGGTTGGACTCAGGCTTTGCCTCAAGTCGCAGGTGCTTGGCCAGACAAATGAGACCCGCAGGATGGGGATATAAGGCAGGCCCAGCTCAGATGCTGCAGGAGCACAGGCTTATCCCCGACGCCTCACACTGGGAAATTAGACACCAGACCCAGACCCGCCCCTCCATTCCGAGGGGGCGCTTCCACATGGGGGCCTGGCGTCTAGAGGGCCCAGGGGTGACTCCTGCCAGAGGGTTAGGAACACAGAACCAGCAGCTACAAGCCAGGGGCTGGAATAAGGCACATCTGGGTTGGCGCCCCAGTCCTGCTATGGGAGGCTTGTCTCCCTTCTTTCTTGCACGTAAACTTAAGATCTACCTCAAAGGAGTGGGACGTTCGGTGAGTAACGTGCACAGCCATGGTAATACAGAGCCAGGCTCACTCCGCTCTGAGGGTGGCTGCCTCCGGCATGGTCCCTGCACTCCTTTTCAGAACGCCGGTGCCACCCCAGGCGTTTCCACATCAGGCCAGTTCAGGCTCTGATCCTCGTTTGCCCCAGGGAGGGGCACAGCTCACAGGGGCCACTAAGAGGCAAGTGGGGTGCTCCGGGGAGCTCAGGCCCTGAGAATCCTCCCAACGTGGGAGAGCTGCATGTGACGGGAGGCCAGGTGGAGCGTTTGTGGTGTTGAGGTCAGACCAGGCTGACCTCCAATATCAGCTCCCTCGCCTCAGCAGGTGGCCCAGGCTGGCAAGGTGCCTAACCTCCTGTGATTCAGCTCTTCAGACCACAGGGTGTTGCAGCAGCACTTTGGGAGAGACTGTATCACACAGGGCAGCTTCACTTCAATTCCACTGCTCACCTGCCACGTGTACTTGTGCGTTGGCCTGTCTGAACTCAAGTTTCACCTCTGAAATGGAAACTATAGATAAGATCTTTGCCATAGGGTTACAGGAGGATTCGATGAGGTAGTCCATGTAATGTGTTTAACATAGAACCTAATGTAAATGCTCAAAATGTTGTTGACGGTGATGATGGTGGTGATGGTGGTGATGGTGGTGATGGTGGTGATGGTGGTGGTGATGATGGTGATGGTGATGGTGGTGGTGATGGTGATGGTGACGGTGATGGTGATGGTGATGGTGGTGATGGTGATGATGGTGATGGTGGTGGTGGTGATGGTGATGGTGGTGATGGTGATGATGGTGGTGGTGATGGTGGTGATGGTGGTGGTGATGGTGGTGGTGATGGTGATGGTGGTGATGATGGTGATGGTGATGATGGTGATGGTGATGGTGGTGATGATGGTGATGATGATGGTGATGGTGATGGTGATGATGGTGGTGATGGTGGTGATGGTGATGGTGGTGATGATGGTGATGATAATGGTGATGGTGATGATGGTGGTGATGATGGTGATGATGATGGTGGTGGTGAAGACAACATACAGGTCTTTAGTTGCTGTCCTGTAGCCAGCTCCTTTCATACGTGTTCTCTCCTGTTCCTCTGTGACGCCCAGCAGCCCTTGCTGGTGGCCCTCTGGGACCTCGCCTGTTGTGGACACCCCTCTAGTGTCCTGTGTGCCCCTCCCCCAGTAGAGTTGTGCTCGCCGAGAGTCATGTGTGCTGTTCGTCCCAAGCCAGTCTATGCCTGTGGTAATTATGTGAGTTAACCGTTACGTGTCAGACACTTAGGAGGCACTAAATATTTTTTGAATTAACAAACTACACAAAACATTGCTTTACATACGAGTGTAAAAAGAAAAGAGAATTGTTTCTGTGAAAGCTAATAGGAACGACCTTTTAAACGTGAGTGTGTAAAAGCAATTGTCAAATCAGATGTGGATGAGGCGCCGTAAGCCAGGGGGTTCCCAGCACCGGCTGCTCCTGGAGGGCCCCGCGCCCCCATCCCGCTTAGTGAAAGTGAGTCCCGTCAGCCACGGCTGTGGTGGTTTGCACACAGAAGACATGTGGGGCTCCAATAACACAAGTGCTGACTCACCCTTGACAGATTTGAAAAGCAGCATTTTGTTTTCAGAAAAATTAAAACATTATGTGATGTGTGTCAGCATTTCCATAACCTTAAACAGACTTTTTCAACCAACAGGACAACTCCCTGCCCCATGTTGGACAAACCACCCTCCCCCATATCAATAGACTAGAATCAGATCCCAGCAGAAAAGGCAGCTGCTGCAGGTGGCACGACGTGGCCAGGGGCTGCTCCTGGGGTGCTGCAGGCAGGCCAGTGACACGGCCACTGGAGCAGAGCCGCCACAGAGCGAGTCATTTCCTGACCCCTGACCGTGGGGCGGACGGCGTGTCCTGGGAGCACCTCCAGCCGCGTGTCGGCGGCTCTTCCTCTTCGCTGAATCTCTGGAAAATGCCGTCTTCCTCCTTCCCAGGCACCGTCCTGGGAACAGCCTGCTGGAGAGGAGCCGCCGCCTGGCCAGTGACCCCTGGTGACAGATTAAACAGACGTGGAGAAACTAGCGGGAAAGTAAACTTCCTGGGCCCGGCCTCAGCCTCCCACGCCTTCCCCTTCCTCTCTCCCCACCCCCGTCCCCAGTGCCCAGCAGCGTCACTGTCCATGATGGGCCCCCCCGGCCCAGCAGTGCCGGTGAGGACCCTATGGCCGCTGTTTCCCAGCAAGGCCTGGGCTCCACAGCCGCCCTCAAACCTGCTTCTCCGCTGAACTCTCCCAGCCTCGGTCTCCGTGTCTGCACACAGGGCTGTGGGTCCCTCCCCTGAGGCCTGCCCATCGGAGATGACACACAGGCCGTGAGCTGGTGAGCGCAGCTCCCTCGGGCCGCAGCTCTGCAACACTGTCCGCACCATCGCTAGCCTGGAAAGCCACGAAGGCCGCTTTCCTCTGTGAAAACCACCACGAGCCTCTCACTTCCTATAAATTCCCTATCTTAACTCTCATACGCGGCCTCAGAGAGACACGGGCTCAGCATCGCTGGACCAAAGAAAAGGGTGATGGGTCTGGAATTTGAACCCAACTCTAGCTTTAGGCATTTCCGTAACCGTCACCAGCTGAAGTAAGAGTTGAGGAGGGCCTTTTGCTTTTATATATTTATTTTCAATTGAGGCATAATAGATACACAGCATAGCTTCAAGTGCACAATGTAATGATTCGACGCTGTGGACATTGTGAAATGATCGCTGCTATCCGTCTCCTGGACGTGACCCTCTCATCTTTACGCTCGATGGATTTCCATGAAGCTGTCGCACTGGCACACGGCAGCCCGGGCATCCTCACGGGCCCAGCCCAGACCCCCGGGGACTGAGCCAGGCGGAAGCACGCTAGCTTGTCCGAAAAGGCACTCCACGGGTAGGGGGCCGTCCACCTATCCTGGCCGCCCTGCCCCCGCGAAGCCTTTCCGGCCATGAGGGGTCGTCTGTCCCCCTTTTCTCTGATGCTGAGGGAGCATTCCCAGGAGGGGGAGTCATCCATGTGGCTATAAATTTGACATTGCAGCAGAAAGTTGGAGTTGGAAGCCGTGACCCATGAAATTAGACGCTCTCAGATGAGAGCCCTGCGCCCTGACTCGTGTGGGACTGCTCTTCCCAGGGCCTGAGGGAACGCAGGCTGCGGACACCAAGCTTTTCCTTTTGGTCCCCTCCCCGGCCCCAGCGGTAACTGATGGAATCAGGCCCCTCGTCTTGTCTCTGAGGTGTGCAGGCCCACCGTAGGTCAGCTGCACACACATTCTCTGAACGCGTGTCCGTGAAACCCTAGACTCCGTGGGAGACAGTAGGGCTCCTATGACAGGAGCGGTTCCTCACTCTCCAGTACAATGACCCCAAACACACATTCATTCACGACTAATTTATGCAACACCACCTCCACCCGCCTGCCCTGGGGGAGGCGCACAGTTGGCGATGCTCACATGCAGACGGCAAAGGCGTGGTCCCTGCGCGGCAGCCCTACGGATCCGAGACTGCCCAACGTCCACTTACCCGCCGTGTGCAGTTCACAACGCTGAATTGACTCTCATGTTTTTTTAAATTGCCTTTTTATTAGCAATTTGTATTTTTGCTTGTGTGATTTACCTGTATACATAATTTGCCTACTTTTCTAAAATTGAAGTATAATCAATTTACCATATTGTGTTAGTTTCAGGTGTACAGCAAAGTGATTGAGATATATATAGACACACACACATATATATATGCTTTTTCAGTTTCTTTTCCATTATAGTTTATTACAAGATATGGAATACAGTTCCCCATGCTATACAGTAAATCCTTGTTGCTTATCTATTTTATGTATAGTAGTGTGTATACGTTAATCCCAAATTCCTAATTTATCCCTCCCAGCCCCACCCCTTTGGTAAACATAAGTTTGTTTTCTATGTCTGTGAGTCTGTTTCTCTTTTATCAGTTCGTATGTATCATTTTTTCTAGATTCCACATATGAGTGATACCATGTGATATTTGTCTTTTTCTGACTTACTTCACTTAGTACGACAACCTCTAGGTCCATCCATGTTGCTGCAATTGGCATGATTCCGTTCTTTTTTTATGGCTGAATAGTATTCAGCCATATATATGTACCACCTCTTCTTATCCATCCACCTGTTGATGGACACTTAGGCTACTTCCATGTCTTGGTTATTGAATTGATTCAATCTATTTTATGTACAGTAGTGTGTATATGTTAATCCCAAATTAACCAGGCATGACAGACCTTGACGCAGAGGTCTGTCATAAAATACTGGGCAGAGCTGCCTGACAAAAAATCATGCAAAAGTCAGCTGATTCAAAGACACGAGAGAGCAAAACTTTGCAGATAACGTTTGCTTTCATGATTTATGTACATGAACATCAAAGTGATGGGTGGCGTTTTCAGTGTTCATCCGTATATGCGTCCTTCTCTGGACCAGGACAAAGGTTTTTGATGACACCTACAACTCTGATAACACAAGCTAGAAAACTAGGGGGGAAAAATAGGAATTTTATTCAACCCATGCTAGGTTACTTCAAGAAGGATCTAATTTCAGGTCTGGCGACATATTGTGACATTCTTGTTGACCTCATGGCAAAGCAGTTCCTTTTCTGGATCTGTGTTTGAATAGAAATGTCAATGATCTTTTAAAGTATTTTGTTGGCAGTGTTCTCATCCTGGCAGTTGGGGAATTCCAGCAAAAATAACAAAATGTTTGCCTTGTGTTCAATGTTTACCAAAGCCAAACTCACAATTTTAAAATCCCAAGTTCATTTTCTTCTTAAACTAGGAAATGGTGTAATTTAGTTTAAACCAAGAAATACTGAGTTTGTGCCCAGTCTTCTGGCACTGTTGCTGTGGCGTAAAGTGGTTAAGAAATGAGGTCTTAAGATGATGGGCCTAGAATTTAATAGGAGGATGGAAATAGGCACACATTCGAAGACACCACCACACCTGGCGAGTCGTGACCAGCCATGAGGAAACAGCCCTTCAGAGGCTGCACACGTTAGAGATGGAGTCAGCTGATTCTGTGCCTCTGGACCTTCCAAAGGCAGAATCAATGAGACAACAGACACTGAGGAAAATACGGAGAAGCATACTACTTTTTTTTTTTTTTTTTTTTTTTTTTGCGGTACGCGGGCCTCTCACCACTGTGGCCTCTCCCGTTGCGGAGCACAGGCTCCGGACGCGCAGGCTCAGCGGCCATGGCTCACGGGCCCAGCCGCTCCGCGGCATGTGGGATCTTCCCGGACCGGGGCACGAACCCGTGTCCCCTGCATCGGCAGGCGGACTCTCAACCACTGCGCCACCAGGGAAGCCCAAAGCATCCTACTTTGAGAGCACTCCAGACTGGAGTCCACATTCCTTGAATATGTACGTCATACAAACACACATTCAACAGCCCTGATACTCCAAGCACAAAACAGCGGAAACAAAAGTGTCCTTCAGTGGTTCGCTTCTAAACCAGATCAATGCTTCTAATCGCAGAAGAGATTTCCTTACAGCACGTAGATCTACACGCACATGTGCACACACGCACACAGGCCTTGCTGGCGGCCACAGGGGTCCCTCCCCTGGCCCTGCTCCTCATGTGCACACACACTTTGGTGTCTAGAAACTCCTCATATGCCCAACATGCCCTGGCATTAACTCCATTTTCCTGCAGACCTCAGGGGCTCCGAACCCGACAGCTCGCGGTGGACATGAGGTCCCCGCGGGGCTGTGATCGCACCAGCGCCTCTGTCCCTCCAGCCGCCAGCCCGGGACAGAGGCTGGGGTTTCATACGAGCCCAGAGCGCCTGGCTCAGCACTTGTTCCAATTAAATGTCCAGTGAACGCACGTGAGCGTCTGGGCTGTTGCTCTGCCACTCGCTGGCCAAGTGACAAGGCGTTAGTGACCATCAAGGGTGAGACTCTGGCCACACAATCTTCCGGAATCTGCCCACAGTCTGGCCAGGTAGATCTCACCTCCCGGCCCAGAGAGGTATACACTTGTCACATGGAGGCCACAGCTGAATTGGCTTCCCTTCGCCTCCCCCAAACGACTGGGCCTCACGAAGTCGCGTCTGCCTCACGGTGATGAGAAGAAGATAACACACATACGCAACATTTCCTTATAAAGTGCAAACTGTAGACAAGTGTCAGCTGCCTGGCTGTTCCCAGGCACAGAGCGCCGACTCTGCGGAACAATCGCTCGCGTGTCTGCGTAAGCGTCATGCCCTTATGATACCAGCCTGCGCCAGGGCTCCGCATGGCTGGGGAACCCCAGGGTTTGTCTGTCCCGGGACGTGGTGGGGACTTGGTGAGCAGTGCCATCCACCCTGCCCTGGTCCCCAAGCAGGACCACCCCTGCTGGCCTGTGCAGAGAGGTCGGAATGCAACCCACCCCTCGGGCGTGCAGGCACACACGTGCACAAATGTGCCCACACGGCTGCATGCTCTCTTGCTCCATACTCTGCCCTGTTATCTCATCTCAGCGAGTACTCAGTGTTTTCACCAGGATTTGGAGTTTAAAATACCATGGACTGGCTTGTTACGACTTGGAGAGCATCTTATGTTGAGGGGCCCGCCGAGGACCGGCTGTGAAACGTGGGCTATGCCACGGAGATGGCATTCCAGTGCTGCTTCTGTCTAGTGAGATGTAGTTTAAGTCCTGGGTTTTATGCTTTTTGTTTGTGTTCTGAAAATCCTTTCTTTCCTGTTCATTCGGAGGAGTAGAGAAAAGGGGGTGATTTTCAGGGGTTAAGAATTGGTTCCCATTATAATTTCAAGCGGTCCGCACCCTGGGCTCCAGAAGGTGATAATTAGGGGGCAGCCGCCGGTTCCTGGCACTCTCCAGCTGCCCAGGCTCTTGCCGCGATTCGCAGGCCCCCCGCGTCAGGCAACGCTACTCTCCCAGATCGCTATCATCTCCAGCCCTCGCTGTGGACCAGGCAGAGGCTTTGTCTCAACCCGCAGGGACTGACCTGGCTAACTCCTCCCGGAGCAAACCGCTGTTACTTTCCAAACTCAGCATAAATACTCACAAGGAAGGTGAGCAAGGGACGCGCGGCCAGGCCAGGATCTCACAACAGTCTCGGCTGCCCACGTCTGCTCCGACGGCACCAGGTCGACAGGCAAGCTCTTGGTGTGGACGCACATCCAACGACACTGAACCCGCAGGGCCTCACTTTTGAGACAGGGCTGCTGACGGCTTATTCAGGCTGACATCTGGGAGACAAGATTTAATTGCAATTAACATTCAGCCACAGAAGGAAGAAATGAAAAGACCAGGAAGGAAGGTAAGGCCTCTGACTGAATTCCAGAATATCCACTTTCCTTACTGTCCACAGTCAGAGATCGAGATGAGCTCAAAGCAAGGCTTTTTCGTTAATTAAATGAGAAGCGTCTATTTTTGTGGCGACAACACGGGATGTTTACTTAAAAGGGCTTATACCGGGCGGGCTCTGCTCCCTATTAGCTGTGCCTCCTTCGATGTGTCATTTAATCTCTGGGGACCAGTTTGCCTGTGTGTAAACAGAGTGCAGACGCACCTCACCTACGTGACTAGCAGGCCGTTGAGGACACCAGATGGGCTCGCGCTCAGATGCACAGCTTCCTCACAATGTGCTCATTTGGGAAACTGGGCAGTGAAATCCTGCACACGATTGATAACAGCATCAGCAATAAACCGTCAGGCTTAGAAATAAATATTAAGCCATAACACCTCCTAGAGGTCAATATTCCTTATTCCGTTGAGCCCACTGGAAATAAAAGGAATAACACTGGCATTCTTACTTATCACCTGGGTTCAAGAATCCTCAATTTTGTAAAGTGTTCAGTGGTGGTTTTCAGTACTAAGTTAATAATATACAGAAAATGGAATTTTGAAAATTTACAACACCCAGAAAGACCTAACAGAACACAGTAGCAGCTTCCCTTTTTGTACAAGAAACACTAGCGTGAGTGTGCTGAATGGCATGGTTAAGTCAGTGCTTGAAAGGTCCCAGTAGCTCCTGAGGGGCAGGAAGACACGCTCCACCCAAAGGCCGTTTTTCTCAAGGTTCAAGAAGACGGGAAAGCCCACCATGCTCTGCCCCTTCCTCAGCCAGGTGGATGAGAGGCCAGAGGAACAGGGCGTGTCCGCACAGGAAGCGTGGACCCGCGTTTGTCCTGTCCCATGTTTGCTCTGAGATGACTCACTGAGGAACGTCCTGAAATGTTTCAGTCTTATCCCCGCTGACAGCAAGCCACGCTGACACGCACCCCCCGCCCACAAAGCTGGGCCCTTTTTGTGCCACGGCCCCCCATCCAGGTCCCACCACGAGGTGTGTCAGGCGCCTTGCCAACCTCATCTCGCTCTATGTTTCCCTTTCTTCCCACAGTAAAATAGCCTTATCGCTCTTTTCCTAGTAAGTAAAATTAAAAATATTTTCGTGTAAAGATTCTAACAAAACTTTAGGTATTAAAAGGAAAGGAAATCATCAGAAACCCTCAATCCTGCAGTAACCATCACTTATGCATCTGTACACAGAAACACACACTGTTATGTAAATAAGATAGTATCACAGGTGAAGTTTCTATCATGGCGGAACTTTTTTTCCCAAAAAGCCTGTTTTTGGCATCTTGTCTTTCTCCTTCAACCTCCCCACCCCCACACCAGACCGTCAGTATAAGCCATGGGGGCGTGTCTTCCAGATTTTCTCCTTGTTCCAATGAGAAGCACACGTGTTCATGTACACGTATGCAACTGCAAGTGTATCATTGTTGAAAAGATTGAATAACATCATGTAATTTTACCTCGTCGTTGTTTTTCTCACTTAAGAATATGTTCCACGTCAGCTGGTGCCAATCTCATCATTTTCACAACAGCTACAAAATAGTCCACGACATGGCCGTACCACGACCAATGAGCTTCAACTCTGTTTCCTTTGCGGGGAGAGGGCGTTGCAAAGAGGGCGGTAAGCATCCTCGTAGGCCTGCTTTCCGCACACGTGTCCTCCCATGTGGAACGCAGAGCGTGAATTCCTGGGTGGGCGGAGATTTTCTTCTTCACTAGGTGGTACCAGATGCCCTTCCCCAAAGGCTGTAACTATTCACATTTCTACCACCTCCTCCCCAGCAGTGACTATCACTCTTTTTAATTGATGTCTGTGGATTGATATCTCCCGGTTCCTTCAATTAGCGTTTTCTGAATCTCACTAATGTTCTTCTAGATTTGTCTTTCCGTTAATCACTGTTCATATCCTTTCTTTCTGTTGGGTTATCTTTAGCTAATCAATTTGTTAAATCTCTCCACAGATTATACCTTATTGTAGGTTAGCCCTTTTTCTCCCGTAACTTTGCAAATATCTTCTCGTGTTCGCCGGTTGACTTCGATTAAGGTATCTTCATCTCTTCTCTGTAGGAAGTTACCATCTGACACGGAAACTCTCCCGACCCCTAGGTTGTACAGAAGGCCTTCTAAGTATTCTTCTAAAAGGTTTGTTGCATTTTTACAGTTGTCTTTACTCCATGGCATTTATTAAATTAGTCTTTCACCATTGCATTGACAGTGTGGCTTTGCCATGCATGAAATGCCCATCTCTCTTGGGATCTGTCTCTGGGCTCTTTGTTGTGTCTCACAGGCCTGTGTGTCCGCGTGTCCTGGTGTAGCTCGGGACGTGGAGACCCCGGGGAGGTTTCCCTCCACCCCCAGGTGTCCCAGGGTGCTCAGATTCCGTAGCCTGTAGGTGGCTCTCAGACCCACACGCCCCAGCTGGGACAGCCTAACTTCTCCTTTGATTTTCCAAACAAAACCATGAAGTCGACTTAGATACCCTGTTTCAGAGACGACGGAACTAAGACTCCGGGAGTTAGAAGAAGCCCAGGGCTCCCGGGCACCCTTGTTTTCGACCCCACCTCCCCGCTTTGGGTTGTGTGCCTGTGTGTGTCTCACTGAGTCCTGACTCTCAGGTCCAGCTCAAGAGAAGGGTGATCTCCCGCCCAGACCCGGAGGCCTCCCCACTGCCCCTGCTCCCTTCCGCATGCCCTACAGCACAGGACAGTCTCTGACCTGCTCCCCGCAGTGAGACCCACGGCTCTGCAGGGCTGCACTGGCAAGGGACCTGGGACAGTCACCTTGCAGCAGGCCTGGGGGATGCAGCGGGGTCTCTCTGGGGTGCGCTGGGGACCCCGGTGGACCGGGCCCCCCATCCCGGCCCTGAGAAGGTTCTGAAGTACTGCCAGCTACTGGCTTTGGGCTGGCAGACTTTCCCCGAGAAAAGCTCTCCACACAGACCCGCCCTGGACCCCACATGCCTCCTGCTGGCGGCTGGCCCACTGCTGCAGGGTCAGCGGACCCGCTGCACGGGTGTGGGCAAACCCGCTTGTCAGGCAGAGAACTTGCCGCGAGGCGGTTTGTGAAATAAAAGTTGCCCTAAACCTGCAGGCGGGGTCCTGATGCACTCAATGCCCTGCCGGCTCTTCTCTCAAAACCTGTTACCTGGTCTTTAAGTTGCTGACAAATGACACATAACCTGGCCGGTGACTTCCTTTGTTAGGGATTCTCTTTCCGCCACCTGGTTTCCGATCTGCTCCCTGCACCGCAGGTGGAATCATCCTAGTGTCTTCGGGACCCCACTCCAGCGCGGCCACTATTGTTTTTGAAGTTGTAGGCAAGTCACCTCTTCTGGGGTCTGTTTCTCTTTGTTAAATGAGACAAATACCAATTACTAATATCTTACTGTGGGCCGTGTTCCCAAACTGCTCACGGGAGCCCATCTGTACCTTTCCTGACGGTAACTTAAATTCAACAATTACTCTGTGTACATTGGTTCACGTCTGTCTCTCCCATTGTACTTTAGCTCCAGGAAGGAAGGAGCTGTTTGTCCGACCCCGACCTTTCCAACACCTGGGAAAGTCTGGGCACCTGGAAAGGCCCTAGTCTCTGAATCAGCCGCTGAATCCAGGAAGGCAGGACCGCGGGCAGCCCCGGGCATGGTGAGCGCGGCGTCCTGGCAGCCCTGCCCTCTCTGTGCTTCTGCGCTTGGCTTCCAAAGGGAGTGGGTTCCATGGGATGTTGTGGGAAACAACCTTCTCTCCCATTAAATTGTCCCAGACCTAACTGTCCCAGGAGGGCAGCGCCACGCAGGGCGGAGGCCCAGATGCAGCGTGGGCGTCCCCGCAGGTCCCGAGCTCCCTCCACAAGGCTTTGGGCTCAGGCTGTTAGTCTTAGTAGAAAAAACATAACATCCTGTCACCAAAGAAAACAGTCGATCAGAGGAGTTTCAGGACCTCCTCAGGGCAGAGGGACCAGAGCCACATGGGTCAAGTCTCCTGAAATCCCAGGTGACAAGGGAGGCACGAGGGTGGCCACCCAGGAAGCTCCCGCCTCATGTCCGAGGCTCCCTCTGGCTCACCTGAGAGTTCTCGAGGCCCCGCCCACCACCCAAAGTGTGAGCTTCCGAACGCGAGGGGCAGGTGACTTCCTGATGAACCACCAGCACGGACGTCCCCTGACGGGCTGCCCCAGGAGCTGAGTGACCAGCACGGACGTCCCCTGACGGGCTACCCCGGATGCTGAACCCGGCGGGGCTGTGACCACCACTGCAGCTGCAGACACACAGTTTCCACAGACAAAGTTTCAAGGCCTGTTTTGTTTCCCTGCACAGGAACCATTGCGCAGAGGGCCTGAGTCATATGCTGATTACATCAAAGAGTGTTTGTCCTGGTTTGCAGCCTGTTTGGGTTAAAACCAAGATAAACTGCAACTTGGCTAAAGAGACTCACAAACACGCCAGTTTCAGTCACTTCTGCTGCGGAATGTGTGGCGCATTCAGGCCCGGCGCACCGGCCCATCCTGTCCTTATTCAGCAAATTGCTGATGGAAAAAGCAAGCTGCTGGGTGCTGGGCACTGGTCTCCACGTGTTCTCACGGTGGGAGGGCGTCCCCGCGCCTGTGAGCTCAATGCCGCCACGGTGCCTCCTGCTTCCCTCCCACCCCCGGGAGCCAGGCGCGTGGCCTGGAGGGGGGCACGTGGCGGTTCCCCGACTCCCACCCCCAGGCGGCTGTGGGACCAGCAAGTCCCCGGGAAGTTAGCCCCGAGCGTGTGAAGCCTGTGCACGGCGAGGCCTGACTCAGTGCCTGGTGCCCCAGTTGACATCACCTGCTCGTCCAGCTGGCGCTCGAGCTCTGGGCCTGCTGGCAGGACTCACCTCCCTGCCCTCGTGGGGCCGAGGCCTCCACCCACCCTCTTGCTGTCAGCGGGGACGGCCTGCCGTTCCTGGCCGCGTGGCCCTGTCCACGGCTGCAGCCGCCGGCCAGGGGAGACGCGGGTCTTACAGGGTGGGAGGGAGTGGGTCAGGCCCTCCCGGTGCGTCTCCCTATTTTTGGGTCCGCTAATTTGGACCCCAATCACCTGCAAATCCATTCCCAGCAGCACCTGGACGGCATTTGAGTCTCAGGCCATCAAAACTTGCCCCTCACACGGTGTAAGAAGCCCCTTCAGAGGCTCACCTCTTCCGGGGTCTGTTTCTCTTTGTTAAATGAGACAAATACCAATCACTGATATCTTAATGTGTGCCATGGGTCCCTGGCACAGTTCAGGGGTTCAGTCACGGCCCCCAGGAAGCGTAGACGCAGGAGGGGAAGGGAGGCGTTAAGCTCCCACCCCCGGGGCAGGACCTGGGGGCCGGGCACGCTCCTCCCACACCCCATGGCCCGGCATCATGGCTTTTCTTCAGACGTTTGCCCCTTCATCTGTTCAACGGTCACTGCAGCGGTAACTCACAAGGGCCCCCAGGCGGGCCCTGCTCTGGGAATTACGGAGGCTGCGGGTTAGAACCACCGGGCAGATGTCCTCACGGCTGGGGGCTGTGTTCTCCAGGGGACTGGGGCCCTGGGACAAACTGGAGAAACGTGCAGCCTGAGGGGACAGGAGCAGAGGACAAGCAGGAACCGGAGGGGACGGGAAGGCGAAGGCCCTGGACGCTGAGGAGATGGGGTGCCAATCCCGCACCCTCGCCGAGCTCCCCCATCCAGAGCTCAGTGCCACGTGGGGCGGCGTCCCGTGGGCTCCGGCACAGGCGCCTGGAGGCTGGGGCTGCGAGCGGTGTGCAAGGGTCAGGAGGGGATCCTGCAGGAGTGAGCTTGACGGGTGGCCATCCCCAGCTGGGGATTCTCTGAGTGTCTGAAGATCAGAGCTCTGAGAAATGGCTCTAACAAGGTGAGGAGGACGGAGGGGTCCACCACATACAGAGACGCTGCCCACGCCCCCGTCTGCAAAGTGAGCCCCCGCTCACCTCCGTCCCAGCCCAGCGCCGCCACCTCCCCTTCCATGCGAGGGAATGACACACGCTCTTCCTTAGAGGACATTTCCAAGGTCACATGGGCCATCCCTCCAAATTCTCCACTCTTTCTACCACAGCCCCACAGTCCTCGTTGAGAACTCTCCCTGAAGAAGCTCTTTCCATTTCTGGAGACTGATAGCTAGAAAGTTCTTGTGGTTTCTGTCTGCAGGTCTTGGTTATACCTCTTGGGACGCTACAAAAGAAATGTAATTCCTCTCTCACACGGGAGCCTTTAAAATTTGAGAATCCCTAGTGTTGAGCGTCACAGATAAACCAACATCCATGGAGAATCTGATTTGTGCAAATGCTGGAGGGACCAGAAAGAGTAAGGCATCATCCCCTCAATTCCAAGACTCTCGGAGCAGAGCCCGTGGCCTTTAGATGCACTGATGATTGGGAATAATAATAAGAGTGATGATGGATAGGTAGTTGATAGATGAATAGATAAATAGATACACAAAGAGATAAGTAGTTTATAGATGATAGATAGATAGATAGATATAGGTGATATATAGGTCGATATAGATGACTGATAAGTAGATATAGATGATAGGTAGATAGATATAGATAGATATAGATGATATATAGGTAGATACAGATGATTGATAGGTAGATATAGATGATAGGTAGATAGATAGATAGAGTTAGATAGATAGAGATGATAGATAGGTAGATATAGATGATAGATAGATGATAAATAGATACATTGATAGATAGGTGGTAGATGTATCCACAGATGATGGATGGATAGATGATGATGGTGGATAGATAGGTACACAGGCAGATGATAGATAAATAGAAAATTGAGAATTATGATTGATGGATGACAGATGATTGATAGATGATAGGTAGATAAACGGATAATAGACACAGATGGGCTTTGTTTGAAAACAACGCTGAAGGGTTAAAGGAGGTCGTGTCAGGTCTATCGTAGCCCATTTGTGCTACTGGCAGCAGTGTCAGGGGGGCTCTCCTGGGCTCCTGTAGCTGCCCACCTCTGGGTCACGTGGCCTTCCGCACTGGCTCCCGGCCCTCCTAAGACCTTGGCAAGTAATTCCTCACTTAAGGGATTCTCTTCAAATATCCAGGTTTACTTTTGTTTCTCTGATTTTCACAGCAAAGGGAGAGAGTATTTGAAAGAGGGTGTTGACAGCAAGGTCAGATGCTACTGAGGGTTGAGAAGAGCCACTGGGTTTGGCAACAGGAGGCGTCTGGGACTTTAGCCAGAGTGGTTTCAGTGGTGGCGAGAGGTGTAGACGGAGGTGCTGCTGTGGGTCGGGGGGAAGAAGAGGCTGGGCGGGGACAGGCCAGCCCTTCAGACGTGTTTTACGTTGTCTTCTGTGAAGTGGAGGAAGGAGGTGGGGATGTGATCAGAGGAAAGCTTCTGGCCTGTGTTGTCTTGTGTTGTTTTTAGACAGCGGCTTTGGAGCTGGAGTCCGCGGGGCGTGGGGGGCGGGCAGCGGCCTGAGGAGGGTGGAGGCGGAGACGGCTTTGCTCGGGGGCCCCGTGGCCGCCGCGGGAGGTTTGCTGGGGGAGAGGGCGCTGCCTGCTGCTGGCCTGTGCACCGCGTTGAGGCCACCGCGTGGACACCCAAGGGGCGCCGTCCACACGTCAGGCGGAGGGACCGGGGACGCTCGCTCCAGGTCAGCAGGCGGCCTGGGTGGAGTCACCGTCCAGCTCACGGCTCAGGCGGCGCAGCTGACCCCCGGCCTCCAGGCACGAGCTCCCGGCCCCGTCAGAGCAGGACAGGCCTGGAGCTGGGCCCAAGGCAGCGTCCAGAGCCTCCTGGGCCGAGCCACCTCCGTCGGGGCTCCCAGTCGGGCTCCTGGCAGAAGTCTGGGCTAGATCGCCTTTCCTGCAAGCACACCCCCGCCCGCACAAGCTGCTCTGAGAGGCAGCTGAGCAGCCCCGACGGGACGACCTCAGAGCCCGGACACCCTCTGCCCTTGCTCGCGCTCCAGGGCAGCCACCGCTGGTTCCTGCAGCCCCACTCAGGACGCAGGTCCCTGGGCTGAGCCCTCAGCCCCTGAGAAGGGAGGCCGTGGCCTGCAGCTCGCAGCCCTGGAGCCTTGCGGGCTCGTGTCTTGAGACCAGTTCCACGCTCTGCACTGACACGGGGAGGAGGGGCTCACGGCCCGGTCACTCCTTCCTCTGCCCCGCTGTGCGGCTCCGTGGCCCACGCATCCCTGGAGGAGAGTGGGGGACCTCTCCCGCCTTCGCTTTAAAGCCACTGGAGCGTTTATAAGTCACACAGAACGTGTCAGGGCCTGAGAGTCCCACGCGGGCTGCTCCTGGCCGCTCAGGACCCGTGGAAGGCCGTGAGCTGAAGCACAGCCCCAGGGTCTCCGGGGAGGGCCCGCGGCCAAGGTCCTGATCACGATGTGAACTCTGCCCCTCCACGGCCCCGGCAGAGCCCAGCCCTGCCGGGGGCCTGGGGTCACAGGGACCCTCAGCCCACGCAGGAGTCAGAAGTCCTCACTGGGGAAGGTCCTTCCTCAGAGCGAAGGGGCATCGGCCAGCATGCTCTAGCCACTTGGGGTCCCGGCTTAACTCCTGGGACCTCACGGAATGAGTCTGGTCCTTTTCCGTACGAGCTGACCATCTTCAACTTACAAATAGCTATTACATGCTTAGGATGGCTAGTTTACGTGTCCACTTGGCCGGGTCAAACACCCACCTAGATGTTGCTGGGAAGGTATTTTTAGATAAGGTTAACCTTCAGATCAGCCGACTTTGTGTAAGGCAGGCGACCCTCCATAACCAGGGCGGGTCACACCCAAGCAGTTGAAGATGCTGAGAGGAACGACTGAGGTTCCCGAGGATGAAGCGGTCCTGCCGTGAGGAGCCTCTGGACTCGAGCCGTGGCACGTGCTGACCCTGGCCTCCGCCTGCTGCGCCCCCTCCAGACCCCCAGACCCCGTGGTCCTGTGAGCCAGTCTTTACATAAATGTCTCCCTCTGCACACATGCGCCTGTGTTCACCCAGCGAATCATTGTTCATCTTTCATCCGTGATTGTGTCTCAGGACCTATAACGTTGCCCAGCACACAGCAGACCATCAAAACCTTGTCTGGATGTATTTCATTAACAAAAGTCTTTGCCAGCACTATACGACGCATGGGAGACATTTCCCTGTACAGGGAAAACACCGTCCCACCCATGAGAAACGGAGAGCGTCCTCTAGGTGCAGCGGCCACAGCTGAGCCCAGCACCCCAGGAGTTTCCTAGCAGGGAGCAGAGGAGCCTATCACCTCCTTCCCTCAGGACCCTATGCATTTGGTATTTGGCCAAAGACTACATTGGCTTCCCCAAGTTTGCAGCCCGCTGCAGATTGAACCCACTGCTACTCCAGGGCTCACCTCCAGCCAGACTTGGGGGGCAGCACGGGAGGGGGCGATTAGGATGCCCTGGAGCTGCAGGAGGGCATGTGGTGTCGGCAGCGGGTGTGCCGGCCTCTGGGCTCCCGTGAGCACATTCTCCCTACGGCCCTGCGAACGTGGTTTTCTGTCCTGCAAAGATCTTCGCCTCTTCACCTCTCTGGGCGTGATTTTCAGTCTTGACTCTCAGAGGGTTTGGGAAGAGCCGGGGTTTGGTGCGAGGTGACCCTCTGGAGTGACAGCCCGGGCAGGCGGGGCTGGGGGCCGTCTGGGGAGAGACTTCGGTTCAAATCAGTGTCTCCTTAACCCCTCCATGCCCGGGACGGCCAGGTGGAGCCCCAGACCTGGGAGAACAGGGGCAAAGCTGCCGCGGCCTGGGGCGCCCAAGAGAAAACTGAACTGACCAGGGACTGAGTCTGCCCCGAGGGCCATGCCCACTGGCTGGCTCGTCCCTAAAGGCAACGTGTGGGCTCCCGGGGGGCGGACACAGCCTTGGCGTCCGCGGGGATGCCTCCCGTCCCCCAAGCCTCCCTCATGCTCTGAGGCTTCAGCAGCCAGAAGTTATTATGGAGCAAAGAAGAAATCAAGACGTTGAGGAGAAATCCTGCATCTTTTCTACTGAGGTACGTGCTCCCTACACAACGAAGAGCAGAAGTGGGCACATCCGGGGCCTCCCACAAGCCTTCGGGCAGAGCAGGCCCGGGGCCAGTGCCACCCACGGAGAGGTAGGCCCCGCGGAGGCCTGAGCATCTCCCGTCTCCTGCCCAGGACCCAGGCCGCCCGTCCTCTGACCTTGCTCCCTCCGTGCTCCCCTCGGAAAGCCCTCGGTCCGCCGAGCGCCCAGTGCCTCTGCCCATCTTTCCAGAGAACCCAGTTCAAACCCCACCCCATAGCCAGCTACCCTGACCCTGCCCTCCCTGTAATGACCCTCAGAGGCCGCTGTGAGCCCCCCCAGGCCGTGCTGCTGTAATCGAGTCACTTCTCTGAGCCCGCAGGAAGGAGGCCCCTTACGGACAGAGGCCGTCTCGTCCGGGGCTCTTGTCCTGCCAACAGCAGGCCAAGCGCAGGTCGGGGGCCAGGGATCCTAGTCCCTCCCACCACGGGCCAGCCCGTCCACCCACGCTCCCGTCCCACAGCCGCCCTGACGGGACAAACAGAACTGTGGCTGGAGAGGGCGGGGAGACCATGGTGCCTTTTGCTTTCGAGTTCACAAAGGTCTGGTCACTCGAGGATGAGCGTCTTTGTGGAGGTGGACACCGGGGTCACCAGGTGTCCCCAAGCATGGGCTACGGCGTCTGAGGACCAAACACCCAGCAGCTGGGAGGCCAGCGGGCCGTGAGGTCATCCTTCTAGATGAAAGGAAGAGGCGAGGCTGGACCCCTCCAGAGGCTCAGCCTGGGCTCCCCCTTGGCCAAGCTCCCTCAGAAGACATGGGGGAACCACGTGTGTCGCCCTCACCCCTCCTGGCACAGCATCTGAGAACTCGTCCCAGCAGGAGTACGGGGCTGCACCCGCTTGAAACACCAGCCCCGTGCAGGGGCGCCTGAGGGGACCCTGGCCGTGCTCTGCACAGGGAGGGGTCTCTGTGACCTGAGTTCCCAGACCTCGCAGCCCAGGACAGCAGGGTGGGGTCACGGAGTGGCCTTGCCACCTGCGCTCTCGCTCAGCTGCACCGAGTAGCTGTGACGCTTTGCTGTCCCCAGGGGCCCGCCACGGGGGATGCCGCTTCCGGGAACTGCTTTTCAGAAATCCAGCCGGGCGTACGCTGGGAGACCAGCCGTCCACGTTCCCAGGCCTGAGACGGTCCCCCTACCCTCAGGCTGGGTGGCTGCACGACCCCAGCCATCTCATTCACCCCTTCCTTCAGGCCGTGGCTTCTAACGGCGGCAGAGCTGAGCCACAGCTAAGGGCGGGGCCAGGAAACCCCAAAGGACACCCCAGGAGCACTGAAGGGGACCCCTGCACCCAGACCCCCGGCCCTGCTGGTGGGACACTCCCCTTCCCTGCGAGCATCTGCCTCTTGCCTCAGCAAATCCCCTCACACGCACACACACCCATTGCTCCACACACACACTCCCACGCTTGACACAGATGCACCTGCCTCTCCCCTGCCCATCATCTCCCCTCCTGCATCCCCCCAGCATCTCCCCTCCTGCATCCCCCCATCATCTCCCCTCCTGCATCTCTCCACCTGCATCTCCCCTCCTGCATCTCCCCTCCTACATCTCCCCTCCTGCATCCCCCCATCATCTCCCCTCCTGCATCCCCCCATCATCTCCCCTCCTGCATCCCCCCATCATCTCCTCTCCTGCATCTCCCCTCCTGCATCTCCCCTCCTGCATCTCCCCTCCTGCATGGTGAGTGTAGGGTTCATCTCCAGGTCACAGGTGCTCATCTCTTCCCCAGGCTCGAACAACCTCTGGCCTATGAATGGGCCTGTTTGGGGCTGGGGTGAGACAGAGGGGAGCAGAGGGAATTTCGGCGCTGAGCACCCACTGTACTCACTCCTTTTCTGAGCCCCGCCCTCAGCTCTGAGTCTTCGGCTTCGTGCCGGGCCACAAGCAGGGACCACTCGTACTGTCTCTTTCCCGTGGTCCTAGCAGATTAGTGATAATAATGCAACCATGTGAGCTACAGCTGAGCAGCCACTGGAGCCCCCAGAAGGTCAAATGCTGAATGTCAGCCTGGAGGAGAAAGGGCCCCAGGGTCCCAACACTTTCCAGGGACACAGAGTCCAGCCAGGAGTGCCAGCTATGCAGAGTCTTGCAACAAGTGTCACCGAGGGGAGGAAAAAGCACTTCCAAGAAGGCCGGCAGGAGAGGGAATGGGCCAACAGGACAAGGGACAGGACAGCAGGACAGGGGATGGGCCAGCAGGACAGGGGATGGGCCAACAGGACAGGGGATGGACCAACAGGACAAGGGACAGGCCAGCAGGACAGGGGATGGGCCAACAGGTTAGAGGACGGGCCAGCAGGACAGGGGACGGGCCAGCAGGACAGGGGATGGGCCAACAGGTTAGAGGACAGGCCAGCAGGACAGGGGATGGGCCAGCAGGACAGAGGATGGGCCAGCAGGACAGGGGATGGGCCAACAGGTTAGAGGACAGGCCAGCAGGACAGGGGATGGGCCAGCAGGACAGAGGATGGGCCAGCAGGACAGGGGATGGGCCAGCAGGACAGGGGATGGGCCAACAGGACAGGGGATGGGCCAGCAGGACATGGGACGGGCCAGCAGGACAGGGGATGGGCCAGCAGGACAGGGGACGGGCCAGCAGGACACCTGAAGCCTGGCAGTGCTTCAAGAGGAGCTAGAAGAGAACAGGGCATCACTCAGCTTCCCCCCGGTCCCCTCTGTCCACCCACCCATCCCCGTGGAAAGGTCATGATTGGCAGGTCCAGCTGGGGAGGCTGCTGCAGGTCTGGCCCTCCGTGCTGTCCTGACAGATGTTTTAATCTACTGTTTGAAGAACGACTTCTGCACAGCTCTGCTGTTCAAACATCTGTTTCTGTTTAGAATGACGGAGGGTTTCAAATGGTGCTGGCTGTGCCGCCCGGGAATTGTTTAAACGGCGACCTCGTTGCTTACTTTGCATTACAGCCAGGGGAGGATTTACTGCGGGCAGGCTGGACATAATTTTAAGCTCTGTAAAATAGATCATTCATTTCAAAAAAATATGCGAACAGTTTAGCTTCCTAAATACATCCTTTTTGAAAGGCATCCAGGGAGCAAAAAGCTTTCAGAACCGCTCATGTTCTAACCCCTCACAGCCCTTGTAACGGAGCCTCTCTGGCTTTACCTTGTGGCCGTTACACCCACCCTGCCCCGGCTCAACCGTCACACCCAGAGCTCGGAGGGTCCCGCAGCATGACGAGAGCCCAGCACGGCTGCGTGAAGGCTGGGGGGCCCTTCTCCATCCCACAGATCTGACCGTCTTTCTTGCTGGGCTCAGACGGTTGCCCACCTGAGTCTGTTCTTATTTGTCTACACGTCCCCAGAGCTTAGCACCCATGAGATGTGAGACAGACGTTGAAATAATTAGGAATCTCTTTCCGCATAACTTTGAATATGGGAACAGCAAGAGGTGTTTATAGGTAATTCCTGAGCGCACCAGGCAAGGGGATCCTTTTCCTCCATCTATAAACTGGGTGTTTAACCACGTTGGAAAGACGGGAAAAGAAGATCTTTGCCGAGTGGCTCGATATGCTCGGTGCTTCCCCGTCACCATAAAGAAACCGAGGACCTTGATACGGTGTTGGGCCAGCACTGCACACGTCCCTCCTCGGGCATCGTCCCCGACACCCTGCGCTGGGACAACCATTCTGCGGAGGGAAACAAAAGGCCCCGGGAGCCGAGGACCCAGCGGGGCCCCGCCGCTCACAGAGGGGCCTCAGACCCCCTCCCACTGTCCAGGCCCCGGACCACACCGCGCAGGCTGTGGGATTCTAACTCAGATCTGCTTGGCACCAAAGCCCACTCTGTTTCTAGTAAAACCCACCAAAGCTTAGAACACGTAATAAAAACCTGTATATCTGGGCAATGTCTTTGGGGACTGTTCTGAGAAGGAACACGTTTTACTTTTAAATTAGTAGACAATGGATCTTTATCTTCTCAGTTTTCCCACGTATATGAAAAGCTGCAGAAGCAGAGACGCAGTTTCTCTGCCGTGAATGATGGCCTTTGACGGCTGAGCTGCGGGAGGTGGGCTAGCGCCCCGAGGGCCGCCCGGCATGTGCGGCCGTGAGATGCTCACACCGAAACGTTCCATCCTTCCTTTGCCTTCTCCTCCGCCCGCCCTCCTCGTCCCTCCCCCAGGGCAGGTGGACAGCGGTGCGGTGCCTGCCTGGCCGACACCACCCAGTGAGCTCCGCACCGAGCGCGGAACGGAGCGCCCGTTCTTCCACCCCACGCCCCCCGGAGACCGTCCACTCTGCCCAGAGCCCACCCCCTGGCCGGTGGTGACCGGCTCCGCAGAGCGAGCTCGCCTCATCCCCGCAGGCCCCGGGCCCGTCCTGGCTGGCACCTAGGTCCAGCCGCGGATGGGGAGAGTGCCCATCCGCTCCCCGAAGGGCTCAGATGAAAGTACTCAGTCTCTATAGAAAACGAGCACAAGTGTCTGCACTGTGCCTGGGACGACGGCGTCAGGCAACGAGCTGCCCTTCCCGAGGAGACTCGTCAGGGGAAGTGTCCTGGGGGGACACAGGCTGCACCCCTGGGAAGGAACGCTCCCCCAGTTAGTAAAGCGGCTCGAGTTGAGAGGGGGTCCTTCCTGCTTGACAAGCGCTGAGGGCCCAGGGACTGCAGGGGTCTCCCCGTGATCTGGGCCCCGTCCCCAAGGCAGCCGTGCAGGGCAGCCCAGGCCACGAACCAGCAGCGCCTCCACAAGAACCCCCCAGGGGGCCCATGTGGGTCCAGCTCTATTTGTTAGAGATGTGCAGTGCCAAGGACTCCAGTGCGTTCGGTTCACTCAAGCAGAAAATGAAGCTCTTGTGACGAAGGGGCGCCGGAGGCAGTGAGGGAGTGTGAAAACACCAGCAAACTCAGCCGTGTGGTCTGCACGCGGCCTGGGCGAAGCAGGGCACTGAGTCTTTACCTCGGCCACTGAACGGCCAATTCTAGGTGACCAGCTGTGGAGTTTTATTTGTATAAAATACTTAGTGCCCTATAATTAAATTTTTTGATAATTAAAGATATAGCTTTAGTTACATAATTAACTATTAAATATGAAAAAATTGGTATTAATTAACATAATCAACTAATTTGCATTTTTCTATTTTTACTGTATAATTTTGAATATTTAGAAGAAATATATACTCTGAAGCAAAATAATTTTTAACATATTTTGTTTCTTTATATTTAATTTTTTGATGTTTATTTTATGTATTCAGATTTGGACCTTATAAATGCAATTACATTTTTAATCCTAATTTAGATCACTAATGTCAATAGAACATAAATGACGTGAAAATCTTGATTTTGAGCAACATAGTTTTTGCAAAATATACAAAACTGTATGAATTTTGTGCGCCTTTAGTTTGTATAATCCGGGCATTAACAGCCCGTGGACAGAACACCTGAGAGTGCACAACAGTCATTGAATCCAGTTGTCTTTGCTACTTTGCCAGTTTTCATCATATATGTTAAGTATGATCACCTTTGTGTGTGCATTTCTGGTTCTCCACGTGGAAAGACAGAAACGCTTTATCCGACAGCTGGTTGACCCAGTTTATGACTTTCCAGTCCTTACACACGTGCCACTCGGCCTCCGCTCTACTCTGGGCCCACACCCAGGGCAGCCTAGACATTGGAATAAATCTACTTGAAACTTTACTTTTCCTTCCTGGTATCATTCAGTAGCTTAAGAGTCCAAGGAGCCTCTCCCTCTCCAGCTGGAGGAGCCTGAGTCCTCCGGCCCATGTCTGGGAAAGGGGGCCCTTGGTGGACAGGAAACTCTTTCTAAAGCTGGGGGGCGAGGCCGGCTGGCAGCCGCGCTCACAGAGCTTGACTCACACACCTCCCTGCGCTCCTTTCAAGGTGTGTAGAAATCGGGAGTCCGGGTGGACTGAGGCCCAGTGGAGGGTGAGGCTCCCCCAGACCTGGAGGAGGAGGGCCCTGAGCAGGTGGCCGGCAGCTGCAGCTCCAGTCCCCGCACTGCGGCCCCTGGTGCCCGGACAAGCCCCTGTGCCCTCGCCGCCAGTGTGTGCACGGCAAGGGCAAGGCTTACTTGCAGTTTCACAGTTTAGTTAGATAAGCCTCATTCGGATGGAGTCTGTACATGGAAATACAGAGGCGTATGAACCTGAAGCCTAAGTCAAATGCTTCGAAAAGATCCCACGGAGAAAACTCCCCAACAGTTCACACCAGCGCAGGCGTGGATGAGACAGCTGTAGATGATGGAGGGGGGGACAGTCACAAATGTAGATGATGGAGAAGGGGAACAGTCACAAATGTAGATGATGGAGAGGGGAACAGTCACAAATGTAGATGATGGAGGGGGGACAGTCACAAATGTAGATGATGGGGGGAACAGTCACAGCTGTAGATGATGGAGAGGGGGAACAGTCACAAACGTTGATGACGGAGGGGGGACAGTCACAGCTGTAGATGATGGAGGGGGAACAGTCACAAAGGTAGATGATGGAGAGGGGGACAGTCACAAAGGTAGATGATGGAGAGGGGGACAGTCACAGCTGTAGATGATGGAGGGGGACAGTCACAGCTGTAGATGATGGAGGGGGACAGTCACAGCTGTAGATGATGGAGGGGGACAGTCACAGCTGTAGATGATGGAGGGGGACAGTCACAGCTGTAGATGATGGAGGGGACAGTCACAGCTGTAGATGATGGAGGGGGACAGTCACAGCTGTAGATGATGGAGGGGACAGTCACAGCTGTAGATGATGGAGGGGGACAGTCACAGCTGTAGATGATGGAGGGGGACAGTCACAGCTGTAGTTGATGGAGGGGGACAGTCACAGCTGTAGATGATGGAGGGGGACAGTCACAGCTGTAGATGATGGAGGGGACAGTCACAGCTGTAGATGATGGAGGGGGACAGTCACAGCTGTAGATGATGGAGGGGGACAGTCACAGCTGTAGATGATGGAGGGGACAGTCACAGCTGTAGATGATGGAGGGGGACAGTCACAAAGGTAGATGATGGAGGGGGACAGTCACAAAGGTAGATGATGGAGGGGGACAGTCACAAAGGTAGATGATGGAGGGGGACAGTCACAAAGCTGAGTCGTCTGCACGGCGGCAGCTTTTGCTCCGCCCGGGTCCACCTGACCACATTCAAACGACTCCATCTCACCATAAAATGGTCGGATTAAACGGATGGTTGGATGCGGAAATGGCTCAGCGGGTGGGAGGACAGATGGTCGGATGCAGTGATGAGCTGGTAAATGTTTGACAACCTGCTCTCTGAAGAGAAGGGAGGCCTGATGGATAGCGTTCGCCGGAGTGCGTGGTGTCAGGGAACCCGTCACGGCCAGCTTCACGCCCGAGCGTGAGGTCTCTGGGCGAAGAGCTGTATGAGATGCACACGGTGCGCGCGGTCCTCCTGGCGAGCGGGGCAGCCGCTGCAGCCCCCGCCAGTCACAGAAGTGACGGCCGCAGACGTGGATGCACGTTCTTGGGGAGACCCCTTCGCGGCTGCAGGGAAAGGCTGCGGGAAGCCGCTGAAGGAAACCATGGCCCGGCCACATCAGAGCCGCCGGCTCTCCAGCGTCATGTCTCAGCAGGGTCGCAGCTGCCCTCCCGCCAGCGCCTCGTGTTCGGTGAGGACCCCAGGCCGTCTTGACCAGGCACTTTATCCACTCACCCTCGGTCACTCACTAAAGTCCTCCCGTCACCAGGCACCTTTCTTCCAGAACCTCCTGTGTCACCCCTCCCTCCGGCCTGACTTAGACAGCGTCAGGCCCGCCGCCGGAGTCTGAGAACCTGGAGATGCCACGTAGCACCGACGAGGCCACTTTGTAAGTGAGGTTGAGACTTGGAAGCCGTTTGTTTTCTGTTTTTTTTTTTTCTTTGGCTCACTGGGAGCTGTTCTTGATTCCCAGAGATAAGCGGTATGAAAGCGAAACACAGACTTTAGAAATGTCCAGAACTTTTCTGGGGAAAAGCCTGGGCTCTGTTTGCTTTCCTTTTCTTCTTAAAGGAATTTGAAAGAGGAAGAAGGTGCCGCAGGCGCAGGTCCGGCCGGGTGGGAGCAGCGAAGAGGGGGCGTCTGTCTCGGCCGCCCTTCTCCCTGCGTGGGTCTGGAAAGTCTGTGACAGGCCGGGGGAGCTGGCCAAGGGGTGGAGGCCTACGGGGGGCCTCGGGTCCCTCAGCAGCCCAGGCCTTTTGGTGGCAACGGCGCACACGAGGCTGAGCCGCACAGGGAGGCCCTGGAACCCGAAGTCTGCACGTCTGTGGCCCCGAGATAAATGGAGCGGCGGGTCTGGCTGGGACTTGTGGTGGCCAAACGCAAGGCGTGTTGTATACAAGAGGCTGGATCTCACAGTCCTGGCTTCAGATTCCCCCTCGCTGTGATCAATAACGTGTCATATGTAACTAAGACAAACACCGCATAATGGCCCCGTGTTTATGAAGTCAATATATGGCTTGTAGGGAATTCCTTGGCGTTGTTTGTATGCCGTATAAATATTTTAAGATTGTGCCAGTAACAGGAGTTTCTGTGTATATTACACAGAGTTCTCTTTTATCCGGTTTGGAGAAGTCGGTCCAAGGAGCGGATGCATATTGTCCAAACAAACATTTGTTTCCTCCTCCAGCCGGCTGGGTGGACTGCCGTCCCCCCGCTCCCCGGGGAGACGGGCGGCCCCAGCGTCTGTTCACCGGTGGGGAGCCACTGGGCCGGGATCCTGTGGTGTGTGTGTGGTGTGTGGTGTGTCTCATGGTGCGTGGTACTCTCTGCTATGAATGGAACATCTGTGGACGGAATTTCAATTAACAATGAAAAACTTTCAGCCTCCCTCAAGTCCAGCTCCCGGTGCCCGTGTGCTGGTGAAGTCCTACGACCATCTCACAAGGCACACTTCAGCCGCTGAAAGGGGAACGTAAGGCTGACGTCAAGCTTCCCAGATACAAGGAGGAGACGGTCCACGTGCCCGTGAGCCCATCCTGGCCCCTCCTTCTCCAGGCTCGCCGTGCCAGGCGAGGCCTCCCCACGTGTTGGGCTCCTTGGGACACGCTCCTTCCGGAAGCGCTGGGAAAGGCAGGTGCTGGCTGCAAACCCAGACCTGTCATGTCGTTCAAGGGACTGGAATCAGCTTCCAAAGGAAGCCTGGGTCTGGAGCAGGTGGAACCAGCCCAGGAGGAAAAGCAGCCCTGCGGGTCTGTGGACCCCCCACTGGGCAGCACGAGCACCAGGGGGTCCAGCAGCCGCGCCGAGCTGTTCACACGCTGGCGAGGGGCAGGGTGCCCGGGCGGGGTGAGATGGGGAGAGGCAGGGTCTGGCCTTCGGCGGAGGGAGGTGTGAGGAGGCCCCAGAGGAGGAAGAGGGTGGGTGGGTGCGTGGAGGACAGGGGCGTGGAGTCCCTGGGAAAAGGCTGCAGAGGACAGAGGCTGGGAGCAGCCCCCAGGCCCTGTGAGAGCGGCCCACACCCTGGGCTCTGTGGGCGCAGACGGCTCCTCCGCCAGCGTCCTCCCCGGAGGCCCTCGGGGGAGCCTCGCTGCCCTAAGACGCAACATCTCCATTTCCACGCGGCCCGAGAGGCAGCCAGTCTTCATCCTGTTAGAACAGACATGATTTAGGACATAACCGAGAGCCACCTGGGACCAAACAAACGACAGGGCTGAGAGTCAGCATCGCAGTGCAAAGGAGGGCGGCTGCAACCCGCACTCCTCAGGCAGAGATTTGGAAAGAGCTCCCCAAGGTCACGTGCCCGAGCTCCGTCCCCTGGAATGAGCTCACACACCTTGGAGCCCCCCCAAGTGTAGACGCGTTTCCTGAACTTCAGCCCCATTTCTTCCGTCCTATCCCAGACAACGCCTCTTCCTGCCTCCAGCGCATTGACTGGATGGAAACGGGCTGAAAAGAGCAGGGCCGCCTGAGGCGGCTGGACCCAGACGGCAGATGCTGGGCCCTCACCATCACCCACCCGGGCCGCCCCCCCGAGCCCCGTGCCCTCTCACAGGTGAACAGAAGGCAGGAACAGGAGGCAGAGAGCACGAGTCACCCTGAAAAAGAAGCAGATGAGACACGTCAGGCCGGGGACACTCCACCCCTCGCGTGTTCACCCTCGCAGGCGGGGGTCCCTCGTGGGCAGGGCGCTGGCTTTCCTCTAGGACAGGGCCTGCCACCCACTTGCACCATGAACAGGGCAGAGCACGTGCGTGTGGCCCGTCAGCCTGGCCTCAGAGTCAGGCGGTTGTGACAGAGGCTGTAGGTCCGTGAATCCTGAAATACTGACCATCTGGACATTTGTGGGAAAGCCATGCACAGCCACTGTGTTCCTGTGGTTTAGAGGGGGACCTCTAGTCCCTGGGACGCACATGGCCCCAGACTTTCTTCCTGAGCCCGTCCTGGTCCCACACCCAGCGGAGAAGGGCGTGTGCGGGCTGAGACCCCCTGGACGCAGGCCCTGGGCAGCCGCAGCTGCCTCCTCGTCGGCCGGGTTCTGTTCCACCGGTGCCGTCGGTCTGCTCGAGCTTTTCCCCGGGAGCACCTGCACGCACTTCCTGATGCTCAGCCCTCCGGGCAATTGGCTCGTCCGTCGCAACTTGGGCCCTGCTCACCCTCTGTGATCAGGGAGGGTGTCTGCTGCTCAGACAGCGGACGGGAGCTGACAGGTGGTGGACCCCTCTGTCCACTTGCACACAGTAGGCGCTTAATAAACGCCTGGTGCTCAAAAACCCTGCTCCAGCCTCTGCGGTGGGCAGAGCGCCCCCTGGCAGGTGGCACATCCTAGCTTGCGCCCTGAGGCTCCAACAGCCGGGAGGCACCAGGCTGGAGCGCAGAAGCACCTGCTCACGTACCGGCCTCTCAGCGGAAAACCAGGTGAGCACAGGTGTGACTAGACGCAGGCGTCCGGGCCCCCTCCTGACTCAGCAAAACCACACCCCTCCTTCCCTCCCCTGGGGCGGCCCCCACCCACTCCCTGGTGCTCCCCTGGTGCCGTCACCCCACCTCCACCCGGAAAGGCCGATCTGGACCCTGGGGATCTTGGGTCAGATTCTTGGAGGCCCTTCATGCCAGAGAGCTTCTCTACGCCAGGCCTCCGCCCACCGTCCTGCTCGCTGATTAAACCTCCAAGTCCAGCCGTCGTGAGCGACCTGGGCCCTTCCAGGCGGACCTGTCACCCTGGAAGCTTCTGCACTAGAGCTGACTCTCCCTGGCTGTGGGAGGGTGCAGGGAAAGCGAGCCATGGCGGCTGTGAGACCCTAACTCTACGGGTTTCCTGTGAAGCCAGGCACCACGGGGCACTGGGCACAGGGGTACCTGCCCCTCTGCTCCATGTAAGGCTGGGCGTGTGTGCCTGTGCGTGCACGTGTGTCAGTGCACTGTGCGTGTGGACGCACATGTGAGTGTGTGTGCCCCACATGTGCACACGCGGTGCATGTGTTTGCATGTTGGTGCACATGTGCACGCGTATGGACTTGTGTCAGTGCCGCCTGTACAGATGGAGCCGCAATGCTCCTGGAGCCAATGCAGAGAAAAGAAAGGGAGGCCAGGCGAGGGGAAGGGCTCAGCCTGCCGGGCGGCTACTCACAGACCCAAACACCCCAGCGGCCTTTGGATCCAGCCCAGGAATGCCCTGGGCCGTGGGGGAGTGAGGGCTGTGCTGGAGCATCGGAGGCCCTGGGATGGATGGGCAGGAGGACGGCCCTGCTCACAGCACATGGTGTGCAGGACCCCCTCCCAGCAGCCCACCTCAGGGCCTCCCGGTGCACACGTGGGAAGGGTCAACACTCGCTCACGTGTGGCGCCGAGGCCAGGGCACCGGCGGGGACAGCTGGGTGTGTCTTCAGGCCACACGGCCTCTTGGCTCCGTGACCTTGGGCAATGCTGGCAGGTGGGATGTGCAGCCTTTCCAGGCTTTCTGCAAGGATGGGATGAGACGTCCAGCAAGTCGCAGTGCCCACGTGCAGGGCCGGCAGGACCAGCCCCCCGTCTCCTCTGCTCCTCCCGGGGCCCCACCTCCCACCTCCGCACAGATGCGTACTCACACCCGCACGCACCTTCACGCTCGCGCACTGTCGGCCACACCCTCCGAAGACAGGCCACCCGGCATCCGGTAGGAAAGCAGACCGTGTGAGTCCTGCGGCCACACTGGCCTGGAGCCCAGGCACCACAGCCTTTTCTCAGCTCCCTGAGCTGCAGGGGCGAAGCCAGCAGTGCAGATGTGGGCCCAGACCCAGGGCCACTGGGCCCTTCGATGGTCCTTCCATCATCTGGAACCATCCACCGTGTCTCCCTTCAGATCTGCCAGATTGGCTGGAGTCGGAGCTGCCCCTGCTTGAGGTTCTGAGTAACAAAATGCAAACCGGGGTGATGCAGACACGGAACTCCCTGAGGACCGTCCGCCGAGGGGAGAACCAGATGTAAGACGTGCATCTCAGGAAGATTCTTAAACATTTAATGTCATAGAGCCTTCTGAGATGGTGATAAAAAACGGAAGACCCCATCCCTGGAAACTTGGAATTATTCCTCTACCAAACATTAATTTATATTTTTATATTAAACATTAATTTATATTTTTAAATACTTCAATTATTATTATTAATGTAATTATGTATACTCTGCTGCACAATATCAATGTTAATATGCAATTTTAGGCGTCAATGCAATTTAGAGGAAAACCAAGTTCACAGATTGGATGTTTAGACCACGGGGGAGGTGAGTGTTTTTTTTAACAAACTCTGGAGTTATTCTCCAAGTCATGCAGAAAAGTAGGCTCCTGAAGGATTAGCCTTCGGAACGATCTCCTCAGGGATGAGCAGCGGAGTGAACGATTGTGTTGGGGAAGATCTACCCATGGCTGTTTTAACGGGCGGGTGAGCCGGTAGCGCCAGCGGTGCTCTTGCCTCCCCTTCACCCCGCCAGAACCTGATCGGGAGCCCCGTGGGGAGGGGCTCGCGGGGAATCCCACAGGAGGGGATGCGGCCCTGCGCCTCTTCTGAGGCATCGTTAGGCGGGTGAGCAGCTATGGCCCCCACCCTCCCAGTCTCCCCAGCTCAGCACGGCACCTGGACGGAGCATCTTATGCTCCAGGCTCTTACCCAGCAGCTCCCTCCCTCCACGGCACCCCGATCGGGACGTGCCCCCAGGCAGACGTAGTGGCAGCACAGACAGGCGTGAGGACAGCACTGTGGCCACGGCCGTTTGCCCTCGCATCAGCCCTGCACGTGCAGCCACCACCCTGCACTCGGGCCTCTCCCGAGCTGCACATCCCCTCAACTGTCTCTGTGCACGTCGGGGGCAAAAGGGGCGCCACTCACTGCTACCTGCTCCCGGAGACAAGGGTTTGAGTTGTGTTGTGATTTACATGGAGCTGTCCCGGTGGAGGCCAAGATAACCACTTCTGAAGACCTTGCCTCTGACGGTGACAACTGCACACAGAAGTGGTCACAGGCCGGCCTCCACCCAGCCTGGCCAGTATCTGGACCATGTGGGTCTTAAATTAACACCGATTCTCCACAGCACAGCCTATCCCCACGGTGAGGATAGAGAGTAGACACGCTAGTGACCCTACAGCAATGCCACCCGGCCACAAGGGGCTGCGTTCACATTCGTTCATTTGCTTCAAAGCACGTGTGAGTCTGGCCCAACTTGACGATGAGGATGGTCCCAGGGTACAGCCCACCCGCCGACACCAAGCAGTGCTCAGACCCCAGTGCCGCAGCGCGTGTGCTTGGACAGCCCCGCGCGCCGCAATTATCTGCTTACGGACCCGGGATTTCCTGGGACGGCGGCTCCCTGGGGAAGCGTCCTGCCGTGCCACACTGAGTGTCAGGACACGCCACCTGGGAGGCGACAGGAGCAGGCTCCCAAGGGACCTGGGCGTGGGGACCCGGGTGAGCCCTGCCGGACGAGGTCTGGGGAGCTCTGTGAACCGCTCCGAGACCCCCGTGAAATGTGCGTGTGCACACACGTGCCCACATACCTGCGCACATGCACACATGTACCATGTGCCCACGTGCGCACACACACGACTGGGTGTGCATGGCAGGAGCCATTTCTATAGGCAGCCCCCCATGGGCACCCCTGCCAAGGGCCTCTCGTCCTGGGGGAGAGACCCAGCGGTCAGTCCTGGAAGCAGTGCCGTGTGAGCCAGGAAGCCTCCGCCCTCCTCCAGGGGAACCAGCAAGTGGCTTCTCTCAGACCCAGGGGCCGGCGTCCCTGCGCTGGTGACCGAGGACAGAAGGCCCTTCTGGGAAGCGGCCTCGTTCCTGCTACACCAGGGAGGGCGGGGCACAGAGTTTACTCCCGGTTTCTCCTCAGCTGCAAGACCTTTGCTAGAAGTGTCCTGGAGTCGACCTGACAGGAGAGGGCTTCCAGGGGGTCAGGGGCCGCACGGAGGGGCAGCCCGTGCCAGGATCGGGGACGGGTGGGGGGCGCAGGAGGGAGAGTAGAGGCTCCCGCGGGGCGAGGCGTGTGTGCAGGACGGGCTGCCAGGGTGCCAGGGCGTTTGGGTGGCATGCCCCCAAAGCTCTCGGCACCACGGGGCACCCGTGGACAGAGGACACCTCGTGGGAGATGCACAGCCCCAGGGAGGAGGAACGGCTCTTCCGTGGAGGAAATGTGAAAACACCTGTGCGAGGAGCCTGGGCCAGTTGGGAACCGGTCGCATCAGGGACCCATTGTTACTTAAGACACGCAGAGCCATGGAGACCTTCTCCGTTCCATCCAGTACCCGCGGCAGGTTGAATAGCAGCCCCTATGGCCCGCACAGGTCCACGTCCTGTCCCCAGAACCTACGTCACTTTACACGGCGAAGAGGACTTTGCACGTGGGATCAAGGGATGGATCTGGAGACAGGAGATTATCCGGGCTTAGCTGTTGGGCCCTTAGAGAGGGACGCAGGAGGGGCCCAGCCAGGGAGTGCCGGGGGCCCCTGGCAGCTGGGGCAGCAAGGCCATCGCTCTCACCTCCAGAAGCAGCCCTGCCACCGCCCGGATGTTAGCCCAGTGAGGCCGATTCGGGCGTCCAGGGCTGTAAGAGTCCATTTGTGCTGTTTCAAGCCACTACGTTGGTGATTTTCTATCACAGCATCAACAAGGAACAAATACAAACACCTTAGTGCTTTATTTTAATGAACAGGAAAAATTTTTTTTGAAAATCTGTGATAACTTTCATAGGTTCACACTCAGCTTTAGGCCTCTCACCCTACTTTTTCCATAAGATTTTATGTCTTTCAACGACAAATTTCCTATCACGAAGGTTCACGGAAACTTGGCTCCTAGACTCAGGGAAGAATTTCTTTGTTAACCATCTTCAGTCTCTTTTCTTTTATCCAAGAGGTAAACCTGCTTTCAGGGGGTCCCACTTCTTCCCCACGAAGGGGGCTGGTGTTGGTAAAGCAAAGCCGCAGCGGCATTGTTGGGCGAACAGGTGGCTTGACTTGTTTACACTCTACACGTGGCAAACTCGGGGCCCAAAAGCCCTGGGGCAGAATTCTGCACACGCTTCCCGTCTTGGCCCCCAGTATGATCTCTTCTGCACGACAGAGGCAGAGGTGGGATTCAGGTCTGCTGTATGCTTCTCCACCCCGACTCACTCCGTTTCCCTGCACCCGGGACAGGGATGGAGCTGGAATACTTACAAACAGCCCAGTGATGTTGCCCGTTGAGCACCCCTGCTACCCTCCTCCGAGCCAGCCTGCCCGCCACCTCCCAGGGGCGTATATCCTGGAGGACAGGCTTCCAGGTGTTGGTCACCCCACTTACGGCGCCTGCCGACGGCTGCAAGGCCGGCTGTGATGGAAACACCAACGCATGCTCACTCGAGGTGGGATGGGCTTAGGCTGGCAGGGGAAGAGGGTGGGTTCAGAGCTGGACACTTTAAGTTTGCAATGCCGTGTGGTCTGTAAGTAGAGACATCCAGTACTCTTAAATAATCCGTATCTCAAGAGAGATCGGGGGCAAAAATGCAGACTTTGGGCCATCAGAATATGGTTCTCCATTACAAGTGCAGGAACGAGTGGGAGAAGGTGCAGTTATAAGGGAAGGTGGTCGGTGACGGAACAGGGGGGCTCCAACATTCGGGCACATGAAGAGAAGAGCATTAGAACAACAGAGAGGGTGGCGTCAGGGGAAACGGAAAAGGAGAGGCTCTCGGGAGAGAGAAGGGGGATGGAGACCCAGGGGCCCCCGCTGGATTCGGCAACGAGGGTGCGTCGTAGCAGCCTGGCTAGAGCAACGGCGGGGTGCTAGCCAGGTGGAGGAGGGCTTAGGGGAGAGCACAGAACGGAGGAGACTTCGGCCGCCCCGTGACTTAGAGGGACGGGAGAAGAGACGGGTTTTAATGCCTCTGTTTGCAGATAGAGGGACCCAAGCAACATGCCATCTGCAGCAACATGGGTGGACCTAGAGATTGTCATACTCAGTGAGGTAAGTCTGACAGAGAAAGACAAATATCCTGTGACATCACTTATACGTAGAATCTAAAAAATGATATAAAAGAACTTATTTACAAAACAGAAACAGACGCACAGACGCAGAAAACAAACTTATGGTTACCAAAGGGGATGGGTGGGAGGGATAAGTTAGGAGCTTGGGATTAACAGATACACATACTGTGTATAGAGTAGATAATCAACAAGGACCTACTGTACAGCACAGGGAACTCTACTCAATATATTGTAATAACCTATAATGGAAGAGAATATAAAAAAAGATTATGTATTTTTACACATACGTATAACTGAATCACTTTGCTGTACACCTGAAACTAATACATTTTAAATCGACTATATTTTCAATAAAAAAAAAAATTTTTAATGTGCCCACCAAGACCTTTGCGGGGAACACAGCTGAAGCCAGCAGAGGAGAACGCTGCAGAGCTCACCAGCTTCTCAGTCTACTGTGAGGTCTGGACATTTTTAAGAAGGTTTGAAAAGAAATGGGCTCAGACAGCAGAGAGACATGCTGCAGGGAGACGTCAAACGGTCAGTTCTGCAAAGACCAGCGCTCAGGCCAAGCTCCTGTGTCAAAGATGGAATTCTCTGTGCAACGTGGGTCAAGGCAACTTACACCCGCTAATGACGACCTGCTGAGTGTATGTCCCCCTGTCCGGCCTTCAACAAGACACACGAAGACGGCCTCGTCTTGCAGGAAGTAGGAAGAGAACTGACGCGGCTTCTCCTGTCTCCAGGTGGTCTGTGCTCCACGCCAACCCGCCCTCCGTCAGCTCCGCTTCTGAGATGAGGGGCCCGTCAGGGGCAGGATGACAGGGCACAGCCCCACCGTATGCCAAGGGCAATGCCAAGGTGGCAGCCATTCGGAAGTGGAACTCATGGTGCTAATCCTTTGATTTTCACTGTCCACCAGAACTTCCTTTGATCATGCAGTCTGTGCCGTCCAATCCGGTGGCACGTGGCTACTGAGACTGAGGAGATGGATTTTACATTTCATTTCATTTTAATTAACTTAAATGGCCACACGTGACTCATGCTACCACACGGGACAGCAGAGGCAGTCGCTGGAGCTCTTGTTTTATTTACAGACTTTCAGGTCCGAAATGTATTTGATGGAGTCTGAAGGTGACAGGGAAAGTGCACTAACCTAGCTAGAAACTTTATCTGGACGGGACTAACAAAGACAAAGTGCAGTGGCGAGCCCTTGTGTTATTAAGTCTGTATTTCAAACTGTGCTTTATCTGGGACAACACTCCTGAAAATCTCAGTCTTTTGCTTGGCTGCCTCCAGGATTCCGAAGACAGAGAACTCCCAAGGCATGCCGTGCAGTGCCGGCACCCAGAGGAAAACGTCTCCTAATCACTCCTAATGAACAGCTGTTGCGAGTGAACCTGGTCAGCTGTTTGTGTTCATCACCGACACTTTACAGGTGACGGGCAGAGGGTCAGGCTCCAGAGGGGAAACCACACCACGGGGGTCTCTGCCCCAGACGATGGATCAGGGGCTGGAAGGGACCCGGCAAGGTCATTAGGTCGTTAGCTCCCAGCTGATCAAGACCGTGTACCAGTTATCTGTTGCCGCGTAACAAATTCCCCCAAACGTAGCAGCTCATACCACAAATACTTACTATCCCACATGATTAATGGAAGTCTGGGAGTGGTTCTGTCAGGCGGGTCTGGTTCTCGTGAGGCTGTAGTCACCCGAAGGCTTGACAGCGCCCAGGACCCAGGACCCACTTCCGAGATGCCGCACAGCCATGGCCGGTGGCAGGAGGTCACAGCCCTGACCACGTGGCCTCTCCCCAGGGTGAAAGGGCATCCCCACAAAGTGGCAAGAGACGTCCCTGGGAGCAAGAGATGCAGGTGAGAGCAAGCGGGAGGCCAGGGCGGCCTCTGCGACACAGCTGGGAAGTCGTGCAGCATCACTTCTGCATGTTCTGCTGGCCACACAGACCAACACGGTACAACACGGAGGGTGTGAGCACAGGGGACAGGCTCACTGGTGTGACCTCGACACTTCACCCTAACTTCTCATATCCATCCTGGCTGCTGATTTCAACTTCTCTTCGTTTTAAACTCCATCCAAGTTTAGGTAACACATCATCTCCTTTCAAAATAAGAGACGGAGTTCCCGTCCATGAAGAAAGCCCTCGTGGCCTCCCAAACCTCACCCTGCTCAGTCATCACCCCATTTCCTCAGGAGCCACCCCTCCCGCTGTCCATCTGCCACCCACGGGCCGTGGACGCACCCGCTCCGTGAGGAGACGGGGCGCTGGGGGTAAGGCAGCGCCAGCGACGCCGAGGAAGAGACCAAACCGTGGTGCCGTGTGCACCAAGTGTTTGCTTATTCAGCACTTATTCACCGAGCCCTACTCTGTTCCGGGTGCTATGTGGTGGCCCAGGATTCAGGATGAGTAGCGGTGCTTCAGAGAACCCAGCCTCACCCCAGGTTTACCTGACAACGTCACAGTGTATAGATTTTCCTCCCTGAGATCTGAATCAACTCTTTTAATTTCGTATCTGTGGTGTTATTTATTTTTTAAAAAGCAAGCGAAACAATACCCCAAAGCACACTGCAAAGCCAAGGGATCTGAGGGTGTTTCTCACGGAGTTGGTCAAAAGCAATCTGGAATCCCTACAGGTGGCCTTTATGACCCATGTTTACAATCTTTACCGAATCTCAGGCTTGAAGAGCAGGCCAGGCATGTACCACAGGGACGCTGCAGGGAGCAAGGAGGAAAAGCACGCCAGCAGTTTGCACAGCTCCGTCTGAGCGTCTGCCCCGCGGTGCAAACCACTAAACATCTTAAAAATAACTTTATTTAAAGAACCCGTATGGACTTTTGAGCCCATGACATAAACAGACCACAGGGGGATTTTCCCACATCTCCATTTCTCCCCATCTCACCCATGTGCTCCAGGAATGTTTAAGTTAATCACTAATTTTCGTTGTTCACAGCAGAACCCAGCAGAGAGTTCAGGAAAGGAGCCCCTCCTCCCTCCTGAGCCTGCAGCTTCAAACCCAGCTGGATCTGGGAACCAGCGCGAACCTCGCACTCCCACGTGGACTTGCCGTGCAGACGTAGGTGACGATCCCCAAAGGTCCTTCTCAGGGGCTTCCTCGCTCTGACACTGCCGCAGTGACCCAGAAGCCCAGGGGAGGCCCCCGCATTCTCACGAGTAGACACTTGAAGGGGTGCCTCTGACCATCTCTAGGCCACAGGTTTGGATCAATTAGGAAAGGAATAGGTCCTTTATCACTCAGTCACTCCCCCCAGAAAACCATCTGAGAGATGCCCAGAATTGGAGGATGCTCAAAGGTGCCCAGATGAACCACACAGAACTCCCGCTACCCACGGGTACTCACTCTGGACGCAGGCTTGGGTGAGGTCGGCCGTAAGTCAAGAAATCCCTTCAGGAGCTGGACGGGACTGTGTCTTCAGACAGCGTCTTTCAGGAGCCGGTTCGGCACACCTGCCTCTAGGTGAGGCAGAGTAAGACCTGCTGCCTGTCTTTCTACATAAGCCTTTACAGGGATGTCACCGATTCTCCTACATGTCGCCTTGGCTGGCTTCTCTCCCACCAGCAGAGTTCAGTCGTTGGGGCTGAGACCAAGGAGCTGCACAGCCTCAAGCATGTACTACCTGGCGTTGCAGGGAAAGTGCGCCGACCCTGCTCTGGGCCGCCACGTGGCAGCTCGCTAACGAGGCCGCACCAACACCAGACACGGATTCCTTAAGCTTCTCATTGCAGGTGCCTGGCCCGGGGGTCGACAGAGGTTCACAGTCACCTGCCGCCTGACAGCTGTGAGCTGCAGAGCCGGGAAGTGCAGCCAGGTCCGGGGCGGGACGGTGCCGCGGGGCGCCAGGCGGGAAAGGCCGGCCGCAGCTCCCTGGGCCACGGGCGGTGGTGGGGACCCCGGCCCTGACTCCCTGGGGAGCTCGGCCTCCTCCTCAGGGTCCCTGGCTTCAGATCTGACTTACACGTCACCCTCCTCGGGCTTTTTCTCCTCTGGGTTTATCTTTCCTTCTCATGTAAATTATACTTGTTGAGCTCCTACTGTGCGCTGAGCACACAGTAGGACAGTGGAGAGCACTCTCTGCAGCGTCACAGGGTAGAGCATCGGCTCCACACTTCTAACCAAGTTGACCAGTCAGAGCAGTTTTCCACCCAACCCTGTGCTCTGTCAGCCGGGGAGCCAGGGGGACGTTGTGGGTTCCTCTCTACACAAGCCTCAGAGGTTATGGGACGCCCCCCAAACCCCTCATGTCATCATAAACACCTCTGTGACCACACTTCTTAAACGGAATTGTGCACTCGTTCTCACCCCGCTGTATGGGGCCATTCCTTCCAGCCACACGGCTTACCTCACCCGTCCACTCAGGCAGGGCTTCCGCAGTGTCCACGACGTGTGGACACTGTGCTGGCCGTCTTGGAGCACACAGACCTGCTCACAGGACCTAGAGTCCTGCTGTTCAGACAGTGCCCGGGACCCGGCATCACCAGGAGTTTCTGGGTAGAAGCAGAACCTGTCCCACTTCACGCACATTGAGTCCGTCTCATTTTGACAAGATTCCCAGATGACTCGTTGTCCATTAGAGTTGAGAGATGCTGCTCTAGGGAAGAGCTCACACACATTAACACAAAGGAAAGTGTGATCGAGGCCTCAGCTGGAGATGCCACGGGGGATGGTGACGGGGACAGTCGCTGAACTCTCCGTGCACTGATTTTGTACAGATACGGTCTTACCTGACCTTTTCTAGACCTTCATCAGGAGAGGATGTGACTGACGGATGAGACTGAGGCCTTGCGAGCTGGTTGTGTGTGCAGTCCACTCAGCTGGTCCTTGCGCAGTGCAGATTAGACCCAGGTTTGCCTGAACCGGAGCCCGTGAGCGTCTGCCCCCACAGACGCCCTGCCCCCTTCTCAGCTCCTGAGCCGCCTTACGGGCTGGGGCCGCCGCAGACCTCCCTCTAAGGCATTGGCCGAATTTTCTGCTGACCAGTCGGCCAGTCCCTACTCATTTTCTCCCAGAAATGTCCACCCAGACCCTCTGGCCCCCAAGGCCCTGGAGGTCACTTGAGCCACAGCGATGGGTGCGTTTTCACATCCTCAGCCATGCAACCCCAGAAAAGGTGGGGTCAGGAGGGCCGAAGAGCCGGAGAAAAGAGAAGAGGCGCGGAGACGTTCGGACAGAGCCACTGGGTACACTGTACATGTCAGCGCATGCTCCCTCTCTGCAAATTCACTGCATTTGTGTTTTAAGAATGTTCCACCCAGGAATGCCAGTGTATATTTTGAATAAAGAATAGAATTAGCTCAAGTCAAGCCATGCGGTTTTCTATTATTTATGTAAACACTGAATCTCAAGCGATATCTCACTTTTACTTTCACTGAACTTAAAAGTCTTATATTAACAGGAATTAACAACTGCCTAGGATTCCGAATGGGTCATCTTCTTAAACCTTAACTATGTTAACTATCCCTTCACTATCTTAATTTCAACACCGAGGAGAAAAAAAATGCAAAAGAGACGTTCAAACAGCCTTCCAACTTCAGCAGAAATTCAGACACTGACCCGTGTCCTTCTGATGACGCTGCTCGTGCCAGGCTGGGAGCTCCGGTCCCTCTGAGCTGTTGGTCGGAGCAGCTGTCTGCCTGCTCGGGCGGCAGAGCGGGGGCAGCTCCCAAATACACAAAACTGCGTGGGGGATCGAGTGAGAAAGGGGCCTGCCCCGGCCCGCTCAGCAGGGTCCCATTCCTGGGTGGGCAGGTGCCGCTGGAGAAGAGCCTGGTTCAGGGACAAAATGCACGTGGCACGCCCCTCGGGGGACCGCGCCACGCCCCCAGGGGACCACGTCACGCCCTGGGGAGGAGCCTCTGCGCCAGGACAGCTCCTCCCCCGCAGGCCCTGCAGCCCCGAGTCCTTATGGCGCCGACGCACAGACAGCGCGGTGCGTGCGGAGAGCGAGGCCTGCGTGGCTGAAACGCCCCGGGGTACCAGCGACACGCTCAGCGGCAGGGCTGCCAGGACCCATCAATCTGCACGAGCAGGAGTTATTGTTCATTTCGCCATCACCACACCCTAAATCTGTGGGCTCTTTAATGCATGTGCAAATATTTTCCAGAAAACTAGTTTTTATTTGCATATTAAAACTTTCCCTTTGTGCTTTGTCTCCAATAAGTTCCAAAACGTATATTTGCATAATGTGATATTTCTTGCTTTTTCTCTTTGACTTACACCTAGTCAACCCTCCCCCTAGTTGGTACCACAAACACGTGATTCGAGTATTGTCTTCTCTTGCTTTCGTTGTTCTGTTTCAGCTGATTTGTTCATAGTAATAAATACAAATGTCATTTTATTCCTGCTTGATATAAACTTTAAAGGGTAAAACTTTCATTTCTCTTGATGGAAAACGTCAGCCCAAAGTGGAAGCCAAACCACAAAATGTTTCCCTTTTCACGGCAGCGGGTTTCTCTTGTGGCAGCTACAGCAGGACAGTGTGAATGAACGTGGACCTGGGCCAGGAAGGAGCCCTGAGGCCACGGCCATGGGGAGGACACAGGAGTGGGCCCAGAGCAAAGCTCCTCTGACCACAAAGTTCTCTCGAAGAGTCAGCTTCCCGGTGCCCTTTAAACAATTCCGATGCAATCACCCAATTATGCTCGCTTTTAGCTATACATCGGCTGAGTAAAGGGAGGGGCATGACTGGTGACTCTTCTCATAAGAACGGTGGTGGTTACACATGCGCAGCATTTGGCCACACCAACCCAGACCTACCCTTAACGCATGAAGCCCAGATGCTGTGCGCACGGTAAAGGCATCGCTATAGACTCCCGACTGTTCAGCTAGAATTAAACCTCTCACTGATGGATGTCCACTGCCGGTCCTAGGACGCAGCTTCTGGTCTCACATTTGTTGATCGCCCGCTACACGTGAGGCAATTCACAGGCCAAACCTAGGCTTTCTTCACAGCTAATCTTCTTCTCGGAAAAAAATCTCAAAAGTCAGAAACTGAGTAGTCACTACTGTTAATTTATACCCACTGGATGATAGCTATAATAACAGACAATAATGTAACCATTCAAGGGAGAGGACAGTCACCCTGGGCTCACAAGGTCACCAACAGTTTCACAAGGAGACGGACCTGGGCAGAGGGTCTGGGTGCAGCTCTGGAGGTCAGTGGGCAGAGTCCACACGTGGAAGGAGTAGCCACGAAGGAGCAGCTGGAAGGGTCCACACCCCAGGGAGGCGTGTGGAGACCGGCCAGCCCAGAGCAGGGGAAATAAAGCCCTTTCCCACAAACGCACGTCTTGTTTACCAGAGCCCAGCGTAATCACCCTTGGGTTTTAATTCAGGACAATTCAATGATCAGCTATTGAGTAATACGCCCGATTGTCTCCATTGCACTGATTAATCTCTAATGAAACAGAATAAGTAGGTGGGACGTGTCCAGGTATTCCAAGCCTGACAACTGTGGCTTCTAGACAGTAGTAGTTCAGGAAAACAGTCAAGGATATGGGGAAAAGCCTTGTCCTCAAGAGAGCCCGTCCTCCCGGGGGTGGGGGGCTCTCCTGGGCCTCCTGAGAGCAGGGCAGGGTTCTCACCGGTGGTCGCCTGCTACTCATATTGAAGGCCCAATAAATCAGCTGATCGATTGATTCCACTTGAAACACACCACCTTGCCTAACACTCTGTAAACACCCAGGACCCCTTCAGCAGCGCTCCCTGAGGAGCCCCTTCCTTCCAAATTTCCAAAAGACCAAGGGACGCCTGAAGGAACGATGGTCTCTCTGGAGACCGGCCTCTGAAGACGAAGGGGCTGTGAGGGATTCAAGTCCGGATCCAGATTCCACGCTCTGTTCGCTGGGCTGGACTCACTGAACCCTGCGGGCACTTCCCTCCCCTGAAGCCACCGGGCTCGAGGGGCCTCTGCTTAGTCCAGGCTTTGCCTCCTCATGATCTTTATTGACTGCAGAAAAGGAACAAATTCCGTAGCCTGAGGCTGTCTGAAGGTGACAAGCGAGTGGTGGGGAAGTAGCCTCACTGGCTGGGTCCTCATGCTTCCGTGCTGACAGCAGTGCAGCCGCTTCCGGAAGGCTCAGCCCTGGTGCAGTGGGGAGCAGGTCCTCATGGAAGCGTCTTCTGTGAGCACAGAGTTGGCAGACTGATCAATTTAGGCTGAGCATTTAGAAGAGAGACCCTGCAGCAAACTGAAATACGGCTGGCAGGTGGAACCCAGGTCTGGCGCCCTATACGAGCACTCCCAGGTGACACGTGTGCGTTGCCTGTCATCTGACCCACGAAACACAGCACAGGTAGCCCTGGGCTGTAGCTAGGTGACATTTCCTGTCCAGGACCAGAAAAAAGAGCAGGTGTCCTGGCTCGTGAGAGAAGACGCCCCAGGTCTCCAGGAAACAGGACACTCTAGAGTGTGCAACCCCACTCCACCCCGGCTGTGTGTGTGTCACTCCCAGCACGTGTGCTTGCGCTCCTGGACGGCTTTCGGTGAGGGGTGCATCCTCGTGGAGGGGCCGGACCGCCAGGCCACTTGCTTGTGCAGCCACATTTGCCACGAGCAGGGAATATTCCTAAGCCAGTGCCCGTGGTCGGGGGCCGTCCTGGGATGGAGGCAGGTCAGCCCCACCCCAGCCCCGTGGATGACGTCCCAGACTGGCGTGTTCCCAGAGCGGAGTCAGAGTGACCAGGGAGGGAAGAACCCGGGTCCCTGCCGAAACACAGCCCACAGACATCCGCCCTGAGTGTCCTGTCTCATCCAAGAAGGAAGAAGGTCGAAAAGTTCAGGCAAAATTAGTGGCAGATACATTTTTTAGGAGATATTTTCTGTAGCTCCAAAACTGTGCCCAAATCTAACACAGATCCTCAGACCCTAAGAAATCGAATGATTTCGAGTTGTACTGAACATTTCCCAGTCACGAGGGAAGAGAGCAAGGTGGGAGGGTGGTCGCTGCTTGAATACCTTCCTACCAGAAAGTCACACTTTGGACTCGGGCTTTCCCATGGAAGCGGAAAAGGGGCAAAGAGCTAACTTCAGGGAACCGTCATCGCTGAAGCTGTCATGCCTCAGACAGATTTCAGGGAAAGCAGATTGTAGTGAAGACACATTTCAAACATGGAGACGATGAAATAGGCTGCATGCCTTCCTTCAAGAACCAGGACGTCGCCCAGGAAATGCTGTGTGTGTGATGCAGAGGGCTACCCCAGACTCACGACGTGGGAATCAGATCAAGCCCCCGTTAACCGTGACAGGTTGTAAAAGAACGAGCTAATCCACTTGGACAGGAGAGAGAAATGATACGTAGAACCTGGAACGAGGCGAAGAAGATGATTAGTGTGTGCAGGTGACATGATTTGTGTGGAAAACCTTTTGATGACAGGCGGGTGCGGGCACGGAGCGCCACGTAATTGATGAACAGAACCGACAGGTGACGTGGGCGGCCAGTGCTGGGATGTTGGAGAACAGCCTAGGGGGCAGGAGTGGGTGGGGGGAGGAGGGCTCAGGGCAGGCAGCACCCACCCCAGGCCTGCTGCCCAGCACACAGGGACGCTGCCCCCTATGGGGTTTCCAGCAGGGGCGGAGCCTGGACTGATTCCCAGGTTTCAAGGGTCCTTTCGGGTCCAAACGGGCTGAAGGACCAGTGAAGGGTCCCAGCTATCCCGTGGCTGTGATCGTGCTAGGAGGGGCGGGCAGCCCCAGCCCTGGGGTCGGTGGGGTGGAGGCCTACGGGGGAGCCCTGGGGAGGGGGGCACTGCCCCTTCCTGCTCGGCTTCCCTCCTGCCCCAGCAGCTCCAGACCCCAGCCCCATCCTGGAGCCTGGGCGTTGCTCCGCGGCACAGGCAGGGCTTGAAGAGGGGTCTGAGGAACCCCCCGGGAGGCCTTCTCCACCACCTTCTGTGTCCCACTTCCTCTTCCCGCCACTCCTCCCTTGCAAGCCTCTGGGTCCCCCATCCTGCCACGCCTGTCACAGCCGCCCCGTCGCCGAGGCAAGGCTGCTGCAAGAGCCCTGTCCGGGTCTCCTTTCCACGTCAGGCGATTTAGACACGAAACTCCCCAGGTACCTATCTATCTCAAGCCCCCCCACCAAGGGACCTTTCCAGGAAAAGGCGGCCCATTTGGTGAGAGGGCTCGCGGTCGCCCACGGATTCCGAAAGGGTTCCTGCCCAGGTTTCGGGAGCACCCTGCACACGGTGAGCCCACAGGTCCCTCTGGCAGCCCTGGCATTTAATCAACTAGTTGCAGCGCACCGACAGGAGTGCACAGAGCCTGGTGTTCAGAGCGCACTCTTCCCTTCCAATTCATTTACCATGAGCCCACAAGGACGGTGATGCGCCCCCCGAGGGGATGGGGCTGTAATTGGTCCCTCCTTCTGCCAGTGTGGCTCTGAACCCCAGAGCGTGTCCTGGACACAACTGACACTCAGGAGCCGTGCGCTTCGCCCAGACGCACCCCCAAAGACTTCACCAAAAAGCTATTAGAATAAGTAAATTCAGTAATGTTGCAGGATACAAAATTGATAAACAGAAATCTGTTGCGTTTCTATACACTGATGAACTATCAGAAACAGAAATTAAGAAAACAATCCCATTTACAGCTGCATCAAAAAGAATAAATGGTCTAAGAATAAATATAACCAAGGAAGTAAAAGACCTGTTCTCAGAAAACTATAAGACATAGACGAAAGAACTGAAGACAACACAAGCAAATGGAAAGATATTCTGTGCTCATGGATTGGAAGAATTAATATTGTTAAAATGAGCATACTTTCCAAGGCAATCTATAGATTCAATGCAATCCAATCAAAATAACAATGGCATTTTTCACAGAACTAGAACAAATAATTCTAAAATTTGTATAGAACCACAAAAGACCCCAAAGTGCCAAAACCATTTGTGAAAGAAAAACAAAAATAGAGGAATCATGCTCCCTGGTTTCAAACTATACTACAAAGCTATAGTAACCAAAACAGTAAGGTACTGGCACAAAAACAGACACATAGGTCAATGGAACAGAATAGGAGCCCAGAAATAAACCCATGCACCTACGGTCAATTAATCTGCAACAAAGGAGACAAGAATATACAGTGGGGGAAAGACAGTTTCTTCAACAAATGCTGTTGGGAAAATTGAACAGCTACATGCAAAAGAATCAAAATGGACCACCTCCTCATAAAGATAAACTCAAAATGGACTAAAGATTTAAATGTAAGACTTGAAACCATAAAAATCCTAGAAGAACACACAGGCAGTATGCTCTTTGACATGGGTCTTAGCAATATTTTTTTTGGCTGTGTCTCCTCAGGCAAGAGAAAAGATGTTTGCAAATGATACATCCAATAATGGGTAAATATCCAAACTATGCAAGGAGCTCATATAACTCATCGAAGAAACAAAGAGTCCAATTAAAAATTGGGCAGAAGACCTGAATAGACATTTTTCCAAAGAAGACAAAGAGATGGCCAACAGGCACATGAAAAGATGCTCAACATGACTAGTCATCAGAGAAATGGGGATCAAAACCACAGTGAGATGTCACCTCACAGCAGTCAGAAAGGTTATCGTCTGAAAGACACCAAATAACAAGTGTTGTCGAGGGTGTGGAGAAAAGGGAGCCCTCGTGCACTGTCGGTGGGAATGTAAACTGCTGCAGCCACTGTGGAAAACAGTATGGAGGTTCCTCAAAAAACTAAAACTAGGACCACCATATTACTCAGCAATTCCACTTCTGGGCATTCTTACAAAGAAAACAAAAACACTAATTTGAAAAGATATAAGTACCCCTATGGTCATTGCAGCATTATTTACAATAGCCAAGATACAGAAGCAGCCCAGGTGACCATCACAGATGAATGGATAAAGAAGATGTGGTACACACATGCAGTGGAATATTACTCAGCCATAAAAGAAGAATGAAATCTTGTAATTTGTGACAACATGGATGAATCTAGAGGGTATTATGCTAAGTGAAATAAGTCAGGCATTGAAAGACAAACACTGTATGATCTCACTTATATGCGGAATCTTAAAAAAAAAAAAGAACAAACATAACAAAACAGAAACAGAGTCATAGATACAGAGAACAAACAGGTGGTTGCCAGGAGGGAGGGGAGTGGAGGGATGAGAGAAATAGGTGAGGGAGGTTAAGAGGGACAAACTTCCAGTTACCAAATAAATAAGTCCCAGGGATGAAATGGACAGTGTGGGGATACAGCCGATGATATTGTTATAACTTTATGTGATGACAGACGGTAACTAGACTTTGTGGTGATCATTCTGAAATGTGTAAAAATATCAAATCACTATGTTATACACATAAAATAATATAATATTGTAAGTCAATTATACTTCAATAAAATAATGTTTAAGTGTTTACTCTTAGGGTAAACAATCAAAAATTTGGGAGACCAAACAATACCTCCAAGTAAGTCCCGGAGGGCAGTAAACTGGGGGGTTGGTCAGAATCTCAGGGCACATCCTTGGCAAACCTCAAAGACGCATAGTTAACAAATAGGTGTGTTTCTAAAATAATCCCAACATCTGAACAATATTCAGCACAGACACCCACAGACGCACAAATAAGCAGACACCAAGCCAGCTCTTGCCGGGAATGAAGGCAGGATTTCCACATCCGGAGGACAGAATATTCTAGGTGGAACCGCTCAAGGGAACAAAGACATGGGAGTGCCTGGGGACTCTACAGGCCTTGTTGCTGCCAGGACTTAACTCTGGTCCCAGGAAGCTCCCCTGGGCACCTGGGGGTGGGGGGATTATGTTTGTCTTAACACAGTCACTCCACCAGTGGAGCTCTGGCACCAGGGAGGTGGCAGCTCCAGCCAAGGGGCCAACTAGCAGTTCCAGAGCTAATTGCCCCGTGACTACATACACTTCTGCTCAGACACCAGCAAAGCAGGCACGCTGGAAACTCAACAGCAACAAAAGATTTGCACAAACTTACCAAGAATTTTGCAATCGGAAAATCTAGGGGAATTTTTTAAAATTTCATCATAAAGTTTGTTTTGTTCCAAAAAACTTTTTGCATTTGAATTCCACGTGGGAGGGAGCCACACGGTCTTTTCAGCGTTAGGGCCCTAAATGTTTACAGCAGGGCCTGCCCACAACGAGACCCAGCCAGGAAACAGAGGGAGGCGAGAACCTCGCAGAGCCCGTGCTCACTTCTCCGCGGCGTCCAGCTCCAGCCTCTGCCGGACGCCTTGCTCCCGGACCCCGGAACAAATGCCCCTCCATCTCGTGGGCTGCGTGTGCTCGCCCCTCGCTGTCTTCCCCCCACCCCCAAGTCCCGTGACATCACAGGTGCGCGTCCACAGCCCTGACCTCGCCCCCAGGCACCCGGCTGTGTCTGTGGCCAGACCGTGCAGGTGAGGGCGGCAGGGTGGTTCCCACGCTGCCCTCGCTTCCTCCGTTTGCCTCACCCCACCCCAGATTCCACCACTGTTCCAGTAGCTTTAACCTCAAAATGCACTGCACGCCCTCCTCTCCCTGCGCCCCTCGACCGGATCCCGAGCCACTGCAGGTCCGGCCTCTGTTCTCAGGGGAGCGAGCTCTTCAAACACCATCAGAGTAGGCTGTTCCTCCCCTCAGGGTCCCCCTGCAGCAGCCCGTCCCCCGCCCCCGGCTGTTACACAGCCTCCCTTCTCGCCCCCAGAAAGGCCGCTCACTCCCCCTCAGGACCTCTGCACTCGCTGCCCCTCTCGTGCAGATTTTAACCCGAGGGTCCTCTCCCCAGGAACACCCTGCTACGTGTTACCATGTCTGGCCAGCGCCCGCCCTGTCAGATTCCCTGTCTGTCCTGCTCACAGGTCTTACAGCGTGCAGGGGTTCCGCCTGTCGTCCATAAGTTCCGGGGAGCAGAGACTTGCCACCGCGTTCCCAGCTTTATTCCAAGCGCCAAGACCAGTGTGTGGTTTATAGTAAATGATAAGTAAGTGGTGCTGAATTCACGAGAAGGACCGAGGAGGGGGCAGGGCAAGTGGCAGACTTGGGCCAATGACCCTAAGCACAAGCCTGCGGATGTGCTTTACTCGGCCTCTAATTGTTTCCTTTAAAACATGTTTCTGTTTAAAATCAGGAGATTCTGAGGCAAAACCCAGATTTCCAGATGCTCCTGGCAGCCCTGCCCTCTGCGTGGGCACCCTGGGTTTTCGAGCCCCTCCTGTCCTCCCCACGTCCCTCCTGCCCGAGACGTGGGCCTGGCTGACGTGCACAGGGCGCAGTCAGAGGCTCCTTCCCTTCCTTTAAGGGCGAAGCCTCATCAGGGAAGGGCATCCGGGCTGCCAGGGCTGCGGGCAGGGGGCGACCCCAGGGCCACGGCAGGTCCGCGCGAAACTCCTCCTCAGCCAGGACCCCAGGCAGGGGTCAGGGGGCCCCCCAGCTCCTCCCGCAGGACTCGGGGCTCAGCCGGGAAGAGCCAGACTCCCCTGCAGCCCCAAGAAGCGGGCCGGGGTCCCCAGACCCCGGAGTCACAAGCCGGGCCTCCCCTCGGGGTCACTGGTGAGCTTTCAAACATCACTGATGTCAAAACAGAACAAGCAGCAGCGGTGCCAGGCCTCCGGTGAGGGCAGATCAGGTCACGGTTCCTGGCTGTCGGGGTTTGCGAGACTCCCGGTGATTATGATTCACGCCCAGGATTGAAAATCTGGGCTGCGATGTCAGGCCAGATGCGTGAGAAGAACCCCCAGGCAGAGCGCGAGGAGAGGCTGGCGGGGACGGGCAGAGCCGGAGCGCGCAAAGGTGAGAGTGAGCAGCAGCGCCAGCTCAGGGAGGGCAGGCGGCCCCTCAGCCCCATTGGAGGCCCCCCACCCCCAGTGCCCCCAAACCTCAGTCTCAGGAGGGAAGACGCGGGCCAGGGGCCACCCGCCCCGATGCCCCCCCCAGCCTGGCCTCTGCCATCAGCCACCTTTAATCATGAAACACGGCGGGCGAGGTGGGCTCAGCCCAAGGACCCCCAGAGGTCCCGGGGACTCCAGCGCCAGGCTCTGGTCACCCCCAGAGGGCCCCTGGGGCACGTGTCCCATGGGAGAGACACTCCTCTTCCGTCTCACAGCTGTCGGGGTCCCGAGCGGTCTTGGAAGGTCACTGCCGGCCGGAGTTTACAGGACATGCTGCCCCTGGTCCCCTCCCCCACCCCACTGGGTGTCTCCATCTCTCTCCATCTCTCTGTCTCCCCCTTTCCCCTCCCACTCTCTCTCCAATTCAGGGCGTCTCTCCCATTTTGAATCACATGTGGGAGCCTGGCCTGGACACAGGGAGACTTGCTGAGCTGTCCCTGGGTGAGCAGCCTTCTCCTTGAATTCAGTCCAGATCAAGAAAAACAAACTCTTCTCACTGGAAACACAGGGGAGGGTCTTGCTTCTTGGGGAGCAAGAGTTTTCAGGGTTACACGCTGGCCCTCTGCCCAAACCGACCTCGCTGTGCTGACTTCTAATCGAAGAAGCATCCTTGCCTGTTACAGTTTGTAGTAAAGGCGCCCCTGATAACAGAACTCTGGCCCAGCCGGCCGGGCACCTACACCCACACCTTGAGAGAAGCACGGCCCCTGCATGGGCAGCTGCAAGTCCAAGGCTCTTCCCCCAGCTTGGAGCTGAAAACGTCGGGGTCTTCTTTCCATCTGCAGGATGGAACCAGGGAAATTTCTTTGTCATCACGGCAGATACATAAGACCAAGCGTCCTCCGGTGTTGGCGTCCCGACAGGCTACCTGCTGTCGTGGACGGCCCAGCACGTCAGTGCCTTGTCCCGATGGGTGCGAATTGCTCCTGCCACGGCCTGGTGTGGGTGAGGCAAGGGCTCTGCCCCATGAGGTTGTCCGGGGACCCTGCACACCCCTGACGGCGGAGGCGAGCACGCTGGCGGTGGTGTCGTCCTCGCCCGCGTCCCCGGGACCCACTCGGCAACGCGGAAGTCCAGCAGTGGGCCAAGAGGAAAACCAAATGGGGTTCAGCCAATATGGCACGTGGTCTTCGCCCTCAGTGTAGGAAGGGGCGGTGGATGGAGAGTGTGTCATCCCTGCTCTGGGCTCACTTGGCCTCTTTCTGACGTGGCCATCGTCCTACCACCGGGACCACGGCCACCAGCTCCTGGTGGGCTGGTGGGGGGCACGTTCCCTGCGGAGACACAAAGTGGAGATGGGAGTCTGTCCCCAAAGGGAGACCATTTGGGCGAGTTCTGGGAGCGCACGGCTGGCACGGATCCGCGGGGCGGCGGGACCCGCCTGAGCGCCTCGGGCTCCAGCACGCATGCGCCTGGCTGACGGCTCAAAGCCAGGGGGCCGCTCGCAGAGCTCAGCTAGGAGCCAGGAACGCGGGGCGGCTGAGCATCGACCTCACAGGATAAATGTTCTCAAGTTAAATGGCAACGAGACAGAAAGAGCGACACGATCCTGACCCTGGTGGCTGGCTCCTCGCCCTTTTCTCCCGTATTAATTGTGACCATTAACAAGCAAAAAAAAGCTCCAAGTAAACACGGTTTCAGAATTTAATGGATAATTTAAGATTTAAACCTTCACTGTTGTCATTTAGGCCACATTTAGACAAAAATAAAGGCTTATCTCAGAAGATGGAAATCTCTTAAAGAACGTGCACTCACGCGGTTCGACGCAGATGACACACAGATGACGTCTCAGGCGCAGGGGCCTGGCAGGAGGGGGGGGCGTGGTGGCCGCGGAGCACGCGCGGCATGAGGGGGACTGACAGGCGAGGAGAGCCCTTCCCTGGGTGAGGAGCCGCAGGTCCACGGTGTAATGGGCACATCACGGCAAAGATCGTGGACGAAAGGCAGGACACCCCGTGTCCCTCCTCAGCAGCGGGTCCGCTGCCCCATCAAAGGTGATGACAGCCTATCTGTTCCTTGAAATTTCTGACCTGAAGACCCATAACCTCCTTAATAGATATAAATCCCATGTCATTAACGTGCTCGACGGGGACCCGAACACCCCAAAACACGATGAGCAGCTCTGAATCCCCCCAATAACCAGCGCACAGAGGCGACCTGCTCTGTTCCCCACAGCAGGTGGGGGGGAGGAGGCTCTCGGGGCATCAGGGCCCCCAAACCATCTGAGGACAGTGGGAGAAGATGCAGAAGTAGGAGCAGAAGGTGAAGAGAAGCATCAACTTTTGCTGAACAAACCTGACCTCATTTTCTTCTGCTCTTGGCAAAATAACAATGACAATAAATTGTTTAATTCCAAAAAAAAAAGAGTCAGGTTCCTTAGGTGTCTGCACAGAGCTGTGGTTGGTACAAAACGTAGGTTGATGGCTCCTGAGAGGAGCTCGGAATCTAAGAAATTAGTAGAGTTTCTTAGAAAATAAGTTTTCAATTTAGTGATAATCAGTAGATTCAAGGGAAAATAAGTTCTCATAATTTCATCCTAACAGCCATTATCTGGTGATTTGTAAGATACCTCTCTTTCAAAAAGATTAAAACATTTTGAGCCTATGTATGTTGTTTTCACAATACAGAAACCAAGAGGGGCACCTTTATCCTCTTTCTGATAAACATGAACCGTGGCAACCCTGGCTCAAAACCTACCACTCCCACCAGAACTTAATACAGAAATCCCAGTAAAGACGGCCTTGGCATTTCCAGAATAAGAGGGTAGCCTGATCCTGGCTGTGTATTTGACCTCCTACGGGAGCAGAAATATGGCCTGGGAAGTGCCCGACATCATTTAAAATTGGTGCAGATTCAAGGAGAACCTAGACCTTTAACCTAACAATCTCCGTGTCAGCTGACCCAAGTACACGATGTACGATTTTAATCTATGGCGAGGCCGGCCATAAAGTTAGTTAATAAACGTTCAGTGGAAAAGCCATCCGTGACGACGGTGTCTCCAATCTCCCACTTAAGCTTTCCACCTGGCATCTGTCCCCTGACTCTCGGACCTTCTGGAGTCGATAGGATCTTACTGTGTGACCTTGTCACTGAAGGTAAAGCACATCCCATGTGACTTGTGTTCTGTATAGAGGGCCTTGTGAACGGCTGCAACACCAGTTTACAGCCTCCGTAGCAGGTGCAAAAGACGCTGGGCTCTGAGTGACCAAGCGTGCTGGCAATTGCACCCCCAGACCCGGCTGGCATCCCTGACAGCCGGCGCTTTGATGAACTCCTAACGGCTCTGTTAGGTCTGAGTGATAGGTGGTGCTGCATGACTCAGATTCCCCTAAGGAGGAGCCCCAGTATTCACATCCCTCCCCTGAAAGAAAGGCTGGAAAGTCCACATGTGCCCCTCGTGCGGAGTAACTGGATCGAGGCCCCGCGCCCACCCCACGCCCTCCAGCCGCAGGGACACGCCCTCGTCCGCCAGCCCCTCCAAACCTCCCCACGCTCCTGGCAGGCCTGGAGCTGCCTCGGTGCCTGTGAGGACGTGAGGCCCCTGACGATAATTTCAAGACCCAAACCCCAAATGGAACCCACAGTGGAAAGCACAACTCCGTGGTCAAGTTGGGGACGACGTGATAAAAGCCGAGGGGCAGGGTCCCCACCGTCTCCTGCTCTGCTCCGCGACTCGGGCCCGATTAGCAAAGGCTCATCGTGGGGACAAGCCGTCTGCGAAATAAGATCAACCGAGAGATGAAAAAATCAGACCCACCCCCATCGTTTTCAGGAGTGACTGTGGGCCTCACCATCCCGCGTTGCCTGGCAACGTTCGCCTCCAGGCCGCCAGGGGCTGTGAGCGAGGCCCGAGCTCCCAGACACGGCCGAGCACCCGCTTCCTGGGAGAGGCGAGGCGGCGCTTGTGAAGACTGGAACCGGGGTCGGCAGAGGCCGCGGCCTGGGCACGGTACCAGCCAGGCTGTGCCGGCAGAGCGTGGGCCAGCCGCTCCCGCCAGGCCGGCTCCGAGCAGGAAGGCCCCGCGGCCCGCGCTGGGGGTGCTGCGAGTGTCCCACGAGGGTGCCCCAGGGCAGAGCTGCTGCAGGAGGGGCGGCGGCCTCGCCGCGCACCCGCTGTGGCTCTGGGCCTCCGGCTCGCTCTTGTCCCCAGATCCCCACATGCATAGAATCCTCCCGAAGTCCCCAGAACGCGCTGAGCGCCAGCCTTTCCCACCTCCGACGCCCTCTCCTCAGCTGCAGGTTCAGAGCATCCCCTGGGGGCAGCCGTCCGGCATCCGCGACAGAGAACGACGTTTCCGAGGGTCACCGGGGGCCACCTCCACCGGCCACCACCCCACACGCGGTCACAAATAAAATTCAGAAAAATTTCTCAAAGCTCATTTTTTGTGAAGGCGCTTCCCAAATCCGTGAGTGAAAAACAGAGCAGCGCTCCTAGAACTGCTGAATTTCTACTTAAAACGTCGGTTTCACAAGCTGTCAGATGTCACTGGACCGATGGAACTACATATTCGGTCAGAACGTCCTGCGCCCTGTGTAGAAAATGGGAAATAGACGAATCACCCGTGAGACGCCGAGTCCGAGGCACAGCCCAGGCGTCAGGAGCAGCGAAGAGCAGCAGAAGGCCTCCCGCACGGCAGCAGGGGAGGCGCGGCCTCACGCGAGAAAAGACGCGCGGTGCCCAGGGGACCACCGCAAACACCGCGCACGTCGCAAAATCCAAAATAGCGATGTTTCTCCTCAACTGCCTGACACCCCGCTAAGTGTTACTCCTCCTACGTCTTCTCGGCTTCCTGTCTTTGCCTCTTCACGCGAGAGCAATTTTCACATATTTTCCATAAAGAGAAGAGATAATTCAGCCTTTCCTTTCAAATGTTGTATACAGAGTTGTTTTTGTTATGAACGGCTCAGAACAGTGTTGCAACTTCATATCTTGTCACTGGTCTAAACTCTTAGAGGAGCACCTAATCCTGGAAGGCCTTGCGGCCCGGGCAGCAGCGCAGAGCAGCTGGATCCCCTGATGCCTGCAGCCTGGCCGCCCCCAGAGGGGTGGAGGAGGGGCGGTGCAGGAACGTGGGCCACCTGGCAGCCGCTGGGCCAGCAGACTTAGGGGCCCAGGAGCAGGCAGAAGGGCCTGGGAAGGTGGGTGCAGGAGCGCTTATGGAGGGAAGTCGGGAGAAGCCACTTGTCTACACGGCACTCAGAGGCCCTGGTGGGGCTAGGGGCTGGGATTCAGCAGAGGAGTCTGGACAGAGGATGGCCCCCAGGGACACTGGTGGGAAGGAGGCCGTGTGCGGGAGGAGGGAGGGAGGGGAGAGCCAGGAGGAGGGGTGACGGGCAGCGTCTACTGGGGGAGGGAAGGAGGGCGACAGGAAGGACAGGCAGGGCCCCGCCTCACCCCGCAGACCCTCTGCAGAGACAACTCAGTGACCCGAGTGCCCTTGCAGGGAAAGGCCAGCGGGCACCCACGGCCCCCGCCAATCCCGGCCCCCCATGCAGGCTCTCCGCTGGCTGCGGGGAACACTCACAGGGCCTCACCCCTGCCTGCCGGGGGCCCCGCTTTGCAGAGGGGGTTTGGGGCCCGCGTGCCACGTGGAGGTGGAAGCCCGTCACGGCAGGGCTGCGGCTACAGCGTGTGCAGCCAGAAGAGAGGCAATTTCGGTCTGATGAGGTTACTCTCCGGGGGACTCTGAACGCAGGCGGGGGCGGGGGCAGGGGGTCTCTGCCAGTCCCTGGAGCATGAGCTCCACCCGTCTCCCGACAGGGACCCCGGAGCAGGGTGCTCCCAACCCCTCGGAGCCAAGAGCTCACTTATTAGGCTCTTGACAAACCCCACTGTCCCACTGAGTCAGCTGGCAAAGCCCCGTGAGCCGCCCCCTAGCTGGTAAAGGGTCGTGTCCAGAGGCTCAAAGCTGGCCTCACCCCCAGGGCTGCGTGCCAGGGACAGCCCCAGACAACGCCACCAGCCCCTCCGTCCCCAGACCCTAACTACAGGCTCTGCTGTAAGATTAAGACACTAATCCACGTTCATCTCCGGTCCTTTGAGGCCATTTTTAAAGGTAATTCGGGGCCAGGGGAACTGAGACACAAAACCTTGGGCAGGAGTGACCTCTGACCCCCTCTGGAGGCGCACACTGAGGCGTCAACAGGTGAAGCGTTTCTATCCCATCCTGACAATGCTGATTGATAACATGGAGCTAATCTCCCGCCTTTGTTCCCAGGGGGCAAAGGTTTGCGCTGGGCCTTTGAATCCGGGCCTTTCAACTCTGCAGTGAGTAAATCATAGCAGGACCTGAGGCCCCAGGATTAATTCCCTGCAGGAAATGCTGTCCCGGCCCCTAACAACCACGGCCTCCCCTTGGCTGCACACGCCTCTCCCACACCTTGGAAACAGGGAAACCCTGCGTCTCGTGGCCGCTGTACCGCGAAGGGGGGATCAGGACGAGAGTTTAACGCTCTGTGGGGTTCCGCAGCTCATCTGAACAGAGCCAGGAGACCAGAGCGCACGGCGTGGCAGACAGGGCTCAGACTCCGGCCTGGGTGCCGGGCTGGCGGGTGCCCGGCCTGCCTGGAGGACGGACCGGCTCCAGACACAAAACCGGCCACAGCTGAAATGCACTCTCCCTAGAGCCGCGCCCCTCCCTCCCCACACGTGCCCCTGGACCCAGCACGTCGTGCACCTTCTGTCCAGGGGTGGCCTCCTGATCTGCTCCAGGCCGGCTGCCCTAGGAGAGCCCCCGCGCTACAGACCAGCACCATCAACAGAGTTGCTATGAGAGCCACGCCGAAACATAACAAGGAACAGAGAGACCAGTCTCCACAGTATAGTTCATTAAACCAATGTATTCAAAAAGACACATGCACTCCAATGCTCACAGCAGGCCTGTTCACAATAGCCAAGACGTGGGAGCACCGTAAGTGTCCATCCATGGATGAATGGATAGAGAGGATGTGATGTATACATCATGGAATATTGTATTATGTATATATACAGAAATGTTATTCAGTCGTTAAAAAAAAGCTTGCCATTTGTGGCGACAAGGATGAACCTGGAGGGTATTATTCTAAGTGAAATAAGTCAGACAGAGAAAGATACGGTATAATCTCACTTGTATGTGGAATCTGAGGAACAAACCACCAAACAAGAAGTCCAAGTCCGTGGGTGTAAAGAACAGATTGGTTGTTACCAGAGGGGAAGGGGGTTGGGGGAGGGATGACTTGGGTGAAGGGGCTCCACCGTCTGGTGATGGACGGTGGCCAGACTTGGGGGGGGCTCACCCTGCAGTATACACAGATGTCGTAGTACAATGCTGTACTTGAAACTTATACTTTAAAAAATCAATAACTAACTTCACGTTTAAATGTAGGTGGTTAAAAATGCTAAAATCCTTTTCCTGTTTGGAGGGGTAGAAATACTGAACAATTTTGGGTCTGTTAAAAATAAAAATACAGTAAGATATATGTATTAAAATCTTAGGGTAATTTTAAAAAGAGAAATTGAAAATAAAAAAGAGGAAAAGAGGAGGAAGTTATTTAGATCTATTTACCAAAACCAGTAGCACTCCTATACCCAATAATTATCAATTAGAAAATATAATAGGAAAGAAGACATCGTAAACAACAGCATGAAAGCTATTTTTAAAACATTGCTACAGAAATATGTCTAAAAAGGACATTCACAATCTTTGGTGGGGAAATGTTAAAATATTGAGGAACATAAAAGGATTTGAACACATGGAAAATATACTGTGTTGCGGGATGTTAAGACTAATATTGTGAATATGGTGACCCTCCCCCTTAAAAGCTGTGAGTTACATGCCATTTCAATCAGAATTCCTGCTATATTTATCATGGAACTTAGTAAGGTGATGGTAAAGTTTATTAAAGCAAAAAGCTAAGAATAGCAAAGAACATTTCAAAGGAGGAGGAGACGGTGGTACCTGCCCTGCTGAGTGTCAAGACTGACTCTAAGGCTGTAATGAGGCAGTGGTGTCAGGAGAAGCAGAGGCCACGGAACAGGACAGAGAACCCAGAAACAGATACACATGTTTCGAGAATTTTGACATATGACAGAGGTAGCAGTAAGAATGAGTAAGGAAAGAATGCACTATTAAAATGTAATAATATGACACCAAAAGCACGGCAACAAAAGGAAAAATAGATGAATCCGACCACATCAAAATTAATAATTCTGTGCATAAGGAACAGTATCAAGAAAGCAAAAAGACAACCTACAGAATGGGAGGAAATATTTGCAAATCCTCTATCTGATAAGGGATTAGTATCCAGAAAATATAAAGAACTCCTACAGCTAAACAAAAAAAAAATTAAAAATGGGCAAATGACTTGAACTGTCATTTCTCCAAAGATGATATGCAAATGGCCAACAAGCAGATGAAGAGCTGCTCCACATCCTGAGTCACTGGGTGAGACAAGCCAAAACCACAGCTGAGATGTCACCTCACACCGAATCGGATGGCCGCAATCATTGTTGAAAAATGCAAACCAATGTATGTTGGTGAAGATGTGGAGAGCCTGGAGCCCCATGCACGTGTGGTGGGTGAGAACGTCCAGTGGAGAACAGCTCAGTGCTATGTGGCCCAGCAATCCACTCCTGGGTACATACGCGAAAGAACTGAAAGCAAGAACTCGAACAAGTGTTTGCACAGTCATGTTCACAGCAGCCAAACGGTGGAAACAACACCAGTGTCCACCAGCATATGAAGGATAAAGATGATGTCACACACACACACACACACACGCATGCACACACGCACACACACACAGAATATTATTCAGCGGTTAAGAAGGAAGGAAGAGTTGATACATGCTACATCATAGACAGACCTTGAAAACATTATGCTCAGTAAAATAAACCAGACACAGAAGGGCAACCATTGTATGATACCAGTTATATGAGGTACCAGAATTAGCAAATTCAGAGACAGAAAGTCAAAGCGAGTTGCCAGGGTGGGGTGGGGTGAGGAGTTGTTGATGCCTGGGCACAGAGCTGATGTCAGGGATGAGGAACATCTTTAGGTAAAGAGAGTGGTGATGGTTACACAGTACTGTGAATGTATTGAATGCCTCTGAATGGTACGTTTATACAAATGGTTAAATGATCAATATTATAGTATGTATATTTTACCGCAAACATCCTCAGAAGTGAGCCAGAGAATTGTGAGTGACTCCAAGTCTGTACTGCAGTCAGGCATCCCCTGATTTTTCAGCATTAAAAGAAAGGTTAGGCAGAATCCATGTTGCTAGACATGAGAATCTGCCCACAGAGAAGATGTGACTCGCCCAGGGTCCTGCAGCTTGTAAGCAGCCTTGAACTCAGACTCGGTGGGAAAAGCATAGACCTGAGGCCAGACAGGCTGGGTTCCAGCATGACCTCCCCTGGCTGCAGGATCCGAGAGCCCGCACAACCTCACCTGTAAACTAAGGACAGAATCCGGGGGCAGCGTCAGCGGGCCGTCAGCCCAGCCTCACACGCCCCCTCCATGGGCAGCATCGCCCTGGGGCCGGGCTCCCCAGAGCCTCCGTCCCCTGCCACTGGCACCTGGGTCGGCGGGGAGAGGACCTGCCACCTCCGGGCAGGGAGAGCAAGCCTGCCATCCCCTCCCTCCCGTCCCCACCCCGTGCTGGCCGAGCAGGGTCAGCAGCTGGCAGCCCGGCCATCCACTTCTCCGCTGCAGGCAGACGGGGAGCTGGGCCGAGACTGCCCCGCCTCGCTGACCTGGCCCCTGCCCCAGAGGAGGGTGGAGCCGTGAGACGGAAGAAGCCCGTGGTGGGAGGGGGATGAGCCACTGGGAGTGGCCACCCCACCCTGCGGGCACACCTACTCTGGGCAACATGGATGCCACCGTGAGCGTGCACCCCTCGAGGGGTCCGCCCGGGACCACCAGGGCTGGCGTGGGCTCAGCTCCTCCCCTGAGCTGCACGCTTCACTCCCCTGATGGTCACCTCCCAGGGCTGCCACGCCGTGTCTGGCTGACGGTGGACAAAGAGCTGCAGGGCCAGCATGGGAATGTCACACACGCCAACGGCGGGGCGGCCAGCGGACGGAGGGCGGCTGTGGCAGGCAATGCTCACCTGAGAAGCACGACGGCGGGAGTGGGGCCAGGCAGCTCCAGCTCCAGGTGATGCCGGGTCAACGTTCCCTCTTGGCCACGCCGCTGACGACAGCAAACCAGCCCGGGCGTGACCCAGGGGACGGGTCTGCTGGGTTCCTCGGGAGAGCGGACGGAGCATAACTGAAGGTCGTGGCCTTAAGGTGACCACGGATCACGCAGAATCTAGAATTTTGCTGACAGAAATGTCAGCCTCAAAGCACATCTTAAAGCTGCTGCAGCCCAGCCCGTGTTTCTGGGGCTGCCGTTCCAGTCCAGGGTCCCCGGGCGGTGGGCTCCACTCGGGCCGTTGGTCAGAGGCCAGTGTCCCTCCTTCCACGCAGCTGACCAGGAAGCCAGTGTCCCAAGTGGGACAGCGGGTTGTCGCTGGGAAGCTACTCGGGAAGCACAACGGGTTTACGGCCGAGGCCTTGCGGGAGCCCCTTCCCAGCCTTTGAGAGAAAGTAGACAAATAGTCCGTTTTGAGTGGCTCCGGCCAACGGCTTGACGTCATTTGTAGGAAACGGTGAAATCAACCCAGAGTCTCCCCGAACCAGTATGATGCCCCCGGCTCGGGCCGCGACAACGGCTTTTCCGTCTGAGGACTTAAAGCCTCGGTCAGCGGGTCAGGGCCAGTCTGCTCAGCCCACGGACGCCGGCCTGTGTGCAGACGGACGTGCAGACAACCTGCGCCCTGGGAACCCGGGCCCGTGGTGCTTCGTGGAAAGACTCTCCCGGGAGCGCACCACCCGGCCCCATCCCAGGACCCGGGGCCCAGCCCCTCCCTCCGTTGTCCCGGCCACTGGGCTGCTCCTAGCGGAAGGGCCCAGCGTGGCCTCCTGTTCACACCGTTTGCTGCCTCTCGAGCCCCGCGGGCCTTGCTTTTGTTTCTCTGTTGGTCTCACCAGGACTGAGACAAAGAGATGCTGCCGGGTAACCAGAGGTATGGCCCCAAGTGCGGAGCGGGGGCCACAGGAAGAGCCCCCTGTCCGGTCGGGATGCACGGGAACCACTCTCCTGGCACCGGGGCTGCTGTGAACATGAACACGGAAGTTCCGGGCACCAGCTGGGCTTACGTCCCGCTGTCGGAGCTGCTGCCAGCCCGACCTGGCAGGAGCCACTGTTGCCATGAGCTGGAGGGAAAAATGGATTAAGTGTCGCCGAGCACACCAACGCCGAGTCAGATCGAGACTCAGGCATCAGCAGAGGAGCGGGGGGCGGGGCCCGGTTTCCGGGCCTTCAGGACAGATTGTGTTTTGGCAGCTGAGGTAACGCCTGGCGGGAAGGTGGGAGACCCTCTGCGCAGCACAGCCTGATGAGGTGTGTGATTAGAAGCTGCCTGGCTGCGGCTCCAGGTGAAAGAAGGGACCCCCGGGCAGCGGGGAGGCTGTCCACACGGCACACGCCCTCGGCCCCGCCAGCGGGAGCCGTGTGCACAGCAGGCGAGAGGCAGAAACATTAACCAGATCGACAGTCAGATCGTTTGCCTGATTGCTGCTTCGGGAACAGTTTACCTTTCACACAGGCCCACCTGTGCTCCTCCTAACACTTTATTTGGGCTTTTGGGGGCGTGTTATCTTGTTCAAACATTCCTTTGCCGAGCTGGGCAGTTGGGCAGGGGGAGGGGCTGTCGGAGGAGGGAGAGCTGCCCCTACCGTCTGGCAACCTCGTGGGGCCCGGCTGACTCGGGACAGCAGGAACCCCTGGGCGGGCATCTCTGTCGGGAGCTTGGTTTTAATTCGCCACTAATGTTTTCAAACTGCTTCCTGATACATGAACGTGTCACCACCTCGTCTCAGCCTCTGCCAAACTGAATGGCAAGTGTGTGTACAGTGTGTTTTCTGTTTTCCGGGAAAGATAAATAAATAACACTCGCTTTGCATAATGGCTTGGCCCTCACCAGGGAGCTTGCTAGGAGGTACTTCTGACAAACACGGGTCTTCTCTCGGTGTAAATGCTCTAGTCGGGATTATCCCTAAAGAAATCCAGGCCAAGGAAGGATTGAACTTTTTGACTGAAATATTATATTGTGCTCCCGGAAGCTGAGTCCGCAGGATGGACTTGGATGATGGAATAAGCCTTCCTGCTTATCTGATGCCTGGCCACATATGTAAAATGTCACATCACGCCAGCCGCTCCGTCCAGGGTGCGCCATCCACCAGCGCTGCCTGGGGGCACGTGAGCCTCGGCTATTTTGTCCTGTGCGTGGACGGCAGGTCCTCCTGACGGAACAGGAGGTTTTCCAGGCACAGGAGCCCTGGGGCAGAGCTGAGCACACAGACGGCCGTGTAACGCCAGTTAGTCAGCAGATACGCATGGGCCGTAGGCCCCCGTACAGTGGCTTCTTCGTTAAGCCATCTTTAAAACGTTGAAGAAGCCGTTCTGCTCCTCTGCTCGGCCGCCCACCCCCGGATCACCCCTCCCGCAGTTTACCCACCGCCCAAGGCCCCACTGCAAACGTGACCTCAGGGGGCCGAGATCCAGCTGGTTGGTGGGGCCTTTTGAGCGGGAGCCTGCCCGGTGCCTTCTCATTCGTTTCCAGTCTTTCGCTTCTGGGTAGTCTCTTGTGCGGCTTTTACCCCACGTGCAGGTGAGAGGCGGCGGCACGGACAGCACGCGGGGAAACCCTCGGTTCATCTCCCAGGCTGCTGCTGCGGGGATGAGTTCTGTTATGGTCAGCCATGCTTTGCCCCGTTTGAAAAATGGCAGCGTCAAGGCTTTAAGCCTCGTGCCATCATCAGAAAGCGTTGATTGGTTTAAACAAACATGTTCCAGGAGGCTTGGATCAGACAGCACGCGGGTGCCGGGCTCCACCCGCACTGGCAGCCGCGTGAGATCCATCACCCAGCGTTACAGCCGTCGGAGAGGATGCGGTCCCTGCCCAGCTGTCTAAGGAGGAGGTTCAGGAGGAAATGCCAGCAGGTGAACAGCTCTCGGCGTGATGAGGCTTTCCCAGCGCCCCTACCTCAAGGTGGTGTGTTTACTGCCAACTGCACTGCAGAGGCGACAAATAAATAACCCATAAGTCAGTGTCTGTAGCCCATTTACAGGCACCTCCACGACACACATAATATCAGAAACTGGGTCCTGCGTGTCATCCAGACCCAGGGCTTGGGCTCCTTGCACCTGACCAAAGTCCCGGGGGCTAAATATTTTGTAAAAAGCCTCAAGATCGCTCCCCTTCAGTGGTGAGTGCCTGCTCCATCTTGGAGGTAGAAATCTTTTCTCCTCTTGGTTTCCAGTCACCACAAAATTGTAATGTGATTCTGTAAAATTGAAAGGCAACAAGCAAGCTTCGGAAATGAAGGTGTTCAGGGGATCCATAGGCTTACTGTGGCGGCTCCTCCATCTCCGGTCCCTCACTCTGCTGTTGCCATGGAGACTGGCGTGCTGGCAGGTCCGTCTGATAGCAGGCATCTGTGAACTTCGATTTCCTACGTATTTGCTTTCTAACTTATTTCTTATGTTATTTTTAAAAGGCATTTTAAAAGTGTGTATCCCGTCAATTTAAATTTATTGACAATGTTTATCTAATCCTTCTAGCTTCCTACATACCTACTTCTGTGCACTCTTGCTTTAAGACGCTTGCTTTGTTTAACACGAGCATACTGTATGTCACTTTCTTCATTAAAATATATATATCTATTATTTTTCAAACTCAGAGAACGAATGTCAGCTTTTAAATAATGGCATGACTGCACAGCTCTGGGGTTTTTTTTGCCATAAGGCTTTGTTAAATGAATTCAAGATGCTGCTGAACTCCAGATGCTTGAGAAAATAGTACGTCCTCATGGAAAACTGGGTTTTCAATAGTACATGCTATAGAGCTCAGCTAAACATAATTACATGTCAAAATAAAATTCAAAACTTTTAAAAAGCTGGTTTCAAAAGTAGTTATAGGTAATTTGTTTTATCTCTTAATAGATCTAAAGATTTAAAAACTAATGGGATCATCTTCAGAGAAGCTGAAAAAGTATTTCATAAAATTCAGCATTAAAAACCTCAATAAAGGGCTTCCCTGGTGGCGCAGTGGTTGAGAGTCCACCTGCCGATGCAGGGGACACGGGTTCATGCCCCGGTCCGGGAAGATCCCACATGCTGCGGAGCCGCTGGGCCCGTGAGCCATGGCCGCTGAGCCTGCGCGTCCAGAGCCTGTGCTCCGCAACGGGAGAGGCCACAACAGTGAGAAGCCTGCGTACCGCAAACAAACAAACAAACAAACAAAAAACCCTCAATAAAATAGGATTAAATATTTCCTTAACATGGCAAAATACATCTATCTCAGCCCAAAGACAACACGAAGTGAAAACCTTCTACAAATAATAAGAAAATTTAGTAAGATATCAGTGTATAAAATTAAAATAGAGAAACCAATAGCTTTAAAAGATATAATGGAAGAAATTACCTCCATTTAATTATCCAAAAAACAAAGATAAAGTTTCTAGGAATAAACCTAAGAAATTAACATCTATTTGAGAGACATTTTTAAATACCCTAAAAAATTCATATAAGAAAACGTGAACAAATGGAGAGGTTACCGCGTTCTTCACCAGGAAGACTCAACATCACAGGACACAGTCTCCCCAACCTGTTTCATAACTTAATGCAACCACAACAAAAATAAGGATGGATTGAGGCTTTTCTGGATATTTGATTTTGAATTATTTTTAACATCTTTATTGGGGTATAATTGCTTTACAACTGTGTGTTAGTTTCTGCTTTATAACAAAGTGAATCAGTTATACATATGTTCCCATATCTCTTCCCTCTTGCGTCTCCCTCCCTCCCACCCTCCCTATCCCACACCTCCAGGTGGTCACAAAGCACGAAGCTGATATCCCTGTGCTATGCGGCTGCTTCCCACTAGCTATCTACCTTACTTTTGGTAGTGTATATATGTCCATGCCTCTCTCTCGCTTTGTCACAGCTCACCCTTCCCCATCCTTATATCCTCAAGTCCATTCTCCAGTAGGTCTGTGTCTTTATTCCTGTCTTACCCCTAGGTTCTTCATGACATTTTTTTTTCTTAAATTCCATATATATGTGTTAGTATACGGTATTTGTCTTTCTCTTTCTGACTTACTTCACTCAGTATGACAGACTCTAGGTCTATCCACCTCATTACAAATAGCTCAATTTCGTTTCTTTTTATGGCTGAGTAATATTGCATTGTATATATGTGCCACATCTTCTTTATCCATTCATCCGATGATGGGCACTTAGGTTGTTTCCATCTCTGGGCTATTGTAAATAGAGCTGCAATGAACATTTTGGTACATGACTCTTTTTGAATTTTGGTTTTCTCAGGGTATATGCCCAGTAGTGGGATTGCTGGGTCATATGGTAGTTCTATTTGTAGTTTTTTAAGGAACCTCCATACTGTTCTCCATAGTGGCTGAACCAATTCACATTCCCACCAGCAGTGCAAGAGTGTTCCCTTTTCTCCACACCCTCTCCAGCATTTATTGTTTCTAGATTTTTTGATGATGGCCATTCTGACTGGTGTGAGATGATACCTCATTATAGTTTTGATTTGCATTTCTCTAATGATTAATAATGTTGAGCATTCTTTTGTGTGTTTGTTGGCAGTCTGTATATCTTCTTTGGAGAAATGTCTATTTAGTTCTTCTGCCCATTTTTGGATTGGGTTGTTTGTTTTTTTGCTATTGAGCTGCATGAGGTGCTTGTAAATTTTGGAAATTAATCCTTTGTCAGTTGCTTCATTTGCAAATATTTTCTCCCATTCTGAGGGTTGTCTTTTGGTCTTGTTTATGGTTTCCTTTGCTGTGCAAAAGCTTTGAAGTTTCATTAGGTCCCATTTGTTTATTTTTGTCTTTATTTCCATTTCTCTAGGAGGTGGGTCATTGAATTTTTTATTGTGAGATGACTAGACAATTTGATTCGAAAGTTCAAATAGAAAAAGAAACAAGAATAGGTAGGCAAATCCAGTGTTAATCATTAGACCATTGCTGTGCTGGAAGTATGTGGTAAATTAGTATGTAGTAAAGGTGACATCTCAGATCAGTAGTGAAAAAGCAACCGCGGGATAAACAGCATTAGGACAACAGAGTAGCTATCCAACAAAATAAATGAGAAAAGATAAAAGCTGCAACCATGTCTCACACTGTATGTCAAAATGAGTTCCAAATGAGTCAAATATTTAAATGTTAAACATAAACTCAGAAAAGTACTAACAGAAATCATGGGCAAATTCCTTTATAACTTTGCAGTCAAGGAAAGACTCTTCTAATTAAAACTGAAAATCCAAAAGCAGTAAAAGAAGGATTTATAAATTCAACTACACAAAAATAAAAACTTCTGCATAAAAGAAAACTACCATCAGCAAATTAAGAAATAAGGGAAGACAATGAGGAAAAAATATATATGTGTGTGAATATATATATATATATATATATACTTCCTATCACAAGCTATATCCTTAGTATATAAAGAGCCCCTAGAAATCAACAAGACAAAGATCTGCAACCCAACAGATAAATGGACAAAACCTCTATATAGTCCAGGGGAAAAAAATACAAACAGACGCTCAAACTTACTATAAAAATACAAAACCTATTATATTGGCAAAAGTTCTTTCCCGGAGCCAGCCAGAGAAGAGATCAGAACTGTCAATCGAACCCAGTGGACTTGGGAACTTTGTGTTGGTCCCACAGAGGCTGAAGTTCCAAACCCTGCAGGGCTGACAGGCCACAGCCCACGGCCTGGCCACGCTTGGTTTCCTCCATCCTCAGGTGGACCCGCAGGCCTCACTCAGCATCCAGTCCAGGCCGAGCGCTTGGGTCAGACAGGAGCCTCCCGTCCAGCCACCTCGGCCACGGTGACCGTGCTGCTGCCTTTGTCCACTGGGTCCCATTCCCGTCTCACACGCGCTCACCCCGCGTGGGGTCCCTCTGGCACCTGCAGCATCTTCTGCCCTTGTCCTTCACTTTGGGGTCATGCTCGGCCCACTCTCTGAGGTTGAAACACACCCCGGCTCTGGCTGACCGCTGCCAGCCCTCTGCAGGGTGTCCCCGCCCCCCGCCCCGGCGGCTGCCCCGCCGGCTCCCCTCCTGCCCACTGAGGCCTTGTGGGCGCGGTGCCCCCACACAGAGGGAGCAGCAGGGCCTGACCTGTCCTCCACCCACTTCAGCCTCCACCTGGACCCGAGGACGCGGCGGCCCCACAGGTGCTCGCAGGGTGAGCAAGGGGTCTGGGGAGACGCTGCCTCAGTGAGCGGCCGATTGGTCTGAAAGTTGGTGTGAAAAGTGCCTCACCACCACATCCTCAGCAATCAGACCTCCTGTCACGAATGCCCTAGAAAAGACGGGACGGTGGGGGTAAGTTAGCCGCTTCTTCTCGGACCCGACGGGCGGCGTCCCGGTAGCCACGGCAGAGCTGTCACGCGGGCGGAGGGCGTGCCTGGACCGCTGGGTTCACAGAGCACCTGCTCTGCACGAGTGACAGCTGAGAACGTGGCAACCTCTGTGGCGACGAACACCGTGGAGTCGGCAGTGCCGGCGCCGGCCTCCAGGGGGCGTCCCTCTCGGGATGGAGACGCCCTCTCGTCAGTCCCTGGGGCCTCGGCCCTCCGATGCTCGTCGGGCGCCGGCAGAAGGTGGAGGAAGCCGCGGGGACTCGGGCGAGCAGAGCCGGACTGGCAGGGCCTCGGTGGCCCCGGGAGGCAGCTGGGGGCAGCGGAGGGGGGTGCTCTGAGGACGTGTTACAAACACAGCGACGGGGCTGGACGGGCGGCAGCCATCTGGACACAACAGGCTTTACAGGCAGTGACACCCCAGCGTTTGTCTCGCCGCCGCAGCCCCACCGGGGTCGCTCTCACACCTTCTTGCGTTCCTGCCGCGCCACGATAAACAGCACGAAGCAAATGGGCCTCGACTGGTTCCCAGGTGCCCCCAGCACCAGCCCGTCCTGAATCCCCACTTGTGGAGGCGATGGCCAGGCTAAAAGGGCCACAGGGCTCCCCCGACCCGTAAGTAACCGAGGTCGACCGTCCACAGAGAAAGAACGGGAGGATGGAGCCGGCTCGCTCCCGTGTCCTGAGAGGGGCGGCGGCAGGTTTCCTCGCCCCCGGCTCCTGGGCAGTGCTGTCCTCCGCTGACCGATGCCCTCACCTCCTCCAAGCCCTGGTCCCACATCCCCACCCTCAGCCCCTCCTGCGACCTCTCCGCTCCTGGAAGACCCATTCTCTTCTTGCTTCACCGAGGGCATTTAGCTGCTTTGTGTCCATTTCTTCAGCTTCCTTCCTCCCTGAAACCCTCTGCACCATGTTTTCCCTCCCTCTTCTCTGAACTCAGGCGGCCTCACGCAGGGCTCCGCACATCTGTCCATCTCACCTGCTCCAGGATTTTCTCCTCCTTCAGACACTCTGAGTCCTGAGACACTCTGAGTCCTGAGATGCACTGGTCTCCCCGGCCCTCTGGGCTCTCCAGCAGAGCCCCTGCCAGGCCCCTCCCCTTCTCTGCGAACCCCCGGTGACACAGTCTGTGGTTCCTGCCTCCTGCCCCCTCCCGCCCACCTGACCCCGATTGCCAGAGCCGTGGACGTTCCCCAGCCTCGTCCCGAGACATTTCTGGGGTCATGTCTTCCTCTGAACCCCCGGGGCCTCCCTCCTGCACTCGGCTGGATCCTTCTTGGCCTTCCTGGTTGTGCTTTGTTCTAACCATCATTCCTCCCAAGGGTTCGTCCTCACCTCTCTCCTCACCTGGCATACCCTCCAAGGCCAATCTGATGACTCCAACCCAGACCAAGGATGGAGAGGGAAACAGCAGGACCTTATGGCACCTGGGGCCCCTGCTGAGCCCAGACCCAGCGCCTCTCCGACGGCACTTCCTGCCATCCATCCCCGCCCTCCACGGCGATGGCCTCTTCCCTCTGCAGCCTCTTGGGACCCTTCAGCCTCCCTAGCAGAATGTCTTGCCCACAGTGGAATGAAGTACTTATTTTCTGATTAGTTATCTCTATTTATTATGTAACTTTCATCCAAGCCAGAGAAATCGGAATTATCAACTACTACAGGGAAGAAAAAGAAAGAAATGAGCTGAAATACAGGAATCTGATTCCAGCAAGAAACTGGGCCCCTCCAGAGCGCTGACAGCGCTAACACACGTTCACAGGAAGGGCAGGCTCGTGACATTTCCTCACTGACACTCAAAGCCGTGTTACGTCTTACAAGTGGGAGGGGAGAGTTGCAGTAACTCAGGGGCGAGGTTTTGTGAACTACAGTTACTCATGGGCTGCAGCTGCCAAGTTAAATTCCCGCGCAGAGCTGCAGGAAGGCCCAGGAACACCCCTGAGCACCCTCAGGGGTCTCGTAGTAGAACAGAGAACACGCTTAGGCGGTGCCGCCACCCAACAGGCCTTGCCTCCGTTTGGGTGAGTCCCCGGCCCAGAACGCAGGCCTGCATCAAGACCCTCCCCTCCGCGACGCTGGGAGCCCCTCTCTCGGGTCCTTGCTCTCTCCCCTGTAAAGCGGGCGGGATTGCGCCTTCACAGTGCTGCTGTGGGGATTCGCTCTCGGGAGAACCCACCTACAAAGCCTTGTAGAAACGGGGCTGTGACGAGATGGAGAGGAGATGCCAGGTGGCACGGGCCACGCTGGCCACGCCCCCTTCGGGGAGAGGACCAGCCCCACCCCGGCCCCGCCCTCCTCCCCCGAGGAGATGCCTTCTCAGGCCCCCTCGCTCCTGAAGGAGCTGTCCTACTGGGTGGGTGCGGGTGAAGAGGGGGCGGACGTGAACAATAAGGACCTCGGGGTACTCTGGGAACAAGGCGCCCACCCGGTACTTACACAGACGCAGCTGTGCCACCGCCCGCCCCGACTGTAACCAGTGCTGCGGGGCTCAGTGCGTGACGGGCTTTTTTGAATGTACCCTAAAATACTCTTGTCTTAAAGTAATTGAATGATGTGTCAAAAGAACTTCCTGCATCATCCAGGGTCTTCTTTGGAAAAACTTAATAACTGATCTTAGATGGGCTGTAAACGGTCCCAAATCGATTCACTCTGGTGTCACATTATCCAGGGCCCCGGGGACCCTGAGGGGTCCAGGTGCAGGTTATGTCTGCCTCGAAGACTTGGGGGCACGGGCACCAACAGAGCGACGTCGTCTTACTGGCACTGCGAAGCGTGGCTGTAGACCGGCCGCAGCCACGCCCTGCGGAGGCCTGCGTCCCCGCGGGCTCTTCTTAGCCGCCCCCAGACGCCGCAACGCCAGCTGGGAATTCGCGGTAAAGGGGAGCCGTCAGGGGGCCACTTCCACGGCACCTCCGCGCCGAACACCGTCCTCTGCAGGAAATCAACCTCAGTCTTCAAACAAAGAGCTTCTCCCCTGCGGTTCGTTCTCTGAGCTACACGGTCAATCCCGCCCGGGCTTTCCTCCCTGAGGACGGGAGCTCCTGCCTCGCCGGGCCGGAGTGAAAGCTCGTTCCCGGGGAAAGCCCCGTGGGCCCTGCGACAAGCGGGCGGCCGCTCTTCACCCTCCCGGGCAGCCCGGGCTCTGCCCGCTGCAGGGAAGGCCGAAGGAAGGAGCAGGTGCCGCCCGGATCCATGATCCCCCAGCCCCTCCCCTCAGAGGCTTCCAGCGCATCCCGCGGCCGCCGCGGCCTTGCTTTGCTGAAGAGCGCCGCCCCGCGACCCGACAGAGAAGCGCAACCCCGTGAGGCGCGGGCCCAGCCCGTGCGACGGCGCTCACAGAGCTCCGGAGAGGCCCTCGCCTGAGGAACCCGGAGTTTACTCGCGAGAGCAGCTTCGCGACCAAACCCTTGAAGCACAGCGAGGCAGGAGGCGCCGAGGGACGCGACCCAGCGACCCTCCTGCAGGTGTGCGCGCGTCTGGGCACACCGGACACCCACCTGAGGGGCGCCCCCGTGGCTCCGGTGCGGTCCTGCGGCGCCGCTCGGGCTGAGGCCGAGCTGTCCTTAGCGCCGACGGGCACACGGGGGGCAGCGGCCGGCTCCCCGCCCCCTCCTTCACCGAAAACCCCGCAGAGACCCGGAGGCTGCGGTGGGGGGAGGGGACCCCGGGCTCAGGCACGCAGCTCGGCTGCCACACGGAGGCACCCAAGTCCCTCCTCCTGGCAGGGCCACCGACGCCCGGGTCAGGACGGGGCTGGGGGCTGCCCGCACACGGTCGTCACGCCAACCTAATGGGGCGGGACGGTACCCTCCACACGTCACCCACGAGAAAACGGTGTGGGGGGCTGAGCCCGTGAACGGACGTGGCGGAGCCGGGGTCCAGCCTGTGTCCAGCGTCCGAGCCTGTGGCCTCTGCCCTCTGCGGCCGCGCTCCTGAGGCCGGCACGAGCTGACTCCCTCCCGGGCTCGCTCTCGAATGGCTTGGCGAGCTTTTGATGGAGAACAAATTTAGCTAATCTTCACTTCTTTCCTTTTCGCAGCAATTTCCATCTGCTGAAGGTATTCGGCCAGCAGAGAAAATAAAAAGCGTCCGGGGGAGCATGAGGCGGACTCGCTAACTTCAGGCGCCTCTGGCCGCTTCTCAGCTGCTTGGCCTCCTCAGCCGTGACGGACGGTGCCCATCGGGTCGTGGACCCTCAGCCGCCGGCGCCTGTTACCCTGGCGACTCCCGCTGGCTAGACAGCTGGTGTGGCACAGCCCTCAGGACGCCTGCCCCTCGGAGTGAAGTTCTCCATCAGCTCAACGGCGAAGAGCAGCAGACATGTGACATTGTTTGAGGAAAACAATGAGCTTCGGCCCCCTCTGCTGCGGCTGCCACCCACGTGGACGCAGGGAGGCATCCGATCAAGGCAGGGGTTCTGCAGGAGCAGGGCGGACAGAGAAAACAGACCGGGCGGAGAGGAGGAAGCCCGTGCGCAGTGCCCAGCCCAGCACCGGCCGGGAGCGGCGTGGCCTCCCCGAGGGCGGGCAGGCACCAGCCACACCGCCCTAGCGCCCGGCACCCCAGCAAGGGCAGCGCTTGTCACGGGTGCCACGTTGCCGCCGTTTGCCCACAGGGAGCCGCGGGAAGGGCCTGCAAGCGCAGCGCCAAACCAAAAGAATGCACGCCGCTCCCTCTGGGAGCACACGCTGGGGTCCTCGGACTACGGGGGCAGCACCCACACAGGCCTGCGCCCGGCCTCCCCCACCTCGAAGGCCAGACCAAGACCGGCGAGAGTCCTGGGCAGGACAGGAGATGGTCTTGGGGCAGAATGGACGGAAAGCTGACTGCGAAGTGACGGCCGAATGTGACTCTGAAGTCGCCAGCACCGGCATCTGGGGTGTGGGTGTCGAGCCTTCGCAGAGGATCTTGGTGTGCGAGCGCGGCCTGTGCGGTGCTGGGGCTGAGCCACAAACAGGCCCACAGCACAGACCCAAGGGTTCTGGGACACAACCGTGACAGTAACTCTCCTAGCTGCCCTCCGGACCGTGTACCGGCTAGAACCCCGACTCCACCGAGGCTCCTAGCGTCCTTGTGACCGAGATGGTGGGAGGTGTCGTCCGAGCCCTTGCGGCATCGGGCTGGCGCCTGCTGGAGCATCTCCTTCTGAAACCGCAGACGCCCACGCAGGACCAGGCTGCTCACGTTCCAAGGCCCAGGTCAGAGACAAAAGGCTCACATGCCCACACCTCCTCGCCGTGTGCCCACAGGCTTAAGGAGAGCTTCCTACGGCCGGCTGCCCCAAGTACGAGTTGTTTGATTTCTGCAAAATCCACTGACACCACCTAAAGGAGAAAGTTGTAGTGTTACAGCCTCAAGGGCAGCCCCCCCCCCAGTCTCGGGGGGCAGGTCAAGCGCCGGGAAGGACCCTTGGCCGTGAGGGTGGGTCTACACGGAGGAAGCAACTGGTAAGTGTGGCCAGGTGGTCAGGGGCCTGGAAGCAACGAGACCGGAAGGCGAGGGCCAGAGGTATCAGAGTGGTTCGTGGGCGTGAGGAGGTGAGTGCACAGCATGCTGACGTCTGTCCCACGAGAGCACCCTCCGCTGGCGTCGGGTGACACGGTGACCTGTGGACACCACACCCCATCACCACGGCACAGAAGCCTTATCCGCTGGGTGGCTCTCCTGGCACCGCTTCCAAGACCTCAGCAGGCGCTGCAGCCCCGCGAGCAGCCCCTGGAGGACGTGGCGGAGACGGGGACGCCGGGGGCTGCTGTCCACCCGACAGGCGCCCTCCTCTCTGAGCCACCAGGACACATGGTCGATCGAAGAGGCAGGTGAGGGGGGAGCATCGCTGTGAGCCCCTCGGAGCCACGGCTTGTGGGGAGGCTAGGCCCCCAAGGCAGCCCTTACACAGGACTGAGGGCCCGCCCGCAGTGCTGGCCTTGTGTCAGGGAACCAAAGGACCGAGAGGGGCCGCCTGTAATGCGGGTGACCGCCCCCCACGCCCCTGAGGACAGGGCTGCGGCCACAGGCGGGGACTTGGGGGCCCATGGGAAAGGATGCCCATTTCTAGGGATAAAAGTCAACAGAAAACTAGTTACCCAAACTAGGAGGATTGCTAGCGGGAAAGCCCTTTCAGGAATGAGGTTTGGGTCAACCTACCAGGTGAAGACCCACAACCAACAGAGGTGGGCAGCTGAGGGCAAAGGAACGCGATGAGCTGTAGAGCAGCAGCGTTTAACACGAGCTTCCGCCAGCCTAGTGGCCGCGGGGCTCTGCAGATCTTGCACTGGCTGGTGAGAGTACAGATCAGTCCATTTTCCCCCTTGCCCGTTCCAGCGCCAACACCAGGAGGGTTAGGAGTGGTTAAGCCTTCGAGCCCACACCCAGGAGGCCGTGACCGACCACAGGAGCACCTCTCCAGAAGTGGACACTTGACGTGGGCGTCTGGCATCACATCAGGCAGAAGCAGGTTTCACTGTCTTTACCCACAAGTTCACTTTACAAGGGGGTTGCAGGTACTGGGCTGGTGAAGCGACAGATGGAACACGGATGGCTGTTGTCACACGGCCCCACCTCCCCAACGGCGGCCTCCACACTCATCTCTGACAGCTGAGAAGCCAGAACAGGCTGTGGGAAGTCCTTCCTGGGAGGCCAGACCTGCCAGCAGGGCTGGAGGAGGCTGTGCATCACGGCAGGTGGGTGCAGCTGAGCACATACAGACTGGGGTTGGGGGCAGCCCTGCAGGGGTTCCTGGAGAAACACAGCCTTGCTGCTGCCACCGAAGCGGACGAGGAGCTTCCTGCAGTAGACACCCAGGGCCTCCTGCGAGGGCTGACCTGGCTCTTCTGGCTGCAGCCCTGGCCCTCACTCCTCCGCCCTCCTGGTCCCTGCACTAAACCCGCCAGACCTGGAAACCTGGGGACGTGCAGACTGTTAGGCGTGCTGCCCAGCGTCTTCCAGGAGCTGTTCCTCCCCAACCCTCTCCCTCGAGATCTGAATCATATCAACCTCACTCTCAGCTCCAGGGACAAGGGTGACCAGCCCAAGCCCTCCCTCTACGCCCCAGTGGCCGGTCCAGGAGTAGACGTCCACCTAGCCTGACTGGTGAGTGCGGGGCAGGGTCTTGGCCACAGCCATCGTTTCAAGATTAGGCCTGTGGCCAGTAAGATGAAGCCGCCCATTCCTGGGTGAGAGCTGGGTGAGAAAAATCTCTCCTCTGGACAGTATGCATTGGGAGATGAGGCCCAAAACTGCTACAGCCATTTGGTTCCCAGGGATTCAGCCTGAGGTTCACACCAACAACTTGGGAAAAGCAAGTCAGGAAACTGCAGAGCAACGGACCTTGTGCCCTGATCAGGCAGTACCTGGAATCCACCCTGCCTTTGGATTTTCAACTCACATGCTGTAAAGTCTACTCAGGTCGGGTTTTCTGATAGATCCCAAAGCATCCTGACTTATTGGACTACTTTACTCGTGGATTTCTTGGCTAAATGTATTAACATTTGTTTCTTCTCACTAAAAGTCCAAATTTTCAACAAGGCCACCTGTGTGAGATTGACAGCTTCATCCCACTTGTTCTTGTCTTGGCTGGTGTAAGCCGCCAGGTTCTCTGTGTACTGCAAGACGGACTTTAAGAACCTGTTTAAAAGAAAGAAATTAATTTCTTTATCTATGCCCTTGTAAAATGCAATAATGATTTAAATGTATCCCCTTCATTTTGAAATTACAACTAAAGTTCTGTAGTTAATTTTTGTCTGAGGATTCAAGAAAAAGAAATACATTCAAAACAGAAATGAGAGAATACAAATTGGATGAAGGAGAAGAACGCCGAACTAGAGTGTCACTGGAGGGGATAGACACCCAGACTCCACACAGCTCACATACTCTCCATCTTTCTCTCCCAAATCCACATATGACGGATGCTCTTAGCTGATGGGACTCGGTTCCAGAAAGGACCTTAGAGGCCGTCTGGACCACACTTACACGTAATAAACCCACAGGACACAGGACCTCGGGGGCTGTGCCTCCTGTTCCCACCCTGATGACCAGCCTCACCCGACGGAGAGAGGGGCCACCCCTTCAAAGGAGATACGTCCCACCTGGAGCAGCTATTGCTGTTGAAAGGCTTTTCCTGAAAGATAATTCGTCAGAAAGTTCACAGGGGAATTACCTCTGACTGATGGGAAGAAGCGCTATTTTCACATTTTCCAAGTTCTCCTCAAAGGTTCCCAAGTAGCCTAAAATTTTCTCCAACTATGAATTTTTGAAATTTTCAAACTTAGGGAACAGTTAAAAGAATAATACGATGAAAATCCACAGACCCTTTGTCTAGAGGCGTAGCTTTCACTTAGGGTGATTTTGCCCCCAGAGGACTGTGGCAACATCTGAGCCATTTTTAGTCATCACAACTGGGGGCTACTGGCATCTAGTGGGTGGAGGGCACCACCCTACAGTACCCGGGGCAGACCCGCGGCAGAGACAGTCCACGGTTTTGAGCCGTGACCTGGCCCCAGGCATCCGCACAGCTGCCTGAGACGGTGGCAGCCTCTCCAGCTTCCTCCCGATAACACTGTCTGGACGTTATTCTTACACCAGGGGGAGGAATTCCGAAATCATTCCCATGTAAATCACATTAAATTTTCTGAAACATGTCAGTTTTAAAGGCTCACAAATTTGCACTGAAGTCCACAGAGAAGAACAGTTCAGGACCAGACTGTGGGGTTGAAAAAATCACCAAGAAAATAACCAACAGGAGTGAACATGATTCAGAATTAGCAAAACACAGCTGCGTCTCCTGTACGTGAGGGCACTGACCTTAGATACTGCTGATATTCCGAAGTATTTTTCCCAAGAACCACATGAATGTTGACCAATTCCAGTGCAATCAGCAATAAAATCAGATAAAGCATAGGAGACAGAAGCTTAATACTAAAAATAAAGTAAAAGTTAATAAACGTAAGTATTTATCACCTTTATAAGGAGAAAAATGTTTCACCTAACCAATCCTTCTTTCAAAAGTCCTTAAATCCAAACTTCTCAAAAGAACACTCTTATGTGGACAGCCGTTATCCCAGTGGCCGTGAGCCCTGGCCCCTGCAGGCTGTGTGGGATGCCCCCCAACCTTGGGCCTGAGCTCCTCGCCTGGTTCTGAGCCCACAGGCGCCCTGCCTGCTCTGAGGACCAGGCTCCACCAGGTCGGCACCCGGTCCCTTTGCCCAGTGGCAGCTCCTTCCTTACAAGTCAGCGTTCAGCAAAGGACTCTCCCAAGAGGAGAAACACAAATGGCTTCAACATGAGAATGGGTTCAACGTCTCTGGGACCAAATTCCAGTTAAAGTCAGACTCCAGTCTTCCCGGGAGGAATTTTAAAATATATCCTGTTTTGGGGAAGGATGTGTGATGTAACAACATCATCTCATAAACTGCCGGTAAGGGTGTAAACTGTATGTAACCTTCCGAAAGCAAAGGAATACTTACTAAAAAGCTTTATAAACGCAGATACCATTCAACCCAGAAATTCTAGGAATTTGTCCAAAATGGTAATTTCATGAGGATGTAGCACATTCTAAAATACACAATGCTGGCATCCCCAGGTAAATCTGCTGTCGTATTTTAAATCCGGGTCCGTAGAACCCATATCCCAAAATTATAAATGGTATTTTTAAGTGACACATATGTAACTTCTCCTGAAAATAAGTATTTCTCTGAAGTCAGGGGTAGAAGTGTACCCTGAGGTAAGAGCTGCCCAGCAGAGCTCCTCTAAACGAGACCCGCGAGCCACGCACCTGTGAACCAGGCGCAGGTAGTTCCGCCGCTGCCGGGAGCGCAGGCTCCTGTCCTCCCACTGCCGGCGCCTCAGCTCCGCGCAGGCGGCCACCTGGCCACACACGCGGCGGCAGTGGGCGCCGATCTTCCGGAGCACGGCCAGCACCTCCAGGACGGCTCTGGGGCAGAACAGGGTCCGGACAGGGATGCTGCAGAGCTCACGGAGCAGCTGGGGCCACCTGCAGGGCAGAGCGAGAGTCCCGAGGGCCTACGGTCACCAGTCCTCCGCGGCCTGCACACCTGCCGCGGCCTCCAACGCGGTCTCGGCTTCCTGCTGCAATCGTTACACCGGGCGGGTGTCGATGGTGAGAACAGATCGTGTGTTGTAACGTCCGTCAGACAGACCAACGCACGCACCATCAGGGCTTATCTAATAATTCCTCCTGGGACACAGTGGGATTCTAACACTACCTTCAACGTGTAAGACTTCAAACACAGAAAACTGCGAGGTCGGCGACCCCAAAATACTTCCCCCAGGACACCCCGAACTTACTCCTCAGGGGGAAGGTGCTCCGAGGCGTGAGGAACGCGGTGGGTCTCGGGCACGTGGTGACACAGCTCAGCCACGATTTCTGTGATTAAAGAGTGGCAGGCATTTATTTCAGAATTACCTTCTGATCTGAAAAACAGAAAACATTTAAAGATACATGACAATGAGCAAGATGCAAAATAATATTTATTTCAGTGGTTCGCTGGGCAAAGCACTCAATCTGCAACTCGCTTTCCCCAAAAATACAATGAAAAAGCCACCATCAGAGGGAGAGGTAAAAAGAAACGACACAACACACTGTGGGCGATGCACCTGCTGTCAGAAGATGCCCTGTGACCCTCGAGAGTCCTCCCTCGAGCTGACTCTGCAGTGTGTCCACGCCCACTCCTCTCCTGAGCTTCAGACCCGCTGTCACACTGTCCGCTAGCCATTTCTGCCAGATGCCACCCTCCTCCCCACAAGGCCTGCCTCTCGTCCCTGTGCCCTTGGTCTCTGCAAACGGTTCCCCCACGACCGGGCCCTGAACCCCCAGTCTTGGCCCTCCAGTCACCAAGACCTAGCAACCCCTCCTTGGGATCTGTCTCCCAACAGGCTTGCCAGAGAAAAAAAAATCGTTCAGAGGCTGACATTCTCGGACCCCCGCGAGGCCTGCGTGACTTGGGGGGCACTCACCGCTGAGCCTCCCTTTCGGATCCTTCAGGCAAAGGCAGCAGAGGCCAAACTCCGATGCTCCTCTCACAGCTCAGCACCTGACAGGACAATGTACAACTGCTTTTCAAAATTTTTAAATAATGTTCTAGAAAACATGTTTTTAAGTTGTTACAGATGTTGTCATCACTTCCAAGAAAAGACATATCTGTAAAATTGTTTCAGATGCCACACTTTATAACTAGGTGATGGGTCTGTTACTCAATCAAATCAGGTAAAGGAAGGCAGGTGAAATATGGGATTCCAAGGAAGTGTCCAAAATTCTTCTGACACCTCCTGATGAGAGTTGGTCCGTGTCCCCACCCCTGGTTGGGGCCAGCCATGGCGAATAGCTGTGGCCTTGAGAACACAGGGAGAAGCAGGTCGGAGACGGGCCCCTCCCCTCATCCCCACCTCTGCTCGGGTGCAGCTGGCCGAGCACCCAGCACAGACTTCCACTTCTCAGATGGGTTCCTGTCCGGCAGAGTCCGTCCCAAATTTATGACCCACAAAAGCACAAGCAAATTAAGTGGTTGTTGTTGATGCCACCAAATGAGGTACTTTGTTACGCAGCTGATATCCCGAGCAGCGGACTTAGAAAGAACAGGATGCAAGATTGGCTGCAGAATAAAAGGTGACTAAATCACATGCGGCAGGAGTACGAGGCCACGGAAAAGGTGAACGTGCAGAACGCCCACTGTGGGGAAAGGAAGGGGCGTTGACCAGGGACCTGGAAGCAGCAGCCAAGGAGCAGGAAGGCTGGCCCCCCGAAGCTTCTCTTCCTTCCAGAACCTTCCGTCCTTTGCTGAAGCCTCCCTCCCTGAACGCTTCTGGGTCCTCCTTCTAACGGCTTTTGTTCTGGAAGCTCGGAATCACTATGGGCAGACAGTGTGATGCGAGTGGATAAAGGTACCAGAGCAGCCCGACGCGCTGTCGCAAACAGGACCCGCTGACACAGGAACTCAGGCTGATTCCTTCCCGCAAACAGCAAGGACAGAGCGCCGCTGGGTTCTGCTCCTGCACAGCTGCTGCTAACCCCCTCCTGCCTGATGCTACTCAGGACCTGTCTTCTCCAGGCTCGGCTTCTCCCCGGCGCCACCGCAAATCTCCCCAATCCATTCTGTGCTGACTTTACAGCTTCCTTTTAGAATTTCTCAGTTAGCAACTATCATGATTATTATATTCTTGGAGACGACCCCATTTTTGCCCCCTCGTACCGCCTACCATACAGAAAATAAAGTCTCTAGGCTACTCGCCAAATTTAACTTCCTGGTAGAAATGCTTAAGAAAGTTTGTTGCCTGCTTGTTTACCTTACAGGTTAACAAAGGCTGGCCTCATAAAGCTGGCGTCCCTCACCACCGAAAAGCAACACCTGTGACCGATCCCGGGTTACCAGCACTCAGCCACCCATCAAGTACCAAGAACGCCGAGGACACAAACCCCACCACAACCCGAACTGCTGGACCTTAGAAAGACACAGTGGCTTGGCCAAGGCCATGTGTCCAAGGTGAACGCAGGCTACAAAGCCAGCTCTGCGGACTTGCAGCCCGGCTGGACAAGGCCGGCCTGTACCTCTCAAATCTCTGCAACAACTGACCTGCACACGCCCCTCCCCACACACCTGCTTTTTAAGCTGAGAAACTGGATGGCAGCGAGCGCCATAGGCTTCTGCAATGCTCACCAATGCTCTCACTGCTGCTTTTTCCTGCTTTAGAGAAAACAGATAATTGTTACTACAACTTCTGGTCAGGCTCCTACTTTTCTTCTATTGCATCTTAGGTCATTTAAGAGTCCCAATTTCCAATCGGCTTCCTTCACATAATTCTCTCAGCTAAAAGAAAGCAAAACTCTTCATTAAAATAGGTCTAACAAGGCTTCCCTGGTGGCGCAGTGGTTGAGAGTCCACCTGCCGATGCAGGGGACACGGGTTTGTGCCCGGGTCCGGGAAGATCCCGCATGCTGTGGAGCGGCTGGGCCCGTGAGCCATGGCCACTGAGCCTGTGCGTCCAGAGCTTGTGCTCCACAACGGGAGAGGCCGCCAACAGTGAGAGGGCCGCGTACCGCAAAAAAAAAAAAAAAAAGGTCTAACATAGTAGTCAAACCATAACCAACAAAATTTTTAAATGAGGCTGATTAACAATGATAAATTACAAAGGCCGCTCTGTCCACAATGCAGCAAAACAAGAAATAAATGGGAGAAAAAAGATGCCAAACAATTGGAAAATGTAAGAGATTCTCCTAAAAAACTAGGACATAAGAATTTAAACATTAAAAATCAATATAACTAAAAGAGGATTACATACTATAAACACTCAATTGCCAAACATACATTTTTAAAAGAGTAAATATAACATTATTTACAGCTGACGCATCCGTATAACTGGAAAACCCAAGGTGGCAGACTATTACCTAGTCAGTGAGCTGAGAGTGGACAAATTTAATACACAAAAGTCAAGAGCTTTCCTACGTATAAGCAGTAACTACCCAGAACTCTCAATAGCACAAAACAACTCATATAGTTAGTCATTACTTGGAGAAGAGATGCACTCAACTTTCACTCACGCAGATACCTACACGGGTGCTACACGGAGCAGAGAAAAACCAGCCCTCACTGTGTGGTGAACGTCCGGCGGGGTCGCCAGGACTCACACCTGAAGTCAGTGACGAGCCGGCAGCCACCACAGCACACACGGCTTCTCCCCTGAGACAGGAACCTCAGGAGGGCCTCAGAGCACAGTGGGGACACATGGGGGCCACACCCCTCCCAGGGGCTCAGGGGAGCAGTGGGGGTGGCAGAGGAGGGGGGATGCAGATCTGGGGCACCAGCTTGAGGTAGAGGATTGAACGTGGAGAGTGAAGAGTGGGGACTGGCCTGTGTCAGGGAACAATGTTCAATCTTGCAAAAATGTCAATTACCCCCACATTAATCCATCAGGAGCCCATTCCTGTGGGCTGGTTGGTTGGGCTTGGGCTTTGTGTTTAACTACACAGGTTCACTGGAATAATAACAATTAGAGAAGAGGCAGGACAATTCTGAAGAAGAAGAGGGGCGGGAAAGTAATCTCTCAGATATCAAACCGTACCATGAAGCTTATTAAAGACAGGCAAAGAGAGTCCAGTGCACACAGTATAGAGATATTTATTCTCTAAATGGCGTTTGGCCAAGTTGCAAGCAATTTGTTAAAAAAAGAAAAAAAGTACAGCTAGATTCTCTAACTTACTCCCAGCTGAAATAAATTCCAGCTGCATCAATAGATGTAAATCAATAGATGTAAATGATGTAAAATTTACATCAACAGATGTAAATCAATAGATGTAAATGATCAATAGATGTAAAAAGCTATAAAACTATACAGGAAAACATATTACATTTATAATTTTGGAAAGCAAAGGGTCTTTTAAGGACTTCAAATGCATAAGTCAGAGAGAAAAAACATCAAAACCTAAAGACTGGTAACAAGCAACACATACTCTGAAAATGGCAAATAAGGCTAATAAACCAGTGAGGAAAATGAAACTGAATAAAACAGAGCAAAGATGTTAACAGGAAGTTCACAAAAGAATTTCAGCATCATAGTTAGACATTTTCCACAGCAGAGAAAATTCTAAATCACCCATCAATGAAGGACAGCTTAGACAAATAATGACACATTGATAAGATGGGGTATCAAGCAGCTGAGACAGAGTAAGGTAGAACAAAGTTGCCAAAAATAAACTGTTAATGAAATGCTAGTTATAAAACAGAGTATGTCCTGCTTGGAACCCGCACTGCAGGCTCATGGAAAGATGTGGAAGCAGAGACACTCAGCTACTGACAGCAGTCACCTCTGGGAGAAGGGATTCCTGAGAACTTTCACTTTTTGTATTAATTTTTCTATCCTGTTGGAATTTTGAAACAAATTTTCCCATAATTGTTACATGTACAGTCTGAAAAAAAGATTAAAATATAACTAACAATCTAACCTATTTCTTTTAATATATAAAAGAATTAGTTTATTGACAAATGCAAATATTCTACTCTCTCATTTAATAGTCCTCTGTAAATTTTTCCAATTTATTTAGTTAATCCTGTTTTATACTTTGTTCTCTGGTTTGCAATATCCCATCACTGTTAAAAACACAAGCAAATGTATGCTTAGGAAATAGGCTGAATTATTCTTGGTGAGATCAAGTAATATTGATTTATTTGTTATAGACAATGCCTGTACACATGCACACATGTTCAGATGGAGGTACACTGTACTCACATAAATTAAAAGATGATTAAAATATAATTACATCTGAAAATAAACTACATTCCTTCATAACTTAATGACCGTGAATTTAATTAATTTTCTTTCCTACACATTACCTTAAACACTGATAATAGATCTTCATCAATAAATCTGAGTAAAAGTACAAAGGAAAATGCAAGCAACTGATTGGCTGCTTCTTTCGGAAATTCAGGTAAACTGATTTCCCCGTGGCTTAAACGATCTCTTAGACGGGGACCTTCCTGATGGTTCAGGAAATCCCAGAGAAATTCCTATCAAAAAAAGGACACAGAAAATATTTGGTTAGTATTCTCAGCAGAAAGAAGGAAAGTCCGAAGGCCCAGAAAGGGCAAGCCCAAAACATCTGAGGAGCAGCAATGTTCATTACAGAAAAGTTAGACTGAAAAAGAAAGTCATTCAAGGTCACGCAACAGAAAAGTATCAAGTTACGATAGTCCCTGGATCTCTTGGCTTTATCACTGCACTCGACTACCTCAGGCAGGACTGCACCCCACTAGCTCAGGATGGCCCTGAGGAAACCCCGTCCTCTGTAACTGCACTCCACAGCCTCAGGCAGGACTCCCCTGAGGGCACCCTGCTGTCTGTAACTGCACCCCACCCCTCAGGCAGGACTCCCCTGAGGCACCCTGCTGTCTAACTGTACAGCCTGCTCCTCAGGTAGGATAACCTGGGGAGCCCTGTTTCTGTACCTGCTCCTTGGCTGATTGATAAGAACCTAAGAAGTTTGTAGAACTCACCACCAGGGCTGCAAAACTGCTTGCATGGCTCCAGTGCTTAGTAAAAGTACCCTTTCTCATTCTCACCCTCGTGAAAAACGAGAACTGGGTTGACCACATTTGGAAGCTAACTTTCCAATCAATAAAAGAATCCACTGCTGTGCTCCTGCACGGACAACACCATTTTTCTTTCCCCTCATGGCTCTCCTTCTTACATGTCCTTTCTCACATCACTCGTTTACTTCTGAAGCCCTATGAAGACACTGCTTCTTTCTTAATGGCAAAAATCCAAGGACTCTTCCACAACATAGAGGAAAATAAGTCAGAAAACCCAATTTGCTGACCCAGGCAAATTGCTGATGGACAAACAGAATTAGACAAACTACTTCAATCATCCTAATTTCCTGATGGCAGAAAGGACGCCCAGAGAGCGTATGGAATCTGACTAGTGTCACACAGCCGGAACTGGAACCTAGGTTGCTAACTCCCAGTTAAAAGGAGAAAATATGAAAATTCTATTTACAGTCCAAAGTAGTCACTGCAATAACTTCATAAAATACAAAACTGTGATAAATAGAAAATGGCTCTAAATAACTACCTTCTCTCATCCAACACTCTGTCTTACTAGTCGCATCTGACTTTGCTGTCATTCACGAAGCAAATGCAGTCCCTGCTACCAGCGCAATACAAAACCCACAAATTCAAATATTGCTCAGAATCAGGTCAGCTAAGTCATCAGGCCTTAGGAGAAGGACATTTAAACAAAAGCATGAAGCACAGTACCTGAGCTGGGCTCAGAGCCAGCGAATGACAGTTGCACAGACAATGGAGTTCAGGCATGGGGGCTTCAGAAGCATTTCTTATGGGCACGTCACAAGCCAAAATTAACATCATTTTTGAGAAGTGCTAATCACATCCATAAATACAAGGATGTTAGATCGTAAATGCCTAATACTTTACCATTGCAGGCTCTCCAAGGAAAAGAGGAAGTTGATTGATTTTACCATCATTCAAGTGTTTTGCCAATATCTAAAACACCAAAAAGAAGTAAGGTGATTAACTGGTACATATACAGAACTTTCAGTGTCAAAAGATATTGTACATTTGGTATGACATGCTGTGTAAGTCCAAAGCAGATTAAATGAAATAAGGACAGTCTTAAGAACATAGCAACCACCTGTTCAGAAAAGGTTTTCTCAACCAATACAATGACTTTAGGACGATATATGTATGTATTCTTAATTGTGTGTATGTGTTTATGTATATTTACATGTATACAGGTGTGTACATGTGTATTCATGTACATGTCTGTGTGCATTTATGTGCATATATATGTATATGTGTATGTGTGTTTATGTGTAGTGTGTGTATACAGGTATACGTGTATATTGTGTTTATGTGTATTTGCAAACACTGTGTATGTGTACATGTATATACGTGTGTATATGTGTATATATGTATGCTATGGCCTTTCCATAACTTCAGAAGCTAGGTTAATAAGACTGGGTCTCAATTAGTCTGAAAATTATATTCAACACTATCATCACCTTTTTCTTTTTCTTTTTGCTTATATGACTATCAACATTTTCCTGTAAGCATATGATTTATGGCTGATCTTTAATTTTAATTTTAAAAGAATATAATGTTTTATTTGTTTCAAAATACCTTATAAGTTTACTTACCTCATCAAAGGTAGTATAAAGAGCTGTTGACTTCAGAAAAGGAAATAAAAGAAATAATTAAAAGAAAAATACAAGTAGTGTGACACTATTCAAGCAGGAAAAAATTCTAGCACAGGGCCACAAATATGAAACCTCCTTTTGTGTAAATAAATCTTTATCTAGCAACACTTTGGGAAGAATGTCATTGACAACATAAACACAATATAAAAGACATGAAAATACAGCAACCCTGGCAGTCTAGCCATGTTAGAATACTGCTCTAACAAGGACTGTAGCTCAGATACTTCTTTTTTTTTTTTCTTTTCTGTTGAGAAATGTTTTTTTATTGTTCATGGACTACTGATCACAGACAGAAAGTATCTGGCTTATTTGTGACTTCAATCATTAGCTCTCCATTTTAGGTTAATGCCAATATTTAAGAATCAGGCCTGAGTGAAAGCAGTAATAAATACTAGACAGAAATGACAAAAAAAGTCAGAAGTATCATAGTCCAGATTTCCAGAGGTCTGATCTAAATCAGCATATCTCAGCTAACGGGTCTTTATGATCTTATAGATTTGAATTTAAAGTGTATAATTGAGTTTAAGGACTTGATAAGAAAATAGCATTTTTATTTTGCAAATTAAGGGTAAAATGGCTGCTCAATTTCTTCATACAAACTGGGCTGTTAAAGCATACACTTGACTAGCATACTTAAATATTTTACCCTCCAAGCATTTCTTCCCGCTTTGTTTTTTTTAACATCTTTCAGATACCTCTAACACTTACGATGCCACAACTTCACAAATCACTACTCACACAGAGCACTTCTACTGATGGCTGGTATTTGTGTGCAAGTGAGCACAACTGAATATTTTCTCCAACAAATAGCCTTTGTTTTTCATGCTTCTTGGTATAATTAGCCCAGACTTTATAGACAGGGCTCGGGGCCAGGCTGCCTCAGCACTCTAATCCCAACTCCACACCTCCTACAAGTGAGACCCTGAGCACCTCCATGCTCAGCTTTCTCTGCAGAAGTGTAAGTGAGGAATGCCCATCTCAAAGGCTGCTGGGGAATTCAGTAGGATTTTACATTCAGGTGCTCAAGAAATGTGTTAAACTTATTAATGCTTATTAACATATTTTCATTTTAATACTATCAAATACTCCTGAACATTTATTACTGTGCAGATGACTCTAAAGCCCATGTATTGCTGACCCTAAAATTTTTTCCAAGCTCTATTCTAAATATTCAATTGCCTACTAAATATCCCCACTACTTCCTCAAAAAAGCTGAACTTTTCATTCATCTCCAAAAACGATGTGAATTAACTTCTACCTTTTTTTTTTTTGCGACGCCGTGCAGCCTGCGGGATCTTAGTTGCCTGACCAGGGATCGAAGCTGGGCCACGGCAGAGAAATTGCGTAGTCCTAACCACTGGACTGCCAGGGAATGCCCAACTTCTACCTTATTTTATGGAGTTGGTATAAATGTCTTATCTCTCACCCCTAATACACACAAGCTTCTAAAAGTCCCTAGGTCTTTGCTCATCTTCATATCCTGCATTGATTCTGAAGAGACCTTATGCCATAACAAGTATTCAATAAATAATTACGGTATTTGCACAGCACTTTATAATTTTCATGTATGTATTGCTTTGTAAATAAATTGATGCTATGTTTATTCTGGATAAAAGCCTGGGCTAAAATTTAAGATATTCTTCGATAAACTACAGCCTCTGTAGAAACAGTCACACTATTTATTTGTGCAGTGAAATAACAACTAAATAACCAAATTCATAGCATCACAGAGCCGTGCAGTGACTGGTCAGGTTACCATGAAGTCAACTGTAAGAGCACTCGAGTGAGAGCTGTGACAACTGGGGCTCTAGTTTCTGCTGGAAGACCCAGGCTTCACTCCACAACACTGGACTGGGCAGAGCCTACATCAAAGGCACCGGGTGTGGGCACCAGCGGACATATATGGATGACCCACTCCAAAGGGGCCTACACCAGAGACCTCTACAAAAATGCACATAAGGCAAAGCAGAACTGCCTCAAGATAAGACAGAAAGAGAACGCAGAGAAAAGCAGCTGTTAGATCCAAGTAGATGTGGCTCTGGGAGGTCACCACTGTGGCCGGGAGTGGTCAGGCAGGGGACAGTGGGCAAAGTGAGAGGAAAGTCACGCATGTTCAGGAACTGGAGAGGAGCTTAAATTATGCTGGGAATCAGAGGGAAAACAAACTGGAGAAAGGCTGAGGCCAGACTCTGACATCCTTACAAGCCATGCAGAAGCGTGAGCCTTGCAGGCAGGCGCTGGGAGCCATGGAAGGTTTCTAAGCAGAGGAAACCATAAAAGACACAGGAATACTCGTGAGTTTAGAAAACAATTAGTGGCAGTGTGAGAATGGATTAGAGAAGGAGAATCATGAAGACTTGTGGAAGATGAGTTACCAGGTGAGCGTGATGGGGAGCCAGGTGAGACCTCAGCACTGAAGGACCACAAGACAAATCAGGGGTAGAACTGATCGGCAGGGCAAGTCCATGAAGAGAATGGAGTGCAGGCAGAGCATAAGATGGTGCTAAAGCTTGGTGCAGAGCAATTCAGAGAATAAGGATAATAAGGAATACCAGAGAACAAATTTGTGGAAGAAAAAATTTGCTCTTCTGAAATAAAGTAAATTTGAGATGCTGGGGAAAACTCATATGAAGATATTCAACGAACAGGTGTAAACCTAACTCAGGAGATCAAAGAACCGTGAGTTAGAGACAATGCCTTGGAGACTGCTGGAACTTAATGCTATAAATTGCCCTCTTGGCACTGCTTTAGCTGCATCAACAACTTCTGCCATGTTGTGCTTTCATTTTTATTAGTTTCAAAGTATTTACTAATTGGTGTTGCTCCCACACAGGTAACAGCTTAAGGCATGGTATTATGTGAGGTCTCCCAAGGAATAAATATAAAGAGAGTACAGGGTTGAGAACAGAATTCTGAGGAATGCCTATATAAAGGGGCACAAAGAGGAAGCTGAACTAGTGAAAGAAACAAGAATCCCAAGTATGGTAGATGCTGCTGTTTGTCCCATAATACATATTCTTCCTTTCCCCTACCTAATGGATTCTCCCATAGCTAACTAGGCCCGTGGCCACCCAGAGACATTGCTAAGCCTCCCTGGCAGTTCTGGCCAAAAGGAAGCAGTATCCTTCGAGAAGGGCATGCTGTAGACCACCCACGGCCCACCTCATGGGGTTACAATAGTACCAGTAAATATGCCTACAGAGGAAACACAAGCATCAACGCATCTGATGACACCATTAGGTTTAAAAGACTACCTGGAAATATGACAGAACCCTCAAAGACAATCACAAATAAAATAAATATATAACATATAAAATCACAATAGGAAGCCACAAAAAATGACAGTCAGGCCTTCCAAAGAAAGTTCTTAGCTAAAAAATTCATTTAACAATAAGCAAAAATATGATATTAAAAGCTTTTAATTAGGCACGGAAAAATGTCAATACAGCAACAACAGTCACCATCAACCATTTAAAGCAGCGTACCTCAGCAGTCAGAAGTCTCTTTGGACATTTGTTAACTGTGGCAAAAACTTTCCTAAGTCCAGTCTCTAGTTGCACCAATAACAATATGGCACAGTCAGCAAACCTGTGAAATTGAAGGAAATAAGCAAAACTTCATGTTTTCAAAGTAAACACTGGCACCAACACCATAATAAGGGTGCTGTATTCCAGATACTACCAATATGTGTCCAAAGCAAGGAGGAGTGACATTACTCACTAATATGAGAAACAAAAACAGAATCAAAGTCTCATTAGACTAGCGACTGTAAAACTGTTTTCCAGTGTCTTAATGTATGATGCAGCACTTTTAGCAGCTGCAGGAGAATAAAGTGTCATCAAAGATCTGCTAAACCTATTTCTTCCCTTCTAAGAAATACTCAGAAACCAGGATTTCAGTGGGTTCTCAAGGTATCCAATCAAATGTACATATCAGGATAAGGTAACTTGAAAGGAAGTAAAGACCACTGACCTCCTGATGCTTCCACTCCTGGGCTTGCTCCCCAGGGAACATAGAGACAAACTGTCATCTTCTTTCTCTCATGATTCTCTAACATTGGACACTATGTTTCAGTCACAGTAAGAACTCAAAAAACTATTAATAAGTTGATTCTGAAAACTGATCATCAGGGAGCTCCCTGGGGGCCTAGTGGCCAGGGTTCCGGGCTTTCACTGCTTGCTGTGGCTCGGGTTCAATCCCTGATGGGGGAACTGAGATCCCACAAGCTGCACAATGCAGCCCAAATTTTTTTTAATTTTTAAATAAAAATAAATTCATTAGTTAAATAAAAAATAATTGTCTCTATTAATTGCACAAAAACAGTACAAAAAATAATGTTTAAAACACAGTTACAAGATGCCTTTTAGTTAATTATATGAAGATATTCTATGCTCGGGTCTGCTCTTGAGTCAGTCCCGCTCCTACCTGCTCCAACTCCAATAGCGACAAAGCAGAAAGGTTAGGGTTTTTAGAAGGCCTGGCCTCCAAGCTGCCAATGACCACTATGTAATGCCACACTTCAGGTACCTGTGAGACTTGAAGTTGAGTAATGCAACTTCCCAATATGGCAACATGATTTTTAGTATAAAAGTGGATTTCTTCATCACTTCTTCTAATACTGAAAGTACCTCATAAGTAACATCTGTAAAAATAGCAAATATTTTTTAAGCACAACCACATTAATCAACTGAAAAAAAAGGTGTAAACACACTTAGGGAGTGATGCCACTGAGCCGACCTCTTCAGGAAAATAAACCGTGGGCCCTGGGCAGCGTGCCACCTAAGCGTGAGACCACCTGAACTAGCGCCAGGGTTGCAGGTGACCACAGGCACCCTTGGAAAAAGGAAACGTGGGCAATTACATCTCTTTAAGCTACAACAACTTTGAGTAGAGGAGTTCAGGGTCAACAAGCTGACCACACTGACCAAGAAAATTAAAAATATCTTCAGAAGATACAGGAATCAAGTGTGAACCCAAAGGTAAACTATGGACTTAAGGTGATTATGACTTGTCAATGTAGGTTTATCCTTGGTAAAAAATGCACCCTCTGGTGGGAGGTGTTGATAATGGGGGAAGCTATGCGAGGGCGGGGGTGAGGGGGGTGTGGATGGGAAATCTCCACACCTCCCTCTTGATGTTGCTGTAAACTCAGAACTGCTCTACAAAAATAAAGTCTTAAAGAGTATATACATTGGGCTTCCCTGGTGGCGCAGTGGTTGAGAGTCCGCCTGCCGATGCAGGGGACGCAGGTTTGTGCCCCGGTCCGGGAAGATCCCACATGCCGCGGAGCGGCTGCGCCCGTGAGCCATGGCCGCTGAGCCTGCGCGTCGGAGCCTGTGCTCCGCAACGGGAGAGGCCACAACAGTGAGAGGCCCGCGTACCGCAAAAAAAAAAAAAAAAAGACTATATACATTATTGCCAGTCACCTGACTACCAGAAGGATCCGTGATACAAAAAGGCTAAGGCTGCCGGGACCAAGATGATCCGTACTGTTCCCTCCAGGATTAACATCAGCAAATACAGACACAACACTTCAGCCAAAGTGGAAAAGAATGAGCCTGGAGCAAACACATGGTTTAATTGCTCTTTCAAAGTCCTGTGTCCCCCAACCCCACTAATTTGGTAAATGGCTTTCTCATGAAAAGAAAACAAAAGATGATACAGGAGAACATTTATGCTAGTGGTACTTTTGGCATAAGGATTATGAGTACAAAGACACGAGAGCTAAAAGGAGAAGGGAAAGTGCGTTACAAACTGGTCCAAAGCCATCTGTATGCCAACATATCTGCACGATGAACTAACTTTATCATTAACGTTGAGTCACGTAGCCATGGCCCTCAGATAACCCCGGGGGCACTGTGGGAAGAGGTAAGGGTTGATGTGGCCAAATTTAAGAGGTTCTTCATGAAACTTTCAAAGGCATCTTGCCCCTGGAGAATAACTGTTCCACCTACAGAGTTCAAGTCTCAATGCTATTTAATAACTCTATAAATATCTTTACAGAGATATATTCAGGAAAAATGTGGCATGTGGTACTTACCAGGGAAAACGATCAAATCCTCTAAGCTTGTAAGAGTTATGAAAGGTCGATGTGCCAATGTGAACTTAGTTTGTTGAAGGTAACCCTTTAGTAGTTGACCCAATCCTGCTGTCAGCAATATCATCATTGAACAGTATCTAGTGGGAAATACCATAGAGATCCATTAGAGAAATGAACTCAGCACACATACAAAAAGCTCTACTTTCAAAAACAAGAAGTTTAAAATTAAGAAAATAAAACAGCATTAAATCGCAGGAAACTCCACGGGCTGTGGGGATGGAGCTGTGCAGTGGTCGGGAGGACCAGTGGCATCTCAGAAACCTGTGAGCTTGAACCTCGGGTCTCCCACACACCAGGGTGCTGTGCCCGTCACCACCTGAGCTTCTGGGGCGCAAGTCAGCGAAATCATAACCCTATCACGCCAGTCATTCTGCCACTAACATTCAGTTTTATCTTCAAAATCTTGTCCCCAAACTCTCATTCTTCTCAAAATACATATTTCCTTGATGTGAAATTCAAAATAAAACAAACTCTTAAGTATATCAAAAAAGAGAGAGAATCCCTCCCCCAGCATCTTACTTTGGAGGAATCTCCTGAGGTGCCGCGAAGCCGTGCCACAGAACGTTGCGAAGGTTGAGTCCACGCGGAGAGCCCACGAAGACCTTGAGCACGTCCATCTAGGTAGTGAGGGGGCAGATCACCGGGTCACTGAGTAAACCAATACAACACTGGGATTATGTGAGCTCTCTTCTTGGAATTAATGGAACCAACGGTATATAGTAATGATAACAATAATAATAGACCGACACTTGCTGAGCATTCAACATGTCAGACACATTTTGTGTTTATTTGTTACTCACTCACCCTCAGGACAACCTCTGAGGAAAGTACTATTATTCCCACTATGCAGAAGAGAAAAATATAAGCAAGGAGAGGTGAGACCAAGGTTTCAGAGGCCACAAAGCCACAAAGAGGGATGAGATGCCACCCAGGCTACACTGCTTTCATACCATACATCAACATGGCCAGTATCTAGATAAAACAAAACAGAAAGTGATAAACAGAAACTCCACAGTAAACAGTGCGTGCTCGTGATAAAATACAGAGGGCAGTGACGAAGAGCCAGACCAAGAGGCGCCAGCCTCTTCTCTGACTTGAAGCTCACCGTTCACCTGCTCTGTCCCTCTATCTACAAAGCAAAGACCCTCCCAATACAAGGACCCTGCTTATCAGACTGCAATAACTATACCTTTCCATGGGCTACCTCTGGGTCTGGAGCACCACACCTTAGGAGATTCAGAAAAACGGAAGTCGTTCAGAGACTAAAAGAACTCAACCCCACGTCACATGAAAGAAGAGCTGAGCCTCCAGGAGACTCAGGAGAGGACTGAAGCTGTCTTCATGCAACTTAAAGACTCGCTGGGAAGAGGAAACAGATGCATTCTGGATTTCCCTCAAAGGGCAGGACGTTTATAAAGAGGGGTTTCAACTCAATGTCAAAAAGCTTGACAGCCGGTCCTTTGACGCTATTCTGGGAAGTCTTGGCTCTACACTAATTTTAAATACTTTACTATTACCTTAATTAAATGTTAATGACTATAATATTAAGAATTTAATATTGTTTTAAATTTAGTATTATTTTAAATTAATTGTTCATACCATCTGGGAAATCAGAAATATATATGCGAATCAACTAGGAAAATTATCTGGGAGCTAAAAGGGCTGCAGGTAGGCAAAAGGCTCACTGCACAACACAGGCAGAAAATAAAGAGCAGAAGAAAACGACGGAACTTAAGAATTCAGCATGACACCAAGCAGTCTGTATTTCCCTCCACACCCTCCACCAAAGAAAACAATCCTTAAGCTGACAAGGGGTAAGGAACCACCACCGTAAGAGTGGGAAAGCTCTACTGACAACGGATTTCTTAATGTCTTGTTTGTAGTGTCCTCCCGGCTTGGCACTACCCTGGCTTCCCCCTTCACCTCAGCCCAGCCTTATTCAGTTGCCTGAAGGTTATTCACTGGTCTTAAACGATCTTGATCATGTGGCCTCTAGAAGGTTTGAGAACGTACATAGCTCTGCATGTTTTTTAATTGGCATCTAAATTTTTTTTCCACGGTAAGTTTGAACAGCTGCAAAAGGTGTAATTTCTCGGATCTTAAAAATATTGATCTTTTTAATAATAAAACTATAATATCACTCTTTAAAGGGTTAAAATTTTATTCTAGAATAAGTATTATAATCTATAACTTGCAGAATTAGCATTATAATTAATACATAATTAGTGGATCAAAAGACTTCAAATTGCTCATTTGCCTGGCCCCCCAGAGGTTATTATATCACAGGCTATCCCACCAGAGGTCATCACATCAAAGGTTACTACTACACCTGAGGCTCTCAGACCTGAGGCCCTCACACCAGCAGTCATCACACCAGAGGCTATTATCAAACCACATTAACACTCAGGACAAGAGGGAGGTGTGTCTTTTGGCTGGAAAGGGGATGTGGGAAAGGAAAATATGCTTGAATCACTGAAATTAATTTTTTCCTAACAGAGCATCAATTTTTTTTTTTTTGCGGTACGTGGGCCTCTCACTGTTGTGGCCTCTCCCGTTGCGGAGCACAGGCTCCGCACGCGCAGGCTCAGCGGCCATGGCTCACGGGCCCAGCTGCTCCGCGGCACGTGGGATCTTCCCGGACCGGGGCACGAATCCGTGTCCCCTGCATCGGCAGGTGGACTGCCAACCACTGCACCACCAGGGAAGCCCAGAGCATCAGTTTTTGAAGAACAGAAGTACAGCTAACATCGACTGTTTTGCGCTGTGTCTACTCCATCAGGTTTAGGCAAACAAGCTTACCACAGACTGCCCAAAGACTTGAGAGAGCTCCTCAGATGCAATCAGATCTCTTAAAAGAAAGAGGCATTCCTTCCTAATCAGTAAATACACCTAAAATTCAAACAAATATTGTGTAACAATCGTATTATGAGTCAGATGATGTTAACAAAAAAATCGCCCATAAAGCAAGTGTCTGTACAAATGAGAGGACAAAAGTACCGAAGACACTGACGTTTTTGATCTCATAATCATTCAAAAAGAAAAATATTTAAAAAATCTATGCCAAGTGATTGTATAGGAAAACAATACTTAAAATCAAGAAATCTGAGCTAAACTGCAAAACAGGTTAATGTTCTTTCTGATACTTTACTGGACCAACAATGAAAGAGTCCTCACACTTACGTCACCCAGGGCTCGCTCCAGACATGATGTCAGCTTCATTAAGCTAAGAGAAATAGCAAAAGATTGAAGACTTCCCAAGGCATCAAACATTTCAGGAAATAACTGTTTAGAATAAGACATATGTTAGAATTCGTGTTCAATAAGTATTATTTCTCAAAGGCACAGTTCTATTAATGAAGTTCAAACCTCTGATGATTTCAATTGGCATATTTTAATGACTTTTTTGGTATAGGTAAACATTTTCTATATAACAATATCCAAAGAATCAGAGAGATGTTTAACTCGTTAGACGTTCAATATCTAAGGAGTTTTTGGAAAGTTCTTTATTTACTTAAATGTTTATTAAAAGCAATACATCTGGCGTAACTGTAAATTGAAAGGTCAAATATTTTGACCTAATCTTATTTCCCATTTTGATTAGTTCTTAAAAATAGGTAAACATAAGGCAGCTCAGCCTGCCACTTAAGGGAGCTACTACACAGGGAAAAGGGAACACCCTTGACCCTCCATTAGGAAATCCAGAGTATTTTAGAATTAGACTCTTTTATAGTTACTGCTCTACTGTAATAATTTAATGTTCCAAGTGAAATGGTTGGTTTGAACCAACCACCAAACCAACCATCAAGCCATCCAAAACAAGGTTTGGGCCCCAAGCAATTCCTCCTCCCTTCTATTCGCCCTCAACAAGCCAAGCATCCCCACCTCCGGTCTCCCGGTCCCACCGTCTCAAGAACACCTTACTACCAGTCTGTAAAGTCTTTCTTTTTTTCTGGAGCTGTCCATTTTTCTCTGTCCCAGGACGAGCACCCATGCACCAACCCACGTCCCTAAACCCCAATCCTGACACTGCATCCAAAAACTTCCTTTGGTCAAAGGATGTCTCAGCTCAGGCTCTGCGGGCTTTGCCAACAGCTCCAACTTTGCCTTGCAACACTCAAGCCTTCTTACAGCTGAGGGCCCAGAGGATGGAGGAGACCCCTTTAAAATCAGCAAGTACTAAGGACCTCTAAGTGGAATCTGAAGTCTTTTATTTCTAAAGGTTGTTAAAAAGCCGAACCTCTGGAACACCTGTCCACTGGAACCCCGATGAATATCGCGTCTCAAATTGCCCCTTGGTCAGAGACGACAGATGTAAGTGGACAGCCTGGCACACAGGGCCCAGCAGCCTCACGCTTCCCCCGTAATCCAGACCCTGGGCTTCAAGGATAAGAAAGCAAGTTAGTACCACAGCTCCACATCGTGTGATGCAAATGCCTAAATCATCAAAGAAAAAGGGCTTTAATTACGAAATTTCCATAAAGTTGGCAACCAGTTTATAATTGGACTTACAATAAAGATACTCATGTTGTTGAAAATAAGTTACATAGTGTTTATCTGCTTATAAAAGAAAAACTCTCATTAGCGAGTTTGAAAAATAAAGGTTCAAATATTTTTTCATTTTTTCAATCTCTTTATCTGTATATAAGTTTGTACAAAATCAGCTTCATGTTGTTATATATAATATTTTAACTTGACTTTTTAATGTAACATTATTAGACTATGAGATTTCCAATGACATTATTAATAATTATTATTATTATTTTGGAACGTATTTAGAATATGAATTTTTGGTTTTGTTGTTTTGATAAGTTTTGGTTGAACATTCACATGGTTCACGACCAAAAAATATAAAACGGTGAAAGCCTCCCTCCTGCCACCAGTTCTCCTTCCTATAGCAGCTACTGTTATAAATTCCTTGGGTGTATTTAGAAATATTTATACATACACAAGCAAATAATACATGTATGTGCTCCTCCTATTTTTTCACTCAGCCATACAGCTCAGAGAGATTTCTGGATCAGAAAGATGGGCCTCCTCACTCTTTTTCACCACTGCATAATATTCCCTTGCATGCATTTTTTTTTTTCCCATAATTTATTTAATCAATCCACTACTGCTTGACATTTGGCTATTTCCAGTCTTTTTTCTTTCTTTCTTTCTTTCTTTTCTATTACAAAATGCTGCAGTAACTTGGCACAAACACACGTTCATACCTGTGACTGGGCCTGTCTTGTACGTTCCTGGATGGAATTGCTGGGCCACAGCACATTCCCTTATAATTTTTACAATTATTATTATTTTTCCCATCCCACATCCCTACTTCAAAAGACATACAAGAATGCCTGGAAGACATTTAAAATAATTGTATATATCACTGGTCATTCTACACCCTTAATTCTTATGACTTCTATCTTCTTCCCTCTTCCACCTGGATCACAGGCCGTAAGCTGAGAGCCCCTCAGCCCTCACTGCCTCCCGACCCCTTCCTCCTCACACCTGGTTTTCAGAGCCCAGCTTTCCCTTAACTCTCCTATGCTCCTCTGCCTCATTCCCTCTTTCCACACCGATTCCTTTTCTCTTTCAAATTAAGGCTGTACTATAACATCTCCTAACCCAAAAAGCAATGAGCAGAGAGGGAAATTTTACAGGTCAAGACATTTTAAATGCAACAGTATTGACGGGCATTTGGGCTTCAGAGAAAGTACAAACCTGATTCTGTATAAACCACACAGTCTGTAATTGTCGTCCAGCATACTTCACCATTTTGAGTTACAATACTACTGATATCGCAATTTTCTCTGGCTTCAAACCCGAGTTTACAAATCATATCATATACTGAAGGAGAAAGACACGTGGTAATAGGATCCTCTATTAATATCTGAAATATAAAACATAAAACACTGTTTAATATGAAGTAAAAATTAATTTTAGTATATATTTAAGTCGCATGAAAATTCTATTCTGTCTATTCTGAGTATAGAATATACTCAGGTATAGCTACTGCGTTAATACACTTTCCGAATGTCATGAGAACTATATGATTAAAACATTGTGATTAAATGTTAACTAAAGATTATTTATGCAAATATTTCCAAGTAAATGCTTAAAGATTTTTAATTACTTTATTAATCATAGTATTTAAGAATTTACAGAAGCTCAGTATATTTTATGGATAGTGCCTTATTCCTTTCAGCATTCTTTTGCTATCCCAAAGTTATCAAAATAAGCATTTTTTAATGAGGAGTGGGAAAACAGAAAATCAAGCATAATGAGTTAAAAGAGAAGGAAAAACCGTAACTCTGACTCCCTATATGGTGTAAAAAGCAGCACACCACACTGCTTTTCCATGAAGGATTAAATAAAACCAAATTTTCATAATTTTCCCGACATTACATGAAGCTCATCTTATAAAGCTGCAAAGAGATCACATTCTAGGTCTAAAACTGACCTGGGGTCTTTATGTGATGTACCAAGTTCAGGGGTCTCTGTGTTCTAACATCAGTAAGTCCTGGCAGCTCCCTGATTTGGAAGCCAGCCAGCTTAAGTTCCTCCATCCCGGTCAGCATCACCCTGTTATCCTGCCCGCTATTCCTGTCCCCAAAGGCTTCACTTCCCCCTCTCAGGCCTGACTGTCAACCAATCCTTTCAGGCCCTAGCAGGTGAGGTGCTGCCCGAGAGACTCGTGTGGAATGTTCAGTGGTCCTCTGGGACACCTGCTCAGCCAGTCGGTGCACACCCCTAGGAGCACTGCGGGACGGCAGGGGAGAGGGGACTTGCTCCCGCTGCCTGCAGCCTGGGGCTTCCTGTGCGCTTCCTATTCCTTTGAGCACCGCCCTGCAGCAGCAGCTGAACTCAGTCTGCAGTCTTCCCGACACCTGTAGGCCCAGCTTTACCACCGAATGCCCACCACAGACACACCACCATGCGTCAGTGCCTTCCCTTCAGAACTCTGTTTCCCAGACTTGCCAGGCCCTTACACGTAGCTGGGCAGCACAGTTTCCTCCTTAGACCCCTGAGTTTCAGCCAGGCAGGGGCCCTCCTCTAAGTTTCTAAGCTCTAAAATTCCGACCACTTCCCTTAGCTCCCTCAGTCCTAGGGGGAGTGACTGCTTCCCGCAGCTGCCGTGTCCACAATACTACTTGCAGAGATCCCTTTTTATCCTTTCAGATAACTAGTTAACAATTTTTACCTAGTTAACTCTTTATACCAAATTATCTTAGTGCAAAAACTAGTGTGGTTTGTCTCTGGACTAACACAGAAATATAACTCTAAAAGGTCACATTCACATCAAAAGGGACTCCTTGCATTTTTAAAAAGGATTCGAACTCTAAAGGAATGAGCTGTAGTTCTGGAGTGACAGGTGACAGACAGAAATGATATTTCTGCACAAAAGCCCATCTACTCCACTAGCAGAATGGGCCCTGGATTTGGCACCTGAAGTTGTAAAAAGGGTTCCTTTTGGTTGTAGGCACTGGATCGACACACTTGTCCCTAAGACTCAACCAAACAGTAAGATCTTAGAGCACAGAGACCACGCCTTATACAATGCTGTAACCCCAGGACACAGCATAGACCCTGGCACACAATAAATGAAAAATAAGAGTTACATGAATGATTGGCTCCTCCTACCCTGAGCTGCAATACACCTCTCCAGGTCTCCAAGACCTTCAGATCTGAGGAATGGCTATATGCTACCCCTACCAACACACATACAATTCTACAAGTTGGCTTCTAGGTTAACTTTTAAGCCCATACTCTGTTGGACAATAAAATCCAACCTCAAATCAACAAACATTAGATGCTGCAATGCTCTGTCACTCATGACAATAAACACATCATCCTGTGTATTACACTCAGGAACATGCCTGTCCCCCCCCCAGAAGCCAGAAACCCTGCATGTTTATGTACATGTGTGTGCACCTCCCACGCCCTTTTTGATACTTCAGTGTCTCGTCCAGAGCAGCATGGGGTAGTGCAAACGGCCTGTGCTTGACAGCTAGAATGATCTGAGTTTGAATCCTTTCTCAGACTCTTTACCTCTTGCCTTGAAAACGTTACTTAACATACCCGAGGCTTTTAACTGTAAAGCGGTGCAAAATATTATCGCCTTCTCTGGTTGCAGTAATTAGAGATGATACTTGAAAAGCACCTGGCACACAGTACTCAGAAAGCAGCAGCTAGTGCTAAAACTGCTGACAGATGACTGACATTGAACTCCCCGAGGCAGGAATGTAAGTAAAATCCTTATTTTGAGGCAACCCCACTGAATCCGATCTACGGTCAGTTAATGAGACCCTTGTGATTTAGTTTTACGTTATCAAAATGGCCTAAAAATGTCCAATGTAATTCTGACTTGCAAATGTGAGCCAGAGGCGAGTATTCCTACACATACTTCCCACACTGCTCAGGGTACCACCTAGCGAAAACTTCCCTTGGGGCGAAAGCCAGTCAGAACAAAAACTATAACCAACGGCGCGTTGTGCGTGCACGACCCGGCCCCGGTAAACAGCTCCGGGCCGTGGCTGTCGCGGCCACGGAGCCTCCACACGCGTGCAAGGCGTCCCCTCGGCCCCCACACCACGTCCTCGCGGACTGCAGCCGGGACCTCGAGCCCCAGGAACGACGTGGGGTCGGGCGGCGCCAAGAAGCAGGAGGGCGGGGCGGGACGGGTCCAGCAGGCGCCACCCAGCGCAGGCACGGCCGCCCTCCGCCGCGGCACCGGCTGCGGCCCGGACGGCGCTTCCCGCGCCGCACCCCGAGGGGCGCGCTCAGGAGAACCGGCGACTGCAACTCTACCTCCATGACTTACGGCTCCTGTCCACGGCGCCGAGGGATGACGCAAGCCACGCCATGCCACGTCACGTTACGTCACGGCCCTCCCTGCGGCGCACTTCCGGCTCCCGCGGCGCAGGCGCGAGCGAAACCCTGTCGCGGAAATCGTCCGCGAGAGCCTGCGCGATGGAGAAGCGGAGCTGGAGTGGGAAACCGCCCTCGGCCGCGGCGCCTCAGCAGCCGCTGATGATGCCTCGGAAAGAGAGGAGGCCTAGCATGTTCGAGAAGGAGGCAGTGAGTGAGGAGACTCGGGACGAGGGCCAGCCCCTAGGCTGCAGAGCTCCGGCTTTTGTGGTGTAGACCCTAGACCACCGCGCTAACTGACTGAAACAGCTTCTTCAGTTCTCTTCAGATTTGTTCAGCCCAGGTTTCCTAAGAGGCGCTTTCCCCAGAAATACGTAATTTTAGTGTGTTTAGTGCCACCACACAAACCGCAGCTTTACCAGCCAGAAGTAGGTGTACGTGTGCTGTGCTTCAAAATAATAATAATAATAATAATATTTGGATTGGTTATAACAAGCAGAACAATGAGATGTTTTGAGTTTTTGTAAACAGCAGCAGCCTCACTACTTGAGGAACGTACGAGAAAGTTAAATTGAAAATAATTCTGTTCATTAACTTACTGTCTGAAATTAATGCAAAATGACATTCAGTTTTATTGGTGGTGTAACACCATGATTTCTGTATGAGCATAGTGTGAAAACCATTACAGTACAAAACTGTAATCATAGAGCTGGGACTTCTGGTCCACTTGCCTATAATTGTTTCTTTTCATACCTACTTCATGGGACCCGTAATCAACAGGATGAAGGAGAGATAATAGGCAAAACACTAATTTTTTTTTTTTTTTTGCGGTACGCGGGCCTCTCACTGTTGTGGCCTCTCCTGCCGCGGAGCACAGGCTCCGGACGCGCAGGCTCAGCGGCCATGGCTCACGGGCCCAGCCGCTCTGCGGCATGTGGGATCTTCCCGGACCGGGGCACGAACCCGCGTCCCCCGCATCGGCAGGCGGACTCTCAACCACTACGCCACCAGGGAAGCCCAAAACACTAATTTTTGAAGATCCTTATTTCAAATAACAGAATCCTTCCCAACCCCCCCCCCCAAAAAAAGTCATGGCAACATTTCAGGGTTCTAATGACTGCTCTTTGGTGTCTACATTTTACAGAGCAAAGAGAAACAAAAGGAGGAAAAATAAATAGGGCAAGTTCTCATAACCAAGCAAAAGCACAGCAAGGCCAGAAACCTTAATATATTGGATTTTAAATTCATGCTCCCAGAAACTTTGTTGTATTGCCTCGTAATAAGTCTGAGAAAAAGATAGGTCGCCTGCAGTAATGAAAAATATTTGTATTTTGAGGTGCCTTTTATAAACTTACTGTCTACTGAAGATCTGAAGTCTTGAAAAGTGAGGAAGTCTGAATCCAAAAGGAGGGACGACAGATAGGTTCACTTGGTATATAGGCCAGAATCTGGGGAAAAGGGAACATGGACCAAGGCAGTTCTTGCTTATTTGCTATGAATGTGATTAACCATAGCTGCCTTTAAAATCTGGGCTTCTACAGGTAAGAAATTTGAATTGGGAAGAGACTGAGAAAAGATTTCACAAATGCTCACTAAATGTGCCTGAGGGCAGTGAGTCACTAATTAGTCATTCCTAACTTTCAGGTAGCTGATTATTCTCATGATCCTGAGCATAATAAAGATTAGGACACACAATTTAATGGTTATAAATGTTTTTTGATTTTCTCTCTCGTGCATCCATTTATTTTCTTCTACTAGTAGCAACTCAGTTTTCCTTTGGAGAATTAACTAATTCCCTATTGGATAGAGTTTTGGTGGGACTGTCAGTCACCTTCCTTAACTTTGTGGTGAGGATGAGACCAAAACTAGGCTGATTAGATGAACTCTTCCTGTAATAATTAAAGAAAATGATTGAGGTTAATTTAAATTGAAGGCGGCATACTGAACTGCCTCAAGTGTCAGACTCTTTAGGCTTCTCTTCCATTCTGTGAGCTACTCCATATCTTTCCAATTAGTTATGTATATGGTTAACAAAATTCCGTGCTTATTGCTTGCAACCAAAGATTCCAAAACCATAAACAAATTACTGAAAATTGAAAACTTGGTTAGTGTCACTTGTCTACGTACATTTGAAAATCTTTAATACTAGCAAACAGGTTTTAGAAATACATTAATGTAATGGCATCTCATGACCATGCTCTTTTTTTTCTAGGATTGTAGGCTCAACATAAGGAAATGCCATATCAATAGGTTAAATAATTAAACTCAGATTGTTTTAGTAGATACCAAAAAGTTCTTCATATTTAAAGCCTATTTCTAAGTTTTGGAAGTGACTACAAAGATTTTTCCTTAATTAAGAGATAAAATACTCTTAATAAAGAGAATACTAAATCAGAAAGCCAATATATATATGGAAGAAATGGCAGAGATGTGAGTTTTCAGCATATTAGGATCTCTGATTGTTATTTTTAAACCACAAATGCATGCCCTATCCCCAAGGAATTCATTGCAGTTGAGAGCCACTATTAATGATATAATATAGTTGTATCCCTTGGGTGTATTGTGAGAGGAAAAGAAGATGGCAGTACCCTGGAGAAGCATTCTATTAATCAAAAAGAACAAAATAAAGATTTCATTTTTAAGAGGTTTGGGGAGCTATAATGCTTCTCTTCCACAACTAAAACATAAAGCAGTCTGACAGATGATTAAAACAGCAGGTTTATTTCTGATTAAGGACTTCTACTAGAAGCCAACTCCTACCAGAAACTACAGAAAATTACACAAAATGTATGAAGTACTTATTTCCACTGGCTGGATGTAAGGCAAGACAGGATTGTGATCTTTGAGAGATTACAAACAAGAAAGGTGAGCCCCAAGATTTCCCCTAATGTACTGCCTGGTGAGGGCTTCCAGCCCATACCTTATGGAGATGTCTCCCTTAGTTGAGAATGATTTGGGAGTCAGGGTAGTTCAGGGTGATATAAGAGCAGAGTATTAGAGAGGAGAGAGCTGTACAAACAGTTCCCAAGATCTGCAGAGGATTTTCCTCAAGTCTTCAGCTTAGTACATCAGTGCATCTGGTGAGGAAGTCAGGTGTGGCTAGAGAAAGAACCACCCAAAAGAAACAGAAAAAAATCCTTGGACTCACACAAAATAGTTTTTTTTTTTTCCCACCAGTAAGAATGGAAAACCATGTAAATCATAGGGCATTGGTTAGAGTGCTAAGAAGTGTATTGTCTAAGTATTGGGGGAAAAAGACCCTAGACTTAGGGTTTTCTCTAGTTCAGCCTATCAAAGCTTAAATTGGATTTTAAATTGCCTCGTAATAAGTCTGAGGAGGATTACAATGTTTCCAAGTTGCTACATTCTAGAAGAAAGCTCAAGAATGCATGTGGGAATACAAAAATATACAGCAAAAATGGAAGGTAAGATTCACAATATCTGGTATTTAATTAGCATACCTTCAAAGAAGCAGAATAGTACAACTCAAAATGGAGAGAAGAAACAAAACACCCAGAAATGATAAAAAGATAGTATAAAAGGACACTAAAGTGGTTATTATAAAATAGTTATTGTATTATATTAGTTTTCATCACATTAAAGCAGTTATAAAATACTGATATTATAAAAGAGTTAGTATGTTCTATTCAAGAATGAGGAGAGGGACTTCCCTGGTGGTCCAGTGGTTAAGACTCCATGCTCCCAATGCAGGGGGCCTGGGTTCGATCCCTGATCGGGGAACTAGATCCCACGTGCCACAACTAAGGATCCTGCATGCTGTAACTAAGGATTCTGCATGCCTCATTGAAGATCCTGCATGTGGCAACAAAGATCCTGCCTGTGGCAACAAAGATCCCGCCTGCTGCAGCTAAGACTTGGGCACAGCCAAATAAATAAATATTTTTTTTAAAAAATCAGAAAAGATTAAGCGTGGTAAATCCAAATCAGACCTCTACAGGTGAAAAATATAATGTTGGAAATGTAAAATAAACAGTGGAATTAACAGCAGATTTGACACTGCAGAGCAGGCTTAGTGAATTTAGAGACAGCAATAGAAAATCTGACATGAGCTATGGGAAATTTCAGGCAAAAACTTTTATTGTCTTTGGAGTCCCTAAGTGAGGAGAGGGGACAAACTGACCAAGACTCGAGAGAAAACTCAAATAAATAAAATCAGAGATTAAAGAGAAGAAATTAAAATTGATACCACAGAAATACAAAAGATCATAAGAGATCACTATGCCAACTAGTTGGACAACCTAGAAGAAATGGATAAACTACTAGAAACATACAACCTTCCAAGACTGAGTCATGAAGAAAGAAAAAATCTGAATTGACTGATTACTAGTGAGGAGATTGAATCAATAATCAAAAACCTACCTAAAACAAAAGTCCAGGATCAGATGGCCTCACTGGTGGATTCTACCAAATACTAAAATAAGAATTAATACCAATCCTTCTCAAACTCTTCCAAAAAATAGAAGTGGAGGGAACACTTCCAAACTCATTTTCAAGGCCAACATTACCCTAATACCAAAACCAGCCAAGGACACCACAAGAAAAGAAAATTATAGGCCAGTATTCCTGATGAACATAGATGGAAAAATCCTCAACAAAATATTAGCAAACTGAATTCAATAGCACATTAAAGAGATAATACAGCACGATCAAAGGGAATTTGTTCCAGGGATGCAAGGATGGTTCAACATCTGCAAATCAATTAGTGTGATACACCACATTAACAAAATGAAGGATAAAAATCTCGATCATTCAAATAGATGCACAAAAAGATTTGACAAAAATTAACACCCATTTATGGTTTTTTAAAAAAACTCTCAACAAAGTGGTTATAGAGGGAATGTACCTCAGCATAATAAAGGCTGTATATCAAAAGCCTACAGCTAACATAAAATAATGGAAAAACTAAGCTTTTCCTGTAAGGTCAGGAAAAAGACAAGGATGCTCACTTTTGCTGTTTTTATTCACATAGTCCTGGAATTTCTAGACAGAACAATTAGGTAAGAAAAAGAAATTAAAGGCATTCAAGTTGGAAAGGAAGAAGCAAAATTGTTGCTTTTTGTATATGACATGATATTATATATAGAAAATCCTAAAGACTCTACCAAAAAAAAAAAAACATTAGAATTAAAAAACAAATCCAGTATAGTGGCAGGACACAAAATCAATATAAGAAATTCTGTTGGGTTTCTATGTGCTAATAATGAACTATCAGAAAGAGAAATTAAGAAAACAATCTCATTTATGATTGCATCAAAAAGAATAAAATACTTAGAAATAAATTTAACCAAGGAGGTGAAAGACCTGTCCACTAAAAACTGTAAAACATTGATGAAAAAAAATTGAAGACATAATAGAAGTATATTTCATGCTCATGGATTGGAAGAATTAATATTGTTAACATTTCCATAGTATCAAAAGAACCTACAGATTTAATATAATACAATCCCTATCAAAATTCCAATTCCAATTCCAAAAAAAAATCTGATGAAAAAAGTGGGCAGAAGATCTGAATAGGTATTTTTCCAAAAAAGACATACAGATGGCCAACAGGTACATGAAAATATGCTCAACATTACTAATCATCAGGAAAGTTTCATATCAAAACTCACAACTGTTAGAATGGCTGTTAACAAAAAGACAAGAGATAAGTGTTGGTGAGGATGTAGAGAAAAAACATTTGTGCACTGTTGGTGGGAATGTAAATTCATGCAGCCACTATGGAAAACAGTAGAGAGGTTCCTCAAAAAGTTAAAAATAGGACTACCATGTGATCCAGTAATTCCACTTCTGGGTATTTATCTGAAGAAAACAAAAACACTAATTCAAAAAGATATATGCACCCTCATGTTCATTGCAGCATTATTTTCAGTAGCCAAGATATGGAAATGACCTGAATGTCCAATGATGAGTGAATGAATGAAGAAGATATGGTGTATATATACAAAAAAGAGTGAAATCTTGCCATTTGCAAAAACATGGATGCGTCTCAAGTGCATTATGTTAAATGAAATGTCAGAGAAAGACAAATGCCATATGATCTCTCTTATATGTGGAAGCTCACAGATGCACAGAACAGATTGGTGGTTGCCAGAGGTTGGGGTGTGGGGAAAGGGCTGGAGGGTGGGCAAAATGGGTGAAGGGGGTTAAAAGGTACAAACTTCAGTAAAATAATAATAATAATATGCTCAAGTGTGGTTTATTCCAGGAATGCAAGGTTGGTTTAACATTCAAAAATCAATGTAACTCACCGTATTAACAAACCATTAGGGATGAAAAATAGGATGGAAATTGGTAACATTTCTACCTAAATTAAAGCAGCTCACCCAGTCATGGGTCTAGCTGGATGATGACATATATCTAAGATGATGTCCTATCTCTGTAAAGCATATGCAGTGGTGGAACAGAAAATATGTACTACTTATAATTAGATGTCAAGAGGAGAGGTGGGGAGATTCTGCACTAAACATGCTCTTCCTCTTCCTAACTTGCTTATCGCATAAGCTCCCTCAGAGAGGAACAAATCAGAGGGCAAAGAAGGGGAACTATTGCTCCATAAGTTTCTGCCACATAGAAACATCAATGGTAGAGAATAAATATTTTCCCATAGTATTCCTGGGAATATGATGTTTAATGTATACACTTTAAACTACTGGTCTATGAAGTAAGGTGTGAAAAATGAAGAGGAGTGATAGAAATATGTAGAACTGTAGGAAAATCAAGATGTAATAAACATTAAAATTAATAAAATTTTAGTAGGGAACAATGGTATTTTTATGTTATACAACTCCTAAAAACATAAAATGTGTTTTTAAATCACCTTAAATGGGACATTGAAAGAATATCACAGGAATTAATGCTTCAGAATAAATTGAAAGAAATTCTTGTAATATAAAAAATTAATTGTAAATAAAAGTTCTTCTGTAAATGCAGAAGCAAACCATGTTCCTGGTTTGAAACGCTATTGTACACTTACGAAGTTATTTATCATTAACATTATTTATAAACAAGTATTTTAAACTATAAATTATTACCTCAGACCCTGATCTCCCTCTAATCTATTCACCATACAGCAGCCACAATAATCTTTTAAAACTGTAAACTAGAAAATATCACTTGCCCGTTTAAATCCTTCCACTGGCTCCTCATTGTTCTGAGAATAAGTTTCAAATTCCTTTTCAAACTCTTAGTCCTGCATGATACCTTTTTGTTTTTAATGTATTTATTTTATTTATTTATATTTGGCTGCGTTGGGTCTACGTTGCTATGCGCGAGCTTTCTCTAGATGCGGCGAGCGGGGCTACTCTTCATTGCGGTGCGTGGGCTTCTCATTGCGGTGGCTTCTCGTTGCGGAGCATGGGCTCTAGGTGCTCGGGCTCAGTAGTTGTGGCGCATGAGCTTAGTTGCTCCGCGCCAAGTGGGAGCAGGACTCGATCCCATTTCCCCTGCATTGGCAGGTGGATTCTTAACCACTGCGCCACCAGAGAAGCCCCATGATACCTTTTTAACCTTATTCTGTTACTACTATTTTCCTCACTCTAAACGATCCAGACACACCAAACACACGTCTATTCTCAGAACATGTTCTTTGTCCTTCCTATTCCCTGTTCCTTTTAGACTTCAGCCCAAACCGGACTGAAGGGACGTCTCCAACTATTCAGTCCAAATTAGGCCCTCATGATGAGTTTCTATCAAGTCATGTGGTTTTATTTGTATACCAATTACCACTATTTAAATTGGCTTATTCATTACCGTATATACGTTTTTATTGTCTGTCCTCCTCCCCACTAGAAGGATAACTCCATGAGTGCAGAGTCCTTGATTATGAGTTAATACAAGTAAAACAATTAATTCCTGGTTATTATAATGAAGTTCACCACTGTAACTTCAGAGCCTAGAGTACTTAACTGAAGCGTAGTAGCCACTAAATAAGTAGTTCTTTAAGACAGGTTGAATGTCAGGCAATAAATGTTGAATGTAAAAAGCACAGAAAGATGTATATACCAAATCAATACACTTTTGTTATCTTTTCAATTTAAGACTTAGAAATGTGTTATGTAAATAATTGTATTATTTATTCAAAGATAAAATTATAAGAAGACAATAAAGGATAATATTTTCATAATGTCAGGGCAGGGAACATGAAAGGTTTTCCTTACATACCAGTCTTCTAGCCACTCAGTTGCCCTCTCAGGGGCCACTCTTGTTTCTAGTTCTTTTGCATCTTCCATGGATGTTCTAAATATATGCATTCAAATTTGTGTTTGTGTGTATTTCTGTTTATAGATAAATAGATAGATGATAGCTATATTCTTTTTTCTTCTTTTACCAAATTGATAGCCAGAAATGAATCTAGGATTTAGCAACCACATAATCATTGAAGTCTTATAATGGATTTCCAAGCTTTGTGTCAGTCCTGTCCCATTGCACCAGGGTTCTTAAAAACGAAATTTCATTTTACAATTAAAAAAGTAATCTCTCTCTCTCTGTCTCTCTCTCCCTCCTTTCAGTATGCACAGATTTTAAAAGAAAGACTGAGAGAATCAATTCATGATGTTCAGTACGTAGAGCCACCATTTGATGACGCAATTGCTGACATAGGTAAAGAATGGAAGAGTACCCTGGCCAAACTAAAGTTTGCTAATTCATATAGAATGGAGCCATTGAAAAAATTCCAGGCTTATTCAGTAGAAGCGAAAGTCCAGCAGATATTAAAGGTAGGTTGATAGATACATATGATAGTAATATCTTAGCTTTGGGGGTTTGATAAACTATATTAAGATTTATGGCCATATAGTTACCCTGATTGATTTTTTTGTAGCTTTTATCTCTGAAAATATGAAAGTACTTTGGAGTCATACTCAATAATCTTCATGTTGATGCTATGATTAAAGCTAGACCAAAAGGAATATTCTTTTGGTATTTCATTTAATTCTTAATTATCCATAAATTATTTATCCTTCAGGTTCCATGTGTCTCCCGTATTTGGAGGAATGAATTAAAGAACACATATTGAGTATGTGTGAAAAATTGATTCATGATGACGCTAAAACATCTTAAGAACAGGCAGTCCCCAATTTATGCGTCGGTTTTCTTCTTCATTAAACCAGCTGGAATCTAAAGTTCATTTAGGACAGTGTGAAACTCAGACACAAGTTTTCAGGCTAGTCCAACAAAGCTTCTTCAATTTTACAAAATTAATACTGTAATACGAATACCAATATTAATTATGCTAGTGTTGGTATCTGAAGACTACATGGTTCAGATGGAAAGAATTCCCTTCACCATCTTTCCTAATAAAGGGCCAAATTAAAAACTTTAATTATAGAATGTTTGTTTAAGGGACCACTTTTTCTGAATCCCCTTTTCACCTTTGGGCACCAGGCACCCAGGATTTTTCTGATGACCAGATTCCCTTTGTGGGACTCTACCCAGCCTAATCTCCCTCCCCCACCTCTAATTTACAAGATGCACTCCTTTAGTAATCACTGATGTAAGCTAGCTATTGGGAAGAAAGCATATGTTTAGTTTATTCTGTATAAATGATTAATGGCCCTTTAATTGTATCAAAGTTAATTCTTAAATGAATTAACCTTTATTAATACGGAAGAATATTTAGGAAACCCACCCTCCAACCTCCCTCCACCACCATAGACATAGATACATTTCTAAGCTGAATTAATAATTATCAGATAATATTTGGTAAAGATATTATGGCTCATAACTTCAGGAAATAAATTCAATACAATAAAATAATTATTAATTCTCTGATCTAAACACTAATAGCAAGCATTTGTGATTGAGTATACATTTTGGTGTGTCACTCAGCCCTACTACATAGACTGAGTTCAAGTTTATTGACTATAGTAGAATTTCAAATTGTGTTTGCATGTGATAGCTTATAGAACTGCATTGAGCATGATGGGGTCTGGAACAGCTAATTGGAAATATAGGTGGAAGGCTAGGGGTCATAGAGAGGCCGGGGATTTTCCTTTGCGTTTAGGGAGCATTGAACACAGTTCTAGACACAGAAACAGTATATACTGATGGAGCTTATAGGTATCTTCCTATAGCACGTGCTCTTTATTTATTAAAAATGAACACTTAATGTAGATAAAGCCTGGGATCTCTTAGGCAGATTCAGAAGGGAGAATGGATGTCGCTAAGTGTCCAAAAGATTGAGCCAATTGCCTGAAGGAACTAAATTCTTCTAGACCCAGTTTAGATCCAGAACCATTCTAGGAGGGAACCAAAACCAAAAAATGGGTAATTTATTTGGTTTTACTTGCCTAGAAAATTACCAGGTAGGCATCCATTTGTTGTCATTAGAACTCAGAACATTGGTTAATTTATCATTGGTCTGAGTCAGTTAATCAAAGCCAGGCACCACCTGCTCACCAGCTGGTTCAGGTCTGCTTATGGTTTGTAGGAAAATGTAGTCCTTCATGGCCCACATCTGTCTCCCCGCCTGCCCCCAGCTATATATTAATTTAGTAACAAACATGAGAAATCTTTGATTTCCTTGATATTCTCCTGGAGGCCACAGAAAAAAGCAGTAGAGTGAGAAGCCATAGAAGCAGAATTAGAAAGAAGTGGCCTTTAATTTGTGGAGACAAGAAGACAGGAATAGGGACTTCCCTGGTTGTCCAGTGGTTAAGACTCTGCCCTTCCAATGCAGGGGGTGTGGGTTTGATCCCTGGTCGGGGAACTAAGATCCCACGTGCCACGTGGCCAAAAAAAGAGACAGGAAAAACATAATGCAGGCTCTGCTCCTGAATTTTAGCAAATACATAAATTTGAAAAACATTTAAGATTCTCTACCTAAGAATTCCTAGAAGCTTTGTTTTAAAATTCCTCTTGTGTCTCCCTAGTAACTGCTTGGCACAGTAATCTAGTAAAGGAAAACTTAAGCTTAAGGGTTGCTAATGAAGGGCAACTGAACATAATTTAGAAACCAAACTAGGGCCTCCCTGGTGGTGCAGTGGTTAAGAATCCACCTGCCAATTCAGGGGACACAGGTTCAAGTCCTGGTCTGGAAAGATTCCACATGCTGTGGAGCAACTAAACCCATGTGCCACAACTACTGAGCCTGTGCTCTAGAGCCCGTGAGCCATAATTACTGAGCCCACGCACCACAACTGCTGAAGCCCGCATGCCTAGAGCCCATGCTCTGCAACAAGAGAAGCCACCTCAATGAGAGGCCCGGGCACCACAACGAAGAGTAGCCCCTGCTCCCTGCAACTAGAGCAAGCCCACGCACAGCAACAAAGACCCAATGCAGCCAAATATTAAAAAATAAGTAAATAAATAAAACTAAATTTTCTTCAAAATTATTATTGAAATAAATTGGTAAACATATCAACCATTTAATATTACTTGGTTAGAAATATGTATGTTTTTCAAAAAGTTATATGTATTAATCAGACACATTTTCTACTTCAATTTTTGTTTAGAAAATATTTGGTTTGAAAATTAAAATATTTTTCTTAATTTTTTTAAAGGAAAATCTTAAAGATGTCAAATATGATGACAAAGTCTTCTCTCATTTGTCGCTTGAATTAGCAGATCGCATATTGTTAGCAGTCAAAGAATTTGGGTTCCACCGTTATAAGTTCATTATAAAAGTATTACTCATTCAAAAGACGGGTCAGGCAATCAATGTAAGTACCTCACTGATCAGCATCTACCAAGTTCAACTATGAGGTCTCCCCTCTAAGTGACTTGATATTTATTGCAATGTCTCAAAGGCACTTCCAGATCCTGAGGTGCATCTTGACTGAAAGGATAATTATGTGAACTATATTTTCTTTCACTATGAATTATTTGAAAAATACTAAGCTAGAAATGGTAATTTTCTGTTAATAATTTATTAAATTGTATGGGTATTCTGTTCCTTGACCATAACAGTTTTGACAATTTAATGTCATTTAATAATTGATTAACCAGTAAATTGATTTAGGGCACTAAATAATAGGTATAGGTACTGAGGAAAATACAGAAAATTATATGACATGGACCATGATTGCCAAGGAGTTTTTACTCCAGTCAAGAAAATAAAGCAACACAGTTTAGAGTGTAAGAAAATAAAATGATACAGAGAATGTAATAGCCTAGGTTTTAGCGTCCAGTTGGCCTGGATGTGAATCCTGGCAGCAACACACACTGCCTCTGGCCTGGACATAGTTTTTTCTTCTGTAGAATGGGGACGATAAAACCTACTTGCTTATCCGTATTAAAATCCTTAACAGAGTGCCCAGCCCAGAGTCCTCAATAAACAGAAAGGCTTATTTTTTTTATTCAATAAATATTTATTGAGCAATTCCTACATGAGAAAGGCTTATTACTATTACTTACAAGTAAGATTGCAATACCCCGAGAGCTGTGTGCGTTTCTAGCGAGTTGAGCGTGAGTGTGTGGGGTGGGACAGTCTGAGGGGCTCCATGAGGAAGCCTGGCAGGAGGACTTGGCTGGGCGGAAGGCTGCCGCCCACAGGGCAGTCAGCAAGGCTCTGGGGAGGACAGAATTACACCACAGCCTACGTGCACACTCGGGGAGCGAGACGCTTCTAGATAGTGACGAGTGCTCCACGGACGGAGTGACTACTTGGGATTGTCTGGGGACGGGGAAGGGCCTCTGATGTCTGAATGACAAGAAGAAACCAGCCGTGCCAAAGATCAGGGAGAATGTCCAAGCAGAGAAAACACGGAGCGCAGAGACGCTAAGATGGGCGAACTCGCTGTGCTTGACTAATAACCAGAGAGGTTGTGGTGTATTTAGGTAGCCCCACCCCAGAATTTAGCAGCCTATTTGCTCACCATTCTGTGGGTCAGCTTAGCCTGGATTAGCTGTTTAGATTTTCTGCTGGTCTCACGGATGCTCTGGTAGCCATCCAGTGACTCGGCTGGACCTAGACGTCCACGACAGCCTCACTCACAGGTGTGACAGTTGGTGCTGGCTGTTGGCTGGGGCACCTGGGTCCCCCTGCACAGGAGCCATCATCCTCCAGTGGACTGAATGGGCTTCCTTACATGCGGGGCTCCTCACAGCATTCCAGGAGGTGAGAGCACAAGACCTCTTAAGGCCTTTCTTGGAAGTTGCAGTGTTACATTCTTTTGCTCAGAGCAAGTCCCAAGGCCAATTCATATTCACAGGGTGGAAAAATAGACAGCCTCTTGATGGGAGATGCCACAGAGGGTTTTTGACCATTTTAGAGCCACCACAGAAAAAGATTATGTGTGGCTTTGCAGGTGAAGCAAGGAATTAGGGTTTCTCTTTTAACAGCCTGCTCACAAAGTCAATACCATTTTTTAATTTCAAGACAAACTTTCAGTCGAAAATCTTTTAAGGGTGGGAAGAATAATTCCTTATTACGGACTATAACACCGCAGAGTAGTACTGCATGCAGAACTACTAGACCCAGATTACAGAGTGCCTCCTGTTCCTGCCCCTGGACACTCTCTGCTAAGGGAGGGTCATTCTGTGTTAGATAACGTACCAGCTCCAGTAAAAGAAAAGATGGACCCAGGAAGCATCACTGTCAAGTCTTTTCAGCAAAGGGAAAATTGGACAAATTACTTTTAAAATATAACTTTCTGAGATAGTGATGCATCTTCTAAACAGTATCAAACATTGTATAGAGTTAAAAATTACTACTTAACATGTTCGATCTAAAGTGGGTCTTCTAAACATTTCTCTCATAGACTGCCAGCAGATGGATCTGGGATGTTGCGTGGGACAGCTGGGTTGCTGCGAAACACGAAACTGAAACTTACGTGGCATTGGCCTTAGTATTTGCTCTTTACTGTGAATAGCTTGTTACATGTACTAAAGAGTGTTTACTTCTCAACTTTTCAAAAATACATGAAATTTATAGATTTGTGAACCTCATAGTAGTTTTGATTAGCTATATTTTTATATCTCCAATTGAAGCTTCTTACTTGTATTCTTTTAACAACAAAGTTAAAGCTGGATTTCTACCTTTATACTTACTAGTTATCATATTTATTAACATTGTATTACCCCGAAGTATAAAAGTATAAGAGGTATATGTATATGCCTTTTTCATGTATATATACGAATACATGAATGCTTATGATGGATTATAATAGGGGGGAATTATTTATCATCCTAGTTAGGTTTAAGAAAATTAGAATTTGCTACAGGATATTATGATGCAACCTTGTAAAATGTCAAATTAAGTAAATGTTAAGATAGATTTTTGGAAAACTCCCAAAGGCAGATATTTTGAATGGTATCTTAATATACTACATGCATTCTTTTGAAAGAAGTCACCAAGTTTGAAAGAAAGATGTTGATATATTTAATACTTCCCTAACACCTCTCCCTCCAATCAAAACACTTCCAAGTGTGCAGTCTTTCTATTTGCTAGTCCATTAGTTAAGCTCTTTTTAGCTGCAAGAACCGAAAAACCTAACATAATTATTTTTTAAAAAGAAGAAAATTGTATTTCTCAGGCATTTGATCAAGGATCCGGGTTCTTTCTGTCATCCTGCGCTCCCCTCAGATTCTATGTACACGAGTTTAACTTGGTAGAATTAAACCATGTTCTCATGGCTTTATCATCATGATTCACTCCTTGAGCTGGGTTGGAGCTCACCTTCCCTGAAGCACACGGCCATGTGGAGAATGGACACCACTGTCAATCGGGGCTTCTCCTGCAAGGAGGCAGGGGGTGGGCTTGGTGAGCCAAGTAGTAATGTCTGTGATAATTCATACTATTTTCAAGTTATAGTCAGAACTTGAAAACGCATGCCAAACTTAATGGACAGTAAAAATACTGATTAGTTGAATAATCTATAAACAGGAAAACAGAAAGACAGAGGAGAGTTTTCTTTTCACTTGTGTGTTTTAATGCGTTGGATAATCCAGGACTGGCAGTTCCATACTATACAGCATAGACATGATAGCTGTAGCCCAAAGAATCTTTAAAACAGGATTTATTGTTTGCTAACTTTGGTCACAGAAAAATCAGTAATAACAAACCTACGAAGGGCTTCTGTTAAGCAATGATGACCTCAATGATGACCTCCTCAGGATAAGCACACTTCCTGGTATAGAGCAGATGCTTATAAACGTGACTTTGTAAAGTGAGAATTATGCCTTCCTCCTAGGGTTGGTTTGTGAATTAAGTGAGGTAATATATATAGTCAGGCACTTATGCCCAGCACTTAGCATAACCCTGGAGCATACCAAAATGAAATGTTACCTGTTATCATTCAGTTTGACAGCTCAGAATTACCTTCAGTTCTGCTTTCTCTTGCCCTTGTCCCAACCCCCATTCCTACTTAATTGTTAAATTCTATGGATTCTGTTTTTTTTTTTTGAAGTGACTCAAAATCATCCCCTTGGGACTTCCTGGGCAGTCCAGTGGTTAAGACTCCCCCTTCCGGGTTTCCCTGGTGGCGCAGTGGTTGAGAGTCCGCCTGCCGATGCAGGGGACACGGGTTCGTGGCCCGGTCCGGGAAGATCCCACATGCCGCGGAGCGGCTGGGCCCGTGAGCCATGGCCGCTGAGCCTGCGCGTCCGGAGCCTGTGCCCCGCAACGGGAGAGGCCACAACACTGAGAGGCCCGCGCACCGCAAAAAACAAACAACAACAACAACAAAAACACACTTCCCCTTCCAATGCAGGGGGTGAGGGTTCCATCCCTGGTGGGGGAGCTAAGATCCCACATGACCCGCGGCCGAAAAGCCAAAACATAAAACAGAAGCAATATTGTAACAAATTCAATAGACTTTAAAAAATGGTCCACCTCAAAAAAAAACCTGCTGTGATATCTCTTGCCTGGGTCCTCACTCTCTCACAACTATTTCGATAGTCCTTCTTTTATTTATTCACGTGTTAATTGTTTTTTTCAACATATGTCACCACAGAAATCTGAATACCCCCAATCTGATCCCCTGCTTCTCAAAGCTTTATAGCAGGTTATTGACCATCGTTTACATGGTTCACAGAACTCCTCTGTCATCCCACCCGCTCCTCCAGATGCATTCCGAGTTTCTTTCCTTAACAAGGACCTGACTTTTCCCTGAGGAAGAGTCCCACTGCAGCCCTCTCAAGTAAAAGCTAGTTTTTCTCTCATCCCTCATCGCTAATGCCTCAGAGCCAGGAGGTAGGTAGGCAACCCCACTGACTAAAAAGCTCAGGCTCCTGGAAATTTATGCTATCTGGATATACAGCTCTTTACTTCTGTGTGTCATTGCTGCCTACTAGTCCCCTGGCCTGTTCCTTCTCATTTCTTGAAAACCTGAGCTACTGGATTGCAAGCTTCATCTCCACTCAACTCCTGCTGTCATTCTTTGTGACTTCAATATCCACGTAGATAATCATCCAGTAAGGCAGCTCTCGCTTTGCACAAGTTGTAGCTACTACAGTTTAGTTGAATCACACCAGTCCCCCAACAACATGGTTCACATTTCAGTGACCACAGTATATTAACCGTGAGTAACTTCATAAAGTACAAACTCCTCAGCCAGCTCTTCAGTCCTCAAGTCACTACGTAAATAGCAGGTGGGCGTCACGAGCCTTCTGTCAAAGTCCGTCAGTCACTGGTCACTGCACTTCTGGTATTCAGCTCTTCATGTCACAAGACAGCAAATCATGTAGTTGTGTTGCCTCCTTGTCTCCCAGTGACAAAACCACATGATGTTTTACAAAAATGGACCACCAAAAGAGGAAATGGGGCAAAAATAAGGTGAAAGTGCATCAAAGAAGAAGTGATGATGCTAGAAATGAAATTCGTTAGGAAATTTGAACATGACAACAGCAAAACCAAGATAGGATGAGATCTAAGCCCGCGTGGAAGTACTGCAGGAATCATGGGGAGAAAGTCCAATAAGTAAGAAAAGTAAGGTGAGGTTGCGTCAACATCTTGTTAGCTTAAATTATCTAGGAACAGAAAGCCACTTGTGGTTGTGAAAGACTTCCTTCTACTTTGGATAGAAAACTGTACGGTATCTGCTGTTCCACGCCTGCGGATTTAACCAATGGCAGATGGTGTAGTAGTGTAGATATATTTAGTGAAAACAATCTGTATAAGTGGACCTGCACAGTTCAAGTATCAACTGTAATAATAATTTAAAAAAATCGCAATCAGTTTGGCTAGCATTCAGGCGAAAGCGTTGAAGTTAGTTACTCTGTTGAAAGAAAACTGTAATTACAAAGAGACAGAAAACCAACCTTTTTCTGCAAGTAAAGGCTGGTTCCATCCTTTTAGGCATCGACATGAACTGATTCATGTCGATCTATCTGGTGAATCTGCTGTGAAATATGCACCCAGATGTCACAGGTTAGTTACAGACAGTTGTTGTGAGAAAAGGTTGGAGGTGTCCAGAGGAAAGGAGGCTAAGAGACTTCACGTTAAAGAGACTCTTGGAGATTACTTACAACATTGAAAATGCAAAAGATAAAATGCTGGAAGCCATCCAAACTTCGAAAGAAGTATGACAATTTATCAAGGCATAGGAAAGATAAGTTACAGGATGAGAAAAAGGCAAGCACAATTTAAATTACTCTTGGTAAAGTTTTTAAAAGAAAATACTAATTCTCAATGTTTGTCATGTTTCAAATTACAGTGCACTAAATAGAAGTTTTACATTGAAAAAATTCTGTACATGTGTATAATTGTCAGTAAGGGAGTTTTCAGTTTTTTAACGAAAGCTTTTTAAAGTCGTAGAAGAACTCTACTTTTTCTCTTTGATTAATAAGATTACTTTGTACGACTCCAGCTTCCATGGTTGTTTTTATGGCCCTGGGCTATCATGCAACTAGGACTGTCTGTGCTCTAGGTTCCCAGTTCCTTGACCAACTCACATTCAAGGACCTTTTCATCTAGCACACATCGGGCATCTGCTCCTTGGTTCATCCTGTAGACCTTGTTAGCCTCAAGATCAGTATGACCTCTGAAATCTCAGTTTCGAGCAGGTTACTCTCATGCAGTGGTTTCCTGTGCTTCCAGCTCACCACCTGGCACACCCTGAAGACAGTCACTTTTCAGTCTTGTTGAACCCTCCCGCTCACTGACCTTCCTCGCTCTTTCACAGCTCTCTTGTTTTCTGCCTCAGATCTCATGGCCCATCTTTATAACTGCTGTACAGTCACTCCCTGACAAACACACTCCAAATTCCTTTGCCCCTCTTCTTCCTTTGGGAACACCCCTTCCCGAACAATCCCGAATCCCCTTGTCTGCTTTGTCCAAGCCTGAGTTCAAATAGCTGAACTTGACTGACTGGTTTCACTTTAAATTCACGACCACAGACCTCCAGTGGGCAAATACTTGGCATCCTAGAAGCTTTGTTCTCCTATCCCCACACCTCCTCTCTCCCCCAGTTTCCTATACTCCTCTCCTCTGCTCACCTTCAGCTTATGATCTCACCTCACACCTGATCAAGGAAAGAAGAAGTATCAGAGGAAAAATCCCTCAAGTTCCCGCCACCAGATCTCCAAAGCCACTTGCATCTGCAGCCAGTCTGGTTTCCGTCTGGTTACAATAAACGGACTGTGCTTCCTCCTATCAAAGGCTTATCCCAACGTCTGTGCTGCCTTCCATCCTTCTCATGGCAGGCACTTTCCAGCACCTATCTCCTCTCTCTCTTGCATCATGATTTTCCCATTCTACTGAGTCATCTTGTCAGCATGCAAACATGCTCTAGTGTCTTCTGTAGTAAAAACGACAGCAACCCACCTCTCCACCCACCCTCTTTCTCTATTACTCACACTTCTCTCTGTGCAGCACTCTGGTTCCAATTCCTAGCCTCCCATTCCTTCCCTAATCGACATCAATTTAGCTTCTGAAATCGCCACACCATTGAAACAGCTTGGGACAATAAAGATTGGTAGTTACTACCAAATTTCTAAATACAATGGACATTTTCCTGTCCTTATCTTACTCAACTTCTCAACTGACATGTTGATCAGTCCCCTGTTTGAGGCACTCTACCCTCTCAGCTCACAACACTTGATAGTTTTCTCCCTTCTTCTCTATTTCCGCCAGTATCTCTGGAATTCTTGAACTTGGGCATTTTTCTCACCTATATCTACATATGCTAAGTGACCTCATACAGTTTTGTGGCTTTTTTTCTTCACCACTCTATTGCCAGTGCTTTACTCAGGGCCTAACTTAATACATAGTAAGGTAGTATTTGATGAATGAGTGAATAAATGATTCCTTGTATTTTTATCACCTAACATAGTTCTTAGTTGGTTTCCATAAAATATTTGTGAAATAACTGAATGGACATTATTATTCTAATCCTGCAAATGAGGAAATGGAGGGTCAGAAAGATTAAATAATTTATCCACGATCACACAGCTAATAAGTGGCACAGCTGGTAGTCATTTGGTCTTAATTCCAAATCTTTGTTCTTGCCATTACATCAAACTGCCTCCCTGTATATTTCACTCCTAACTCCAAGAATCCACCTTCATTTACCCTATTCTCAAGCCACAATGGAATGACCTTTGCACTTGAATATGCCTCTTATTTTCCCACCTCTCAGTCTTTTTCAGGCTTGAACCCATATTTCCACTTCTAATTGCACATTTACAGGAAGTTGTCCTACCAGTCTCTTGAGATACTTTTCAAATTCTATGTCAACCTTAAAATCTTAATTTTTCTGGTTGCAAGTAAATTTTCTCCCACCTGTGAACGAAAAATGTCGCCTGCCATATCAGTAAACAAAGGATGTTGCAGCCAGCAAGCCATCACGTTATGGCCACCCGACAGTCGGCCCTGGGGGAACTCAGGATGGCGGCAGGATGCCCCACCATCCCGCAGTCAGGTGCTGAAGCACCCGCCCACCCCGGCAGTGCACCCTGAAGAAACTCAGGATGAGAAAACACAGGATACTGGTCCCCAGTAGCTGAGGTGCACATCAAAGGAATGCTTTCAGTGAGCTCAAACTCTTGCATCTTCCCATACATAGAAAAGTACTAAATTCCTTAAGTTGAGATATCTGGTTTTCTTTAAATAACAGTGATCTTTTGATGTTCCGACTACCAGGTCTTTGTTGCAAAAACACCTGTATATCCTGGCTCCCCCATTGCCTCTTCGCAGCTGTCCCTCAGAGTGATCTGAGAATCCTGTCTCCTGGGCTTGAAGTCCTCAGAATGTCCACCGAATAAAACGTAACTCTAAACTTCTAGGTTGTGCATTTTTTTTCAGTCAACACACCTAAATTGCCTTAAGTACAACTGTATATTTGTATCATATTCTTTCAGTGTTGAAACTGCCTATGTGCAGGGATTGTAATCCGCACAGTGCCACCTTAATATTATGCCTTACCTTTCATGTTGAAAGGCTGAATCAGTGTTTATTGACTTGGAATGAAGAGTTTTAACTTTGTATTGGATCTAAAGACAGAATACCCAAGGGACATGAGTAGAACCAAGTAATTGAATATACAAATATACATTTAACATTAAACTCTATCCAGAGAATCTAACTGAGGGTCTGGGAACTGAGGGTTGAGGGAATTTGGGGGAAAGATGTTGGTTCTTCTTGGCTCATTCAGACAATTAGGCCATTTTCTTCAGTGGGCTTTTGACAGGGAAATGGGGAGCTGCTCTGACTGAGGTTGTGAGATAAAGCAAAGTCTAGATTAGCAGCAGCTTGTGAGTCTTGAGTTGTTGGTGATGCCATCTCTGATCTGATGCAAGTGGAGAAGCCAGGAAAGGGTGGGCTGGGAGAGTCAAAGGAGGTCCTTTGTGTCAACGTGATGGGCTAGAAACAATCCCTTTGTCTTATCTTTCCAAACTTGTCTGCTGAGTGTAAGCGAAAATAATGAAGGAAAGGGAAGCCATCTTGCATTCTAAATCCAAGAATCTTCTCTGTTGCCATAAAACAAGTCATCTACACTCTCAGATACAAAGCGTCTGCTGAGAGGTCAACTTTAACACATTTCTGGCACCACTGTCATCTTTTTTTTTTTTTTAACATCTTTATTGGAGTATAATTGCTTTACAATGGTGTGTTAGTTTTTGCTTTATAACAAAGTGAATCAGTTATACATATACATATGTTCCCATATCTCTTCCCTCTTGCGTCTCCCCCCTCCCTATCCCACCCCTCTAGGTGGTCACAAAGCACCGAGCTCATCTCCCTGTGCTATGCGGCTGCTTCCCACTAGCTAGCTATTTTACGTTTGGTAGAGTATATATGTCCATGCCACTCTCTCACTTTGTCACAACTTACCCTTCCCCCTCCCCATATCCTCAAGTTCATTCTCGAGTAGGTCTGTGTCTTTATTCCCGTCTTACTCCTAGGTTCTTCATTACATTTTTTTCTTAAATTCCATATATATGTGTTAACATACGGTATTTGTGTTTCTCTTTCTGACTTACTTCACTCTGTATGACAGACTCTAGGTCCATCCACCCCATTACAAATAGCTCAATTTCGTTTCTTTTTATGGCTGAGTAATATTCCATTGTATATATGTGCCACATCTTCTTTATCCATTCATCTGATGATGGATACTTAGGTTGTTTCCATCTCCGGGCTATTGTAAATAGAGCTGCAATGAACATTGTGGTACATGACTCTTTTTGAATTATGGTTTTCTCAGGGTATATGCCCAGTAGTGGGATTGCTGGGTCATATACCATTGTCATCTTAACACAGCTGTCTCTCGTGTTCTTTTAAGGTTCAGTTACTTTGTTTTTTTCTTTTAATTTTTGGTGAAGTCCAAAAGTGACCAGGTGAAGCCTAAGAACTCGGATTAATAATAAATTCAGTTCAAATAAAATAGGTCTCTTTCTTGGTGACTTTTATGGGTCTACCATTGTACGCACTTTACAACAACCCTGAAGATTCAATAAATGATCGGCTAGGCTATGCAGCCAGAAAAAGCGAGGCAGAATCCAGCGGAGGCCAGTATACTCCCCAAATGTTCCGCTGCGGAAGCGCTGTCCTCCCTCTCCGCAGGCTCGCTCTCCCGTCTTGGGTGGGAGCTGCTGCAGCAGCTACATCCCAACGAAGTCGAACGTGAACTTGTAAGTTTTATGATTTCCGCACGCACTGAGGTGAATGTGGATAAACTTTTCAAATGAAAGCAAGCTGAGGATGTCTTTGGAAAGTACACATTCCATGGCAGGTGGTTCAGGAGCCCCAGACAGCTCGAGGCCGCGAGCAGAGAACAAAGGCGGACGACGGGCAGCGACTGGGAACCGGGAACACCGGGAGATGAGGCAGGGCCCCCACAGTCCACCGCGACGAGGCCCCCGGGAAGGGGGGTTGGGGAGGGACCCCCGGTAGGGAGAGGACGCCCGGAAGGGAGAGGACCCCCACGAGGAAGAGGATGGGGGTGAAGACTCCGGAAGGAGGAGGAGGAGGAGGGGGCGGGGCGGCGAGGACCCCGGGAGGGAGGGGAGGGCAGAGGCGGGAGAGGGACCCCTGTAGGGAGAAGAAGGGGGCGGGGACCCTCAGAAAGGAGGAGGAGGGGGAGGGGAGGGGAGGGAGGGGAGGGAGGGGAGGGAAGCCCCGGGAGGGAGGGGGTGGGGACAGGGTCGCGGACACCTGGGAGGGAGGGGCGGGGAGGGACCCTCGGGATGGAGGAGGAGGGGGAGGGGCGGGGAGCCCCGGGCGGGGCGAGGTGGGAGGAGAGGGCTGACGTGTGAGGGGCTGGGCCGGGGGCGGCGGGCAGGGGGCGGCGGCGAGCGCGCCCAGGGTGGCGGGCCGGGGCGGGGCTGGGGGCCGAGGGGAGCGGCGGGAGGTGGGGCCGCGGAGCGCGCCGGGCTGCGGCGGCTGGTAGGCGGGGTAGCGGCGGGCTAGGGCCGCGCGGTGCCGAAGGCAGCGGCCGGGGGGCGGCGGCGGCGGCAGCGGGCGCGGCGGGCGGCGGCGGCGGCGGCGGCGGCCGAGGCAGCAGAGGGCCCAGCGGGCGCGCACGGCGGCGGGCTCGGCGGGCGGCGTCCTCGGCGGCGGCGGCGGCGGCGGCGGCGGCGGGCGGCGCGCTGGCGGCGGCCATGGCGGTGGCGGCGGCGCTGGCGGGCCGCGGGGCGCGTGGAGGCAGGGGCCGGCCCCCGGGCGGCGGGCGGGCGGAGGGGGCGGGGCCCGGGCGGCGGGCGGCCCGCGCTGCGGCGGCGGCGGCGGCGGCGGCGGCAGCGGCGGCCGGGACGAGGCGGCGGAGGCGGCGGAGGCGGCGGCGCGGGGCGCTCGGGCTGATGGCGGCGGCGGGCGGCCCCGGGGCTGCGCTGTCCCCGCGGCCGTGCGACAGCGATCCGGCCACCCCCGGAGCGCAGTCCCCGAAGGTGAGGAGCGGCGGACCGGCGGCGGCGCCTCGGGCCCGGGGGCCTGGGGGCGGCCTCGGGCCGGGGGCGGGGGTGGCGGCCGTGAGGAGGCCGTGAGGGGGCGGCGGGGACCCGGCGTCGGGCTGGCCCGTCCGGCCCACCGAGCCCTGGCACAGTCGCGGAGCCCCGCGCGGTCCGGGGGCGAGTCGGCCTCGGTCCGAAGTCTTTTTGGCGGTTTCTGCGCCGAAGGAGCTTCTGAGCACGTCCCCCGGGGACTTTCTGCTCCGCGTAGAAATAAAACTTTCCTCAGAAACGGAGAGAGTTTTCTTCACGTTAGTCTGGGATGCTGTATTTTTAAAAGCTCCTTCATTTGAGGAGTATCTTTCTGAAATATTTGAGCTCTTCCTAAAAAACAGAAATGTGTTCCAGTGGAAAAACAAGCCAGCCAGTTAATGAACTTGGTTTGAGAACAAATAACCGTTCTGTTATTTTCAGGCCGACTTTTTTGTTTTCAAGTTTTGTAGTTTGCACTGTTTTAAGGAAGTAAAACAGACTTAGTGTTTTAAAGTCCGAGAGGAGTGGAGAGGAATCGACATGAGCGGTAGGATGTCGTGCATTAAAACATTTTGTTTTCAAAGTTAGTTTACTAGTTTGTGACAGAAGGTTCCAATGGAGCGATGAGTTGTACAACCCCAGTGTTTCAGTTGTAAGTGAAAAGTTGGAATTGCAACGTGATGGGAACCGGAACCCCGAGGACCCTTGTCTTCGCTGATCCGGGGTCAGCGTTGGCATAGGGACGATTCTTCGGTCCTATGGCGAGGCAGCCCCTGCCAGGAGCCCCTCCTGTGCGGTCCTCTGTGCACGAGGGCCCTCAGGTGCCCCGACCGGTGACAGCGGTGGGTCTCCACGCAGCTGTGCTCGCAGAACCTGAAGCCTGGCCTGCGTGTGGCGGGGCCCCCCGAGTCCAGGCCCAGCTGCAGGAGCGTGTCTGAAGCAAGTGTGGGACCCCCAGAAACGGGTTTAATCCCAAGGTGGGAGCCGCCTGTGACTCTGAAATGCAGATAGCTGATACCGGAGATTTCGGCAGCCTTAAAGCTTAGGACTTCTGGGTCAATATCGAGGTTGCAAGCGAAGTTCTTTCAACTTAATTGTATTCCATCATAATATTAGGAGGTATATATTGCTGTTCACCTTATGTAATAGCACATTTGCCTAGAATTTATAATAGTAAATTCAAACACTACTTGTGAAATTGTGGTTTCAGCTTTTCTGAGGACTTAGCATTTTTAACTTTTTGTCTCTTTTTGAGTGTCTAAATTTTTTAGCCAAGGGAAATGTGCTTCAATGGATATTAAAATCCTTAAAGTGCTCAGAAGCAAGTAAAATATAAATGATACTCGAATGCTTATTGAATATGAAATGTTTCACTTGGGAGAATTACTGTTATGTGTAAGTTTTTGGAGAATGGATTTAGACTGTTCTCCATCTCCTACCTGGTTGCTTTTCTTTATAGGAGTATGCAGAGCTCTTCAATTGAATGCTTATTTTGTAAGAACTGAAGAGGAGAATATTCCCCGTTTTTTGCTATTTGGTAAAGAATCTGAGTAAATTCCTAACAGGTGGAGTTTTTTTTTTTTTTTTTTGCGGTACGCGGGCCTCTCACTGTTGTGGCCTCTCCCGTTGCGGAGCACAGGCTCCGGACGCGCAGGCTCAGCAGCCATGGCTCACGGGCCCTGCCGCTCTGCGGCATGTGGGATCTTCCCGGACCGGGGCACGAACCCGCGTCCCCTGCATCGGCAGGCGGACTCTCAACCACTGCGCTGCCAGGGAAGCCCAGGTGGAGCCTTTTAACACTTTATAATCATATCATCATAATCATATTAACTGACTTTTACTGGGCACTTAATTGTTCGCTTGGCCTTGCTCTAAGGGCTTCCCATGTATTAACTCATTTAATCTCTACATTAGCCAAGTATTGGAAGCAGTATTAGGGTCCCAGTTTTACAGATAAGGAGCTGATCACAGAGGATAACCACTCAGCCCGTGAAGGGCAGTGCCCAGTAAGATTCCAGGCAGTCCAGCTTTGGCATGCTTGACCAACATACTTACTACCTCTGTATTCTTAGAACCGTGGTATTTAACAAAATTGTATTGTCTTAGGAAGCTACATTACCTTGATTTTATTTTTTAATCTATTTTTTTAAAGTCTTAACTAATATGCGATTAAATTAATTTCCTGACACTTGATAACATCATTCATTGCCTTAATGAAACGGTCTAACTTAACAGCTCTTCATATTGTCACGTAGTGGAAGATGTTGCTTAAAATTTTTTTTAAGCCTCTCCTTTTTGGGAGGTAGTGTGTGGTGTTATATAGATTGATGACTCTTATTAGGGTATATTTTTGCTAAATTTTTGCAATGTAAGAAAAAAAATTGACAGGATTGATCGTCTGTTTTCAGTCCTTTTGTGTCCCCTTTTCACAGGGATATAAGTACCTAAAGTAGCCAGTTAGAATAGTCCAATAAACCAGCTATAAGTTGAGTTAAACACTACATGATCCGTACATTTTTATCCTAGCTAGGGCAGGAGGATTTGCTTTAATTTCAGAGTATTGCAGCAATTTTATGTGTTTCTCTAAAGCAGGAGGCATTTTAACCTCTTGGTAAGAAAGCAAAAGTAGATTTAGACTTACAAGTTTATTGAAAATTTTCTTACTTTGATTTGTATTGAAGATTAGTTTTTAGTTTTTCCCAGATCTTGCCCATTCCAGATTCTTGTCCCTCATTAATTATAGTAGGACGTTAACATTTGTATAGTCCTTAGAAAGCCTTTAAGTTGAGCCTTCTAGCAAGTCTGGGAGGATACATAATTAAATCTTTCCTTATTTATTTGTCTTGTTATCTTTTGAATCTTTTAAATGTTTAGGATGATAATGAAGATAATTCAAATGATGGGACCCAACCATCCAAAAGGAGGCGAATGGGCTCAGGAGATAGCTCTAGGAGCTGTGACACTTCCAGTCAGGATCTTGGGTACTGTCATTTTATTGCTTAATAATGTTTTTTGTGGTACGTGTCTTTTCTCTGCATTAGCTCCCTGCTCCCCATCCCCCAGCCCTGGCAAAGGCAATTATTAAAGATTGTAGAATGTTTTTAATTGTGTTTTACAACGTGACAGCAAAGTTGCTTTTTGCTACTTAGTGCAATTTAAAAAAAATTTTTTTATTGTGGTAAAATACACTTAAATTCACCATTTTAACTATTTTTAAGTGCATAATTCAGTGGCATAAATTACATTCACAGTGTTGTGTAACCATCACCACCATCCATTTCCAAAACTTTTACATAATAAAATTCCCATTTCGCGTATCCCCAGCCCCTGGCGGCCACCATTCTACTTTCTGTCATTATGAATTTGCCTATTCTAGTTACCTCATGTAAATAGAATCATACAGTGTTTGTCTTTTTGTGTCTGGCTTAATTTGGTTAGCATAATTTCTTCAAAGTTCATTCATGTTGTAGCTTGTGCTAGAATTTCCTTCCTCTTTAAGGCTGAATTATACTCCATTGCTATAAATATACTCTATCTTATGTTCATCTCTTTATCTGGTGATGGACGCTGGGTTGTTTCCACATTTTGGCTGGTGTGGGTAATGCTGCCTTGAACATTGGTGTATAAATATATTTGTTCAGACTTCTTTGGGTATATACCTAGGAATGGAACAGGTGGGTCACATGGCAATTCTGTGTCTAACTTTTTGGGAGCTGCCAAACTGTTTTCCGCGGCGGATGCACCATTTCACATTCCCACCAGCAGTGTACAAAGTTTCTGACTTCTGCACATCCTTACCAGCTTGTTGTATTCCCTTTTTTTTTTTTTTTGATAACAGCCATTCTAAAAGGTGTGAAGTGGAATCTTGATGTGATTTTGATTTGAATTTCCATAATGACCAGTCAAATTGAGCGTCTTTTCATGTGCCATTTGTATATCTTTGGAGAAATGTCGGTCCAAGTTTTCTGCCCATTTTTAAATTGTTTTTTTGTTGTTGTTGTTGTTTAGACATTCTTATCAGATGTATGATTCGCAGATATTTTCTCCCATTCTGTGGGTTGACTTTTCACTCTGTTGATAGTGTCTTGATACACAGAATCTTTAATTTTGCTCAAGTCCAAATTATTTACTCTTTCTTTTGTTGCTCATGCTATGAATCCACTGCTCAGATTTAGCAGTGGATTCATATCTAGAATCCATTGCTAAATCTGAGATCATGAAGATTTACCCCTATGTTTTCTTCAAGAGTTTTCTAGTTTTAGTTCTTACATTTAGGTCGTCCATCCATTTTTTAATTAATTTTTCTGTGTGATATGAGGTAAAGGTTCAATTTCATACTTTTGCATTTGGTTGTCCAAATTCCTAGCACCACTTTTGAGAAAACTGTTCTTTTGCCTGTTACTTTTAATTGGATAGATGCATAACATGGTGTTATATTCTGCCTGTATTATCCACTGATGAAATTCAGAGGTTGCATTGGTCCAGGTCCAGACATCTGTAGTCTTTACTGTTCAGGATTGGGGATTGATCTGCAGTGCACTGGGTATGTGGAGTCTATGTGCTTTATAGTTCAGTTTATTGAGAAATGGGTTTTTAGAGTTCTGCTTTCTCTGCTGTTTGTGACTCACTGAACAGAAGATGGGAAACAGAAGTTGATTACTTTATCCTTTGGGTGCATGAAATAGTGGCTATGGGTGCTAACCCATGAGAAAGAATTGAGAACTGGTATCACTACCCCGATTTGCAAAAGCTAAAAAACGTTGCCTTTGTTCCTGACAGTTGTGAGACTTTGTTCTTTGTGATATGTGGAAAATGTTATGTCCAGTGTACTTTTTTTTAAAAAACATTTATTTATTTTTGGCTGCGTTGGGGCTTTGTTGCTGTGCGTGGGCTTTCTCTAGTTGCAGTGAGTGGGGACTACTCTTTGTTGCGGTGCACGGGCTTCTCATTGCGGTGGCTTCTCTTTGTTGCAGAGCATGGACTCTAGGCATGCGGGCTTCAGTAGTTGCAGCATGTGGGCTCAGTAGTTATGGCTCGTGGGCTCTAGAGCACAGGCTCAGTAGTTGTGGCTCATGGGCTTAGTTGTTCCACGGCATGTGGGAAGAGATCTTCCCAGGCTAGGGATCGAACCTGTGTCCCCTGCATTGGCAGGCGGATTCTTATCCACTGTGCCACCAGGGAAGTCCTCCAGTGTACTTTTTTGCTTTGGTATTCCAGATGGTTGTTTCTTTTATCTCTACCTCTTTTGTAATTTCATTGATGCACATGAAATCATAAGAACTTCTTTGTATTACAAAATCATAGAAGACTGAGAATTTAAATAATTAAAATAGTTTTTCCAAATCCTTAAAACATATTCTCAAAAATGTTTAAAAATGAATATCCTTTAAAACAAAAATGATTAAAGTGTTATAACAGCTACATTTAAGGCATAATATATATTTCTGTGCTTAGCTTTAGCTACTATCCAGCAGAAAATTTGATAGAGTACAAATGGCCGCCTGATGAAACAGGAGAATACTATATGCTTCAGGAACAAGTCAGTGAATATTTGGGTGTGACCTCCTTTAAACGGAAATATCCAGGTATTAAGTTTTAGTTTATATAACAGATTAAATCTAGCTTTTAACTAATAGTAATTCTTGTTGATAGGTTGTCAAGTGCTGAATACTTGAGTACGGATTGTCTATAACGTGTTTTATATTCGTCTGCTGGCTGATTTTTATTTGCAGCTTTCATTCGTTCAGCATCTCTCTTATGTCTTGTAAACTGACTTACAAGCAAAATGAGGAAGATGAATTTCCTGGAAAAACTTCAGGGAGAAATCATTTTGTAGCCACATGAATGAACTGAGGGCTTTGTTTCTTGACTGTTGCTTCTTGGCCTTAGGGATGGAGGTAGCCACATCAGCTATATCTAAACTTGGAGAGGCTGTGTTTCATCAGCTAGTTTAATACAGTTATTTGTCTTACCTTCTGGCTTTGGATTACTCTGTTTTCAGTTTTATTTTAACTTTCATTTTTTTAATTTGTAAGCTTTTTTGTGTAGTCTTTTAATAATATTTGGAATATGTAACAGGGAATACTTTTTTAAATCCATGAAGATTTTAACTTTAAACATTTTTTAAAGGTTTTTAAGCTTTTAAAAGTTTTACAAATGCAAAAGCTTTAAAGTTTTTAAGCTTTTAAAAGTTTTACAAATGCAAAAGACAAAAGTCTTTGATAGTCTTTTATTCTTTTTTTTTTTTGGAGATTTAGAGCGACGAGATTTGTCTCATAAGGAGAAACTGTACCTGAGAGAGCTGAATGTCATTACAGAAACACAGTGCACTCTAGGTAATGAACATTAATTAGGCGATACCGGATGAGTATTTATTCTCTTTCCCAAAATATTTTACAGAATTAATAAATAGATTGAATTATTTAAATGCTAAGCTGTTAACTTCATTTTTGATTATTGTTAAAATACAAAAGAGAATGATGTTTTATAACTATCATTTTCTAATAACTTTAACAGAAGTGTCAAAGTGTGTGTATGTTTTGTGTGCAAAATTTGTACAGTACTTTTTAAAAGTATTGGTCCTTGTCTCTTAAAAGGCAAATTTTGCTCAATTTTTAGTTATGTATAGTTATCTATCTCCCTGCTTTATTTGTAATTTTCCCTTCATAAATATATTAAGGCAACTTTTTAATATAAAACCATGGGAGTTCATCTCAGCAGTTGGTATAATCTGATACCATGAGTTTCAGAAATTGCCTGTGTGACTTATGTGTGTGTGCTGATGCTTTTGGTGAAATTTGAATTGACTCTATAATATTTCTAGTATATCGAATTTGAAGACTAAGAACTGAAGTATATTGAAAAAGTCTTTTTCTCCTCTAGTGTCCCATGTTGATTGCCAGTGGTTAGTGTGTGTCATTATTTAGCAATTGTTTCTAGTAAAGGGATATATGTTTATATATAGTATGTAGAATCTTAAAAAAGTTTTGGTTGAAAAATTGATTTATTTGCCTTTGCAACTTTGGTAATCTATTTCTTTTTAATTGTTTGACTTTGTATTATGAGTATTATTTTTTATTATTTTTGAATGTATTAAACTATTTTGCTTTGACTATTGGAAAACTTCTTAAATGTAGAGTAGTTTGAAGGAAAAGCAAATTTTGAAAAGTGGTATGTTCACTTAGCCTTGAAAAAGCTTCCTTACCTTTTCTTTGGTCTGAAACAGGCTTAACAGCATTGCGCAGTGATGAAGTAATTGATTTAATGATAAAAGAATATCCAGCCAAACATGCTGAATATTCTGTCATTCTTCAAGAAAAAGAGCGCCAACGAATTACAGATCACTATAAAGAATATTCTGTAAGTATCTAGGTGACCACCGTGTTGGTTTGGGGGAATGACGTTTTATAAAGTTAGATGTGACTTCCAACTCTAATATTTTTATTTCAGCAAATGCAACAACAGAATACTCAGAAAGTTGAAGCCAGCAAAGTGCCTGAGTACATTAAGAAAGCTGCCAAAAAAGCAGCTGAATTTAACAGCAACTTAAACCGGGAACGTATGGAAGAAAGAAGAGCTTATTTTGACTTACAGACACATGTAGGATCTCTTACATTTATTAATCCCTGAACCTCGCTAATTGCTTCTTACTGTAGGCTACTGAACACCTTTACCGTAATGTTTTGTACCAGCAGTATGTCCTTTTCTTCCCCAGAACCGAAGCTGTCGTTTTTAATGTGCCTGATACTGTTTGCTTCACTTCTCTGCGTGTGTGTGATATGTCTCTTGCTTTTTGGTTGGCATGCTACTGAAGGAGTCTAGTAGCTGTATAGCATCCTTGTGTGTCCCAGGGGTAGGTATAAGAGACTTCCATAGTAGTTCACATACTTCTCACCCTTACCACATGAGGTTAAAACTTACTATTTCCGTTTCATAGATGAGGACGTTGAGCCCCAGAGGTTTTATAAGTAGCCCTTAAGTGGTGAGCAGACACACTGCCTTTCCTCAGAAATGATGGCCACGGTAAACAGCCAGACGAACTCACTAGAACTAGGAATACCAACCCCCTTAGGTCATAGCTCCTAATGTCTCTTATATTTTTAGCTTTTGGGGGGAGAAATACTGTAGAGAGCAAGAGGGAGCTGTTTTCCTAAAGCCTTGATTCTTCGCATGGAGTCGGGTGTGTCTTTCTCTTTGTGTTAAACCAGGTTATCCAGGTGCCTCAAGGGAAGTACAAAGTGTTGCCGACAGAGAGAACCAAGGTCAGTTCTTACCCGGTGGCCCTCATCCCTGGACAGTTCCAGGAATATTACAAAAGGTACTTAGTGGTTTTTTTTTTTTTTTTTTACCATGAACATCAGTGTTGGTGAGGGACTTCAAAGCCTTGTGTTTGTCTTCTAGAAGTTTTTAGCTCTATAAGCATCACCATAAGATGTATAAGATTTGTATCAGTCTTTTCTATCTTCTATGGTTCTGTGGTGAAGAATGCTCTTTACAGAACTTGAACATCTGCTGACAAAGCCTGGGGTGCCATCTCACTGCCCACCTGTTTGTGTTTCTGTGGACAGGTGCCAGGGGTTCTCCAGACCTCCATCCTTAAAGTATGGTCCATGGCCCAGCATTGCTGGTGTCATGTGGAAGCTTATTGGAAATGCAGACTCTCAAGCACGCCCCCGACCTTCTGCCTGGGCGTCTGCATTTTCACAGATGTAGAGGGCGTGAAGGAAGGCACAGAGTGGCTGTGGGGAGGCATGGCCACCTGGGAGCTTCTGCTACCCTGGCCTGCCACTGCTTCCGTTCCTGTAGCAAGAACGCTGCTTGTCTCTCCTTTCCAAGCTGGATATAACTGAAAACAGGGCCCACAGCGTCACTTGTGTCAAAATCTCAGCTTTTACTTCATAAATAAACCTTATGCTTTCTAGGATAGCGAATATTCTTTAGACAGTAGTATTTAAAATAGACTATACGTGCTTCCATGGTGGTGCAGTGCTTAAGAATCCGCCTGCCAATGCAGGGGACACGGGTTCGAGCCCTGGTCCGGGGAGATCCCACATGCCGTGGAGCAGCTAAGCCCATGTGCCACAACTACTAAGCCTGCACTCTAGAGCCCAAGAACCACAACTACTGAGACCGCGTGCTACAACTACTGAAGCCCACGTGCCTAGAGCCCATGCTCCACAACAACAGAAGCCACAGCAATGAGAAGCCCGCGCACCTCAACGAAGAGTAGCCCCCCGTTCGCCACAACTAGAGATAGCCCATGCGCAGCAACAAAGACCCGACACAGCCAAAATAAATAAATAAATAAATAAAATTTAAAAAAATAGACTATACAATCACACTATTTGAAAGTCAAACTTAAATCATGGGTCAGCAAATTTTCATTTTCTCACTTTGGGCAAAGCACATTATTGAGTGATAGGCCTGTGTCCCAACCCCTGTGCTTTTTGGTGTGACGTCTTAGGTGAGCAGGATGCTGATCCAGTGTCCTCTCCCTACTGAGGTTCCGAGATCATAGCCGCCACAGGATGGTGCGATCCTGTGGGGATGGCTCGGACGTCATCCGCGGGCCGTGTGCTGATTGACCTGGGGAAGGGGTTGCCGATCCCTAGTTTCAGATAAAAGAGATGATTACATTTGTTAGAATACATGCTTCACAAATTGGTTTAAAATAATTTGTTGCTGGAAATTTTGTTTCTTAAATGGTATCTTGTACCGTGCACCGCCGTGACTTACCTGTGTTAATTTATTTGATGCTCACGTTCACTCTGTGAGGTGCACTTGTTACCATACCTGCTTTACAGGTGAAGCAGCAGCAGTGCACAGGCAGTGAGGACTCAGGAAAGTGGGAGGATGGAGGTGCTCAGGCAGAATTCTGTATTGCCACAGTTTCATCCTTGTCTGCTGACATTTTTTGCGGGGGGAGGGTGTTGAGGGTAAAGGAGAGAGACATAATCTTTTGATAACAAGAATCAAATACACATTTTATACTCTTAGACTGGTGAAAAAATGTTTAGGCTTTTTTTTATTCCTTGCCCCTATTTGAGTACCAAAATGAAAAAAGTATTTATTGCCTCTAATCATTTTTCAAAAGTATTTGTGGTTAATATTAAGGCTATTATCGTAGTTCAAAATGAGTCCATATATATTTAACAATAAAGGAAAACTGGGGACTTCCCTGGTAGTCCAGTGGTTAAGACTCCGAGCTCCCACTGCAGGGGGCACGGGCACGGGCACGGGATGGAACCAGTTCTCTCCCTGGTTGGGGAACTAAGATCCTGCAAGCCGTGTGGCACAGCCAAAAAAAAAAAAAAAACGAAAACTGAAAATCCTCTCTCTGAACTGTAGGTACTCGCCAGATGAACTGCGGTATTTGCCATTAAACACAGCGCTTTATGAGCCCCCCCTGGATCCTGAGCTCCCTGCTCTCGATAGCGATGGTGATTCAGATGATGCCGAAGATGGTCGAGGTGATGAGAAACGGAAAAATAAAGGCACTTCGGTGAGAACGTTTATCTTCAGTAGGAGGTGTCTCCTTTTCCTTTGAACTTTTGCTGGTAGCTTTCCTGGAGTGTTAAATTGAACTTGTATCACTACCCTCTTTTTGAAAAAGGACAGTTGCATATAAGTTCCAAAAGCTTCCATCAGGAAAAGTTATTGATTGTGTGTGTTGATACGGACTATCTGTGTGTGGCCTTTGGTAAGTTTTATCCTTAAAGTTACCCCTGTTTGGTTTTCACGAGCAGGTTAGGTGGGGTACTAGACATTGGTTTACAATCTGATGCTTAACCATCTTGGGTTAGGGGGAGCACATTAACTTGTGTTCCTGTTGCTTAATTAATAGTCTTCGGCCTCTTCTAGGATAATGTTAAGGTTACCAGCATGTTGTGCTGTTAGTTAGGTTTTCCTGCATGACTTTTTTTTTTTGTAGCAAAATGCAATTGCAGGACAGTTGGGAAGTTGATGTGCTCTGTGGAACTGAAGGAGAACAAAGAAAACAGTAGTCAGGGGTTTGATTTTTATTTAGCATGGCGTATTAAGCAGCTGGCCGTTTTATATCTTTCTAGCCGACCTGAACGTGGGGTTGTGTTAGCATTAATGGGCACTACACTTTGTCACTAACAGCTTCTAAAACATATTTACTGATACATGTCACATTAAAGTAAGATGCTCTTCAGATACTAAAGTGACGACACTGCTTTTCTTCCGTCACGTTGGTACAGGGGTGCTGTGTTGTGACGAGGGTGTGATGAAGTTGACACTCTCCTACACTGCTAGTGGGAGTGTTGGTTAATACAGCTTTCTGGGAAAGTGTTTTCACAGTCTGTACCAAGATTTTTAACTTCCATGGAATTTGACTTGGCAAATACACTAATAGAATTTATCCAAAGAACCTGATCAGATGGTAACAAAATTTAAAATCCAATGAAAAAATGTCCATTGGAGTGTTATTTTCTATAGAAGAAATTAGAACTATCATGTCCACAGTGGGTTATATATTACATTTACATGGTAGAAATGCAGTTCCAAGAATATTTAATGATGTGATGAAATGCACATAACACTTAAAAATAGTAAAACGCAGATGCACACACACATACAATGTAATTCAGCTTTGTGTTTGTGTTTTAAAAAATGAGGGCACACATGTAGGTAGGATGTGTGTGTGTTAGTGTGTGAATCTGGGTATTTGTACAAACACGTAACTAGAAAAGAGATACATCACGTTCCCAGGCGTTGTCTCAGGATATTTACCAGGGTGGTTATGGATAACCTGGTCTTTTATAATTTTCATAATTTATATGAATGTAACATTTTTATTCTAATTAGAAAATTTTAAATGAAAAAATGAAGAATTAAGTGATTATTGAACTCCTAAACTTTGAACATGTACAATATGTCTGATACTGTTGTAAATGCTTGCCGACATTGGCCCTCTGCCTAGTTTAACATTAGGAGGTTACAGGTGTGGGCTTGAAGAACTTCTTTAATAACCTTTATTACTCAGTAAAAATACCCACACTTGGTTAAAGTAGTTTCTTTTTTAAAGAATATTTTTGTGTGAAACAAATATGCTCCCTTGTGACATGGTAAAATGGTGTTGAAGCTGTGTCGTGTAATAATAGCTGAAGTAGATAATTCTGTTACTGTTGACTTAGGTCAGAAAACAAAGTCGATTAAGGTACTTGCTGATATAAATGGAACTAGCTATAATGTAAGATGGATAAATGATTCTTACCATGACTTCTTTCAGTCTCACACTGGAAAATGTTTTCATAGATGAGAATTATCTTTTTATTTTTGAATTGATGGAACTTTAAAACTTTTCTTGGATATATTCTGTAGTTTTCAAATCTGCATGAGTTCCAAGGAACCTCTGTTTGTGCCTTTGGCTTGCAGGACAGCTCCTCTGGCAACGTGTCTGAGGGGGAAGGCCTTCCTGAAGGCCAGGAGGAGCCTCTGCAGGGAAGACAGAGGTCCAGGGACAAGGCTGCTCCTCCACGAAAAGATGCTTCCAAACGTTCTGTACTGTCCAAGTCAGTTCCTGGGTACAAGGTAGAAGAAAAAAGCCCCTGACTCAGCTTCCTTCCTGACCAGCCTCTCTCCCTGAAATATTTTAACTTTGAATTTCAAAGTCGTGGAGCTCCTGCCTGCTGCACTTCACTAGCTGTTCTTCTGTGGTGTGTGCCCTCTGTCGGCCTCCCTTCCTTTTTGCTTTATCTTCTTGGTGGCTTTTCTATCACTGTGGCTATGGTTCAGCTTCTGTTTTCTGTATATGTACAATTGTTCTTTTAAATAATAACCAGGCAAGTATGGGTTTTTAAGGAGTGGTCTAATAGGCAGAACTTTATACTTGTTCCCTCAGACTAAAAAGCATCATGGTCTGACGCTGAAAGTGCCCTGGTACTGGTGAAGCTGGGCCCGCTGAGCCATGCAGTGGGGAGGGAGCCCCTAGGCCAGGCTGCATTTCTGCAGTGCCTTTCACTAAGAGCCATCTGGGTTCAGTCTAGGAACTCTTGGGTCCACTCACTGGCCACGTTGAGCTAACCCTCTGGTGGAAAACAGTAAAACTGGTCTACATTGTGGTGGCTTTCAGCCTAACCTTGGCAGGTAGCCTGTGCAGTTCTGTGACAAGGATTTACACATTATCTAGCAGGTGCTTTGGCTTAGATGCACTTGTTAACTTTTTGATCCGGTTATTCTCAGAGTCAGGTAGCATGCTGTCAGCAATAGGTTTATTTTGATCATTTCCTCCTTCCGTCTGCCCCTTCCCCTTCAGAGGGTCGGGTGAGAGATGAGTAGCCTTATTCATGTATGGGATTTAAGAGGATCATAAAAGGAGTAGAATTAGCTGCAAGTTTTATGTTTTGAGTGGTAACAGTAAAATACCCAGTTTTCAGTCTGGCATGTATCAGTATGCTTGTTATGTGGTTATGAAGGTGTTTTGAAGGAGCATTTTAGAGTAAGTTGATCAGAAAGTTTTGCTGAGCGGAGTTGCTGAACACTTGTGTATGTCAGGTCAGGGTTGTGGTGTATAATCCAGAAGCACGGGTTCAAGTGGGCGCTGGCCAGTGTCCCTTCAGCCTAAGCAGAGCCCTGCTAACAGTCCATTGCCTTTCTTTTCCTGAAGTAAAAAAGCAACTTCACAAATTAGCATATTCCATATTTAATTAGAAAATGCCTAATCAGAAAATGTCATCAGCTTTCAAGTATATATTTTTTCAGCCCAGCTTCATTCAGCAAGGACGGCTGCACTAGGCTGCAGCCATGTGATTTTTGTTCTTGTTTTACATACATAATCTAATTGTTTTAAACTAAAGATTTAAATTAATGCTTAATAATTGAAAGCAAATGAACTCCAGAGATTAAATTTTGGAAAGTTAGCCTGCTGTGTTTGCTAAACAGTGTGCTTCTGGTCCTGGAAGAGCTTGGAATGGGAGTTGCAGCTCAAAGCACACTGTCAGTGTTACATAGACCTTTCCGAAAGTAAGCCTGGATTAATCATGGGTTAAAAAAGAAAAAATACTGAAACAGATGTTTAGAGGCTGAAAATGAAGAACTATTCAATGCTATCATTGATTTAAGGTAGAAGAAATGAATTGATTAACCTAAATTGGTAGTACTCAAGGGAGTCGATACGCAGAATGCACATTTTATAATCTGTGAATATTTTTAGTACCTAAAAATGTTTCAGTTATTTCAAAGTTTGGAATAACCAGTATCTAGACAATACATTAATGTGAACATGTTTATTAAAAGCTACCCTCTCTATGAAAAGTATTAATAAGCCAAGATGTGCCTAAATATTAGGGTACTTTAAGCTGAAGGTCATATATATAAATATGTTTTAAAATATGGGAGTTAAGAAAAATTATAATGTATTTGATGTCTTGCTTAATAAGATTCACTAGTGCTTGCCCTTAATCTTGTAGGACAGTATTGTTTAGGTTACATTAACCTGAAATTGCAGCATAACTATTAGGATTCAGGCCTATGTTAAAAGTATATAATTAAAATCTATACTATATTAATGCTAACATGAAAGTCTCACTATCTTTGGTTGTTTTTCAAGCAGGAAAATAAGTGTATTGTGAGCCTTTTATTTGAGATGCTGAGAACTCTTAGGGAGATTATTTTTTTCTTGTCAGCAGTGAAATTTTGATGTTCTGCTGTTACGAAGTAGGGCTGTCTCCATCAGACATGTATGGAGGGTTCCGTTCATTAACCTTCAGAGAGTTCCATACACTGTTCCCTTCCTCCACACCACTGCAAAGCCCGAGAGACGAGCTTCCCAATCAGCGATTGGTACCCGACGTGTACAGTCCTCGATGTGAGCAGTGTGGCTTCTGAGAGAGCTCGAGAGTGCTTGAGTGAACAAAGTATTTTTTTATATTGAGCTGTGGCATCATCATAGAAAATGCTGCAAAGCTCTGTCTCTCTCTCTGTCTCTCTCCCTCCCTCTCCACCCGTCTCTCCCTCTTTTCATCAAGATGAAGACTATTGGGTAAGAAAAATTTTAAGTGGTTTAACAAAATATTATGATTTTAAGCTTAGAAGTAAACCTAGAATTTTCTTGGTATCCCTTTTATCATAGGTGTTCAATGTATATTTTAATGATTGTAGAACTTGAACTGCTCTAGAATGTGAATGACTAGCTTTGTGTTTTATTCTTTTTGAATTTTTGTAAAGGATCTCCTATGAGGAGTTCTTGATTTAGATTTCAATACTGTGTGGTTACTTCCTTGACTTTACTGAAAAATATTAAAGTACTTAGTATGCCAGTATCTAACTTGAACTATAAGTATTAAATAGGTGTATCTTTTACGTTTAGTGCAGGTACCATAACCAAAAGATATCTCTTTTTTTGGTGGATTGAGAGGTAGCTTTCTGCTGTATATTATGGCGGTTACAGATTTGGTCATAACCGAACCAGAATTTGGATCATAGAAGTGCACTTCCTAGCTATTTTTTATTTAGGTATGAGAAAACACAATGAGAACCTTTTATGCTTAGAATGTAGCAGTAACAACAGAGGGTAACTACACTGCAAGACTTAAGAGGTTTGAGCATGTGACACTATCCTTTTGTTGGGGAGCAGGGTATAAAGATATACAGGAGATGTAGAATAGTCAACAGTAAAGTTTTATATGTATGTTTTAACTTCCATGATATTTATTATTTTGTAGAGACATTTGTGATTGTTTAGAGTTATTGTTTTTATTATATTTATGTATAAGGTTGACTTTTTTAAATAAATAAGCCAAAAATTATTTTTGAATGCCTCTGTCATCTTTTGTAGAGAAAGATAATTAAAAAAATTAAAAAAAACCTAAAGAATTAAGAACAAATTAGGCTGTGCAGGTTTTGAAGGTGGCAGTGAGACATTTCAAAGCTGGAATAATACAGTATGCAAAGTTGGAATTTTGTTTAGGCTCCTCTTTTGTTCAGTAACTTAGGAAAGGGAAACATAAGATGCATTTGGCTGGGTTGTATTAAACAGAAATACAATATTTCTACTTAAAATGCCTTTTCTCCCAGTTTTTATATAAATGAATGAATGAATGAGTGAATGAACATGCCCCCGGCCCCCATTTCCTACCTGGCCCCGGCTTGCTCTCCTTTCCTACCACTGCCCCATGTTCATGTGGAGCCAGTGAATATCATGTTACCACGGTCAAGGCTGTGATCTTCCAATGTCCCCTTCCCCTCCCAATTTCAGGTGTAGTGAACCTTCTTCTTTGTTCTTTTCCATGTGTTGCCAAGTGTTTTCTTAAAGCCCAGATGCCTTCATTGGATAGTGCCTGTTTTTAATCTGAAAAATGAATGGTACTTAAAACAGGGTGTCTGCATACTTTTAAGTGATAATTTCATATTTTGCCTGTCTGAGAACTACTTTTCTCTTTCATGTTTTGTATGTCATAGTGAATGCTTTTTCTCTTAAATATAGGCTCTTTTATTAATGTATTAGATATGCAAAGGGAATAATGACACAACTCGGATTCCGACAAACCTTTTTTGCGCACGATTGTATGCTGAGACATCTTGCAATTAAAAATGTTAAAACATTGATTTTGTAACTTAGATTTTACAGATCTAGTTTTGCAACTTTGGAGAATATCAGGTTTTTTAAACAAAATGAGCATATAAGCTGCTTACAATGGAGTCTTCTCTTTGGGAACAAGCCTAAAACTTCCGTGTAATGGTCACTCAGTACTTGGATTTTTCTCTTTCAGTTAATACTGCAGTTTGACAATGTATTAGTCTTCCCTTCCAGTTCATTATACAGATCTTACTGGGCATGTAGGGAGTGTAGAATGCTATATCTAATCCTAACATGAGATCATGCCATTGACAAAATTTAAAAATGAAATCTAAGGCTTTAGTCGGTAGGCTGTTGTATGTTGAAGGCAGATTCATGTCAGGTTATGTCCTTCAAGAAGGTCCTCATTAGCAAGTTAACCAGAGTAAAGATAAGGCAATACAGTGATAATTCCTTTTGAACCCATAGTAAGTTCTTCTGGCATGAATTTATAGCCCTCTTCTACCCTTCCAGCCAAAGGTCATTCCAAATGCTCTATGTGGAATTTGTCTGAAGGGTAAGGAGTCCAACAAGAAAGGGAAAGCTGAATCACTTATACACTGCTCCCAGTGTGATAACAGTGGTAAGTACTGACATGGCTTCACATTTTAACCACCCTATTTGTTGCTTCGAAAACTAGGATTCTTAGTTGTCAGCTAGACCTGAACCAAAGAGTCATCAAATATATAAAGTCCATGTATTTTTTTCGACTTTGTGTGTTTTCATTCCTCTTTGGCAGTTAAACATTGTAGCCATTCTTGAGACGTCCAAGCAAACTAGCATTTTATTATGCCATATTAAGTTACAAATTCTTGTGTGAAATACAACTAATACTGGTTTTGGTTTAGGCCATCCTTCTTGCCTGGATATGACCATGGAGCTTGTTTCTATGATTAAGACCTACCCATGGCAGTGTATGGAGTGTAAGACTTGCATTATATGTGGACAACCCCACCATGAAGAAGAAATGATGTTCTGTGATGTGTGTGACAGAGGTTATCATACTTTTTGTGTGGGCCTTGGTGCTATTCCATCAGGTAAAGATTAAAAAAGAAGGAATGTTATCTTTGAGTGAAGGGACTCTTCCAGCATTTTTTTTTTTTTTTTTTTTGAGGCTGCATAAACACCATAATCACCTGAAGGGCCTGGAGATCCTTTTATTTACAAGAAGTGACCAAAGCTGTGGTCATGTCCACCTGTTTTTCATCCTTAGACAAGCTGACTAAAGGACAAGTGAGATATCAGACTGCCTATAAGTTTTGGAAGTAGAGCTCAGTGTATATAGATTGAGCCAGTGTTCTACTGAAATAGCTAAAGGAGTAGCATCAATTTGTTTCAAAGCCTTGATTTTATAAGTCATTTAGAAACTTAACAAAATGACTGCTATGCCTTTATACATATTAAACCAGATTTTTGTAAATTGAGGCAGCATAACAATTCCAGGTAACTTCAGAATGAACACAGAATCAAAGAATAAATTACAGTAATCGGACTAAAACATTACACACATAATTGTGTAACTTTAGAACTTATTTGCATGGGTGACACTGTCTCATACTTTATAAAATATATGCCTAGGTTTCCTGGGACTTGTTGAGATGCAAGCAACTTAATTATTCAGAGTTGTTCAGTGATTGAGATCAAGTATGTTGTAGAGCTCATCACAATGCCGTCAGATACTTGACACACTTTACAGTGCTGTGTGACTGCAGCACACCAGCACTTGAGAGGATGCCAGGAGCGCACAGCTGCCGCTGAGCAGCACAGGCTGAAACTAAGCGAAAGTCAGTAACAGGTTTTATATTGGGATTTGTATGCTTGAACTCTCAGAGTATGATAGTGTTTGAATTTCAGAAAGGACTTCAACTGTTTAAAGGTCCCTACCATTTAGTTCCTCCCATGACCCCTTCCCTCCCCCTGTGCATTTCACAGGGCATTGATGACACTGATTACCTTAAGGGAAGTTTGCATTTTTCTCCTTAAATTAAGGAACTCGTTAGTGCCCGTCCCACCAGAAATCCAGTGAGGATTATCAGTAGCCGTTGCTAAAGAAGGAGAGCTAACTGGGTTTAAAATTCAGTCCTAAAAAGTTAAATTCCATCCTGTATTAACTAACAATTTTTCTCCTAGGTCGCTGGATTTGTGCCTGTTGTCAGCAAGCCCCCCCAACACCCAGGAAGGTGGGCAGAAGGGGGAAGAACAGCAAAGAGGGATAGGTTTTGACCCCAATACTGTAACGTGCATTTAAATGAAGTATTTGGTGCCAGTTTACAACATTCTCATTTTTATGCCAATAAAAGATTTCTGAAACTGTGTGCTTAAAATCTGCAAGTTCATTCATTTTGTTATAAGCTACTCTTACCCTTGAAACCAATTTCAGGCAGAAGAATAGTTCCATCTTCCAAAAGGGCTTTATCTTAGTACTCTGTCTCTTTCCAGAAATTCAGTGGTAATATCATGCAGCTTAATTTGAAATACTTTATTACTCTGTTAGCCTAAAAGTTACTATTATTTTCATGAAATTTTCCTAATCTATAGCCTTTCTTGTCTACCATGGGTAGGTAGCATAGCAAAGTTATTTAATAACGGAAGACTTTTAATAGGAGCCCAAGATGATAAAATTACAAATGACCTGATGAGATTTGGTGCAGCTGGGTTTAGAACCGTCTTTAACTGGGACCTGCCTACCAGGAAATGCCGTTTGGACAGGAGGTGCTGTCCCTGCTTGGGGTGTAGGCATGGGACTTTAGTCCATGCTCAGGCAAGTGTGGAGAAATCATTACATTTCAGACTTGCTTTTAGTTAACTCTTCAACGCTGACACTTTGTAACTTCATAAGTCACTGCAATCATGTTTAGTCACCTGACAAACTAATCAAAATGGGGTTTAAACATTTTATTATGCACATTCCTTTTACAGGAATTTTGATGTTTAGAGAGAAAATAAATATCGTGCTTGATGCTGTTCATACTTCTGGGGTGACTGAGGTAACAAAACTGTATGGCTTTATTTTTCCATCCCCCATCTAGGAAAGGTAACCAGAATTCCAACCAGGTACAAGTAGCTAGGTTCACAGCGAACTGCACTCAGCTTCACAGATTAAGGGTATTATACTCCACAGTATGTTCAAAGAATCAGAAAAGAATTTCAAGTACCAATTTCAAAATACTAATTAATATCGTCCAAAGAACAGATTCCTCTTCTTGAGATGCATCTTCTGGAGCATAAGCCTGCTTCCGACTCGTATCTGTACCGTCTGAATAAGCAGTCTCACCGAAGGGGTGCTGTTCGATCGTTGTATCATAATACACTTTCATTTCAAATTCACTCTCGTGGTGAGATGGATGTCCATAAATCCCTATTCCCACGGGGCGCTGGAAGTGCGCTGGTATGAAAACCACGTCCTGGCCACAAGTGACAGACTGTAACTCGTAGTCATCAAAGCTCGGGTGCAGGGTGCTATCGGATACATACAGGTCCGCATCACCTTTCAAGCTCTGCATCTTAAGAACTATCTTTCCCTCATGATTTAACCTCAAATAGCTGTAATTCCCAGCTCCTATCTGACCCTGAACAACGTGCAGAAGGATCCATTCTTCTGGAACTTCCTCCTCGTCAGAGGCGTTCAACGAGGAGACAGCCTGAGATGCCAGAAGCAGCAGCAGAGCGCTCTTCCACGGAGCTGCCATGACTGGGGCGCCTAGTGCGGTGCCTTCCTCATCTGTGACTTGTCCTGCGGACACACGACAGCGGAAGGACACGCTGAGCGCGTCCGGAGCCGCAGACTGCGGGCGGGTCCCGGCCACCTCGGCGGCCCGCCCCGCCCCCGGCCCGGGGGAGGGACCCGCAGGGAGGAGGACGCGCACGAAGGCGGGGCGGGAGGGGCAGAGGAGGGGAGTGGGCCGGGGACCCACCGGGCGCGGGGTCGGGCGGAGGGTCCGCCGGGGTGGGCGCGGGCGGCAGGTCCGGTATCCGCCCCTGGACTCACCTCCACTCCCCGCAGGCGCCGCGCCGGCAGCATGAGGACCGGGCGGCCGAGCCGGAGAAGCCGGAAGTGAGGCGCGCCCGGAAATAAGGCGTCCGGAGGTGGCACGGCGCCCGGAAGTGAGGAAAGCCGGTAGTTGGCCGGCGCCCGGAAGTGAGGCAAAGCCCGGAAATGGGGTAGGGCGTAGACTCCGGGTTCTCGCGAGAATGGCGAGGTGGTGAGGGCGCCGAGCTGCGGGGGCTCGTAACCAGGGCGACGGGGGCGGGGCGCTAGCCCTACGCCGCAGGGTGCTCACCTGGATTGCGCGTCCACTTGGTGAGTTCAGCGTCAGGTCCCAGAGGGTCCCCAGGTAAGAAACAGGTGCGCCCGAGGGACCGTTGTCCGGGCGCCTGTTACCTGTTCTCTCTTTCTCTTAACTGTGTTACTTCTCGAAATGCTCCTAAGAGAGGCTTCAGACTGAAGTTGTATTTATATTCAGCATTTATTTTGTTAATTTGGAATATGGTGTTAATGGACGCCTGTTGGCCATTGGAAAAGATTCTCCCAAGAAAGATTATGTGCATTTTAGTATCACACTTTCGTGTTGATTCCAATTCCTGTGTTTCATTTTAGAACTTAATGAATCACTTTTGTGGAAACAGGTGGAGTGTAAATATTAAAAACAGGCAGTGACCCTTGTGCTCCTTTCTACAAAACCTGAACTCTGCTAAGTAGCTACAAGATGTGGGTTGGTCATGTTGCTAAGGAGATTGTCATGTGTTGGGTGAAAGAATATGTCTGTTGCCGCATTGAATAGTTACATTTGCTGTCACCTTTGGGCATGTAAAAGAGACATGACAGACTTAAGGCTGATTATTTTGGGGGGGTTGATTTGCCTGAAGTTAGGAGAAATTGTATCCAGGTGGGTAGTTACTGGTTTGGGTTGATGATGAGATGGCACTAGTGGACCTCAACACTTCCTCCTGCAAGAAGTATCTGGTTACATGTGACACCCGCTGAACCGGGGCTGTTCCAAGTTTAACATTTTCCTGTCAAGAAAGCATATCAGACTGGAATACAAGGGAGTGTGTAGGTTATAGAGATACATCTGGATCTGTTTTAAATCATTGGAAAAGATTGACTTTAAAACTTTAGCATCATTACTGCTATTGGTAGTCAGTGATTTGTGCTTGCCTAACAAGTCATGGTGGTGTGGACTGAAAAAAAAAGCACAACCTAAAAGCTGAGAGTTATGTTTTATTCGGTGGACATTCTGAGGACTTCAAGCTCAGGAGACAGGACTCTCAGATAGCTCTGAGGGACGGCTGCGAAGAGGCAAGGGGGAAGCCAGGATATGTAGGAACTTTTGTAACAAAGACCAGGTAGTTGGAACATCAAAAGATTACTGTTAATTAGAGAAAACCAGATATCTCAAGTTAAGGAATTTAGTGCTTTTCTATGTATGGGAAGGTGCAAGAGTCTGGGCTCACTGAAATCATTCCTTTGATATGCACTTCAGCTATCTGGGGCCAGTATCCTGTGTTTTCTCATCCTGAGTCCCCTCAGGGTGCACCGTTGGGATGCTGTAATGTGACGGTTTGATGGCTGCAACATCCTGTGTTTACTGATATGGCAGACAGCTTTCTTCATTCACATGGCTTAGAAGTACAAAATTCGTGTTTCAAGAACCACAGGTTTGTGAAATCAGGCTTTACTCAGCCTGACCAACAGAAAGAGTGTATCAGTTTTATTTTTAATTAAAGCAGCTAAATATAAAGAGTAGTAATACCTTTTAAAGTGTTTAATAACTTAGGAAAGGACTTAAAGTCACGGGAATGCCTGAGTATAATTTGGTAGTGTTCCCATACCTCTGTGATCAGCCATTACTCCATTTTTATACTAGTTCTGTCCTCAAAGTAGCTAGAATTAGAACCTGTCTCTGGTTCTGGCGAATGTGTAGAACTTTATATTTTCTTTTGCTACAAAGTAAGCCATTAAGGGTACTTTAATTATGGTGCCTGTGGGCACTCAACCTGCTGTCTGACTACCACACTGTGTTTTCCTAACTCAAGAATAAATTGGCACATCTCTGGCTGGCTTAGCTGCTAAAAGAGAAAGATTATGATCTTTTTTACTCAAAGCGGAGTAGTTTTCTCTTTCTAAAAAATATACATATACACATTTATACAAATGAAAAAAAAAAGGAGATGCGCCAGGTTTTAACAGTGGTGCCCCTTGTTTTTTTTTCTAGTCTGGATTTTCTAATTTTGTGCAATTTACATGCTCTGCTGTATCAGTGAAAGGGTCTTGAATATACAGCCTCTAGCTGTCTGGGATTTACTGACTTAACTTTAAAACAATGGTCTCTCTAGCAGCCACTGTCTCCAGATTTTCCTAAGGTGCTTCTGTAGCCTGAGATACACGAGAACCTTATTAAAACTAACTGTAGTGTGTCCTCTCAGACTTGTTCCTGTGATGCGCATACTGGACTCTTACATTGATTTTCCTCGGGGGAAGACACAGCAAGGAGGGGTGGTAGGGAGGGAAAGGCCAACTCTATTATTTTTGCATTGTTTAAATATTTTGCATTGTATTGCTTTTGTACATGAAAAGGGTTAAACGATTTCTGTCGGTGTGGGTAGACTAGTGCAGAAGCACAGGACCCTGACAGATAATAGCATGCTCCCTGCCTACAGGGTCCTTGTGGCTGTTCAGGCCGGATGTCACTCCTCAGCATCTCTCCCCTGGTGGTTCCCTCCTCAGTAGGCCCTCCAAGGCCTCTCCACCTAGCCAGGGGGTGGGGGGAGGGAAGAGAGTCAGGTGGGAGGGTTTTCTGGGCTGGGCTTGTAAGTGGCCTACATTGCTTATCCCACATACTCCCTGCCCCTGCTGCCCTGGCCAGAACTCAACCGCGTGGTGGCACTTAGCTCCAAGGAAGCTGGGTCTTGTAGTTTCCAGAAGGGAAGGGAATGGCTCGGGGAACAGGGGCAGCCTCCGTTATCTGACTAAAGCCAGAAGTCCGCTTCGGCTCCGAGCCCACAAGCAGAACCCACCTCCCCGGGGCACAACCTGGGCAGGGCGTCCAGCGGGACACAGAGGACTCCCAGCATGCACTGCTCTCCCCGTCAGCCCCGGACGTGGTTCCTCAGGGCCCAGTGACCCATGAACTGCTCCCCCTCCAGAGACTCTCCCCTTCCTAAGGGAGACAGGGCCATAGCAGTGCTGAAATCGGGTGGAGTGGGTGTTGGAGGAGTTTCCCAAGTGGACCCTGACTCTGCTGCCTGGGGACGGGACGGCTGTTTTCTGAAGCCTTTGGTCCTCCCCTCAGACCTTCCCCTCCATGGCCTCGTGTAAAGTGGTCTGTGAGGAGGGGGCTGCCGTGGTCCCCCTCCTGCAGCCGTGAAGACGGGGGCCCAGAGACGCTCAGTCCTAAGCAGTCAGCCGTCGTGCCTGCTGTGCCCTTGCTCTGGCCTCCTGGCTCTCCCAGGAGCACGTGGGCTCCTGGCTCTGTTCGTCCTGTCAGCTCCGCCTGCCAGCCGGCAGCTCTACCTCAGTCCCGCCGGGTGTGCTGTTCAAGCCCGACTTTTTCTTTTCTTTGTGCGTACTTGCTCTCTTGTCTCTCTTGAAACTGAATGGCTGAGACCTGGAGGTTATGTGGAACTAAAGGCTTGAGTGGGAAGGTAACCATCCTTGACCTGACCTTCCCGGGAAGGCTGAGTCTAGATGGTCCCTGGTCTCTTTGGAGCTTTGAGGGGCAGCCCATTCCAGTTTGCCTCCCTGAAGGCCCCAGGCTTCTGGATACTTTCTGTTTCCACTCGTTTCTGCTTGCTTGAGCCAACTTTAAGTGTGGGCTACCAATGCTGGTTCTTTCCCATCATTTCCTTGAGGGCTGCAGGATCAGAGAGAGGGGTCTGCCTTCCAGGTCATTACAAAGTGGAGTTTAACCAGGTGCTCCGTCACCGTGGACCACCTGCATACCGTGTTCTGGTGCGTCTGGGCGGGCTTTTGCAAATAATCTCACGTTTCAGTGCCTGACACGGTAGAAGTTCGTTTCCTGCTTTTCACCACTCCAGCCCAGTGCTGCTGGTCGGGTGAACCCTACTGGGTAGCAGCTCAGGTGACCAGGTGCTTTCCACTAAGCGCCCTCTCTTGGTGTTCCGGTGGACGGAGGCTCGTGCCGGTGGGGCCTAGCCTGTGCGTAGGGCTGCAGCTTCTCCCTGCATTCAGCTGGGTTGTGCGACTTCCAGAGAGGCCGGGAAATGTGGTTTGGCTGTAGGGATAAAGTGGAAGGGGTTTTTTGGTGAAAAACTAGCAGGAGAAGATGGAGTACTAGGAGGCCGTGGAATTCGCGTCTCTGCACAGCCAGGGCACCTACCAGGCACCGGTGGGGGACCACGGACACCAAAGGGGATGGGAGGAACCCCGAGCGACTGGTTGTTTCAATTATAGTTTTATTTTTCCTAATATATTTTTTATCTTTCTAATTTTATTTTGTTTTCTATTCTTTGATATTGTACTGCTTCTTTCCTTCTTTCTTTCTTCCTTTCTTCCTTCCTTCCTTTCATTCTTTCCTTCCTTCCTTCCTTCCTTCCTTTCTTTCTTTCTTTTTCTTTTTCTTTCTTTCTTTCTCTCTCTCTCTCTCCCTCCCACCCTCCCTCTCTTTCTCTCTCTTTCTTTCTTTCCTTCCACAAAGCTTGTGGGATCTCGGTTCCCAGGCTGGAGGTCAGGCCCGAGCGCCTGTGGTGGGAGCTCTGAGTCCAAACTGCTGGACTGACGAGAATCTCAGACCCCAGGGAGTATTAATTGATGTGAGGCCTCCCAGAGGTCCTCATCTCAGCACCAAGACCCGGCTCTATCCAACTGCCTGCAAACTCCAGTGCTGGACGTCTCAGACCAAACAACCAGTAAGACAGGAATACAGCTCCACCCGTCAGAAAAAAAAAAAAAGAAATGACAGAAAAATATGTTACAGACGAAGGAGGAAGGTAAAAACCTACAAGAACAAATAAATAAAGATGAAATAGGCAAGCTACCTGAAAAAGAATTCAGAGTAATGATAGTAAAGATGATCCAAAATCTCGGAAACAGAATGGAGAAAATACAAGAAACATTTAACAAGGATCTAGAAGAACTAAAGAGCAAATGAACAGTGATGAACAACACAATTACTGAAATTAAAAATACTCTAGAAGGAATCAATAGCAGAATAACTGAGGCAGAAGAACGGGTAAGTGAGCTGGAAGATAAAGGGGTAGAAATAACTGCCAGGGAGCAGAGTAAAGAAAAAAGAATGAACAGAACTGAGGACAGTCTCAGAGACCTCTGGGACATTAAACACAGCAACATTCGAATAATAGGGGTCCCAGAGGAAGAAGAGAAAAAGCAAGGGTCTGGGAAAATATTTGAAGAGATTATAGTCAAAAACTTCCCTAACATGGGAAAGGAAATAGTCAAGTCCAGGAAGCACAGACAGTCCCATACAGGATAAACCCAAAGAGAAACACACCAAGATACATATTAATAAAGCATAAAAATTAAATACAAAGAAAAAATATTAAAAGCAGCAAGCGAAAAGCAACAAATAACGTACAAGGGAATCCCCATAAGGTTAACAGCTGATCTTTCAGCAGAAACTCTGAAAGCCAGAAGGGAGTGGCAGGACATACTTAAAGTGATGAAACGGAAGAACCTACATCCAAGATTACTCCACCCAGCAAAGACGTCATTCAGATTTGATGGAGAAATTAAAAACTTTACATACAAGCAAAAGTTAAGAGAATTCAGCACCACCAAACCAGCTCTACAACAAATGCTAAAGGAACTTCTCTAGGCAGGAAACTCAAGAGAAGGAAAAGACCTACAAAAACAAACCCAAAACAATTAAGAAAATGGTAATGGGAACATACATATCAATAATTACCTTAAATGTAAATGGATTAAATGCTCCAACCAAACGACACAGACTGGCTGACTGGATACAAAAACAAGACTGTACTTGTTTTTGTACATATGCTGTCTACAAGAGACCCACTTCAGACCTAGGGACACATACAGACTGAAAGTGAGGGGATGGAAAAAGATATTCCATGCAAATGGAAATCAAAAGAAAGCTGGAGTAACAATTCTCATATCAGACAAAATAGATTTTAAAATAAAAACTATTACAAGAGACAAAGAAAGGCACTCTATGATGATCAAGGGATCAATCCAAGAAAATATAACAATTATAAATATTTATGCACTGAGCATAGGAGCAACTCAATACATAAGGCAACTGCTAACAGCCACAAAAGAGGAAATCAACAGTAACACAATAATAGTAGGGGACTTTAACACCCCACTTTCACCAATGGACAGATCATCCAAATTGAAAATTAATAAGGAAACACAAGCTTTAAATGACACATGAAATAAGATGGACTTAATTGATATTTATAGGACATTCCATCCAAAAAACAACAGAATACACTTTCTTCTCAAGTGCTCATGGAACATTCTCCAGGATAGATCATATCTTGGGTCACAAATCAAGCCTTGGTAAATTAAGAAAATTGAAATCATATCAAGTGTCTTTTCTGACCACAACACTATAAGACTAGATATCAATTACAGGAAAAAAATTGTAAAAAATACAAACACATGGAGGCTAAACAATACGCTACTAAATAACCAAGAGACCACTGAATAAATCAAAGAAGAAATAAAAAAATACCTAGAAACAAATGACAATGAAAACACAACAACCCAAAATCTATTTGATGCAGCAAAAGCAGTTCTATGAGGGAAATTTATAGCAATACAGTCCTACGTCAAGAAACAAGAAAAATCTCAAATAAACAATCTAACCTTATACCTAAAGGAACTAGAGAAAGAAGAACAAACAAAACTCAAAGTTAGCAGAAGGAAAGAAATCATACAGATTTTAGCCTCAAAAGGGATGTTTTCCTGGCTGCATGATAATGGGTTTTAAGCTTTTTCTCACTTATTTATAATAGCTCTCTAATTTTTAAGGATAGTGGATAAAGAATGTCACCTGCCATCCCAGTAAACAGTGAATGTTGTCTGCCATCAAGCCATCTGCCACGGTGCACCCTGAGGGGACTCAGGGTGGGGAAAACCAGGGTACTGGCCCTAGGTAGGTACGGTGCATACCTAAGGAATGATTTCAACGAGCCTAGACTCTTGCATCTTCCTATATATATAAAAGCACGAAAAGCATTAACTTGAGATGTCTGTTCTTTGTGATTAGCAGTAATCTTTCGTTGTTCGACTACAGGTTTCTTGTTCGTTTGTTTTGTTTTGTTTTTCAGCAAAAACTCCTGTATATCCTGGCTCTTCCCTGACCACTTTGGAGCAGGTCCTCAGACCCATGTGAGAAGCTGCCTCCCAGGCTATAGTCCTCAGTAAGTTCCCTGAATAAAACTTAACTCTCAACTTTTAGGTTGTGCGTTTTTCTTCAATTGACAGGATGTTGATTCTTTGTCTTTATTGTTTCAGATTTTTTCAATACTTTTTGTTTTTTATTTTATTTTTGAATTTTTGAATTTTTATTTTTTTATACAGCAGGTTCTCATTAGTTATCCATTTTATACATATTAGTGTATACACATCAATCCCAATAGCCCAATTCATCCCACCGCCCCCCCCCCACCTTCACTTTCCCCCCTTGGTGTCCATACGTTTGTTCTCTACATCTGTGTCTCTATTTCTGCCTAGCAAACCAGTTCATCTGTACCATTTTTCTAGGTTCCACATATATGTGTTAATATACGATATTTGTTTATCTCTTTCTGCTTACTTTACTCTGTATGACAGTCTCTGGATCCATCCACGTCTCTACAAATGACCCAATTTCGTTCCTTTTTATGGCTGAGTAATATTCCATTGTATATATGTGCCATATCTTCTTTATCCATTTGTCTGTCGATGGACACTTAGGTTGCTTCCATGTTCTGGCTGTTGTAAATAGAGCTGCAATAAACATTGGGGTGCATGTGTCTTTTTGAATTATGGTTTTCTCTGGGTATATGCCCAGTAGTGGGATTGCTGGATCATATGGTAATTCTATTTTTCGTCTTTTAAGGAACCTCCATACTGTTCTCCATAGTGGCTGTATCAATTTACATTCCCACCAAGAGTGCAAGAGGGTTCCCTTTTCTCCACACCCTCTCCAGTATTTGTTGTTTGTAGATTTTCTGATGATGCCCATTCTAACTGGTGTGAGGCGATACCTCATTGTAGTTTTGATTTGCATTTCTCTAATAATTAGTGATGTTGAGCAGGTTTTCATGTGCTTCTTGGCCATCTGTATGTCTTCTTTGGAGAAATGTCTATTTAGGTCTTCTGCCCACTTTTGGATTGGGTTGTTTGTTTTTTTAATATTGAGCTGAGCTGCATGAGCTGTTTATATATTTTGGAGATTAATCCTTTGTCCGTTGATTCGTTTGCAGTATCTTCTCCCATTCTGAGGGTTGTCGTTTTGTCTCATTTGTAGTTTCCTATGCTTTGCAAAAGATTTTAAGTTTCATTAGGTCCCATTTGTTTATTATTGTTTTTATTTCCATTACTCCAGGAGGTGGATCAAAAAAGATCTTGCTATGATTTATGTCAAAGAATGTTCTTCCTATGTTTTCCTCTCTGAGTCTTATAGTGTCCAGTCTTACATTTAGGTCTCTTATCCATTTTGAGTTTATTTTTGTGTATGATGTTAGGGAGTGTTCTAATTTCATTCTTTTACATGTAGCTGTCCAGTTTTCCCAGCACCACTTATTGAAGAGACTGTCTTTCTCCATTGTATACCCTTGCCTCCTTTGTCATAGATTAGTTGACCATAGGTGTGTGGGTTTACCTCTGGGCTTTCTATCCTGTTCCATTGATCTATATTTCTGTTTTTGTGCCAGCACCATATTGTTTTGATTACTGTAGCTTTGTAGCATAGTCTGAAGTCAGGGAGTCTCATTCCTCCAGCTCTGTTTTTTTCCTTCAAGACTGCTTTGGCTATTCGGGGTCTTTTGTGTTACCATACAAATTTAAAAATTTTTTGTTCTAGTTCTGTAAAAAATGCCATTGGTAATTTGATAGGGATTGCATTGAATCTGTAGATTGCTTTGGGTAGTATAGTCATTTTCACAATATTGATTCTTCCATTCCAAGAACATGGTATATCTCTCCATCTGTTGGTATCATCTTTAATTTCTTTCATCAGTGTCTTATAGGTTTCTGCCTGCAGGTCTTTTTTCTCTCTAGGTAGGTTTATTCCTAGGTATTTTATTCTCTTTGTTGTAATGGTAAATGGGAGTGTTTCCTTAATTTCTCTTTCATATTTTTCATCATTAGTGTATAGGAATGCAAGAGATTTCTGTGCATTAATTTTGTATCCTGCAACTTTACCAAATTCATTGATTAGCTCTAGTAGTTTTTTGGTGGCATGTTTAGGATTCTCAGTATCATGCCATCTGCAAACAGCGACAGTTTTACTTCTTCTTTTCCAATTTGTATTCCTTTTCTTTCTTTTTCTTCTCTGATTGCTGTGGCCTGGACTTCCAAAGCTATGTTGAATAATAGTGGTGAGAGTGGTCATCCTTGTCTTGTTCCTGATCTTAGAGGAAATGCTTTCAGTTTTTCACCATTGAGAATGATGTTTGCTGTGGGTTTGTCATATATGGCCTTTATTATGTTGTGGTAGGTTCCCTCTATGCCCACTTTCTGGAGAGTTTTTATGATAAATGGGTGTTGAATTTTGTCATAAGCTTTTTCTGCATCTATTGAGATGATCATAAGGTTTTTATTATTCAGTTTGTTAATATGGTGTATCACATTGATTGATTTGCATATATATTGAAGAATCCTTGCATCCCTGAGATAAATCCCGCTTGATCATAGTGTATGATCCTTTTAATGTGTTGTTGGATTCTGTTTGCTAGTATTTTGTTGAGGAGTTTGGCATCTGTATTCATCAGTGATATTGGTCTGTAATTATCTTTTTGTGTAGTATCTTTGTCTGGTTTTGGTATCAGGGTGATGGTGGCCTCATAGAATGAGTTTGGGAGTGTTCCTTCCTCTGCAATTTTTTGGTAGAGTTTGAGAAGCAGGAGTGTTAGCTCTTCCCTAAATGTTTGATAGAATTTACCTGTGAAGCCATCTCTGGTCCTGGACTTTTGTTTGTTGGAAGACTTTTTTTTTTTGCAGTACGTGGGCCTCTCACTGTTGTGGCCTCTCCTGTTGCGGATCACAGGCTCCAGATGTGCAGGCTCAGTGGCCATGGCTCACGGGCCCAGCCGCTCTGTGGCATGTGGGATCTTCCCAGGCCAGGGCACGAACCTGCGTCCCCTGCATCGGCAGGCGGACTCTCAACCACTGCGCCACCAGGGAAGCCGTGTTGGAAGACTTTTAATCACAGTTTCAATTTCATTACTTGTGATTGGTCTGTTAATATTTTCTATTTCTTCCTGGTTCAGTCTTGGAAGGTTATACCTTTCTAACAATGTGTCCATTTCTTCCAGGTTGTCCATTTTATTGGCATAGAGTTGCTTGTAGTAGTCTCTTAGGATGCTTTGTATTTCTGTGGTGTCTGTTGTAACTTCTCCTTTTTCATTTCTAATTTTATTGATTTGAGTCCTCTCCCTCTTTTTCTTGATGAGTCTGGCTAATGGTCTATAAATTTTGTTTATCTTCTCAAAGAACCAGCTTTTAGTTTTATTGACCTTTGCTATTGTTTTTTTTTTGTTTCTTTTTCATTTTTTTCTGCTCTGATCTTTATGATTTCTTTCCTTCTACTAACTTTGGGTTTTGTTTGTTCTTCTTTGTCTAGTTCCTTTAGGTGTAAGGTTAGATTGTTTATTTGAGATTTTTCTTGTTTCTTGAGGTAGGATTGTATTGCTCTAAACTTCCCTCTTAGAACTGCTTTTGCTGCATCCCATAGGTTTTGGATCATTGTGTTTTTGTTGTCATTTGTCTCTAGGTATTTTTTGATTTCCTCTTTGATTTCTTCAATGATCTCTTGGTTATTTAGTAACATACTGTTTAGCCTCCATGTGTTCGTGGGTTTTTTCCCCTGTAATTGATTTCTAATCGCATAGCTTTGTGGTCAGAAAAGATGCTTGGTATGATTTCAATTTTCTTAAATTTACTGAGGCTTGATTTGTGACCCAAGATGTGATCTATCCTGGAGAATGTTCCATGCGCACTTGAGAAGAAAGTGTAATCTGCTCTTTTTGGATGGAATGTCCTATAAATATCAATTAAATCTATTTGGTCTATTGTGTCATTTAAAGCTTGTGTTTCCTTATTAATTTTCAATTTGGATGATCTGTCCATTGGTGTAAGTGAGGTGTTAAAGTCCCCCACTATTATTGTGTTACTGTCAATTTTCTCTTTTATAGCTGTTAGCAGTTGCCTTAGGTATTGAGTTGCTCCTATGTTGGGTGCATAAATATTTACAATTGTTATATCTTCTTCTTGGATTTGTCCCTTGATCATTATGTAGTGTCCTTCCTTGTCTCTTGGAACATTATTTTAAAGTCTGTTTTATCTGATATGAGTATTGCTACTCCAGATTTCTTTTGATTTCCATTTGCATGGAATATCTTTTTCCATCCCCTCACTTTCAATCTGTATGTGTCCCTAGGTCTGAAGTGGGTCTCTTGTAGACAGCATATATATGGGTCTTGTGTTTGTATCCATTCTGAGAGCCTGTGTCTTTTGGTTGGAGCATTTAATCCATTCATGTTTAAGGTAATTATTGATATGTATGTTCCTATTACCATTTTCTTAATTGTTATGGATTTGTTTTTGTAGGTCCTTTCTTCTCTTGTGTTTCCTGCCTAGAGAAGTTTCTTTAGCATTTATTGTAGAGCTGGTTTGGTGGTGCTTAACTCTCTTAGCTTTTGCTTGTCAGTAAAGCTTTTGATTTCTCTCTCGAGTCTGAATGAGATCTTTGCTGGGTAGAGTAATCTTGGATGTAGGTTCTTCACTTTCATCACTTTGAATATATCGTGCCACTCCCTTCTGGCTTGCAAAGTTTCTGCTGAGAAATCAGCTGTTAACCTTATGGGAGTTCCCTTGTACATTATTTGTCATTTTCCCCTTGTTGCTTTCAATAATTTTTCTTTGTCTTTAATTTTTGTCAGTTTGATTACTATGTGTCTTGTCCTTGGATTTATCCTGCCTGCAACTCTCTGTGCTTCCTGGACTTGGGTGGCTATTTCCTTTCCCCTGTTAGGGAAGTTTTTGACTGTAATCTCTTCAAATATTTTCTTGGGCCGTTTCTCTCTCTCTTCTCCTTCTGGGACCCCTATGGACCCCTATGATGCAAATTTTGTTGCATTTAATGTTGTCCCAGAGGTCTCTTAGGCTGTCTTCATTTCTTTTCATTCTTTTTTCTTTATTCTGTTCCCCAGCAGTGAATTCCACCATTCTTTCTTCCAGGTCACTTATCCGTTCATCTGCCTCAGTTATTCTGCTATTGATTCCTTCTAGCATATTTTTCATTTCAGTTATTGTATTGTTCATCTCCGTTTGTTCTTTAATTCTTCTAGGTCTTTGTTAAACATTTCTTGCATCTTCTCCATCTTTGCCTCCGTTCTTTTTCTGAGGTCTTGGATCATCTTCACTATCATTATTCTGAATTCTTTTTCTGGAACGTTGCCTATCTCCAGTTCATTTAGTTGTTTTTCTGGGGTTTTATCTTGTTCCTTCATCTGGTACATAGCCCTCTGCCTTTTCATCTTGTCTGTCTTTCTGTGAATGTGGTTTTTGTTCCACAGGCTGCAGGATTGTAGTTCTTCTTGCGTCTGCTGTCTGCCCTCTGGTGGATGAGGCTATCTAAGGGGCTTGTGCAAGTTTCCTGATGGGAGGGATTGGTGGTGGGTAGAGCTGACTGTAGCTCTGGTGGGCAGAGCTCAGTAAAACTTTAATCCGCTTGTCTGCTGATGGGTGGGGCTGGGTTCCCTCCCTGTTGGTTGTTTGGCCTGAGGCGACCCAACACTGCTCCTACCTGGCTCTTTGGTGGGGCTAATGGCGACTCTGGGAGGGCTCACGCCAAGGAGTACTTCCCAGAATTTCTGCTGCCAGTGTCCTTGTCCTCATGGTGAGACACAGCCACCCCCCGCCTCTGCAGGAAACCCTCCAACACTAGCAGGCAGGTCCGGTTCAGTCTCCTGTGGGGTCACTGCTCCTTCCCCTGGGTCCTGATGCGCACACTACTTTGTGTGTGCCCTCCACGAGTGGGGTCTCTGTTTCCCCCAGTCCTGTTGAAGTCCTGCAATCAAATCCCACTAGCCTTCAACGTCTGATTCTTTGGGAATCCCTCCTCCCGTTGCTGGACCCCCAGGTTGGGGAGCCTGACGTGGGGCTCAGAACCTTCGCTCCAGTGGGTGGACTCCTGTGGTATAATTGTTCTCCAGTGTCTGTCACCCACCCAGCAGTTATGGGATTTGATTTTATTGTGATTGTGCCCCCGCTACCGTCTCATTGTGGCTTCTCCTTTGTCTTTGGATGTGGGGTATCTTTTTTGGTGAGTTCCAGTGTCTTCCTGTCGATGATTGTTCAGCAGTTAGTTGTGATTCCGGTGCTCTCGCAAGAGGGAGTGAGCACACGTCCTTCTACTCCACCATCTTGAACCCTTCGTTGTTTTTTATTTTTTAATTGTGTTTGGTAACCTGCAATCCATCTGAAATTCAGTTGTTTTTGCTATTATTTCCCAAGTGTTTGTCTAGTCCCTGAAAATTAAAATGGTCTGTTTCTTACACTCAGGGTGATATTCCTTCATACTGTATCCCAGCTCAGCTGTCTGTCCAGAGTTCTGTCCTGGGCTCTGCTCAGCCTGTTGGTTAGAATTAGTTGGGATGGGCTGCAACTCAGTGCAAAGGAAAACCACATCTGTGTCCTGGGAGAGACCAGCCCAAACCGTGCATTTGGTCCTGAGGGTTGGCAAATCCTCTTGGGGCTCAAGTCAGAATAAATAGGGTGAGTAGGTTTGGAGGTGGCAGCTCCGAGCATGGTCACCTGCCGCCGTGGGCATAGATGCCAAGCCACTGAGGTGGCCCTGAGTGGCAGACCAGACCCACGCTCCTCCCCTCAGTGTGTTTCCTTCTCTGCTGAGGCAACGCTTTCTGGGACCAGATGGGCTGTGAGGTTACATTAAAGCACCTGGTGGAGGTGCTACCCACCACGAGTCAGAAAGTGTAGGTGTGGCGATTCCACTGACTAGTCTTAACACTTTCTAATCTTTCTGATTTTGTTCTCTGGAAAATGGGAAAAAATATAACCATTTTAAAGGGTTATTGTAAGAATTAAGTGGTATAATGTATTATTGATAAACACAAATCTACATGTTAATATCTATGAAAGTACTATTTGCAAATCATGGTGATAAACTCTATAGGAATTACAGAAGAGATTAAGACAGTTGAAATAAGGCAAATACAATACAGTTTATCACAGTTTGATGGATGGATTCTTAAAAATTTTGAAACAATTGTGACTTTTGATATATTATTTCATGTGTTTCTTGAAATGTTTATGCTTTCAAAACACAGCGGAAGGAGGCACAGTAACTTCCTTTCATCCACTGGGGACACGTACACCCATCATTTCCACGTGCCAGCAGTGCTAGGCACTGGGTACTTTACAATTATAAAACTTGCAAAGCAAATCATGGTAGCTTTGAAACATTTAGCTATTTTTTATATGAAGCTCTCTGCTGTACCTTGGAAAATGTAAAATAAGTAAGTAAAACCAATTTGTAAATTAGAGAAGAATGTGCTTTAAAATATTCAGCACATTTTATTTTTGTTTTTGTTTTTGTTTTCTCCAAACATCGCAGGCTTCTCAAGTCTTTCAAAGTCTCTGATTTATTACTACAGAGAATGTGTGTCCTGGGGAGATCGGGGAGCACACAAGGCCTGACTGGGTCTTGTGTCTGGCCTTACAGGTGCTAAAATAAGGCCTCCTATCCACCTCCTATTGGAAGTGCTTCCTGCCTTCTTTGGGGTTATTTCCAACAGAGTTTCTTAGGTAGCATGTTTTTGTTTGTCTCCTTTGTCTTGTTAAATCGCGACCCCTGCACCTGTAGGCTGGGAGGTGATTACAGCCCCACCCATCGACCCAGGAGGTGTATGCTGGGGGGGTCACCCTCCATGAAGTGGCCTGGGGAGTCTAGATCTGTACATTCCTCGTCGTGAGGGTGCGTGCTGCGTGGGTGCCCCAGCCTGAGGCCCCTCGGCCGGTCCCCTCTGGCGGTGAACTTCCCACCTCTGAGGTCCTGCGCTCCCGCTGTCTCAGATTGTGTGCTGTTTCTTTTCACAGTTGGAATGAAATCAGATAGTCCATTATTTAGGGCTCTCTGGTTGGAAATAACAGAATAGCCTAGATGAAGGGAAACCCCACCGAATTCAAGACAGAAGGAGTAGAACCAAATGCTGGGACCCAGTGGCCCAGACCCAGTCCTGCTGTTCTCTACACAGCGCGTCCTCCGCTCCACACCCCACGGCAGCATCCCGCTTGCCCTTGGCTTCCGCGTTCTTTGCTTCTGTGCTAATGGGATTCTGGCCCCCGAAAGAGAGAATCACTGCAATTTTAGCAGGTAATCCACCAGGTGTCTGCAGCAGATTATACCTTTAGGATTGGCATGACCCTTCACTCACTGGGTGTTTGAGGGACAAATCTGAAATTCCCCACGAAGAAAGAAAGGGCTGGGCATGGATTGGATATGAGGGCAAAAGAAGGAAGGAATTAATATTCACTCAAGCTTTGTGCCTGGAAACTTGGAAACTAGGAAAACGGTTGTGCGGTTAAGAGAAATGTGGGGACAGGAGAGGTCTGCAAGGGAAGGAGAGGGTGGAAACTGAGGTGCTGGCTGACCTTCCGTTGTCCTCGCAGAGCTACTGACCAGGCTCTCTGGGCCAGACCCCAGGCCTGGACTTGGCTTGAGCCCCATCGTCCCCACCCAGCCCCTCTCAACTCTGACCCCCGGCGCTGCGGCCAGATTGACGTGTGTGTTTCCGGACGGGCAGCCCTGATTGACTCAGTTCTTAGCTCCCCAGGGTCACCTGAGCATAAGGATGAGCCCTGCTCTGCGGTCTGTTGAGCAGCGACCATCCCAGGATCTCCCCTTGGGAGCATCAGCTGCCCCCACTTCTTAGCCCCACCCCATCTCTGCTGGTAACTGTCCAGAGTCTTCTTCTGTGTTAACTACCACTTCCCCCATGATGCCTGTCCAGGCCGAGTCCACACAGCCAGCATGGTGACCACGTGGCTGGGTTCTCTGAATCTAAACAACCAGCTTGGTGGCCGGATGGCGAGGTGCTTTGCTCACGACTTTGTAGCTGAGGCTTCAGGTGTGTCTGGTGCCCGTGAGGCGGTGCGGAATCAGGGGTGACCCAGGGCTACTGCCGCACGTGTATAACCTGGTAGCCGTTACGGAGTTACTGACTGTGAAGTGGGACAGGTCTGAGACTGTTTTCATTTCTGTCTGTGTGTCGCTGATTGATGCTTTATAAGACATAGCCAGTGAACCAGTGGTTGTATAAGCCGAGATAACCAACTTTAACGACCTAGAATGTTGTGAACTAGTTGAACGAGTCCCAGATGCACAACGGGTATGGATTTGTTTTGTAGTTCACCACTGACTTTGTTCATCAGTGTAGAACATAACTTTGCATCTTGTTTTTTGTTTTTTTTTTTCTTTTGCGGTGCGCGGGCCTCTCACTGTTGTGGCCTCTCCCGTTGCGGAGCACAGGCTCCAGACGCGCAGGCTCAGCGGCCATGGCCCACGGGCCCAGCAGCTCCACGGCCCGTGGGATCTTCCCGGACCCGGGCACGAACCCGCGTCCCCTACATCGGCAGGCGGACTCTCAACCACTGCGCCATCAGGGAAGCCCATAACTTTGCATCTTAATCGTCGCTGACAGTCTTCGATTTTGGTCGTGGCTCTCTGAAAGCACTTCTTGGTGCCGGTGCTGGAGCATCGTTTGGTCCTCGCGAGGCCTCTGTGAGTGTGGCTGGCGTTCCCTCCGTTCCCAGTGGGGGAGCAGGCGCTCCGCGTCGAAGCAAGGTCTGCTCAGTGGGAGCCGTGGCGCTGGAACCGAGGTCTGCTTAACTTGAAAGCCTGTGGGAGCAGTGAGCAGTCATGACAGGGAACTTCCGGGATGTCAGTGATTTTCTTTTTCTTGGGGGTGGGGAGGGAAGACGAGTCACCAGGTGTGACGTGTGTGTGATCATACTGGTAATTACGAGTAAACAACAGACTGTCCTCTGCATGAAATACCATACCCATAGTCCGCTTATATGTACTTTGTGTTTCAGGTTGAAGATGGAAGAACCACAAGAGATTTTCTCCATAAATGATGGCCACGCAGGTGATATAGTCGTGGAATACCTGGTGGATTCCAAGAAGTCCGCATCCCACGTTCAGCTCGCCTGCAGTGGGCAGTCCTGTGCTTTCGCCTTAGATAGAAACGCACTTTGTGTATGGGACGCCAAGGAACCTCCTCACCAGGTATTTAAAAAGTTATACATGTTTTTTGTTAAGTCACAGAAATTTGCCGTCAAGCCCTGTTCCTCTGATGCTGTTTGGGTGAGTTTGCCCTTTATGGATTCAGTTACCAGCTACGGGAGAAAAATGCTAACAAAACAAAGCATATTAAGTTTTGACTTAGGAAATAAACTGGAATCACTTTATTTAAAAATAAATTTAAATACTTTAAAATCATTTAAAATTTCTTCTTGAGTAAGAATATAAACAAGAAGAGGTTCTTCTTAACACAATCAAGACAAGTTGAACTTTTAATTTTAATTGTAGATTTTTAATACAACATTTAAAGGAGTTTATTGTGTTTATTGCAGAATCTTTAACATCAAACTGATAGGGTTTTAAAGACATCAGTTTTCTTTCTAAAGGTTATTTTATGACTAATATAATTATCTTAATACTGTTAAAAACAGGTTTTTTTGTAAAAAATAAAAAAGCAAAAGTCTATCAACGTTTTTGGTATTGGGATAGTTTTAATCTTCATTTTGGGCTTCAGGGGTTTGAGAACAGTGATGACAGTACATGCAAACCAAAACCGTATTTGCTTTGAAATTTTCTTTAACTTTCAATTATGCTGGCAAACACTTTACTAATAGTGGAAGCTGTTCATCATTGCTGAAGGGAAATCTGTATTTTGATTTCTTTCCCGCTTAGTTAAGAGAGGTTTTTATGTGTTTCTTCAACACAACTTGCATTGATGAGTTGACCCTACATTCCGGTCTCTGGCTTGATCTCTCTTGTTTTTCTATCGAGCATAAAATACTTAGAAAAATGTGTCCCAGGTGTTAAGTGCACATTGTAGTGATAATACCAAAGTGAACACAGCCGGGCGGCACCGCCCAGGCTCTGCCTCGGCTGGTGCTCCCTTGTCTCGTCCCCAGAGGTGGCTCTGGCCCCACTTCCAGCATGTAGCTGTGCTCGTGTTTGAACTTTGTATAAATGGTGTCACACATCACACATTCTTTTTTGCTGGTCTCTTTGGTTTGCCATTATGCTTATGAGATTTATCCACATTGCTTGTTTTCATTGCTGTGCAGTATTGCGTTGTATGGCTAGACCACACTTTATCCATTCTACTATTATTGGAGGTTTGGTTGGTTTCCATATTTTGATTGCTACATTCTTTTATATGTCTTTTGACGCACATGTATATGCAATTGCTGAGTCTTAAGGAATGCATATATTTAGTCTAAAAGTTAAAGCTAAGATTTCCAAAGTGGTTGTACCAACCTGTCCTTCTTCACATGGTGGGTCCACATCCTCACCTACACTTGGTCCTTTTAATGTTGTCCCTTCTGGTGGGTGTAGTGGTACTTAATGATGATTTGCAGTTCCCTTTGTGCACGTTTATTGGCCATTTGGCCGTTCTCTTTTGTGATGTATGTGTTCAATCTCTTGCCAGTTTTCTACTGAATTATCTGTCTTTTTCCTGTTGATTTGAAGGGGTTCTTTATGTACCTAAATGTAAACTTTGCATTGGTGTGTGTGCATTTTCTAGAGTTTTATGTAAGTGGAATCGGGCAGCTTCTCGTTTCGTCTGGCTTCTTCCACTTAGAATAATTATGTTGAGATTTATCTACATTGTTGCATGTATCAACAGTTTGTTCTTTTTGATTATTGAGTAGTATTCCATTGTATGGATATATATTGTAATTTGTTTATCCATTTTCCTGTTGGTGGACGTTCAGGTTGTTTTCACTTTTGACTGTTATAAAGAAAGTTGCTATGAATACTTGTGTGTCTTTTGTTTTAGTAATGTCAGTTAGATCGAGCTGGTTCATAGCGTTCTTCAAGTCTTCTATTTATGACCACCTGCTCTATCGGTTATTGAGAGAGGCATATAGAAATCTATGACTCTGAATGTGAATTCGTCTATTTCTCTTCTATCCGTTTTGCCCCATGTATTTTGAAGCTCTGTCGTTAAGCACGTAGATGTTCAGTACCTTTACGTCTTCTTGGTGGAGTGGCCCCATTAACATTATGGAGTGACATGCTTTATCCCTGGTAACGTTTCTTACTGTGGAATTTTGGCTACCCATTTCTCTTTGGATTCTACTTTTTACTTGCTTTTTGTATTTTGAGGCCATTATTTTTTAAGAGCAGTTTTAGGTTTACAGCAAAATTGAGGGGAAAGTACAGAGAGTTCCTATATCCCCGTGATATGCGCCCACACATGCGTGTTTTCCCCCGTGCTCAGCATCCTCCAGATGGTACATCCGTTACAGTCGATGAACCGACATTGACATTGTTTTCACACGAAGTCCATCGCTCGCCTTAGAGTTCCCCCGCCGTGCGGTGCATTTTGTGGATTTGGACAAGTGCGCAGTGATATGTAGCCACAACTCTAGCACCACGCAGGTGTTTTCACTGCCTGAAATTCCGCTGGGCTCTGCTTGTTCGCGCCTCCCTACCCCAGCTTCTGGTAACCACTGATCTTGTACTGTCTCCAGAGTCCTGCCTTTTCCAGAATGTTGTATGTTGGGGTCATGCGGATTGGCCCCTTTCTCTAGTCATGTGTAGTTAAGGTTTTGCTCCATGTCTTTCCACGACTTGATAGCTCATTTGTTTTTAGCACTGAATCATACTCTACTGTCTGGATGGACCAGAGTTTATTTATTCATTCACCTACTAAAGGACATCTTAGTTGCTTTCAAGTTTTGGAAATTATGAATAAAGCTGCTATAAACATAAATTTCTGTGCAAATTTTTGTGTGGACATAAATTTTCAACTCCTTTGGTAAATACCAAAGAGCAGGATTGCTGAGTTGTGTGATGAGAGTATGCTTCATTTTGTAAGAAACTCTAATAAGGTGGCCACACCGCTCTGCGTTCCCTCCAGCAAAGGATGAGCGTTCTTGTTGCTCCACATCCTCGCCAGCATTTGGTGTTGTCAGTGTTCTGAATTTTAGCCATTCTAACAAGTGGATAGTAGTATCTTACTGCTGTTTTAATTTGACTTTCCCTGATGACATATACTTTTCATATGTTTACTTGCTATCTGTGTATCTTCTTTAGTGGGGTGTCTGTTAAGGTCTTTGGCCCATTTTTAAATTGGGTTGTTTATTTTCTTGTTGTGTCTTAAGAGGTCTTTGTGTATTTTGCATAACAGTCCTTTATTATATATGTCTTTTGTAAATATTTTCTCCCAGTCTGTGGTTTGTCTTTTTATTCTCTTGATAGTGTCTTTCACAGAGCAGAATTTTTTAATGCTAACGAAGTCCAGCTTATTAATTCTTACTTTCATGACTCATGTCTTTGGTGTCTTATCTAAAAAGTCGTTGCCAAACGCAAGTCGTCTAGATTTTCTCCTATGTTACCTTCTAGAAGTGTATAGTGTTCTCCGCTGTATTGCCTTTGTTCCTTTGTTGAAGGTCGGTTGACTCTTTCTGGCTCTCTGCTCTCTCCCAGTGATCTGTTTGTCTTTTCTTTTGCCAACATCACACAGTCTCGATTGGTGGAGCTTTGGAGTAGCTTTGAACTCAGGTAGGTCAGTCCTCCAACTGTGTTATTTTGCAGTATTATGCGGCTGTTCTCGGTCTTTTGCCTCTCCATGTAAACTTCAGAGTAAGTTTGTTGATCTCATTCGGATTGCATTGAATCTGTAGATAAAGTTGGGAAGAACTGACATCTTGACAATGTTGAGTCTTCATGTCCACAAACATGGAGTATCTCTCCATTCATTTAGTTCCTCTTTGATTTCTTTCAGCAGAGCTTTATAATTTTCCTCATGGTGATCTTATGCATATTTTGTTAGATTTGTACCTATTTCATATTACATTTTTGCTAATGTAAATGTTATTGTATTTTTAATTTCAAAGTCCACTTGTTTAATGCTAGTATAGGAAAGCAACAGAATTGTATATATTAACTTTGTGTCCTGCAAACTTGCTATAAATTGCTTAGTTTCAGGAGTTTTTTGTTCATTCTTTTGGATTTTCTACATAGACAGTCATGGAAACATCTGTGAACAAAGACAGTTTTACTTCTTCCTTCTCAGACACTATTCCTTTTCTTTTCTTGTATTAGTGCATTAGCTAAGACTTCCAGTATGATGGTGAAAGGAGTGGTGAGGGGGACATCCTTGCCTTGTTTCTGATCTTAGTGGGAAAACTTCTGGTTTCTCACCTTTAAATATGATAACTTTTGATACTTTGTAGCTATTCTTTATTATGCTTAGATACTAGTATACTGAGAGTTTTTTTTTATCATGAATTGTTGTTGGATTTTTAAAATGCTTTTTCTACCTTTATTGATGTTTTTGTGTGATTTTTCTTCTTTAGCCTGTTGATATGGTGGATTAGTTGATTTTTGAATGTTGAACCAGCCTTGCATACCTGGAATAAATCCCATTTGGTCATGGTTTATAATTCATTTTATGCATTGTTTAGTTTGATTTGCTAATATTTTAAATATTTTGTTGATGTTTGCATCTCTGTTCATGAGAGGTATTGGTCTGTAATTTTCTTTTCTTGTCATGTCTTTGTCTGGTTTTGGTATTCAGGTAATACTGGCTTCATAGAATGAGTAAGGAGGTATTCCCTCTGTTGCTTCTGAAGTGTTTCCTCTTATTTTTCTTCTATTTTCTGAAAGACGTTTTGGAGAATTGGTCTGATTTCTTTCTTAAATGTTTAGTAGAATTTACCAGTGAGCCCATCTTGGCCTGGTGCTTTCTGTTTCAGAAGGTTATCAATTATTGATTCATTTTCTTTAACAGATATAGGCCTATTTAGACTACCTACTTCTCTTTCTGCAATGTCTAATCTGCTTTTAATCCCACTTAGTGTGTTTTTCATCTTTCATTTTAGTTTTCATCTCTTGAAGTTAGAATTGGGTCTTTTAAAAATATATTCTAAGCCTCTGTTTAACCTTTTGAACATATGAAATGAAGTTATAATGACTGTTTAAATGTCCTTATCTAGTAGTTGTGACACCTGGATCAGTTCTGGTTTGGTTTCAAGGTCTAAACGACTTGTGGGTGTTTTCCATCATTTCTTATTTCTCTTGTTTTTGACCTAATGGTCTTGTCTCCTTGAGTACCTTTCTGCTCAGACGGGCACAGTGTCCCTTCTGCCTGCTTGCCACGGGCCATAGCAGGTCACTGGCCAGGCGTGGAGCCGCGGCGGATGCAGGGAGGAGGGAGGACGGGATGCACGACTCACCTGGCGTCTGTGCGCGTGGCCTTCCGCAAGACACGCCGTCATCCTCGTGATGCAGTGTCTTCCCTACAGACAGTGCCCGTGTTCCACGTGTTTCCAGAAGAACTTTTCAATGTTTTTAATGCTCTCAAAGAGCCAAAATCAAACCAAAGCTCACGTCATTCTGCACGTAATCCTGGAATAGAGGGTTACGCTCTCAGCATCTCCCATGAGGTCATCTCGGACATTACACTAATGACCCAACTCCCTCCAGGGCGATTTCCACGAGGGACCGTCCTCGGCACCCTCCTGGGAAAGGTGCTGTGTTTAAGGCCTAGTCCCACCGATCATGTTACTGCGGTGTGTGCTGGAAACAAAGTATTCACACTGGACTTTGAGCTAAGACCCGACACCGCGTGAAGTTCCCCGGCACGACGCCCACGGCTCCCGGTGCTGGGCCTCACCTGCCTCTTCTCAGCAGGGTTTGTAACTGGGCCTGTTTTTGTAAAGATGTGAGGGGCAGCGAATGAAATCATTTCTTTATCTTGCGATTGGAAAGCACTGGACCCAGATACTGCTGTTCTGTGTAAATTAGGAAACCTTTCCAGGAAGTCTGGACACCAGGCTCACTGAGCACACGTGTGGTAAACTGTGTTTCTCTGGTCGGCTCCCACTTGAGCGGTCTCTTCAAGGCCTGGAAAGCATAGTGCTTTTATCTCTTCTAGCAAATTCGCTGTTCATCAAGAATTGGCCTCTTCTGCCTTAATTCTCAGTTGGGCTGCGTTTAAGTAGGCCTGCCACCTCTTGCGGGTTCTGTGCTTTGGTTGCTCTACGCGCTGGCCGGACGCCAGGCCTGGAGAGCAGGCGGCTTCTTCCTCAGAACTCACCTTCCGCCCGAGACGCAGCTTGGAGACAGACCTTCCAGGGCCTGGTGTCGTGTCTTGTCTTCCGTTTGCCAGATGAATGCAGTCAGCAAAGCTAGTTGCCTGCAAGGCGTTTTCTTGCCATTATCCACTGTCAAAACCTAGCGTAGGAGGGACGTTAGTGCACCAAACCTTCACTGATGGTTAAGCCATGGGGCCTCAGGTGTGCCAGGCAGTTTGCGGTGCAGAGTGGACGTTTCTGTCTTCAAACAATTTTGGGCCAGATTGTGAAGTTGAGGGTCGCACATAACGAAAGGTCAGATGGTGGAGGTGACCTAGGATCAGGGCAGGGCTGTGAGCTTGTTCAGCGACACGTTGGCATTTGAGCTGTAAATATTTAAAACGTTTTGTGCAGACACCTTTTGATGGTCACCCCCCATACCTAACAAACACCATCTTCACGTCAGGGGAAGGTAAACCAGGATGAGCAGGACGACACTTAGCACGTACAGTGTTTGAAGGAAGGCAGATGCTCCCGAAAGAGAAAATGATGAGCCTGGCATGGAGTGCGGACGCCTCTGCAGGGCCGGCCCGGCGGCGGGTGCGGCGGGGCAGCGTGTGCGGGGTGTGGGCCGTGGGGAGGTGGGGCGCCCCAGATGCTGCTTCAGGGCGTGACGGGGGTGTCGGCCTTGGTCAGTCTCATTTCTTCAGTCGCTGCTCCCGGGGCCAGGACCGCGGCGCTTCCCTCTCGGCTCAGCCCCTGAACTTTAGCTTCCAGCGTTATGCACAGGAAGTTCCAAATTCGGACCAGGAGATTATGTAAAGTAGAATTAATTTTAATAGAAACTATTTTCTGTGAGATTCATAGGACTTCTTAATAAACATAATAATTACCAGAACACTCGGTGCCTGGTCTTCCCTCACCGATTCCCCCAGAGCCGGTCTGCCCTAGCCGAGCTGCAGGGTCCCCAGGGCCCAGTGACCGCGGCCGCGTTTTGCACTTGGCAGGCGCGTGTCATCATCGCGGTGTCCGAGGACAGAAGCTTCGAGGTACGGGACGGGCGTTAGACTGTGGTGGTGTGTGAACGATTTGTGTTGTGCTTTTGGTTCGTGGTCACTGCCACACGCGTAACGTCCGAGGGGTGACTGTCCTGGACTCAGCCCGATGTCTTGGCTGCTTGCTGGGCGGCTCTGGGGGCCGGGGCTCGTGGCACGTTCTGGTGGCCTGGCATTCCAGGTGGGCTGAGTCAGTGACGGGACCCTCCTTCTCCTGGAATCCAGGGCCCTGGAGAGCTAGCACCTTAATTTACCTCCACAGTATATCCTAGGGGCCCAGCAGCAGGGCCACTTTCCAATATCGAAAGATTCATTCAGAGCTAAATTAGGCTTAAGAAGGAAATAACGCAAAACGCAAGCTCAGTTCCCATCCACCTCCGAGTCAGTGCACTGTGAGTATTTTCTAACTGACAAAGTGAGGATGTCCTATGTTGTGGCTGAAGAAAAGTTGGGGGTGATTAACAGGCATCTGCAGAGAGAGCGAGAGAGGAGAGAGATTGTAAAAATGCTTCTGTTGTCACCTTGAAATTTCGCACTTGCAAAAGCTCTGCAGCAGGCTGCTGGGGCCAGAACCCCAGCTCGCCACTTACCAGCTGCTGCTGACAGATTAACCGAGCTCGCCTGACCCCTCTTATCTGGAAAATGGAAATGATGGCCTCCGTCTCCTCAAGGGGTGTGAGAATTAGAGCGGATGTTTGGAAAACAGGAGGGTGCGCCTGTCGCTTAGTAACTGGTCCTTTCTCGTCAGGATACAGGTGACAGTGACCTTGTCCCCTCTTCTCGGCAGTGTTGATGAAGTGCTGGAAATGTCTCCTACCTTCTCTTGTCTGGGGCTTCCAAACCTATAGGTTGTTATTTTTGGAAATGTTTATTTCCTGTATGTATGATGCTGATATCTTTAATTGTATTTCTGTAGTTTTATTATTTATATGCTTATTATTTTGTCCTTTAGATAACCATTCACATAAATTAACTTGTAATTTGGTAGAAGTATTAGTTCAAACTATAGCAATAATGGCAAAATTTTTACCTCTTCTAAAGAAACGTGTGTCTGTCCAAAGGTTTGGGACCATCGTATGGAATCATTAACATACAGCTCATCAGTGTTAACAGGTAACTTAAAACTTTTACCTGTTTTCTGTCCGTGGGCTATGTGTAACCTAATACATACATGTTAACCTGTAAGCCAGAGCTGTGACAGTCAAGGCGGTCTGAATCCATTTATCAGTCTCAGGGATAGAGCATACTTCTTGGAATTATGTTGGAATTATTTTCCTGAAATTAACTATGGGGACTTTATTTGACTGTTAAGAAAACAATTATAAACTTGATTTTGATGTCATCTATAAAGTTTATTTAGGACGTGCAGTGTTTTCAATATTCATGTATCCTAACTCTCCTTCTAAATCCTTGACACTCTGGATTCACAGTAAGTTTTAAATGAAATGACATCCTAGGCAACGATTTAAAAAAGAGACATTCATTTAATTGCTGTTTTCACCACTAATTCCGTAGTCTTATTGTTTCTTACTTAAGAATCGTTGTTGCTGCGTGTTTAATGTTGTTTGGTGCTATTCTCACTCCGGGAGTTAGTGACTCATGGAGGGGCTGGGATGACCCCCCCAGGCTTCCCCCGGGCCGTTCCGACCACTGTCTTCCCACACTCATGCACTTTCCAAAATTTCTGTTCACTTACAGTTTCTACTTCCTGGTGAAGAACTTACTTTGGAATAGTTCACATGTGACTAAAAGAAATACCATCAGTAAAAGTGCTGGCTCCCAGTTTAAACTCCGTCAGCCACCTTTAAAGCTAAGAACGCACGTGCCCCCTCCAATAGCCTCTCCCCCCCTGAGTCTCCTTGTGGACCAGCGAAGGCTGCAGCCGGTCACGGGCTGTGTGGATGGCCAGGTGAGAACCACAGGCTAACTCCAGTTTTCAGACGTTGTTATGACTAAGTGAACACGTGCACAAAGGTCTCTGTTTCACTATTGCTTTGTATCCTTTGCTGAGGCCGTACCTCCAGCGCCTGGTGGGGTTTTCATACCCGCGGGGCCTCGCCTGCAGAGAGGCTCGGTCCTCTGTAAAATCGCGTACAACCACTAGTGTCAGATTTATATATTTTGAGAAATTTGAAGATACTTGATATTTTTAAAAACTTAGTTTTGTTGACTTAAAAAAATATGCACAACGTGAGAGCTGTGAGTTAAGTTTTATTTGGGGCAAAATGAGGACTGCGGCCCGGGACGTGGCATTTCAGGTAACTCTGAGAACTGCTCCGACCAGGCGAGGGGCTGGGAGGCTGAGGGCCAGGGTATGCAGGAGTTTGGCAGCAAAGGGCAGCTAGTCGGAACCTCAAAGGATTATCGTTAAATAAAGAAATCCAGGCATCTCAAGTTAAGGAATTCAGCGCTTTTCTATGTATGGGAAGACGCAAGAGTCTGGCCTCAGTGAAGTCATTCCTTTGACGTGACCTCAGCTACCTGGGGCCAGTATTTTCGCGCTGAGTCGCCTCAGGGCTCGCCGCAGGGAGTGGCTGCAGCCTGATGGCTGCTAGACGGCAGCTTTCTTTTCAGCCCTGAGCTTCCTCCGCTCAAGTTGCAGGCAGGGCTGCAATCTTTGGTGACTGTGACATCCTTTGTTTATTGATATGGCAGGAAATATTCCATTTATAAATATTCCATTTACCAGATTTTAGGTGAGCAATTGAGGTTTACTTCACAAAGCATGGATACTGTTCTCTTTTAAAAACAGTGGCTGTTGATATAACTTGGGAAAGACCTCGCGTGAGGAGGTAACCCAGGTCTTCCTCCTGTGCGTCTCCTTGGCTTTCACATCGCACTCTTCTGATGCTTCTGTCCCCAGACCGGGGGGAGGGGGTCCCCCAGGAAGCCAGTCAGCACGACACCAGCGGGGGTCCCACAGTTAACCCAGTTCCGACACTGTCTACCTGGAGGTGGTTAAGGGCTCAGTCCCACGAGACTGCCCCTCACTTCAGATGCCAGTCGCAGGTAGCGGGTCCCCAGGTCACCCACAACTTCGCCTGACTCAGCTGCAAATCAGAGGTTCCCACGGCCCCTTCCTCTGCTTGATTAATACAGGCGAGCAGCCAGAGGAAGAGCTACCAGGGCAAGGTTTGGGGGCGTCCTCAGCACAGGAGCTTCTGTTCCCATGGACGTGGGGGGCATCGCACCCCAGGGAGGATGTTGTCGCCCTCCTGGATCTCCCTGAACCTGTACTTCTGGGGTTTTTACGGAGGCTCATTGCTTAGGCAGGATTGATTCGATCCTTGGCGGTGGGTGATAGAAGTCCGTCTCCAGCCCCTGCACCCCTCCCCCGAGGTCAGCAGTGGTTCCCCGGCAACCAGTCCCCATCCTTAGGTGACCTGAGGGCTTTCCAGAAGTCACCTCATTAACATAACAGGCGACACCGTGGTCACTCTCATCAGGAGATTCCAAGGGTTTTAGGAGCTCCGTGTGGGCTACGTCCGCCGTGCTGTGTTTGGAGAGACCAGGCGTGTGGTGCTGGGGACGGGAGCACACCGTGCTTGGTCCAGTGTTTTGCAGAAGACGAGTGACCGCTGGGTTGTGTCTGCACCTCAAGTCGGCACTGCCCCCCAATGTGCCGTTAGGAGGACGCCCCCGGGTGGGGGCATGAGGGAGGGAAGGATTGGAGGCCAGAGGAGAGCAGCCAGGGCACCGCCTCTCACCCTGTCAGCTCCCTGCTCACTCTTCTCCTTGGCTTCCTGCTTTGCATCCGACCACCTGGTGAGAGTCCTGTGTCTACACGTGGTCTTGCGTGTCTAGACGTGTTTTGCTTTTCCAGCTTCGGACCTTCGGTTTGGTGGAAGGACACCATTATCACTGTGTGACACACGTTGACCTGAGGAAAGAGAGAGTTTCCGCACCAGTGGGGTGGAGTCCAAGCCATGCACCTGGCCAGGTGATGCCCTGCAGACCTGCCCACGGGGCTCAGGCCCACAGCGACCCCCTCCCTAGCAGGGGGTAGAGGGAGGGGGAGGAGAAGCCAGGGTCCCGGACGAGGCAGGTCCTGTGGGAGCGGCGGGGTGGGGCGGGTGGAGGCCTGTCTTAGTGGACAGCAGGCCGCGGCTCTCCAGCCCGTTGGCAGTGTCACAGCGGGGGCTGCCCAGGGGTCCGCGGCTTTTCCACTGAGCCCGCTCGTCACCCCTCCGTCCCCACGCCTGTCCCCGTCGCCAGGTGCCGAGTGTCTGCCGCTCTGCCCCCGGAGGAGCTGGGGAAGCTACTGCTTTTACTGTTTAATCCCGCCATGGATTCTCTTTCCTAGGCACCTGCGTCCTTCACTTTCTTGTTACAGCAGGTGTGTCTCTGCTCTGCTCGCCTTCAGATTTATCGTGGTTGGTGTTCTTTCAGTTTGTGGTATATGTGTGTATATATAGGTAAATGGCTGTAAGCGGTTTCTTTTTAAAGCAGGTCAGAAATTGCCTTTATCCGTTAGATCTATGTTTTCCTAATGTGTTTGCCTTGGCTTTCATTATTTCTTGTGTAAATACTCATTTATTATGAAGTAGTAAGCCCACTTTAGGAATTCACAGTTATCTCTAAGTAGACCACTTCCTCCTCACCCCCTTTCTGTGGATCTGTCCTTGAGACTCCATCTCTCTCCCACAGGCCTCATGATATAGGGTCTAATGTTTATTTCTAACCTTGTGCTTTATAATGTATAAGCCTAAGGATTTTTCTTGTTTCGTGATCTGAGCTTTCCAGCAACATGTATTTCCTACAACATCCCACTGGGTCAGCTGTTAGCCTTGACCTTGACTAATCATTTTAACGTCACCTCTCAGATTGTCAGTAATTCTGTCCCTAGAAGACAGTCAGCCTCCCTCCACAAAGGCACCGGACACAGGAGAAGAGATTGAAGTGACACTTCCTGTCCTGAGCCTGGCGCCCTGTGACTGTGGTTTGTAAGTACCATGGACTCCGCCACGGCCGTATGGAGAAAGCCTCCTTCCTAAATTAGGTTCATTGTTTTTCTAGAACGATTAAAATAAACCGAATTATCTTTGTCTGACATAACCATAAGTGTAAGTGTTCTTAGGACTGCATATTTTATGTCTTAAGGTTGATAATCTCAGCCAGTTATTTTAAAGTCTATTTTATTAAAAAAGCGAGATTAATTTTCTTCACCCAAATCTAGGCAGATCTTGACTTCTGCAGTAGGGCAAAGGGTGATGTCGTGACCTCGTTCCCCTTGGCTCCACACAGAGTTTGGAGAGCTCTGGAGATGACTGAAGAGCAGCCTCTGGCCCTGCTGGTGTGGGAGACCTGAGGAGGCTGCTGGTGCGGCTGCAGCCCTTCTGTGCTTGCGCAGCAGACAGTCATGTCTCTGCACAGGTGCCCCTGCCTGGTCCGGAACAGCGCCTGGCCCGAACTTGAGCTGACTAGTGGGTCTGAGGCCTTGGGTCCCCACCGTCCCTCAGGGAGCAGTGATCCCACTTCTGCTCAGACTCGCTTGGTCTCCCTGGGGCTGGTGTTGGAGGCTGAGGACCCGATAACAGCCTGGGCAGTGGCTGAGGCTGCTGTTTGGCTTCATGCCAAGGCGCATGTGGGACAGAGGTGTCTGTGGAGGCCGTTCTGAGTCCAGGTCTGATGAAACCAGAGGCGGCTGATCAATCAGATTACAGCCTGCGTCTAGTTTGTAAACGGAAAAACAAAGAAGAAATGGCAGATCTGTGTGTGCCTTGATGTGCACGCTGCTGTCAGTCAGTCTCCAGCCTGTCAGCACCGCCCGGCAGGGTCTTCTGTGCAGCCGTCACGCAGGCATGGAGCCCGCCTGCGGGGAAGCCCACCTGTGTGGGGTCTCGCGGGGGCCGATGTGCTGACCTCCTGTGACGTCAGGGGGGAGAAAAACCTCCGTCCAGAGTTGAGTTGGGCCCAGCTTGTGGCCCTTTGAGCTCCCTGTCTTCCCTGGACAGTGGGTGTCTAGGAAACCCAGACCCTGGGATGTGCTGAGAGGTTATAAGTGATCGGACTGGCCCCTGGGACACAGGCAGAGGGACCCTCAGGTCGCCAAGGTTGTGCATCACCTGTTCCTCTCATGTGGGTCCAGCGCAATTCTCGGTGCCCTGGAGCTGGGAAGATCAGGACACTTTTTTCTCTTTTTCTTTTAAAATTAGTCTTTCTTCTGAGAATGCCAGCTGCTTGCAGACTGGAAGCTCAGCGGGTTTATTCATATTTAAGTTGGCAGACTTTGAACTGGAGGCCATTTTACGTTGCAAGGGTAAGACCTACGTTCAAAGGATCTTTGGTGTGAACTTTGTGTAACTTTAAAAGTTTGCTTTGCCTGCCACGTGTGGAGGTCAGAGGTGAGGAGGACAAGATGCGCTGGTCCCCAGCGCCAGCTGCTCTCACCAGGCTGGCGGGTTACCGCCACGCCGCCCTGGCCTCTCCTGGCGTCCCCAGTCCCGCTGGCAGCCCGGCGCCCTCCCTCTTTGTCCTGGGGCTCGGCCAGGCCGCGTCAGGGACCCTGAAGTCGGCTCTGCCCGTGTTCTTGCCGCAGTCTTCGTGTGGTGCCTGGTCACCCTCACACCTGTCAGGCTGAGCGACGTCTCCTCGCCCTTCCTGGTGTCCGCTGAGCTGCGGGGATGACCGACTCCTGCCCGCCCCCCCGGCCCCCCATGGGCCCTACAGCCGAGGCCACTTCTGAGCCGACTGCCTGTGCCCTGCGCCCTGAGGGATCCCTGCCGGCCTGGGGTGGGGCCCAGGCCACACCTCACCTCCTCGTGGGACGTCACCCCTCCCTTGTCATCTGTCCGCTCATGTGACAGTCCCTGAACTCTCCAAGCCTCCACTGGCCTCAGTGCCCACGCCTGCCCCCCTATCCCTCTGGTCTATCCTTTAAGACCCAACTGGATGTCCCCTAGACCCGGCTCTGTGTTCTCACAGGGACGCTGCGCTTCCCAGCACTTTCACAGCCGTGTTATGTGTTTAGTCCGCGGGCTTGGGCCGGGTCAGCTCTCCGTGGGCCGGGCCTTGAGCTGCGGGCCCCAGTGGCAGGGCCTGTCTGCTCCCTCCTAATGTCCTGGTGTCCTGATGTCGAGCCCCCGGCCCCAGCCTGTGTGCAGCAGGCACTCAGGGAGACCGCAGGGAGCACCCCTGCCATATTGCTTGTTTGTTCCTCCTTGCTGGAAATTAAGATTTCAGGAGCCTCCGCATTCACGTTGCTGGCTCGTGTGCTGTGATGAACAAAACCAGTGGTCGTGAGGTGAGTCGTAGCCATTCACTGTGCGTAGAGTCTGCACAGTGCACCTGTCTGTACTGTGCTTTATCCTTCTTTTCTCCCAACGGCGCTGTAGTGGCTGCTTACTGAGACTGTGGGTGTGAGAGTTCAGGGGATCACACGGGGCTCTGCAAGCCGTGTGACTATCAGCACAGCTAAAGCTGTGTCCACAGTTCGAGTTCATCATTAATTCTCTCACGACCGGTCCGTGCAGGCCTTCTGCTTGCTCACATACATGTTCGAAAATCAGATGGCCCTGGTGGAGGTCGACCCTGCCGCCCCGGTGAGGTCTCAGCAGCGCCCTGGTGTGGGAAGGGATCTGTCAGTGCCACCCCGGTACAGTCTTTCAGGAAGGTTGTGTACGTGTGGGTTTATCACTCGGGAGAATTTAGATTCCTTTTTATCTTAAGAAATAGAAGTAAAGTTTAGTAAACTCCCAGCTATACCAGCAATAAAGAAATTATTGCTCACACCATGGCTCCTATCTTGTTTAAAACTAAATGGCTTGTGGTTTATTTTCATGTGAAACATTATTTTATTTCAGGATAGAAGGTAGACTTTACAACAGGACTTTTATTAAAAATAGGAATTCATTTTTTAGCAGGATAAGAATAAGCTTGACGGTTTTCCTCACTTCCAAATGCTGCACATCTGTATCTGCATGAATTAATCGTCCAAAACTGCCTTTAAGTTGCACGTCTCCTTGAAATAACTCCGTCATATAAGTTTGCTCTCATAGACCAGTTTTGTGTTTTTATTTTAGCTCCTGTGTCTTATCGACTCCTCCGCTGTATTTTGGACTTGTTAAGGAAAAAAGTACTAAGCCGGCTACTCACAAACAATCTGGTTAGTGTAATGTAGTCTGAAATACAAAATGCAGAGGGGTTCCTTGTCTGAGTTACCTTTGTTTAGCTTCGCTCTGTCGTTTTGTGAATTTACGTTCGTCGAAGTGCAAATTCAGCGTTTTCTTCTTCCTTCACTCCTTCCTTTCTGTGCCTCTCGCGTGTTTTCACACGGTGTTTGTGGTGGGGAATGTGCTGACGTTTCTTCTCCTGAGTTGGGTATAATTCACAGGAATTCAAAACGTGAAAAATACTGGTGGTGGTTCCTTAGTGGCCAGCACAGAGTAGACTTATTGTGAGAAAAGTTTGTTCTTGTTTCCCTTTGCTGAAGAGTTTCACATTTTATTTATTTATTTATTTTATTTTATTTTTATTATTATTTTTTTTTGCGGTACGTGGGCCTCTCACCGTTGGGGCCTCTCCTGTTGCGGAGCACAGGCTCCGGACGCGCAGGCTCAGCGGCCACGGCTCACAGGCCCAGCCGCTCCACGGCATGTGGGGTCTTCCCAGACCGGGGCAAGAACCCGTGTCCCCTGCATCAGCAGGCTGACTCTCAACCACTGCGTCACCAGAGAAGCCCAAAGAGTTTCACATTTTAAAGCGAATCTCAGACATGATGCTACTTCTGCGTCCTGCATGTGCATTTCTTTTAATTTTTAAAATTATTTATTTATGTTTGGCTGTGTTGGGTCTTTGATGCTGCGCACAGGCTTTCTCTAGTAGTGGCAGGCGGGAGCTACTCTTCGTTGCAGTGCATGGGCTTCTCATTGCGGTGGCTTCTCTTGTTTGGGAGCACGGGCTCTAGACGCGCAGGCTCAGTAGTTGTGGTGCATGGGCTTAGTTGCTCTGCTGCATGTGGGATCTTCCCGGACCAGGGCTCGAACCTGTGTCCCCTGCATTGGCAGGCGGATTCTTAACCACTCACCACCAGGGAAGTCCCTGCATGTACATTTCTAAAGCACACTGCCGTTTCCTTACCCAGCTTCGGTGCCAGCATATCCGCACCAGCAGGGATTCTTCGGTGTCGTGTATTAGCCAGGCTTTTCACCTTTGAGTATGATATTAGCTGTGGGTTTACCGTAAGTGGCCTTTGTTATGTTGAGATATGCTCCCTCTATACCAACTTTGATGAGAGTTTATCATGAATGGATGTTGAATTTTGTTAAATGCTTTTCCTGCATCTATTGAGATGATCATGTGATTTTTAGCCTTCCTTTTGTTAATGTGGTGCATCACATTGATTGATTTGTGAATAGTGAACCATCTTTGCATCCCTGGAATAAACCCACTCGATCATAGTGTATGATCCTTTTTATACATTGTTAAGTTCAACTTGCATATATATATATATATACATATATATATATATATTTTTTTTTGCAGTACACAGGCCTCCCACTGTTGTGGCCCCTCCCGCTGCGGAGCACAGCCTCCGGATGCACAGGCCCAACGACCATGGCCCACGGGCCCAGCCACTCCACGGCACATGGGATCCTCCCAGACAGGGGCACGAACCCGCGTCCCCTGCATCGGCAGGCGGACTCCCAACCACTGCGCCACCAGGGAAGCCCTCAACTTACATGTATTTTGTTGAGGATTTTTGCATCTGTATTCATCAGTGATACTGGCCTGTGATTTTTTTGTAGTATCTTTGGCTTGGGGATCAGGGTAATGGTGGCATTGTGGATGAATCTGGGAATGTTTCATCTCTTCAAGTTTTTGGAATAGTTTGAGAAGGATAGGTATTAGCTATTTATATGTTTGGTGGAATTCCCCCCTGAAGCTGTTCAGTCCTGGACTTTTGTTTGCTGGGAGTTTGTAAATTACAAGTTCAATTTCACTGCTAGTGATCCATCTATTCAGATTGTGTATTTCTTCCTGAATCAGGTTTTGAAGATTGTATGTTTCCAGAAATTTGTCCATTTCTTCTAGGTTGTCCAGTTTGTTGGTACATAACTGTTTAGAGGATTCTCTAATGTTTTTTTCTATCTCTGTGGCATTGGTTTTAATTTCTCCTCTTTCATTTCTTGTTTTTGTTTATTTGGGTCCTCTCTCCTTTCTTCTTGATGAGTCTGGCTAAAGGTTTGTCAATTTTGTTCTATCTTTAAAAAAAAAATCTCGTTTCATTGATCCTTTCTATTGTTTTTTGGTCTCGATTTTATTTATTTCCTCTCTGATCTTTATTATCTCCTTTCTTTTGCTGACTTTGGGCTTTGTTTATTCTTCTGTTTCTAATTCCTTTAGATGGAAGTTTAGGCTGTTTACTTGAGATTTTCTTGTTTCTTGAGGAAGGTCTGTGTCACTTTAAACTTCCCTCTTAGACCTTATTTTGCTGCATCGCATAGATTTTGGAAGGTTGTGTTTCCATTTTCATTTGTCTTGAGGTATTTTCTGATTTCCTCTTTGATTTCTTTATTGACCCATTTGTTTTTTAGTGGCATGTTGCTTAGTCTCCACATGTTGGTGCTTTTCTCATTTTTCTTCCTGTAATTGATTTCCAGTTTTATGATATTGTGGTTGGAAGAAATGCCTGATAGAATTTCTGTCCTCAGTCTCTTGTTGAGACTTGTTTTGTAGCCCAGTACGTGATTTATCTTGGAGGAGGTTCCATGTGCACTTGAAAAGAATGTGTATTCTGCTGTTTTTGGCTGGAATGTTGTAGATATCTATTAAGGCCAACTGCTCTGTTGTGTCATTTAAGACTAATGTTGCCTTATTGATTTTCTGTCTGAATGATTTGTCCACTGATGTCAGTGGGGTGTTAAAGTCCTTACCATTATTGTATTGTTGTCAATTTCTCCCTCTGTATCTGTTACTATTTGCTTTATATATTTAGGAGCTCCTGTATTGGGTTCATATATGTTAATGAGTATAATATCCTCTTGTATTGCTCCCTTTATCATTATATAATGCCATTCTTTGTTTTTTTTTATAGCCTTTGTTTTAAAGTCTGTTTTGTCTGATACGATTACTGCTACTCCTGTGTTCTTGTAGTTTCCTTTGCATGAAATAGCTTTTTCCATTCTCTCATTTTCAGTCTGTGTATGTCTTTAGCTCTGAAGTAAGTCTCTTGTAGGCAGCATATAGGTGGTATTTCATGGTTTTGAATAAGAGTTTATGTATGTATATATATATAAATTTATGTAAACATATTAATAAATGTTATGGAGTAAAGTTATACATGTAAATAGGGAAACATTCACCTTGTTTCTGGTTTATTTTTTATTTCTAACGCCACTTTGGACTATCTCAATTATTTTCTCTTATCCTCCTTGAAGTGAGGAGTGCCCTTTGGAGAGTCCTCTGTCAAGCAGGCTCATCAGGCAGTTTGCCGTGGCCCACGACCGAGCTGCCGTGCTCTGTGTTCAGTATTCAGGTGCACAGTCCAGCCGGAGCCACGCTTCTCTGCATTTGTAAGAGTCTCTTACCTGCCCACTGTTCCATTTTAAACAGATTTTAAAAATCTTGGTTACTTGAAGTTATATGACATTGTTTGAGTCGAGATTAAAATCAAAACTCACTTCCCCTGGAACGTTATTAGAATTAGCCCAGAGCGTCTGTGTGTGCCCTGCAGTTCCTGCAACACGAGCACTGGGTCCAGGTCTGCACTCCGTGTGTGGGGCCGTCTCCTTCATAAGCTCCAAGGGAGCCTGGCAGGAGGGCTGCACATAGAGGCTTATTCATAGACAAAGGGAAGCTGCAGGATAGCCACCAGCTGCCCCCTGGAGGCCTGGTCTTCTGCTTCCTCAGTGGGTTGAGCCCTTCCTCCCCCAGGTGGAGTAGGGCACGCAGGGCCGGGCACTCTTGGCCTCGTGGCAGCACCGTGATGTCAGGTGCATCAGAATGCCTTTAATTCCTTTCTGGGACCTCAGCAATTTTCTCGGTGAGGTTTGGAAGAAGTTGGGAGGCAGTTTTCATCCAGGCAGCTTCACTCTGAGCTCTTCTTTTCAGAAGTAAACGTCATTTCTGCTCCCTAGATTTGCTTACAGGTGAGAACATGCCTTTGCTCCCAACCCAGGGTCTGTCGTGCACCAGCACCCCCTCACCCTAACCTCCATGAGTGCTTGCCATCTGTGCAGAGCAGATCCCTAAAGCTCACGGTTATTTATAACTGTGCTGACTTCCTTCTGTTTTTCATATAATTCTAGCCAAAGACGTGTTTTGAATAATTTTAGGAAATTAGATATGTAGTGTTATCAGGAAACTGAATATTTTTGTGATACTCAACGTGCTTGCTTACAGAGTGTTTGATTAAAAAGTGGGCCCTCAAGTTTGAATGTTGGATCTATAACTGATTTCTCCCTTGTTTTAGGGAACTGTTCACATGGAATGGCTTAGGCGAGCATACGCCTCTCAAGAGCTGTTGAGTGGGCGGCCTGGGCTCAGACCTGCGTCCTGGGCGTGACCCTCGGCTCCCCGCCCTCAGGCTCCTCGCTGTAGAAGTCGGGCCATGACGTGAGGCACCCGGCGGGCCCTCGGTGGCCGGGGATGGGGAAAGTGTTGTTACCTGTTTCAGGCTTCCTCACTACCTGAGGAAACGAGCACCAGGTTAACTGGAGATTCTACATTTTATCTGCTGCAAGTGTGGCTCCTCTGAGTTATGATTTATAAGGAGCTCCTCTCACGTTTTTAAGCAGGAGATGGACGGCAGCTGGCCTGTGGCTTAGTCAGCCACTTGTCCCTGGTCTTCAATGACGATCTTCAGTGATGATCAGGGACACCTGCTGTTTTTTCAGGTAAAATGTAGAATTTTAGTTCATGTGGATTTATGAGTGGGCCTTGTTACCAAACTAGGTCCGTTTGCCAGACGCTGAGATGCCGTGGGGTTATTCATGACGAGACGGGAGAGCACATCTCAGATTCGCTCCCCAAGGCTGGGGACTGAAGTCCCAGTAACCAAGGAACCCGTACGTCAGAGGCGTTACCTATAGCGCTGGCTAGGGAGTCAAAGATCAGGCGAGCTTGGTCAGGACGCGTTACCCGTGAGGGTCCTGACCAGCTCTTCCCTCACCTGCTGTTCTGTAGGACGAGCTCGAGGGTTTCTGTTGGTCACCCATTGCTGTTAACCCTGTGGGCATGGTTTCTGGACAGGCCTTTTAACCCTATGGGGCATGGTTTCGGCCTCATTATGGTCCTGTTATTAGTTGCTAAGTGCAACTCTCGTTCCCTTCAAGACGAGGACAGACTAGAACCATGGCTTGAACTGGGGAATGAAATGATGAGATTTAACAAACCAGATTCCACTGAGCTCCGCTAGACCAAGAAGGGTGAGTGTAATCTGTGAGACCGGAACCGTGGGCATATTTGTGGCAGGGGCCCCGAGGTTTTGGGGGAGTGACGTCGTCTTACAGACGGGACAGAAACATGGTTTGGAAGTCGGCAGCGCTTGTAAATAAACATTTTTATGAACGGAACAAGGCAAAGAACCTCTTTAAGCAGGCAGGCTTGAGCTGAGGGCAATGATGTTAAAAGCACTGCCGCTTTGGCCTTGTAACCGGGACCTGCAGGCTCCTGGTCCTAAACCTTGAGGTCTCGCCCCTCTTCGTGAGGCTCCTGTGCTGCTTGCATTGCTTCAGAACATACACTCGGTAGCTATTGTAACAACAGCCGAAAAAGCAAAATAGCTTTCACTAGTCCGTGCGTTTTTGCGAACTATAGAGGAGGAACCAGGGGTCACTGGCCCCAGCCGGTGGGGAGGCCACACCCGGCAGTGGGTGAGAGCACGCCCTGGCCTCTCTCCGGGTTCCCGGCCTCGGCTCTTCCCAGAGTCTGCAGCCGGCTCCGGACAGAGGGAAGGAGCGGCCCTTCCCAGAGTCTGCAGCCGGCTCCGGACAGAGGGAAGGAGCGGCCCTTCCCAAGGGCAGACCAGGGCCTGGGGGCCGTGCTTCTTGCAGCGTCTCTTTTCCTCACCCACCCAGCCTCTAGCCCATGTAATTCCAGGACGGCCCGTGGCTCCGCCGGGCTCAGTGCCTGTGTCGGGAGTGCGCTCTTAGGGGCCCTTGTGCACGTACACCGGGCAACCCCCATGATGGGTGTCCACGGTGATTGCGTTGGTTGTGGACGTCTCTCTGTGGATTTTATTGTTGGCAAAAGGGCTTCTGCTGAGTTAAGAAAATGCAGTAGATAGTCCAGCTTGCATTTTAAAATGGGCTCTATTTCCATTTTGGGGAAAAGAGTCATCATTAGCCCCCTTTCCCGTTATCAGCACAGCATTTTACCCCATGCGGGTAGTTGGTTAATGGGCACACGGTTCAGCTTTGAAAATAGGATTGGTCTCTCAGCGTTTACCCGGAAGGCAGGAAAGTGGGTTTTTGTTTCCATCATCGTCTAAGGGAAATAGGAGAAGTGTGTTCTGGATAGTTTGATTGTGGTCAGTATTAGGTGCTAAGTTAAAATTCCCTCCTGGAGGACCTGACCTCTGAGAGCACAAGCAGGTGGTGTGTCCCGTGTGAAAACCACGGATCACAATGATATTTAATTTGCTAACAGGGTCTGTGTTTATGCTTTAGGCTTTAGAACGTCGTTTCCCACCACACGCTGCTGTCCGGCACGGAGACGTGGGGAGCCCGGCCCCATGCCTCCCCTTAGCCTGCGCCTGGCACCGGGCAGACGCGGGGACAGGCTGGGTGGGTCTGAACGCGTCCCTGGGGGGCCCACCCCCTCTCATGTCGGGCTGAGGGCAAGGGGTGTAAAGCCAGATTAAAGTAATTAAAATTTCATTAAGTATTATGGAATTGTATGAACACGAATTCTTACAAAAGGATGCAACTGAGCTGAGAACTCTTGCTTCTGGGTCTCGAGTCCTTCGTCTGTCTGGGCGCTGCCGAGTTGGCCCCCTTCCCGCTGCCCTTCCTGTTGGGGGGGACCTCGCGCCCCGTCCCTGTCCACCCACCGTCCGTCCTGCTCCTCGGCCGGGCGGGAGCCTCCTCCCTGGGGGAGGGAAGACTGCGGGCCTGGGTTTTGTGTCGCTCACTCTGTTTCTAGAGCGTGTCCCAGCCCACACCTGGCACATCGGTCTTCTTCGGAGGCGAGAGAAGAGAAGACGTGTGTGCCACGTGGACACAGAGGAAAGCGCGTCCTGGCTGCGGTCCCTGGGGTCCCGGCGCTCACCCCGAGGCCACGCGTCGGCACAGGCCTCCGGCTCCGCCCTTCGTGTGCCCAGGCGGAGCTTGGAGGAGAAGGTCCCGTTGGGGTCCCGTTGTTGTCACTGGGAGTTGCGGGTCTGTCCTGAGGCGCCGGGCAGGCTCCTTACGGCGTCTGCTCCGCGGCGCCCCTGCCTGCTTGGGTACCGCAGCCGCGCCGTCGGGAGCTGGGGAGGAATGCTAGTCAGTGGTGGGAGGGCTGGGAGGACGAGAGGAGGGTGTCCCGCTCCGCAGTGGATGACTGGGTGCCCCGCTGAATCCACCACGCGTGGCCCCGCGGCCTCTTGCCGCCTGGGGAGGTGGGTGGTGCGAGCGCCCTCGTTTGACGTGCGAGGAAAGGCCGCTCAGCGCGACAGGGGCGCGTCTGGAGGTCCGAAGGGACGGTGTCGGGCCCTCCGCGCCCACGCGGGGGCCGCAGCGCCGTCTCTGCGCGGGGGGCGCGGGGGCGCGGCGTCCCGAGGAAGCGCCGAGGTGCCGCCCCTTCTCCGGCCTTGGTGCTTCGGCGAAGCTCCCGGAAACTTACACCAGAGGGCAGCAGAGCCATTTCGGATAGTTTTCTGCTCGGTACACTTTAGCGCTCAGCTTTCTCGAGGGCATGTCACAGAGCTGCAGTGTGCATCTTTCCCGGGGTTTCCAGTTCTTCCTGTTAGTTTTCTGACAGGTGTGATGTGGTGATGTTGCAAGTCACTGTCTGATCTCTAAATTACCATCTGTAATTCACACGCCGAGCCCACGTGAGCACAGGCTCCTTGCGACGGCAAGGATGTCTCCTAGCCCTGCGATTTCAGTCACGAAGTGTCAGACTCGGGAGATCTGAGGCCTTGGATCGCCCAGGATCACGGCGCCCAGGACGTGGGGCTGGAGCCCTTCCCAGCGCGTGGCAGCGGCTCAGAAGCGCAGCTTTGCTGCAGCACAGGGAGCATCGCTGGTTTTCTGGAGCGAGTGTCTCCCCGTCGCCCGCCGGCGCACCCGCCGGAGTCTAGTGGGCAGCCCAGCCCTGCCCTTTCCGTTTGGCACCCCTTCTCGCAGGACGGCAGTTTCATTTCCCAGACTCCAAGAACCCACCTCCAAGAAGCCTCTCGCCGCACGGGCTCCTCAGCGTGGCAGGCGGTGGCAGCGTCTGGGGATGACTTTAAGGGTGCCCCTCCCCGCCGCCGCTGTGAAGGCCTTTCGAGTTGGTCACTAGGGCGGGGCGGGACGGGGCCCAGACAGAAGCCACAGCGCTTGCGGCCGCTTCATCAGGACGGAGCTGACGGGCCGGGCAGCCCAGCGCTGGGGCCGATGGGGCGCGGGACCCCTCGTCTGGACGGCCGTCGCGCTGGCCAGCGGCATGACCTGGGCAGTACTGCCTGTCCCTTCCTGAGCAGACGCTTATTTTCCTGTAAAAGGAGGGGATGGATGCAGTAAGTGATAACCGGTCCGTTATCTGCAAGTTTAATTATTCTGATGCTGTAATTGCTGGTCAAGCCGATGGGTTACGTCACAGTTCAACACCTTCTTCAGAAACCATATTTAGCCTTTAAATGAAGTAAAATCCACCTCCTTGGGTGTTGGTTCCCCTGGGTTGCTTGGCTCGGAAATGCCTCTGGCTTCCAGCGTTACTTCTTCCTGGACGAGGTGCGGTTCTGGTGTTTTGGACGAAGGTACTCGGTCCTTCCTGCTCTGTCCCACTCAGGTCACGACAGAGCAGTGAGCACTGTCCGCTTCCTGGGACGGACGCTGAAGGTGTGGTCGGTCCGCAGGACAGAGCTGGCACTGCGTCTGGTAATGGTGACCCCAGGGAGACTGTCGGGCAGTCCGCTGTCCGGGCAGAGCTTCTCCAGGGTCCCCATGTCCTACCCTAACCAGGAGCCTGGGCAGCTGGGCAGCACAGTGACACTGATCGATGGTTCAGGACTTTCTTCTGTGTGTGCGTGCGTGTGTGTGTACACATACGTGACACGCATGCGTGCACAGCACACAAGTACATGCATGCGTGCACATATGTACACACAGTTAAATAAGCCTTTTGTTTGTGTGGCCTAAAAATGATAGCAATTAATACTAAAATACTGGAATAATTTAAATATAAATTCAACGTGATTTTATAGTACAGATGAAAATATGCCCAAGGGATACTATGTGGAGGAAGTACCTTCTGGGGAAAAAAAATGCCGTGTTTCAGTGAACTTATAGGAGATCATTTGGAAATAGAATGGGAAAGGGGGACAGGAAGATGACCGGAAAAGAGGTGATGACAGGAGACGCGGCTTCGATTCATCAGATTATGTGCTGGCAAAAAGCATATTTTCAAGAAAGCTGTTAGCATTTATTTTCTATGAGTCTTGTATAAAGGGACTGAATCCTGGGGAAACTAATCAGGAAGGGAAAGTTGGTTAATTCCCAGGCCTCTGCAGGGTGAGGCGCTCGGCAGCAGTGAAGAGAGAGGGAATTTGTTTTAGGCCCTTAGTCCTATCAGCTTCTACCCTGTGACATGGGCTGTGCAATGAGGCAGCAGACACCTCAGAACTATGTTTTAAAACAGGTTTAGAATTTTGGCTTGAATATGTTTACTGCCCAGTTATTTTAGAGTTTTTAAACGGCCAGAATTCAAAACATTCATTACAGTAAAATTTAATCATGTAACATCTTTTAGAAAGTCAGGAAGAAAAACCAAAAACTAAGCTGGTTCTAACAAAGTACATTCTATACAGTTAGAATAAATAGATGTTTGGTGTTAAGATGAAAGGATTTCATGTTTAGAGCAGTAGAGTTTTTATTGACATTTATTTTGTTAGTAATGATTACTGATTTTCATTGCAGGGCAAAGACATTTCCTAAGCCTGTACAGTCTGTGCAGTTTTATTACATAGACGCGTTTATTTTGTCGTCCTCGGCCTTGAGTTTCAGCTGCTCGAGCATCACATCGACACCGGCAAAGGCGCCGCATGAAGGCAGTCATCTCCTCTCGGGCCTGTCCTCTCTGGACTCGGGGTGCCGCATTGCAACAAGGAGTTATGTGTAAATAAGCGTTTACATTTACAAATGCCATCCAAAATGTGATAATAGCCTCCCGTTACCAGAAATCCCCCTTTTCCACACGTGGAGCTTCCCTGTAGGGCCGTCCCTGGGCTTGGGGTGATCTTGCCAGTGGCCAGTGCTCAGGAAAGGGGGTCATCACCCTGGTTCAGCAATATATTTAACTCATTTCGTATGTAGAACCATTACTGTTTATAATAAGTTGAAATTGCAGAATATTTCATATATATCCACAGATGAACGTTTGTGTGGGCTACTGAACACCTGCCTGGCCACACCTGACTTTGGCAGATATTAATGCTTTACTGTCTTTGTTTTCAAAACTTTTTGAGGAAACGAAACGTTGCAGAGAAAACTGGAGGCCTCCCCTCGGAGCCCCGTTCCCCCCCTCGCTTTCCTCTTCCCGAGACCAGCGTGCTCGCTTCCCATCCCTGCTCTGTATTTGCTGTGCATCCAGGTGTCCTTGTGGTTTGATGGAGGGGTCGCGTGTGACGCGCCTTTCGTGCTTACAGCTGCGCTTATTCCTTTAGTGTTAGTAAAATATGATTATTAAGTGGCATGAAAACCTTTTTTTTATTTTCAAGTTTTTTAAAGGTAGAATCTTTAGTTGTAGTGAAAGGGAAACAAAATGATGGATCATATTTCATTCTCTTCCAGGTATAAACAGAAGAGCAGGTGCACACCTATTTTCAGGATCCCCATGACAGATGCAGCAGAAGATTACTAGCTTATCAGCAGTGAGTGATTTTTATTCCTGTATCCTTTCTCCTGCTGTCCTCCCATCACATCCTTACCATTGCCCTTCCAGCAAAAGCATGTGCTGAAGGTCCAAGCCCCAGGCTCGGGCTGAGCGCCGGGAACTCGGGGAGCTCATGGTCCTTTGTGTAATGGCTTCATCTCAGTCGTGAAAAGAGCCTCAAAGGAAAAATAAAACTGGAGGCAATAGAGCATATGACATACAGCAGGGTGATATAACCTGATGCTGCTGGCCTATTAAATAGCGTAGTAATTTAGTACATTTAAAAAGTAAACTGCTACACTTAGTATGTGCGTCCTGTGCTGAATTGAACAGTTTACCCCATTTCATGTGGAAGATGGAAAAATTATAGGAGTTGCTGTTGATAGGAAATTGATTCCAAAACTTCAAGTTTTGAGCTTTTGTGGCTAACATCATCATTTTAACTTAAAGAGCACTGATTTTAATTTATTTAGAAGCAAAGCTCTGAGCTTCAGACACTCATTTTATAAACTTTTAATTTATTCAAAGGTCTAAGTCAGATTCTTTTGAAAAGTGTTATACTTGAAATTTCAGAAGGACTGATACAAGGTGTTACAGGTTCTAGTATATTTTGGTTAGAAATGTGACATTTTTATGCTAGAACCTTTTGCGAAAAGAAAACCCCAAACCAACCAACCAAAAAGCACCTATAGCAGAAATGTGTCACCCTGATTATTCTGGCCTTGAGTGAGGATTTCTGCGTATTTTGGTGTTAGCATTGGGTTTATTGTTGAACCTAGTACTCTTTCTACTCTGTACTTTTCTGCCACATATACTTCCTTTAAAAATTTATTTTATTTTATTTATTTATTTTTGGCTGCGTTGAGTCTTCATTGCTGTGCGCGGGCTTTCTCTAGTTGCGGCGAGCGGGAGCTACTCTTCGTTGCCGTGTGCGGGCTTCTCACTGCAGTGGCTTCTCTTGTTTTGGAGCGTGGGCTCAGTAGTTGTGGCATGTGGGCTCAGTAGTTGTGGTCCACGGGCTTCATTGCTCCGCGGCATGTGGGATCGTCCCAGACCCGGGCTCGAACCCATGTCCCCTGCATTGGCAGGCGGGTTCTTAACCACTGCGCCATCAGGGGAGCCCTCCCACATATACTTTTTAAGACAGTGCTCTGGGCTAAACATTGAAGGTTAGGTCATTGGTACATTGTCCCTCCTATGCCACATTGATGAAGTTTACCCACCATGTGCTGTGTCGAGGGCTTGTCCTTCATGTGTGCAGCCTGTGCCTGGGGTCTCTCCCGCCCACGGCCTTGCTGTCTAACCTCTGTCTCAGACCTGTCTTCCAGCTCAGTACCTACATGCCGGACGGCCGTTCCACCTCTATTATGGGGTGTCTGACATCTGCAGCCTCACTTACCTCTAAGTAGACTCTTGGCTTCCCACCTGGAAATCCATACCGCCCGGGTCTCCCCACCGTTTGAGCAGTGCGCCCACTGGCTCCGGCCAGTTGCCTGGGATCAGCTAGGGGAGGGGCTGTGGTCAGGCCTCTCCTGTTGGGCCTCAGAATCGTACCTAATCATCCATCTGTACGTCTCTGGTTGGAAGGAGTTCCCAACCGAGTCACAGGCCTCGTGGTTGCTGCTGGCTGGAGCAGGACCCTGGAGGTTTCGACCTCAGTGCGGCTGCAGCACCGCCGTCACGGCGGGAGCCCATTCTTGTCCCATCCACCAAATTTGTCAAAGGAAAGCGAGTGAGTTTTTGACAGTGCACAGCCTTTGTCAACTTTGTTTAAAGTGTTTAGCAGATGCAAAGGTACGATGCAATCAGTTTGTTGCCAGGTTCAACGGTAGTTTTTACTGGGCATGAAATTCTTCTAAGCCTTGATGTTCGACATTAGAAGACATTTTAATTCTGTATGGAATGTTAATGTTTACACTTTTGTCTTTGATTAGTTTGTGGGCCCAGTTTTTGATTTTACTGATAATCCATTTTCACTTAAAATGTGGTGGAGCATTTGGGTGTTTCAAGCGCTAGGCGGACTGGGTGACAGCCATGGAGATGCTGCGGGAATGCGAAGCAGCCTTTGTGAATCCACAGGTTCTCTCTGTAGGATGTAGCTAGTCTGTCTCTACAGAGGATGTGTTTAAAAATACTCACAGCTGACGGTTGAAAATCGGGGAATTGAGGAGGTGGCCCCTTCAATGAATTCATTGCCTCATAGTTTAGTTCAGAAGACACTTTGTTACCCGAAAGAACAACTAAGAGACTTGTGAACAAAACTTTGTTTGTAGGACGACAGCTACAATTTTGCTTTTTGATATATTTGGAATGGCTTTCTAAATTAAGGGTTTAATGTATAATGCCTTCTGAAATCTGCATGATGATTCAAGGGTATCCTCTTTATTTCAGTGAAGTCTTACCACATTGCTTAAGAGGACTCTCTTTTTTTTACTGTTTTGTGTTTTTTTTTTTTTTTTTTTTTTTTTTGCGGTACGCGGGCCTCTCACTGTTGTGGCCTCTCCCGTTGCGGAGCACAGGCTCCGAGGCCATGGCTCACGGGCCCAGCCGCTCCGCGGCATGTGGAATCTTCCCAGACTGGGGCATGAACCCGTGTCCCCTGCATCGGCAGGTGGACTCTCAACCACTGCGCCACCAGGGAAGCCCCGGCACAGAATCTTAAAGGGCAGAGGCGTTCACCTCCAGACGCAGGTCCTTGTGCCCCGGGATAGCTGTCCATCCCTGGAATCTGCTGACCTGAGTCGCAACTGACTGTTACCAACAGAAAGCAAAGGATACAGTCCCTTACAGGAAATGAGATGTACGTGCTGAGGGCAATGGGTTTCTTGGAAAGACCAGTCTGCACACAGACTCTAGGGGTTACAGTTTGACGAATAGCATTTAGAATGTTTAATGTACTATTCTCAAAATGCAGTACATAAAATTTATCTTAAAGATACATATTTCTAACATCCAAGTGTCTCTCTTGAAATGTTACATGGGTTGTATATTTGATCAGTTTTTGCAGAGTTTCTTAGAGTCTTTAGTTAATATAATGCAGTAAGAATTGACTAAGTTTACCAAATATTGCCATTCTTCAGTTAAAATGTTTCAGTCATGAAGATAAATAGGAATCTCCCATGTGATGTTCCTTTAATGCTGTTAAGTGTTACATTTAAAACATACTTCTCTCCATGCTTTCGGACACTTGCTGTCTCTGAAGTATTATGAGTTACAGAATTAGAAAAAGATTTCTTTGCTCATTTAACTTTTGAATGTATTGTACGTGACTTATTAAAGGTGGTCATTTCGAAGCTATCATCATCATCACTGTCGTCATCACCGTCATCATTTTCTGCGTGTGGAAAACGGCTTGTCAGCATTTCCACTATAAATTTTTTTTTTGCATGTTCTAATCTTTATTTCTTTCTGGAGTTTATCACAGAGTCATAAAGACTTGATTGAAACTTGGCATATTAGAGCCTAGTGTGAGATTTTTTTCAGTTTGGTTCCCAAATTTGTTTCATCTGTTTAAGTTAAAAATGAAAAATATGATTTTGGAGCTTTAGATGCTCTTTTACTTATAAAAATAAAGCCCTGGCTTTAGAATAATGGTAAAGACGATTCTTTTCAACTTAGGTAACCAGTTTTACTCATATTCTCAGAGAAGTTATTTCATTTTGAAAAGTAACGTGATGCTGTTTCGTCTGACATCTTCCTCTGTTTCCATTTCATAAAAGAAGATGTTTTAACCTTTTGCATAGAATACTTTTCTCTGTTATAAGGATTAAATAAGATAATGCATGTGAATTTCTTAGCGTATGCTAAAGTCATTAACTGGAAGCCATTTTTAAAATACAAATTTATGAAGGCTGGTGGACATTGCCTTAGAAAACTTTCAATCTTTGCGTGCAACTAATTTCACACAATTTGTTTGTTCCCCCGAGTTTAAGGAGAAGTGCACAGAATTTTGCTTCCTGCAGTAGAAGGTCAGAAGCTGAATTAGAAATGATTTCTGCTTTCAAAGAAATTGTCATCTAGAAGGTGGTAGATGTGGGCGTGAATAACATTTATACAAAGCTGACTCTTTAAGCGTCGTAAAATGAGAGGAAAGGGCGCCTCATAGCGATGAGGACTGGGACATTTATTCTGTCTGGAAGATGAGAGAAGGCTGCGTTTGGCTGGAATCCCACGTCCTTCCTATTGTTAGACAGAACTTGATTTTACGGGGACTTTGAAGGTACATAAAATAGAGAAGCAGGTTGACTGAACTCATTTAACTTCCCATGTATTGGAGGGTCTGGACTGGTCCCCGGGTCTCCCCAGGCCTCTGTCTGTTCCCAGACTGACTCGTATTTAAAATCCCGGAAGAGGGTTGACGTGTGTTACCGCGGTGAGTGCAGACCCTCAGAAGGGAGGTACAGGGGTGTGCGGTCCAGCCCTCTGTCAGCCTTCCTGTCCCACCAGCCGTCTCCTGCCACTCCAAGCAGCCCGTCTGCACCGGGCTCTTCCCCAGCCACCCTGCTGCTAAAACACACGCCACCATTTCAACGTCTGGCTTTAAATTCCTCGAGGGCCCAGCTGCTTCCGAGTTGGAATCAACTTTGCAGGCAGACTCTGGCCACTGCTCTTGTCTCATCCCTGCCTGGTCTCCTCAGGTGTGGGTGTGGACCCTCTGGTCTCAGGCTGGGCATCCAAGGGGGGCCCGAATTGCTGGGCCCAGGCCCTTCTCTTGCCCCGTGGGCGCTGCTGTGACATGCACCAAGCCCTGGAAAGTTTTAGATGCCCCAGGGGCACTGACCAGGACAGAAGGGCAAACCCCAGATGTTTCCCTGTCCCCTCTTGGGTGCATATGGTGATAAATACTGCTCACCGAGGGTTCCTATGTGCCACATGTTCCGGCGTGGTGTCCTCACAGGAATCCTAGTTCACAGACGAGGCGGCTGAGACCCTGGCATTGGCAAGTCCCGAGACCTGTGGGCCGTGAGTGTGACCTCAGGCACTGACTGGCCGCAGAGCTCATGCTCTTAACCCTGGCGGAAGGCCACTGGGTGAGGGTCCCCACGCCGGCTTCTTCCCGTCCAGCCTCGGGGAGCTGTTGCTAGAACACAGATGAGCTCACATGCTCCACGTCTACAGCACTCCCCCGGGAGGTCTTGGCGGATGGCCCGACTGCGCCTCCCACCACCTGCTTCCGTGGCCTGGACCAGCAGCAAAGTCCTGCTTCTGTGTCAAGACTGGCCCCATCGCTGCCCCACGAGGCCGCCCTGGCCTGTCTGGTTGAAATCGGGGCCTTCCTTTGCCCAGCGGCCGTGCCTCCCTAAAGCTCTCCGTGCCGGGGGATGGTGTGTGACGCACCCTCCCCGTGAGATCCTGAGACTCCGACCTCCTTGAGGACAGAGCCGTACCTGGCTGGCATACAGTTGGCGCTCAAAAATGCCTTGCATAGTCAGAGCCCAGGGGGCTGCCGCGGGTAGTTTAAGGGGCCCATCTGCATGGTGCGGAGGCACGTTTCTGTTTGCCCACGGGGCACTGGGAGGGTCTATCCTGCCTCAGGTTCACAACGGCCCCGACCTAAAGGCGGCCTGTGAGTCTGTTTCTGCTGGAACCTCAGCAGGGGTCAGTCAAGTCCCTTTAACACCCTGTGAACGTTTTATGTTTTGGCATTTTGGCATTTTAAATACATTTTTTGCGCTTCTAAATTGCCTTTTTTTTCCCAAACACTGTTCGTTCATGTTAAACTCCTTGGTCCATGGCGCAGTATTTAACCAGGCTGGGACGCCACCTCCTTCTTAGCGCCCAGCTGAGCCGTCAGGGGCCTCGCCTCAGGCAGGAGGGACCCCGTGGCCTGGGCCGTGGGTGTGGGCTTGGTGAGCTGCTCTCTTAGATGAAGGCGGCTGGCTGTCCTACGCGGGAAGCCGAGCTCCTGTGTCTCCCCCCACTCTGCCGGGGCCGGCTCGGCATGGATCTGGTGTCACTTCCACCGGAGGGGTCGCTACGACGCGCACCTCCCGTCCCTGGGCGGCAGGCGCGGGTTCGCAGCGCTCAGCGCGCCTGTCCCGCACGCACGCGCCGGTGGCGCTCTTCCCGGCCCTAGCGGAGCACAGCTCTCCTTGCGCCCGGGTCGGGCCATAACCTGCTTTCTCCAGTGGGGGCTCGGGCGCAGCTCGATTCCGAGCAGAGCCCGCCGGGTCGCCTCGGGAGAAGGGCAGGAACAGCCGGCGGACCCGCAGAGTCCAGGGCCGTGCGCCGGGAGCCTCTCCCCGCCCGACTTACCCTGCAGCGCCCTTTCGAGGAGATGCACCTTAAGAAGCGACTTATTTCTTTTAAAGCCTCCCTGTTTTTGTAGCTCTGACAAAAATAATGAGTAATAGTGGATTTTACATGAAACTTTGAGGAGATTAAGTTTTGTCAAGATCTGGTTTTCCAAGTGCTTCTCTTTTCTCTCTGTAAAAAATTCAGTCGACATAACCCAGGGTGGTTTACTCTGTCAGTGTTTATTTCAACAACTCCCGCCTTAAAGCCAGTGTGTGGGTACATGTGTGTATATCCATGTAACACACACGTACACATGCGTGTGCACACACACGCGCAGGCTTTATGTGTACATATGCACATGCACCTTTGTGTATGTGTACGTGTGTGTGTACATATGCATATGCCTGCACGTGTGTGTGCACGTGTGCACATGTATAGTAATCTACCTATGAACGAATCCCTTTAGTTGTATCATACCTATTGGCAGCCACTGGTATCTGGCACTGTTCCAAGTACAGGGGCACATGAGTGAATGACACAGCAAGGTCCTGACACTTGAGAATTTTGTAGTCTTACAAAGAAAGAAGCAAGTGGGTTCAACGCAGGTCAGACACCCTGAGCCTGAGCCCCTTGGGGGACCCTCCCTGACAGGTAACCTGAGCCGCAGGTGTGTGACGTGGGGAAGGGAGCCAGGTTGATGGGGGAGCAGCTCTTGGGAAGCGGGGTCACGGAGGAGTGGGGTTGGACTGGGGGCGCTGACCCGGGCAGGGGTCAGTCCCTTGGGCTCATGGGCCTTGGTCACATAGGGTTTTGTTCCGGGCGGGGGGCCATCAGGAGGGGTTGAGGAGGAGGCCGGTGCCCTCACAGCGCCCGAGTGCGTGCGCTCTGCGCGTCCCCTTGTCTACGCGGACATTGGAAATGGCTCAGTCGTGCCGCCAGGGGCCCGGCTCAGCCTCTGGGTGCGGCTCTGCGTGTTGGGGGCCGGGGCCGGGGTCGGGAACGGGCTGCAGGAGGGTGAAGGGGCTTTGCACTTAGCTCCTTCCTCATGCTCCCAAGAGCAGGCACCTGGTGACACTGGCGGCAGCCCCAGCCAGGCTCCTGCTCAGGGACCCAGCGCCAGCCTCCGAGGTTCCCCTCTGTCGGGGGTGTTCCCAGGTCCCCCGTGCTGGGTGGGTCCTGCAGTTGCAGTCTGAGGGTCCCTCGTTCCCTCGGGAGAGCACAAAGCAGCTCCGGGAGACCATCCTCCAGATTCCACGTGCTCTGCCCAGCGTCTGCCGTGGCCCCTGTCCTCCTGGTCCCTGGCTCTGTGGCCATGTCTGGACCAGAGAGCCACGGGGCGATGCAGGGAGGGCATGGGGGCAGTCCAGGCAGGAGGTGGGCCGTGACTAGACCCGTCTTCACACAGTGCTGTGAGGCCCCCTCACAGTGGGCACCTCTCTGAGCCAGTGCCCCTACAGGGGGGTGACCCTACAGGGGTCCTGGGAAGTTTCCTTCCAGATGCTCCCTCCTGGGCCATGAGTGACCGTCTGGGATGCCAGCGCGGGGAGAATTCCTCTCTCTGAAAACCGCGTGTCTTTTCGTTAGGAGTTTCAGTGCATTTGCTTTAGGAAATGGCTAAGGATGTCGTCTGTGCTGGGCAGGTGCTCACACAGGGACTGGACAGGGGCCAAGTCACCGCAGACCCCAGGGTCTCTCAGCGCCGAGTGCGGTTCCAGGACTCAGCGTGGTGTGCTCTTGGATGAGAGGTGTTAGGTTGGGAAAAACAGTTCTGAGGGGTTTTGATGCGAAAATAGCTGGTTTTACGTCCTGAAAGTAAACATCTGAGTGTATATGATGGGGTGAAAGGACGGGGGTTCGAGGCTACGGAGGTTCACGCCATGTTTTAATAGCTTGTTTTCTTAAATTTCTGTTCAGTTACGCAGTGTACATCAAAGAGTTCCAACTAACCACAGCCCCGTAAGGCCTGTCATCCTGCAAGTCCAAATTCAGGGGAAGCACAGATCACAATTGGCCCAAATGTCCTATTTCCAGTAAAATAGAAAATAGGTCATTTCTGATTTCTTCTGAGCTTACTGAGAAGCGTAGCCACATTTATCATGCATCAGTGATGCTCTTTTGCAAGCATCCTGCTACATTGTAATGACCTCTTCCGAGAATTACCCCTGTAGCTGTCTCCTTGTGTTGGACAAGCAGAATTTAACTCATTTTATCATCCAGTTCACAAAAGAGTGAGCGCCGTATTTTCATATTTTTGAATTGTTTTATATCATTAAATGGCTTATTTTTAGAATGAAAGTATGTAAATCTTTTTTATGATTTATTGATATCTAAGAATTGTAGCAGATGTTTTTTCCTTATATATTTAAAAAATCTGATTGGCTATTACTCTTTTCTTCTGTGTCTGAATGAGATTTTGCATTTGCATTTTTTTATGATGTAAATAGGTAACACAAGACAGCTAATTTGAATTGAAAAGCTAAAAAATATGTAAAGGTTTAAATAGTGTTTTTTTAAAAACATCTTTATTGGAGTATAATTGCTTTACAAAGGTGTGTTAGTTTCTGCTTTATAACAAAGCGAATCAGTTATACATATACATATGTTCCCGTATCTCTTCCCTCTTGCGTCTCCCTCCCACCCTCCCTATCCCACCCCTCTAGGTGGTCACAAATCACTGAGCTGATCTCCCTGTGCTATGCGGCTGCTTCCCACCAGCTATCTGTTTTACATTTGGTAGTGTATATATGCCCGTGCCACTCTCTCACTACATCCCAGCTTACCCTTCCCCCTCCCCGTGTCCTCAAGTCTGTTCTCTACACCTGCATCTTTATTCCTGTCCTGCCCCTAGGTTCTTCAGAACCATTTTTTTTTTTTTTAGATTCCATAGACATGTGTTAGCATATAGTATCTGTTTTTCTCTTTCTGACTTTCTTCACTCTATGACAGACTCTAGGTCCATCCACCTAATGAGCATATATTTAAAGCTGTTCACAGGGTATTGTGGAAGCTTATGATAGAAAATAGAAAGTATGAAGTAAATTCGTGAAGATGATAAACTTCTAAAAGGGAAAAGAGGAAAGCACGTTTCATGAAGTTACTTCCGTGGCTTAGGCGGCGTTTTGTCGACGAGCTCCTGCTCTGATGCCTGATCAGCTGGTGAACATACTTCCGCTGTGCACAGTTCCTTGTGGCTCATCTGAGTCTGCAGTACGGAACACCTGTGCGTTCTGTCGTCTAGGCGTTCATGTACAAAACCAGCTCCAGCACTTTCTGCTGCAGACTGGCAGGACGCATGGACACGGTCACGGCCGTGGCCTTCAGCCCAGCTGCTGCCCAGGTATGGTCTCCTCTGTTTCATACAAGTCTCACATCATAGCTTTTCTATCTGTCAGCCTGTATTTTGGTGCAATTTTGTAATATTAAAGATTACATGCCAGCATTCATTGAGTGCGGGGAGATGAACTTAGGAAGTAGACCTTTACTGGGGAGAAAGAGAAATCGAGAGTGTTTTCTTTTACAGTGAAAGTGTTTGTCATTCGGTGCCGATGGACATTTGCTCTAACTGAAATATAAAAAAATAATGAGGCATCCATGGACAGGAACATTGAAGGAAGAAAGCAATACGCGGCAAGTAAGGAAATGATTTTGAAATTCTTGTGAAAAAGAATTAGATGGAGAAGGAGTTCCACAAAATTTAAAGAATCTTAATTAGGAGAAAAGATTAAGAGAAAGTAACATCAACTGCAAATCAACCCAGAAAAGTGAATGATCTTCTATTAAAATGCAGAGGGAGGGGCTTCCCTGGTGGCGCAGTGGTTGAGAGTCCGCCTGCCGATGCAGGGGACGCGGGTTCGTGCCCCGGTCCGGGAGGATCCCACATGCCGCGGAGCGGCAGGGCCCGTGAGTCATGGCCGCTGAGCCTGCGCGTCCGGAGCCTGTGCTCCGCAACGGGAGAGGCCACAACAGTGAGAGGCCCGCGTACCGCAAAAAAAAAAAAAAAAAAATGCAGAGGGAGATTTTTTGGTAAAAGATGTAAGCAATGTTAGATATTAATGAAACTTGAGTATTTGGGAATATTGATTTCACTTTGTCCCTTTAAGTTTGAAGCTTTGATTCCGAGAGTGCCACTGTTGTGCGATTGCACACGCGAGTGTGTGTGTGTACTACGTGGGGCTGTACCATCGATGCTGTTTCCGTACCTGCTTCCTCTCCCTGACACTGAATTGCTGCAATACAGGGTGTGTTGTGGTGCCTGGCAGCACAGTTTACCTTCCATTTGTATCGAATGTTGGAAAAATGAATCAACGAAGCTTGTGTCCTTGACTACAGAGCTTCCATCGCTGTCACCTGAAGTGTTCTTTGTACCCCATCCATCACTGAGCTAGTTTAGCCTTTGCGTCCTCTGCTGATGGGTACTTAGGTTTAAATTTTTCTATCCTCTTATAAACAATCCTGGGATGTGCACCTGGATAGGCTTCACTCAGCCCCAAATGAGGTTGTGCTGCATATACTGTAGTGTACCAGCTTTTCTTAGTTCATAGTATGCATTGCAATTGCCTGTTTGAAATTTTTAGTGTGGTCTTTGACATTGTTGGATTCCTTTTTGAAGCCTTTCAGTAGCACAGCCGGTAATACTGAGGAGTGGTCATGAGTGACAGAGCCAGAAGAGAAGAGCTAGGCTAGGAGGCAAGTAAGGTGTGTGGCAGGGGGCTGGGTGTGGTGATTGACAGGTGGAATACTGAAAATTAAGTGTTGGCCTCAAAATACCCTTTAGCATAACTGATCAGAGGAACTTTTTTGAATACTTGAAAATTTTCAATTAGAAAACGTTGTGTAGGTCTCTATTGCCATCGAGGTTATTTTCATGAATGAAAGAAGCAAATGTGACCTACATTTGGGTCACATGGGAGGAAGGAGGACCAGCACTTCTTAGGGACGCGCTGGCTCCCGACGAGCTGCCACCCTAGAGCCAGGAGTTGGAGAAGCCGACGTTCACGTTCAGCATCTCAGGAAACCACGAGGCCACGCAGAACCTGCAGGAAGGTTTTCAAACGTTCATACTCTCTACCACACTTGTTTTTGTAGAACTGCTATTAAATTGGAGGAATGATGATAAAATAATGCAGTGCTAAATGTCTTTGTAATAGAAATTTCTAACAAAACCCCTCATTGTTCCAAAGTCCTGTGTTTTGTCTGAGCACAATGGTCAGAAGATCTCTGTGAAGGAGCAACACTTCTTCAGTAACAGACTCACGGTGTGTTTAACGGGCTTTGTCTCTTAGTACCGTATTTATCTGATTTAAGATACGTGCTATCCGTTCACTAACATTTTTCCGAGATCAGGGTGAACCTTAGAATCTCATGCTTCCTTTTCAGCATGGAGTATTCTTCTGTTTTATTGAATCTCCGGTGCACCTCACACTGATGTTTAAAATTGTGTCCATAGAACGAAATACTGGACTCAAGCTTTGGTTTTAAAACATATACTAAATGGTCCATCAAACAACCATTTGAAATTTCTGCTTGTAGAAAAAGACCGCTCTGAGTTCTAATCCAGGCCTATTAACATTTAAAATGCATGTTTAGGCATAGAGGGTGGCTTGGTCCATTTTCTGACCAACAGAGAGGGGCCCGGAAGGTTCGCCTTCCACGGCTGAGATGTCTGCGTCTTGGGTGCTGATACTTACCTCCTAGTAGGGGCAGGAGGGTAAAAACATCAAGGGCTGGCTTTGTGGTAGGCGCCTTATAAACGTTCCCCTCTCCACAAGAGGCAAAGCAAGTAATACCATGGGTGCACTACCGCAGGGAAAGTTACACGTGACAGATTAGTGGGATAGGTGCATGGCTCTAATTCCTCTGAATCTTGCAGATTTAATGCTACAGCTAAAATGGCTGCCCTCCCCCCTCCAACCCCTTCCTCATTTTCTTTATTATTATTTTTCATCTCATGAATTTCAGGTGACTTCCCTGGATTTGGATACATGCGTGTAGTTCTAAGCCATAATCCTCCAAGCCCCTTCCTCCTGGTTGTGTGGTCAGTGCTGGCCGCTCCCTCATGGCTGGTGATGCCCAGCCCTGCCCAAGGTTGTTCTTGCTGGACTGTGGAGAGAGGGACCCGCCAGCCCCGCATGCCTGCTGGGGTGCTCGAAAGTCCAGCCCTCATGAGAATCAGCTGTGTCCATAAGCGTCGGCGAAGGGGGCATTAGCTCCTGCATCTCAGTCAGGAGGGTGACGTGGAGCTCCTGGGACTTATTCAGGAGCTGATTCAAAGTGGCTGCCATGGTGCTGACTTTATTCCAGGGACATAACATAACTTTGGAGAAAGCAGGAGACAGATCCCATGACTAGTTTTTTCTTTTTTTAATAAATTTTAATTGAGAGAGATATTATCCCCTTTCAAAAATGAAAGATTTGAGCCCCTCAGAATAAGTTATGAGATATGGTTCAAAAGTAGTATTTTTCATCATTGACATTGCTCAGTTGTCAGAGTAAGACTTGTCAGTCTTTTGGAAGAAGATTATACTTGTACTAATGGAATTATTATTAGCAATGCATGCGGCTAAGAGTCGGGCTCTGAAAATGAAAGGGGAATCCTACCAGCTCAGGAGGAGCAGGGCCTCCGCAGGGCGGCTGGGACCCGAGAGGCTGTTAGGATACCGCTACAGTCCTGCCGGGAAACGCAGCTGTGCCACGTGGGCCTGGTCCAGTGTGGCCCCGGAGGGCGGTTGTCAGATTTGGGCTTACTGGACATGCGGAGGGCTTTGGTGTATTTGTCTTAAGATATATCCATTTAGAGGGCTTCCCTGGTGGCGCAGTGGTTGGGAGTCCGCCTGCCGATGCAGGGGACACGGGTTCGTGCCCTGGTCTGGGAAGATCCCACATGCCGCGGAGCGGCTGGGCCCGTGAGCCATGGCCGCTGAGCCTGCGCGTCCGGAGGCTGTGCTCCGCAGCGGGAGGGGCCACAACAGTGAGAGGCCCGCGTACCGCAAAAAAAAAAAAAAAAAAAAAAAAAAAAAAAGAAAAGATATATCCATTTAGATACTTCACTGTTGAGGTGGGAATAAGTTCATAGTTAATCTATCCTTGCTGAGGTGATAGCCAAGCAAGGCTGTGATTTCTGGCAAAAAAAGATGCATGGTATTGAAACCAGAGATCAAAAGAAGACAGAGGAGCATGATGTAGAGGGATGGGTGCCCTTGGTGAGAGTGTGGTCTGGGGTAGGGCTGCAGACCCGGGAGAAGTGCAGGAAAGAAGGTCAGGGAACTTGTAGGTGAGGCACGGAGGAAAACCGCTCCACACGATTTCCTCCGAGGACAAAAGTGCATGAAATTTGTTGGCAGGTATAACAGAGAGTCACAAATATACCTTATGCCATCAAATTTATCTTACATTAATATCACAATCACCAATTTCATCTGATGTCAATGATAAAATAATGAAATGATGGCATTAATGAAAGAATATAAGAGCCCTTTCTTGCTGACAGTGGCTTTTAGGGTATTTAGTAGGTATTCATTTTCAGTTTTCCATTTCTGTATCATGTGGGGTTTACTATGGAATATTCTGCTTTGGTCTTTCCAGCGTTACTGGGTTGCATTTAACCATGTCGCTAATGTTACCCTAGAACACAGAGGAGAAACACGGGAGACCTCAAATAGTTTATGCAAAGAGACAAGATATAGGTGGAGTCCAGAGCGCGGCGTGGTTTAGTACCTGGTGGGGGAAGAACCAGGAGTAGTTACGGGACATGCGCCCGATGCTGGGACGGCTGTCCTTCCCCTGCAGCCTGGCAGTACCCGGGGAAAGAGAGGAGAAAGTAAAGAAATGGAAATCTGAAAAATTATTTCGCTTTAAGAAAGTGATACTTCACTATCTTCTTACAGTAGACATTTAAGTTGTTTTTTGGTGTTGTAAGTAATATTCTGATGTACATATTTGAGTATACAGGGGTTTCTGTATCTAGATGTATCTTCTCAAGATTATTAGGAGTAGTGGTGCTGAGTAAAATAGTGAAACTTTGAAAGGATTCTGATAAATATAGACAAATATTTCTCGAAGAGTTTTTTGTTTCCTTACCAGCTTCGATTATTAATACCTTCATTATCTTGTTAAATTCATTATCAAGAAATAGTATCCCATTATTTTGGCTTGCCTTTCTTTGACTATTAGGGAGAATATGCATTATCTCATATGCTGTTGAGTATTTGTTTCCTTTTTTTTTTTTTTTGCGGTACGCGGGCCCCTCACTGTTGTGGTCTTTCCTGTTGCGGAGCCCAGGTTCCGGACACGCAGGCTCAGCGGCCATGGCTCACGGGCCCAGCCGCTCTGCGGCATGTGGGATCCTCCCGGACCGGGGCACGAACCCGTGTCCCCTGCATCGGCAGGCGGACTCTCAACCACTGCGCCACCAGGGAAGCCCTTTGTTTCATTTTTAGATTACTTGTTATATCCTTCATATCTTTATCTTTTGGGCCCAAAGTTTTGCTTACTGATTGTTCTAGCTTTTAATTTAAAATTGACACTTTGTCCTTTGTATTAGAGTCAATGCTTTTTCCAGATTTGGTTTTGCTTTTTATTATCTTGTTTTCTCTTTCAAAAATTTTATTTACTAAAGAATATGAGGATGAAATTTAAATCGCCTGTTTTAATTGGGCCATGTTACTTTGAGAGTTATGGTTTAGCTCTTCCAAGGAAAAAGAACCTAAGTCTATACGTGGAAAAAGTCTGTACATGTCAATTATAAAATAATTAATGAAATGATGGCATTTTTAAATGGAATTAAATTTAAAGTTTGTGATATTTATGATTGTTTTGTCAGTTTGGATCTGTAAGTCCCGTCTAAGTGCCCGTAATGCACAGGAGCTGCTCTTGTGACGGTCTGGAGCAGCCGAGGGCAGGCGCGCCCGTAATGCACAGGAGCTGCTCTTGTGACGGTCTGGAGCAGCCGAGGGCAGGCGCGGGGAGCTTCCTCGAGACCCTTGCTGCCCGGCTGTGCTGTTCCCACCACCGCTGCGCGGCCGGGGCTCCTGGTCCTGGTCTCCCTCCGCAGGCAGACAGATGTCCTGCTTTTCAAAGACAACACACAGGATTGGCTGAGAATGAGTACATCTGTGTTCCGTAAAGAGAATAGATGATTTACTGAAAGTGTTTCCAGACCAGGAGGCACCAGGCACACTGGATTTTCTTGTCTCCTTGCAAAGTGGTAAGAAAGACGCCCCGTTTCCAAGCCCTGTCTTCTCTCTGGGTCGCGTGGTCTAGATTACTCATTTGTGCTGAAATGTCTGCGTTTTATTTCTGTCTTACTCCTTGTGTTTGTCCTGGTTCAAAGTTCGGTTTTTCGCTACCTGGTCCTCACTCGTTGACTTTCCTGGAAGGCTGTGCTCTTCCCCAAATTCTCTGGGAAAGCTGCCTGTGGGTTCCTTGTGCCCGTGACTTTGATCGTGGAATCAGGAGAAGGCAGGAGAGTCGAGCTGGATCTGCGTGCGTTGTGACCACAAAGACCAGAAAAGTAGCTCAGAGGGAAGCAGCATTCAAGCACGTGGTCAAGTTGAGGGGGTCACGAAGAGTTATGTGTGAGCGTAACTCGAAGCTGTTCTCGGCAGTGTGGGGAGACAGCAACACACCTCAGGAAGACTAAATACAGCAAAGGTCACCGAAGGTCAGGAGCAAGTGAGCTGCCTGCAAACAGGTCAGGGGAGTCAGGAGCAGCTGTGCCCTGACCTCAGACTTACAGAGCCCTCCAGGGCGTAGGCTTGAGGACCCCGCCATCATCGCCGTGATGAAGAGGGCTCACCTGCACGTCTGCATGTGGCCTGGCTCCCCCAGAATGAGACCCCAACTTCCTTCAGATCAGAAAGTGTTTCTTTAGTGCTTAGAATTAAATGTAGAGATAAGTACATCTAACCCACACTATTAACAGATTTTCATAAATTTAGGAAACTAGGTTTTAAAATGTAAACCCTTAATAGATTGGACGATAAGTTAAGAAAATGAAAATGAACACAAATCATTTTCTTCTGTATGAACCCTCTTGGCACGTCAAAAACTCACGTTGCCATGGCGTCCCAGCACCACCCTGGGTTGCATTGCTGGTCTTTCTGGCATTAATATTTCCTTTGTGGGATGGCGATTCACTGCGTGCCGTGTGGGTGAAAGAGGGCCACACAGAGGGAACGGAGTCTTCTGCTCCTGGAATGGGTGCTGGGAAGGTGCGTCACTGTGGCAGAATCACAGCCCCAGAGCCGCCAGGGGCACCGCTCTGCCTTTACACCCAAGGTGCAGTGCCACATCCCACTCAGAAACGCTTGCATACGTGGGACCTGACGTGAAAGGACTCTATGTTTTCTCTCAGTTCCACTTCTTTTTTTTTCGCCTGCACCACACAGCATGTGGGACCTTAGTTCCCCGACCAGGGATCGAGCCCATTCCCTCAGCAGTGGAAGCGCAGAGTCTTAACTACTGGACCACCAGGGAAGCCCCTCCTCTTCTTAATAAGACTCGAAACCTTAGATGAAACAACAAAGAACACATAGGAAAGAAAACCCTCAGGCCCCATCAGCTATTGCGAAGGTGCCTTAATTCATAAGGAATTGTGAAATCATTCATCTCTTTTTGTTTCCACTCAGGAATATGCATTATTGAAAAGTAACCATCTTGACCTTATTTTCCTGGGAGAGAAAACGATCAAGCCCTCTGTTCTCTTCCTCAGCATCACGAGAATGGGTTTCCCACGGCGGTGGCCGTGACATCATTTATTTCCCAACTTCATGTCTTTACTGATTTCAGCGGGTATAGGTGCATTTGCATTTTCAGTCTGCCCATGGCTGTCTTGTTCTATGCACCCCTCCCCCATAATTTGTATGTCGACGTCTCCTGGAATAGACTGGCTTTATCGTCTCTTTTTCAAGTTGCCTCATTTATTGTTGGAGTTGCAGCCTCAAAATGACATAGAAAAAGAGGTGCTGATTCGGAGAAGTTCCTAAGAGTGTCCTGACATTGCTGAGCCAAGGCCAGCCAGGCAGCTCACGGGCGGGGGCTTCTTAAGGTCTCGCCCGGCCCAGGGCAGCTGCATTGTTTCAGAGGGTGGCACATGTGGAGGCCAAAATTCGTTTCTCAGTCCACCTCCTTTAGTCTCGTGGTTACAGGAAAACACTTTCCAGATTTTTGCATCGAATGTTTGTGGCTGGTGCCTGTTTGTGGTGTTATAATTTTCATCTTTTATTTATTTGTTTTTTGGTTGGAGACTGCTAGGGAGGCACCATTTGGGATTCTGAGACTGGTTCCATTTTATTTTATTTTTAAAAAAATTTATTTATTTTAGTTTTGGCTGCACTGGGTCTTTGTTGCTGCGCGCGGGCTTGCTCTAGTTGCGGCGAGCGGGGGCTGCTCTTCATTGCATTGTGCAGGCTCCTCATTGCGGAGGCTTCTCGTTGCAGAGCACAGGCTCTAGGCACGCAGGCTTCAGTAATTGTGGCTCACGGGCTCAGTAGTTGTGGCTTGCAGGCTCAGCAGTTGTGGCTCGCAGGCTCTAGAGCGCAGGCTCAGTAGTTGTGGTGCACGGGCTTAGTTGCTCTGCGGCACGTGGGATCTTCCCGGACCAGGGCTCGAACTCGTGTCCCCTGCATTAACAGGTGGATTCTTAACCACTGCACCACCAGGGAAACCCTGAGCCTGGTTCCATTTTAACCTAGAAGTCGCCATAGAACCAAAACTATTTAGGAAGAACTTAAGGACATCTCCTGTGATAATTAGTTTTATGTGTCGACGCCTGGTGAGGGATGCCAGACAGCTGGTAAAGTGTCATTTCTGGGTGTGTCTGGGAGGGTGTCTCCAGGAGAGATGAGCATTTGAGCTGGTGAACCGAGTAAAGACTGTCCTTCCCACTGTGGGGCAGGGCCTCACCCAACCTACTCAGGGCCTGGAAAAAACAAAAAAGGGGAAGGAAGGATGAATTCCCCTCTGCCCTTGAGGTGGGCGTCCACCTTCTCCCGCCTCAGACCTCAGGCCTGGTCCTCAGGCCTCCACCCTGGACTGCATGACGCCACCAGCTGCCCTGGGTCTCAGCCTGCAGACAGTGGATCCTAGGACTTCTCAGCCGCCATAACCACGTGAGCCAGTTCTAGAATAAACCTCCTCATATGTAATGAGTCTATATCTGTCCTGTTGGTTCTGTTTCTCTGGAGAACCTAACACATCTCCTTATTCGGAATTTCCTTATTCCTGTTTCGTTACTCCTAAAGTTTAAATGCTTTTGGTACCAAGATAGAAACGCGCCCTGTCCCCTCCCATACAAACAGTCTTGTCAGGGTGCCTTACGCGGTAGCCCCCTGTGCCTGGATTTCTTGTTTTCGTAGGAAAATGCATTCAATCGGTTTCTCAGCGGACAATCCTGAAGTGTGCACAGCAGTCCCCTCACGCCAGGGCTCATGGCATCCCTGGTCCTTTCCCACTGATGCCAGGAATTCCCAGCCCCCTGAGGAGTCGTGCCACAGCCCGACTGCCCTGATTCACTTCCAGACGCCCCCGGTGACCGCCGGGTCAGCACAGGCCCCCGTGGAGTCCCCGCCCCAGCCGTGCCCAGTTCCCTCCAGTTCTCGCTTTGTCTGAGGGGCTGCTCTGCCCGGGCCACTGTGCGCCTTTTTGAAACACTTTCAATGAAACCAAGCAAGCATATTAAACGTTCCTTTGTCATTCGAGTCGAGTCCTCAGTTTGGATTCCCACACTTCGTGTTAACGCACACGCTTATGGTCAAGCACAGACCGTGGCTGGTACGTTCATTCTGAGTTCTCCAAACTGAAGTCGGATGTCTTTTCTTAGAAAACATTTCTCCAGTTTCATTTTGCTTCTTAGATACCACTCTCTAAAGAGGAAGAGGTGCTAGGATGAGGACCAGGTAGTAAACCTAATAATAGTGATATTTATCAACTGATTTTTAAAAAATTTTATTGGAGTGTAGTTGATATACAATGTTGTGTTAGTTTCAGGTGTACAGGAAAGTGATTCAGTTATACACATATCCACTCTTTTCTAAGCTTCTTTTCTCATAAAGGGTATCATAGAATATTAAGTAGAGTTCCCTGTGCTGCGCAGTAGGTCCTTGTAGGTCGCCTGTCTCACGTGAAGTAGTGCGTGTGCGTCCCCCCGGCTCCTGGCCTACCCCTCCCCCCTCAGCTGCTTTATAACTGCCAGGCTCTGAGCCGGGCACTTGCGTAGTGCCGGTTGATCTAACAGTGTCAGCAAAAGTTAGTGGCGAGCAGCGCTGCTGTTTCTGCTCTTTGAGGAGCTTGGGCTCAGAGGTGTTCCGTGATTTGTGTAATAATCACAGTAAAATAGAGACATTTTATGTAAACGTGGTTCGGCTGTGGTCCTGGAGCCGTGGCCTCGTCAAGGTGTGCTCCCTCGCTCAGCCCTGCGCACCTGTCTCGTCACCTGCGTTGTGGGGAGAAGGGCTCCCGTGCGGAGCTCTGTCCCCAGGACGTGATGCGCGCGTGGTGGGCGCACGAGGCCTCCCTTCCTGGTGCTTCGGTGAAAATTTATGAGTGGTCATCCTCAAAATAGTTCTGTGTTTTCCTTTGAATGTAGCATGTTTTGAGGGCCAGGAACACCGTAAGAATGCGGTCTGGGTCCGCAGACCCAGGAGGAGGAGAGACGCCTGCTCTCTGTGACTTTGGCAGGTGCCAGGGTCACCAGCCCACGGGTGACTTGACCCCTGCCCTCTCAGGGGCCCCAGGCTGGAGAAGAGGGCTGCTGTCTCCCAGAATTAACCCCAAGATTTTCAGAAATCGAAAGTAGCACTTTATTAAGTGGTGCTATTTTCTGTTCGTTACGAAATGCTTTTCTTTGTTACCTAGTTGATCAAAGGGTTCCTTTTAATGTGTGGTCATTCGCAGACCAAAACACTGGGCTGTTGAAGAAACCTTGATAATAAAGGTAAAGAGGGAACTTATAGTATCGGCTGATGGGAAACTGGTGCTTGGCTTACAAAGCTCACTTTTTAGCGCTCAGCGTTTTAGGAACAGGTCGGTTACAGGAGGTAGGAGGCCCCTCTGTGTGCAGACCCAGACCCGCCGGTGTCCGTGGGATCAGTCAGCACCCACTGCTAAAGGAAGGAAGGAAGTCATTGCATATATCATAGATGTTTAATATCTGGGGAAGGTATTTTTGGTAGATGGACTTAACGATCCCCTTAAAATATGAAACGAGTAATAGATCAGGGCGGGCAGTGTTCTAATTCGGAATAGGGTATCAATCGCCCGAGGTGTTTCTAATTCTGAATATTGTGGAGAACTAATACTGAAATTCAGTCTTCTGATGATTGATTCAGGATAAAGTTTCATTTTGGTTGAAAATTTTACCGAAGAAAGTTAGGCTCTACATTTAGGAATTGGCCTTACAGTCCAGGCAGAAGCACGTGAAACAGAGTTAACATTTCGTTGGGAAGGGAGCACTGCATTTCTCTGCCAGTTCTTATCAGCCAACAGGCAAAGTATGTCAGGACAAATACAGTGCCGTTCAAGCAACATGAGGGTCCGTCTCCCAGACCTGCCGTCTTCTAAAACCCCAGAGGTCACACGAAGCCCGGTACGGCTGAGTGACCTGACCTTGGCTGTAATTTCTCTAACTGGACTGCGCCTTCAGTCAAGGGGGCGCCTGAGACAACGGCTTACCCCCCAGAGGTCACACGAAGCCCGGTACGGCTGAGTGACCGTGGCTGTAATTTCTCTAACTGGAGTGGCTCTCCTGGACTGCGCCTTCAGTCAAGGGGGCGCCTGAGACAACGGCTTACCCCCCAGAGGTCACACGAAGCCCGGTACGGCTGAGTGACCGTGGCTGTAATTTCTCTAACTGGAGTGGCTCTCCTGGACTGTGCCTTCAGTCAAGGGGGCGCCTGAGACAATGGCTTACCTTCTGTTTTGTTTGCGCTTGGATTTCAACAGACGGCCATGCATTCACATGTCTTGACTTTTGTCAAACGTGGCCATTTTGGGAAGTGGTAGGTGGGAGCGGGGACTCTGTGTGTGACACCAGTGGACCTGAGCCCCTCCGTGGGCAGCGACAGTGTGTGTGTCCTTCAGCCCGTCCGCATCTCGGCGTCTGCAGCCTCAGCTGCGAGCAGTGGCCTTGGCGCTGACTTAAGTGACACTGGGTTGATCTGTTCATTTACCGGGAGTATTTCAAGAGCTCCCAGGACTGGTGGCAGCACCAGAGCCGGGCTAGGAAACAGGCAGAAGCCAGGGTGTCCACAGGGCTGGGAAGCAAGGGCCAGAGGAACTTTCCAGAAGCTGGGAGAGTCTGGTCAGGGCCACACCCAGGACAGGTGGGTTCCAGCTGAGCCCTCCGTGCTGGAGTCAGACAGGAGCGCAGGTGTGTAGCCGTCTGGCCGCATCTGATGCCGCTCCCCGTCTACACTGGGCAGCGTGGCCAGAGCCCAGCGGAGGGGCCGCCACCTGTATTTAGGTGTCGGGTGCCTGCAGTGGAGCCCGTAGGTTTCCCAGGACGAGGAAGAGCGGATCACCCACAAAGTGTCCAGTGCAGCGATGAAAGGAAGGGCCTCCTGGGAGTGAGAGCACAGCCCTTACGAGGGATGCTGCCCGCTGGTCATGGAGGTTAAATGTCACGTAGGTCCAGTTTTGGTGCCGGCCTGGCTCTTCTGAGGAAAGAGCTAGAGCAATGATGATTATCCTTTTAAACCTTCCTCCTACCCTCCTGCCCCCCAGGATCACAAAGTTAAGCCACCCTGTGAACTTGGAAAATAGATTTCCTTATCCTCATGGTTTGGATTTTAACTTTTAGATTTTAATTAACCTCAGTCCTTAAAAATTACATTGACAGGAAAAAGGCTTTTGCTACCACGTCTAACTACTTGAACCATTTCTCCTATCTTTTTATCTCTTGTGAAAAAACAGATCCTTACAGACTCCTTTCATTCTTGGTGACAACAGTTAGAAAAAATTCTGCTTGACGTTTTCAGTAGACAGCAGTCTGTGGTTAGTTAGAGATGTACTGATGTCAGCAGACGCACACTTCTGAAATTGAAGCCTGTTTAGTCTGATTTGGTGTAGTTGGAACTTTGCAGCAGCGGCATCACTTTGCATCAGAAGCAGCTGCTCCTGTCAGACCTGTGGCCACTGCAGCCGCTTGCTGTCACCTTCTGACTTTTCCTTTCTTTAAAATTGCCTCCTTTTCCTCTTTGAGTCAGTGATTCTCCTCCCTGGATGCTCTTAGAATTGCAGGAGGTCCCCAGCAGACGTCCCTAAGGAGGAGATTAATCCCCCAGCCAAGGAGATTAAGCCACAGTCCTGGCCACGTCATGGGGGTCCTGGGCTGCTGCTTGCTGGGGTGCTGGGGGTGGGGTGGCCCCGGGCGAACCCCGTCTTCTTGGTGCGGGTTTTCTCCGGGCGGCTGTACGTTGTGCGCTGATTCTGAGTGCTCTGTCCTTTCCCTCACCTTAGACTCCTGTCTCTGGGCCTCTTATCCCCTTTAGACCCAGGTTCCATTTGCTGCTGGGCCTTCCCGCCGGAAGCCCTCAGCGTTTCCAGCTCCACGTTCCGACTCCAGACCAAGTGTTTTGTCCCAGGCGCTGGCCCCTGCGTGGGTCCTTCCTTGTTTGACTGTCTGACCGCCACCCACTCAGGAGCCGTGCCCTTGGTCTCCATCCCCACCTCGTTCACTCGCCACCAGACATAATCCAATCGACTATCAATCTATGTGTGATTTCTCCTCCACTCGTCCTCTCTGCTCCCCACTTCACTTCTGGCAGGTTGTACAGACACTTCTTACCCACCTTCCCCATGCCTGGACTTGCATTCTGCAGCAGATCCCGTCGCGCGCCTCCTGCCCCCCGTCCCTCACCCCTCCCCTTTAATCATGGCCATGCTTGCCGTGGACGATGAGACCCCGTGTGCCATGATGTGTGAGGGTGGGACCAGACTCCTGATTCCTGCTGGCTGGCCTTGCCGTCTGCCTGCTGCCCTGGATTCAGTCCTCTTTGTGATCAGAAGGGTCCTGGCGGAGGTTTCTGCCCCGTAAATTCCCCTCCTTGCATTGCTTTATAGCAGCATCCCCGCAGTTTTGATATGTTATCTTTTCATGTTCATTTAGTCCAACCTCCTAAGTGCCCTTTTGGTTTCTTCATTGGTTCGTGGATTCTCTAAAAGTGTGCTATTCTGTTTCCACATATTTGGGGGCCTTCCCAAGATCTTTCTTTTATCGATTTCTGATTTAACTCCATTTGGTACATTTTTTTGCACGATCGGAATGTATTGAACTTTGATTCACGTTCTGTGTTCACTTGAAAAGAATGTGTCCTGCTGTTGGTGGTGGAGTCTTCTCTAAATATCAGTTAAGACAAGTGGGCTAACAGTGCTCTTTGAATCTTCCGTATCCAGAATAACTGTCTGTGTGTTCCATCTGCACTGAGAGTGGTACTGAGAACTCTGACTATACTCCTGGGTAAAGACCCTCCACTAAGGAGCCTCCACTAAGAGGATCTCTTTTCCTTGTGATTCTGTCAGCTTTTGCTTCATGTATTTTGAAGCTCCTGTATTAGGTTTAGGATAGTTGATGATTGGATCCCTTTATTGTTATGAAGTGGTGTTCGTTCTTTATTTGTTTTGAACTATACTTGATATTGATATGGCCACTCCAGCTTTCTTTGGATAAGCATTAGGCTAGTATATCTTAAAAAATTTTTTCTTCGACCTGCTTGGGTCTTTATATTGGAAGTGCATTTCTTACAGGTGGTATTCAGTTTGTCTTACTCTTTTATCCAATCTGATGATGATCTCTGGCTTTTAATTGGTATCTTTAGACCATTTACACCTAATGTGGTTATTGATATGGTTGTGTTTAAGACTCTCACTTTGCCTACTTATTTTCCATTTGTCCATCTGTTATTCGGTTTTTTCTTGCCTTCTTTTGGCTCAATTGGACACTTTTTGTATTTCTATTTTATAACTCTTTCTTTCTGGATTCTAGGTGTAACCCCTTGTTTTATTAATTTTACAGTGTATACTTTAACTTATGCCCGCCCACCTCCAAGTGATATTACCCCACTTTGTCTACAGTAAGAACCTTACAGGTAAGTAGAAGTTCACCTCCATTTCTCCTCTCCAGGTCTTTAAGCTATGATTATGGGGTGTTTTACTTTTCCATATGCTATAAATTCACATTATGTTGTTATTAATTTTGTTCAAACGTTATCTCTTAAACAGATTTAAACAATAACAGAAAAATCTTATATATTTGCCATGCAATTCCTCACCAAACCTCTTGAGCCTTGATTTTCTTACCTCTAAAACTGGGTTGTTGAATGATATGATCTCTGTGGTTCTAGAATAGCTTTCTTCTCCACTAAGAGGATTGCTATAGTGTTGAATTCTGTGTGCAGGTGCACGTGTGGGTGTGGTATTTTTTTGTATCTATGTATATATATTCTTTATTCCCCATACCTTATATATACATGTATAATTATATACAATATACGGTAAACCAATCTTAATGATTACCGTATGTACTGGATAGGTCACTGAGGATTACAGGGGTAAGTTGACCAAGGTCTGATATCCAGTGAGTGACAGAGCCAGTGTCAAGCCCATCTTTGTCTGGATTCAAACCCATGGGGCATCAACTCTCAGTTCTGATTTTGCCTCTGATGCCACTTGTGTTTTCCTGTCAAGTTGCTGCCAGCCTCCCTGTGCACTGGGCTAAAATGGATGTCATTTAGAGTTCCTCTTCTTGGCCACATGCCCAAGCCTAATTTCTTATTTGTAGCCAAAGACAAAATGGTTTGAGTTCAATTTAAACATTTCCTTTTATTTATTAGATAGGTACTGTGTAATATCACTATTATAAGTGCTTTATTTATTTAATCACCACATCCTAGAGAAGTGGGTACTTAATTATCCTCATCTTACAGATAGGGAAATGAAGGCATGAGGAGGTTAACATGCTTGAGCAATCCTTACTGTTGGCAAGTGGATATGCTGAGATTGGCTTCCCATTGAACTGGCTTCAGGTCCCACCTTCGGAAGCACTGTGCCCGCCTGCACACCCAATGAGCTGTGTAAGAACAGGAGAGAGGAATCCTAAGTGTCCCCAGTGAGGACCGGAAGGCTCCTAGGAGAAAAGAGGCTTGAAAGGCACAGGATTTTAAGAGGCAGGAACAAGAGTGGAGACACGGGCACCAGCAGTGTGTTCTCCATCTTAGATCATCTGACTAGAGATGAATTCTAAACCAAGATTTCAAAAAAGTTGCTTGTTTCCATTCTATGAGAGGCAATATATATTCTATTAATGTGGCATTAATGCTCTTTTTAGCCATCAAGTGCTTTCAAACATGTGTTTTCATATACAGTGTTCTAGTTCTGAAGAGTATTTTATTCCTAGACACTTCCTGACTTTCCCATCATGCCCACATCATAAAAGTTAATTTCACTTCTAAAGAATCTACAGTATCTCCCTTTTAGAAAATGTTCTGCAGATTCTAGCAAAGTCAACAGCCAAACCATAAATTTAAATGTAGCATAGACTTGAGGAGTAGGAAGCCTGCTACTGTCACATTGCTTATTTTATTTTTTAAAAATTTATTATTAATTTATTTATTTATTCATTTTTGGCTGCATCAGATCTTTGTTGCGGCACGCGGGGTCTTCACTGAAGCATGTGGGATCTTTTATTGTGGTGCACCGGCTCTTTCTTGCGGCACGCAGGCTTCTCTCTAGTTGTGGCGTGTGGGTTTTCTCTTCTCTAGTTGTGGTGCGCAGGCTCCAGGGTGCGTGGGCTCTGTAGTTGTGGTGCATGGGTTCAAGAGCTTGTGGGCTTTGTACTTTGTGGCACACAGGCTCTAGTTGAGGCACGCGAGCTCAGTAGTTGTGGAGCGTGGGCTTAGTTGCCCCACGGCATGTGGAATCTTGGTTCCCTGACCAGGGATCGAACCCACGTCCCCTGCATTGGAAGGCGGATTCTTTACCACTGGACCACTAGGGAGGTCCCTGCATTGTTTATTTTAATATTCAAGCAATTTTCTATGATGGCCAAAAAAATGTACCACAAATTGATCTTTCACTGTAATGTAGGCATAATCTGTCAGGATGATTATTTAAGATGAAACAAATAAGGTATTGACTTCACAATTTCTGGTTGCTGATGGAATTTCTGCAACAGAAGAGGAAGGAAACGCAACGCTAAAACTAGTAGGGAATTATTGTTTGTGCTGGAAACCGCCCGAGTCGACGAGGCTGTAACAGCCACATGGACAGGGTGTCGTGTTGCACAGCACGAGACAGAGGATTTTCAGCTTGAACCGTTAGTAGCAGAATTTATTCCAGGACTCAAATGTGAACGACTTACCTCTCGCCAACAGTAGTCAACTGAAGTCTGTTTTTTGCTATAGATTTATGGCTCATGTGTTCTGGAGAAGTACTGGATCTATTTTAGCTGAGCAACAAGTACTCGGGTTGGAAAATCATGGTATATAAGATGTACTTGCATAAAAGTCTCCTAGAGTGTTTCTAAAAAAAGTAGGGATATTTGTGTCCCATCCCAGATGTGCTGTTTCCATAGATCCATGCAAGAGGCTGGACGTTTGAATTTTTCTCCAGACATCAGCATTTTGTTGCAGCTGGGCATCAGATCCTACTCTGAGAGCTTCCTTATTAAGTTACCTAGATGGTGGTGCAAGGCTGTCCACCATATCCATTGTCTTCCTGATCGACCGCCAGTACTCAGCTGTCCAAACTCTGGGTTTCAACCCCTGACTTCTACCCATTTTTCTAGGAAGACCCACATCCATCATTCGATAGCAAGAATCCACATGGATCTGAGCCCAGGGCTGTTCTTGAGCTCAGTGGTCTGGGTTTGCCAGGCTCCGTCTCCAGCCTGGCCAATGACAACATGGGCGTAATTACCTGCATGAAATCCATGCTGCCCGAGGCCAGTAGGTTACACATTGGACTGACCTGTTAAAATAACAAAGAGAAAGTTCTAAATTCAGATATGATCCAAATCACTAATTAATATACTTTAAATGCAGATTACTTCAATGAGGAAAGCATTTGATATCCAGAAGCCATCATTAGTTTGTAGGAAATGGAAAAGTCAAGAGGAACGTTGGATTTAGATTAATTTCTGATGAAACGCAGGTCACACTTGCTTGTTTGAACCCAGAAAATATTAAATCACGTGGGGAAATACGATGACATTATTTACTCAATACTCACGGTTTTTAGAAATCATAAAATACTATAAATTTGAAAGGGCTTTATAGACATTAAAGTTTCTGTGAACACTGAAAAATATGTCTTGCATTTTTACACTATAGTCAATGTATTTTTTAAGTCTAAAGTATTGTACAGTGTAGAAAATTACAGTGAAGTCAGTCATTTTCGCTTCTAACCCTCCTTTCTGACCATTTTTTTACGTATGTGGAGGGGAAAGCAAGATGTTTTTCTACATTTTGATATTTTTAATCAAAATGAAATAAATACCGTATGCTAACACATATATATGGAATTTAAGGAAAAAATGTCATGAAGAACCTAGGGGTAAGACAGCAATAAAGACACAGACCTACTGGAGAACGGACTTGAGGACATGGGGAGGGGGAAGGGTAAGCTGGGACAAAGTGAGAGAGAGGCATGGACATATATACACTACCAAAAGTAAGGTAGATAGCTGGTGGGAAGCAGCCGCATAGCACAGGGAGATCAGCTCGGTGCTTTGTGACAGCCTGGAGGGGTGGGGTAGGGAGGGTGGGAGGGAGGGAGACGCAAGAGGGAAGAGATATGGGAACATATGTGTGTGTATAACTGATTCACTTTGTTATAAAGCAGAAACTAACACACCATTGTAAAGCAATTATACTCCAATAAAGATATAAAAAAAAGAAAGAAATACTTTAAAAATAAGAGATAAAAAGGAAAGATCGAAGGTAAAAGAGGACGAAGTTTTGAACGTTTATCCACAGCAGTGTTAAAATAAGCGTGTGTGGTGAATCACGCGGGATGACGCCTCTCTTTCTGTAAGAGGTGTGATTATCCCCCAGAGCTTGGGGCACAGCTCACTGGGGTGTGGGCAGATCCACACACCTGTGTGATGCTCGCCCTCCAGATACACAACACCCTGCACCCCAGGATCTTCCACACCCTTCCCACCCACCCACCTGTCCACACTGCGGGGTGAAAAGTGTTCGAACATCATCTCAGAGGCTGGTTTGTCTTCTTGGATCTTCACGTGGATGGAGACCTCGGCTCTGCTCAGCGATTTTGAGATGTGTGCAGGTTGACACCTGCGCCATGGTTCCTAACTTCACGTGGTGGAGAAGGGTTCCAGTGCACGCGTGCAGCAGGGGCTAACCGTTTCTCAGTTGGGGAACTTCTGATGTTTCCAGCTTCTGGTGATTGTAAATATGATTAGGAAAATTCTTATAACAAGTTCTCGTGTGGCGTGTGGTGTGTAGCCTCGGGTGGTGGGGTGTGCGGGCTTCAATTTAAAGCAACTGCCGTTAGCTTCCCAAGTGGCCATGCGTTTACCCCCACCAGCCCTGCAGGAGGGCCCCAGGAGTTCCCCATGCTCAGCTGCGTTTGGCTTTGTTAGTGTTTTTAACTTTAGCTATTATGGTATTTTTATTGTGGTTTTAATTCGCATTTTAAAAATAATGAGTGGTACTGAGCACTTTATTATATGTTTATAGGCCTATTATTATTATTGATGAGTTGTAGAAGTTTAAAAAAGTGTACTCTGGGTGCCGTCACGTGCCAGATGTGCGTGTAGTGACTCCCCCCATCTATTGGTTGTCTATTTATAATGCAATGCATCCTCTAATGAAAATAAGTTTTACGTTTTTACGAATTCCAGCGTCTAGTTTATGCTTGGTGTTTTCTGTGGCCTAAGACAGCTTCGCCAGCCCAAAGGCCGTGAAGATATTCTCGTTTTCTTCTAGAAGATCCACAGTTTCTACTTGTACTCAGGTCTGCGACCCACTGGGTTAGCCTCCATTGCTGCCCGGCAGTGCCGGCAAAACAGCATGCGTTTATCATCTCGCACTCTCTGTGCTCCAGCAGTCTGGGCATGGCCAGCTGGCTCTCCCCGCAGGGTCTCTCAGGGCCGGGGCCGTGTTCTCATCTGAGGCTTCAGGCCCCCTCGGGTCGTTGGAAGGTTTTAGACCTTTGTAGTCGAAGGACCGATAGCCCCAACCTCTGGCAGCTACAGTCCAGTCGGAAGCCGCCCTCAGCTCCTAGAGCCCTGCAGTGCCCACGGCAAGGCCACCTGCTTTCTTGGTCAGCAAGGAGAGACTCCAGCGTGAAGCTACGTCCCGTCCCATCTGCTCTGGTGTGCAGGCTGGGAGCAAGGCTCAGGCCACCTACTCTCAAGGGGGGAGGTGTGTCCTCGGGTGAGAGCACCGGGAAGCCGTGTAGCCCTCACACCGTCTTGGATGAGCTTGCGGGGGTGGGGAAGGGGGGAGAGCAGAGTCGCTCTGTCCCGGACGAGGATCCTTTGATCCAGCAGACAGTCCTTAAGAATGTTTTCGTCTTCCGTTGGATTTCGTTAGTGTCTTTGTTGAACATCGATTGACTCTCTAAGTGTGCGTAAAATAGCTTGCTTAATACCTAATCTTTTTATAATTTGCGAAGATATTTAAGTTTATTAACTTGGTTTTACTCGCAATGGTATGGTTGTCATTGTAATTGTCTAGCAGAGAAAATTGCTGCCTCTTCTAATAATGGCTCTACGTATTTTTGCCATAAGCACCTTTGCTCTTAGCGTTTTTGCTGCAAACATTTTCGCTGCATAACTGACTGGCTGTAAGGCACTTTTGCCATAAAAGATAAAATAACCAAAAATTAAAAGAGGTACATTTAAAAGTACATAATAAGAAATGAATAGCAAAATTAAAGAGACTTTATTGTGGAATACAGAACATTTAAATAATATGAAATGTGTGTAGATTCATGGCGATCCTGTGCTAATAACCGACTTTATTTTGTGGGTTGTACCCAAGCACCTGCCTTCCAGGTCTTTCCTTCATAGTATGTTATCCTTTTTTTTGTTTGATTCCTCTTCTCATTCAGCATTGCACTTTTTCTTTTTCTGCTCATATTTTTTTCTTCATTAAGAGAGGTATCAGCTTCCAGATACTGGGATGGTGTTTGTAACTGAGCTCTGCATCGTGTCCTGAGGGCCTCTACCCTGCTGTGTCCTCTGGGTACACTGTCCCCTGTCCCATGTCCGTGTGACAACTCTGCACCTTCAAATCACCAAAGAATTTGCAGGCTGACGTGCTAATCATTTTCTGGTAGAGTGTGCAGTATGGCTTTACACGTCTCATTTCACTCTCCAGTGAGTTTTATCCCCATGTTTTCTATCAAGTTGATATGCACGATTGTAATCGTCCCCTGTTTTAAGGCTGCCACATGCACTTGTCACTGTGTAGACCGTGAGGGCTTCGACTTAAGTCATATGAGAACGGGAACACTGCATCGATGGAGAGACGAAACCAAACCATCAAACAAACGTCAGCCAGCTCTTTAATCTTTCACTGCAGAATTGCCTTGTGGCCAGTTAGTCACGTGGTGAAACCGCTGTGGCCAAGGTGCTTCTGGGGAAAATTCTGGACGCGCCTAATAACACTTCTAACATGTTTTACAGCCTGTGATTCCATTATAAAACTGAGCGCTCAATGTCATTCTGGAAAATAACTCAATATAATATTGTAATTGACCTCATGGTAATTACATGTAATGTGACCTCATGGTCACAGTTTCGCTTAATTACTGTATAATTTTCCCTCTAGGGTTTTAGTGAAAAAATGTAAATGAAAATTTAAGTCCTCCAGGATTTCATCCAAACTCCCTGGCTTGGTCAACGGGTCTTCGCCAGCCCACTGCCCAGCTTTGTCACCCCACACTGTGTACTGCGGGTCCCGTGCTGGCCCGGGGACCACTCCTGTCCCCGTCCTGCCCCTCAGGCCTCCTCTAAATGCTGTCTTCTGTGACATCTCCCCTGAAGTAAAGTCGGCTGCCTATCTTGGCACTTCAGTAACAGGCTTTAGATACGGCTGTAAAGAGCACATAGGGTGCTGCATTCCTAAATGATCAATTTATGTGTCGCCCTCTCCACTAGAATTTGGGTTCCTCGGGAGGGTGGGTTTTCATCTTCATTTTTATCTTTATTCCTGAGACTCAGGCCCGTCACCAGCAGAGCAGCGGCTTACTGACTCTGGAAGAAGTGCACTGGCCGTGTGTTATGTGTTGCAATAGCATCGTTACTTCTGACGACTTTGCTTGCTTCCGTGTTGCCTCGGAATTACACTGCTTTTCCTCTGCAGGTATTTCCCTCGTGTGGAGGCAACGGTGTGCTTCTACAACACAGAATTCCAGGAAACTAAGCTGTGCAGCCGTTCTACTTTGAAAGCCTTTAAAGTGGTGAATCAGGTGTTAGAAACAGAGTGAGTTTTATGTGTAAAATGTAGGCTGTAATGTGACTAGAGGGTCTCTCACTGTACCAGCGTGGAAAGGGCAGCGCGTCCACCGCCGACTAAATCGGAGGCTGGTGGCACCGCAGCCCTGGGAGTGAGATGCTAGGGTCTGGATGGAAAAGGGGCTGCACAAGGGACATCTATTTTGTGGCTTTAAAAGTTTGAGGTCTGGGATCCTAAGATGTTTATATTTTCTAAGGACTCACTGCTTCAGTATTTTTATTTGGGTACACCCGTACTCTTTCAGTGTTTAAAACTGCATTTTCCCAGTAATGACATATAAAAATATGAGGGTCATAAAGCAGGGCCACTCATCATGGCGCATCAGTGATTTTCTGCAAACAGCCGCGGGGCACGTGCAGCTCTTCTTCACATCGTCTTGATCAGAGGAACTTCCGGCGTTAATTGCACTCCCGCCCCCCTTCCTGCACAGGCCCATCAAGTTTCCGTCAGGAGGCTGTGTACATCTGTGCCCGTCTGCCAAGCCACTAAGTTCTTCCAGATCCTGAGGCTGAGGGAGCCTGTGCGCCGGGCTGTGTAAACCAGCCCACAGTTCTAGGCTTAGAAACGCGGGTCAGTATCAAATTTCCACGATTGCCTTAACTGGGAAGGAAAGTCCCGTGCGGTTCTTACTTTGCTGGTTCAGATAATTATGACTTGTTGGTCAGTCTTTTTGCTCACGTTAGGTTTTAACAGAACTGGAACGCCGCGCTGTAGAGCTGACAGTGACTGAGAGATTGTAAAGAACATCTCTTCATTTCCCATTTTTGATAGCCACCCACCCCACGTTTGGAAGAGTCAGGGCCATAGAGCTAAGGTGCGGCAAAGCACAGCAGGAAATCCAGGCTGTGGCCCTCCCTCCCCTCACTCCCTTCAGTACCCCAACTCAGCCCTGACACGTTAGCAGACACCCTGTGGCTTGTGCTCCACGTTCATGGAAATAGCTTTCATTTTGCTTTTCACTTTTCTAGGACCTTGAGAAATCATCCTTATGCTTCCATAGCAAGTTATCATGTTCACATAAAATAAATATCTTTTTAGCCTTCAAAGTCATCCTAGAAAGGTGTCATAATTTCTTATAGAAAAATAAACAATTACAGCGAGGTTGACATGGACCCAGGGTCACACAGTGGCTGGGAGACAGTTTTGAAGCACAAATCCCATATCCCAAACCAGAGACTTCCCACGATAGCATAGCTGATCTGCTTTTTTCTGCCTTTCCATCTTATTGCATTCATCCTTTTGTGACAATTCATTCCTAATGTTTTTGGATAATAGCATTTCATTAAAACAGCAAGTGCTTTCTCTTGACTGTAAGCTTCATGACTACCAGCGAAGGTGGGGGCTGCTCTGTGACTCTGCCCCAGCTGTACTGAGGTCTAATCGACACATAACACTGTGCAGGCTCAGCGCGCTGACGTGACATACGTTCCAAGGTGATTACTGCTGGCGTATGAGCTGATGCCTGCACCACGTCACATACTTACCGTCTTTGTAAGGTGAGAATATTTAAGGTCTACAATGAATTCCTAATTTCTATTCTCAGGTACATTATAAAGATTCAAGAAAACTTTGGCAGAGACTATTGTAATATTGTTCTTACTTTCTAAAAAAAAAAGGCACCAGCACTTCCTTCTGACATTTGTACGAGAAAGGGAAGAAGGGCTTAGTCTGCAGGGGGACAGAGCATGTAGGCGAGAAGGGGCGAGGCTGGAGGCCCTCGGGATGGGTGTTGACTGGGCCGCCTGCCGCAGGCCAGGAGCTGAGCCCGTGGAGCCGGCCCGACGGAGAACGGCCGTCCTGCGCACGCAGAGCAGCTGCGTCTGGACGCGGCCGTGGGCAGTTGTCACGTGGACTCCACGCGAGTGGTCGCCTCCCCGTCCGGGTCACAAGCCCCGCCGACTCCACCCAAGGGACACACGGAGCGCCTCGAGCACCTGGGCGTCGGCTGCCTGGAACCCAGGCTCCCGCGATGACCCGAGGCCTCAGGGAAGGGGGGCCATTTTAGCCTTACTGGAGAGACAGAGGTCTTTTCAAATAGTTAAAAACTCCCAATACGCAGAGAAATGCAGATTAATTATTTTTACATACGTGGTGATAAAAATTCAACTAACAATGTTTAGACGTAAGTAATAGAGAAAGTGATGTGTGACTATAACGTCAGTGAGGTTCCAGGGCAGCCGTTTATTCACCAGAGTGGGTCACCCTGTGTGACCTTGAGGGAGTCACATGACCTCTTTTATTGCTAGTTTCCTCAACAGCACACTGTTGAAGTGTTTATTCTACAGATATTAATGAAGCACCTACTGTGGGGCGTAGGGCTGTTCGGAATAGACGTCACCCGCCCACACAATCCAGGTGCACAGGTACAGTGACTCCCACAGGTCCTGGGTGCGTTTTGCGGGTGTGAGTGAGGCAGACCGAGGCTCACGATGACGGGAAGGATAAGCCAGAGACAGAGTCGCTGAAGGCGACGACGAGGAGAGGCTAACCTCCGTGGTAGGGAAGCGGTTGGCAGACCGAACCACGTCCTGTGGGCGCAGAGCAGCCGTGGTGCAGAGCGGCAGAGTTGGCAGCCCTGCCTCGGTCCTATCTCTCCTTACCGGGCTTTACAGAAGCCTCGTGCCCGTGGTGAGAGACCCGCGCAGGCTGCTGAGTCAAGATAAAGATGTGGGGAGGCAGTGGACACAGGAGACGGAGGGGGAGTGGATGGCCAATCAGGAGAGAGAATGAGGGGACACAGGCCGGCCAGGTGCAGGGGAGCAGGTGCAGGAGGTGCGGGGGGGACACATCCTATGAAACATGAAGCAACTGATTTGAGAAAATGCTCCTATTGTCCCCTTTTCAAGATTTAGTGGAACTTCGTGAAATCCCCAAAGAGAAGCGGGTCAGTGTGAGTTTGGATGTGTTTTCCAACTTTTCAGGAGAGCTGAGGAGACATGGGTGCATTCCGCCCTATGTTCAAGACCCCTGAAGTTTTCTCATGTGAAAAGGGACACAGCCTCAGAGTTCTGAGTGGGAGTGGAGGCACGTGGAGTCCTGAGGCCTGAAGTTGCTTCATGTTTCATAGGATGTGTCTGAACTACAAGGGAAAGGGGCAGTCTGCTCATGTGGGCCTGTAGTGAGCTAGGTTGTCAGGGAGGGCGATTCCTCCCACTTTGTCCTCTGTCAAGATCGTCTTAGTTATTCTAGGGCATGAGCCCTTCCACATAAATTTTAGAATAAGCTTGTGTTTGAATAAAGAAGTCCTAGTTGGGGTTTTGATGGGAATTGCATTAAAACTATAGATCAATTTGGGGAGGATTGACATTTTTAGTTCACTGAGTCTTCCAACCCATGAACATGGTTTGTTTTTCTGTTTATTTTGATATTTGATTGCTTTTGTCAGTATAATTTTCACCTTACATATACTGTATATGTTTTTAAAAGTTGTGTCTAATATATCATTTTCTTATTTATTTGTGTAATTATTTATTTATTTATTTTTGGCTGCATTGGGTCTTCGTTGCTGCACGCGGGCTTTTCTCTAGTTGTGGTGAGCGGGGGCTACTCTTCATTGCAGTGCACGATCTTCTCATTGCGGTGGCTTCTGTTGTTGCGGAGCACGGGCTCTAGGCACATGGGCTTCAGTAGTTGTGGCACGTGGGCTCAGTAGTTGTGGCTCGCGGGCTCTAGAGCACAGGCTCAGTAGTTGTGGCATGCGGGCTCAGTGGTTGTGGCAAACGGGCTTAGTTGCTCCACGGCATGTGGGATCTTCCAGAGCAGGGCTCGAACACATGTCCCCTGCATTGGCAGGCAGATTCTTAACCACTGCGCTACCAGGGAAGTCCTATAATTTTCTTTAGAGTAGTTGTAAATGATACTGTGTTTTTAACAATGGTTTCCATAAGGTCATTGTTAGTATATAGAAATGAGATTGAGTTTTGTGGTGATAGTGTATCTCGTGACTTTGATGAATTTACTTATTAGTTCTAGGGGTTTGTTGTTGTTGTGTGTGTGTGTGTGTGTGTGTGTGTGTGTGTGTGTGTGTGTGTGTTTGGTAGATTCCTTGGGATGTTCTAGGTAGACAGTCATGTCATCTTCACATAGGGATAGTTTGTCCCTCCAACATGTGCGTACTTTACGTCTTATTCTTGCCCCGCTGTAACCGCTGGAGCTTCTGGTGGGAGCAGGTTTTCTGTCATTGTTCCCAGAGTCGGGGGAAAGCATTCAACTTTCATCAGTACGTAGGATGTTTGCTGTAAGCATTTTCTTCATGGTCTTTATCAAGTTGAGGTAATTTTCCTCTTTGATTGGTGAGAGCTTTTTATCATAAATGTGTTGGTTTTTGTCAAATCTTTTTCTGTATCAGTTGGTATCATCTGATTTTTCTTTAGCTTGTTGATATGGTTGATTGTGATATTTTGATTTTGTATAATGTAATGTGTCAGTATTTGAAGATCTGCATAGTTCAGTGAACTGGTGTTTCCACATGATTAATGCATGGTGTTACAAAACCATGCACTGGTAAAGATCCATTCATTCAAAGTGGAAGATAGGCCAATAGATTTTAATTCTTAAGGTTACAAAAAGTTTCCAGATATGGCTTCAGATTCTACAATTCACATAGCCTTTAAGAAACATGCACTCATCATATTTTGGAGTAGCATCAAAGAAGATTATTCACGATTATCTGAAAGAACTATTAAAAATACTTCTTCCTTCCCCAACACATATCTTCAACCAAAACAACATAGTGCAGCAATTTGAATGCAAAAGCAAGTATGAGAATCAGCTGTCTTATTTTAGGTTAGACATTAAGGAGATTTGAAAAATATAAAACCATGCCACTCATTTCACTAAATTTATTTTTGTTTTAGAATATATAGTTAATTTTCCAAAATAGATTATTTATGTTGAAACATAATGGATTGATTTGTTAACTTAAATGAATTCAAAAGTAAATGAAAAATTCTTAGTTTTAACTTACAATTTTCTAAATATTGGTAGATGTAAACTATATAAACGAAAGCTCTTTGAGGTCCTCAATAATTTTTAAGAGTTTGAAGGGGTATTGAGACCAAAAAGTTTAGGAACTATTGCCCTATGATAGGATTACTCTGGCTTTAAATAATTTCTTGGATTCATTTTAGTAAGATATTTTTCTAAAACCTTGCCCATTTGATAAGATTTAAAATTTATTGGCATGAAATTGTTTATCGTATCCTGTATCATTTTTATTATTTGATTTTTATTATAATTTTAAAATGTTGATACTGCTCGAAACTTATAGAAAAATTATAAGAATAATACATGGACATACTATATAGTTTTTACCCAGATTAAAGAATAATTTTATTTTTGTTTTATACTGTTTTTAATTGATTTATTGTTTATTCATGTCCCTTCTTTCTTACTCTCTCTACATGTAGCTATTTGCACTTGAAATAAGGCTAGTTCAAATTGAGATGATCTGTAAGTCTAAACTACACAACAGTTTTTGGAAACTTGGTACAAAAAATATAAACTTTCTCATTAAAATGTTTTATATTGATTATGTGCTGAAATAATATTTTTGTATACTGGGTTAAAGCAAATATCAAAATTAAATCATTTATTTTGATTTTTAAAATGTGGCCACCAGAAAATTTAGAGTTATACATATGGCTTGCATAATATTTCTATTGAATTACATCCATATAAATTTATTTTTCAAAACCATTGAGAGTAAGTTGGAGACATAATAGCCTTTGTGCCAAAGCACATTATCATGCCTTTCCTAAGAACAATGACATCCTCTTACATAAATACACACAGTTACCAAAGCCAGGAAATGTGACATTAATACATAGTGTACCATCATCTGTTTGTCTAATCCACAGTTCATTTCCAATTAACATTTAAACATTTTTAATAACTATCTTCCCGTTCCAAGATGAGGCATTTCACGTAAGGATCATGTCTTCTAGTCTCCTCCAACTCGGAAGAGGCTTTCTTTGTCTTGACCTTGACTTTTTGAAGAGCACAGGTCAATTCTTCTGCAAAATTTCTTCCTTGTGATTAGATGCTTGTTTTGTCAGGAGTGATGTGTTCTTATTGTAGCAACACGAGATTGGTTTGTTTTGATGATCTTGTTTATGTTCATAACTTGGTTAATATTCTTTGCATCAGGTTTCTCTATTATAAAGTCAGTATTTTTCCTTTTATAATTAATAAACATTTTGGGGGTGGATACCTTGTAATTATATAAATATTCATTTGTCATCAAACTTTTACCTACTAATTTTAACATCCATTGATGAATTTTGCCATTTAGGAGCATAGATTTTTACTTCCTTTCTTTAAACTCATTTGTTTTCTAATAAATTATGAGAAATATGAAACAGTACAAATTAAAAGTGTTATCCTCAGGATTTCTGCAAATGTCTAAAAATTATACCCCTTTTCTATGTAAAGTTTTGAGCCAGTAGCAGTGAAGTTATTTAACAGCTTGTTTATATTCATGAATCATAAAATTGTCCCTTTCATTTATTATTTTTTTCCTGTTTATTTGGAAGAGGAGAAAGACTAGAAATGGTCAATCATTAAGAAAAAAATCAATCTTTGTTAACTGGCCTTTAAGATTTATCATTAGTTATTGCATTCAAATTTTTTAAAGTCTCAAGATATTTGTCTGATTTGTGTCCTTGCAGACACACCTGTCGGGTAAGTGTCAACACAAATAAACACCTTTTCTTTTCCTGTTGCTGGGTCGGCTCATGGCTGCATTCACGGGGCACTTTTGCTGAAAACTTTCCAGTCATCTCCTGGTTAGATGAAGCTTATCTTTGACTACATTCCTCAGAAGGGCTCATGGTGACAAAACACCCCAGTTCTTGCATGTTTAACCCTGTTTTCTGTGCCTGGTACACAGGTTCTCTTACTGAACTTTTGCAAATGGTGCTCCATTGTTTTGTACGTGGTTGTTTTTAGAAGCTAGATGTCTGTCTGATTCCTCGAGGCCTTGAGGGTGTTGCCCTTCAGCTTTGAAGCCTGAGGTTTTACTGGCACGCATCTCAGGGGCCGTTGTTCCCATCAGTTCCCTGTCAGGCCAGCGCTCTCCACATGTGGGTGGAGGGTCTCCTTTCCTCCCCTGGGAAGTCTCCCTAGATGACAGTTTTACATGTTTACCCCATCCCATTCCTCGGGTTCTGGTTGCTCGAGATGTCTTTCATCTGCCTTTCATCCCACTTTATTCCATTTTCATTCTTAACCCTTTTACTTCTTTTTATACCATTTCCATTTCTTTTGGTTGTTTTCTTGCCTTTCTTCAATGCTCTTAATTACATTTTTTTAAAACATCTTTATTGGAGTATAATTGCTTTACAATGTTGTATTAGTCTCTGCTGTATCACAAAGTGAATCAGCTATACATGTACATATACATCCCCATATCCCTTCCCTCTTGAGCCTCCCTCCCACCCTCCCTATCCCACCCCTCTAGGTGGACACAAAGCACCGAGCTGATCTCCCTGTGCTATGCGGCTGCTTCCCACTAGCTATCTGTTTTACATTTGGTAGTGTATATATGTCCATGCCACTCTCTCACTTTGTCCCAGCTTACCTTTCCCCCTCCCTGTGTCCTCAAGTTCATTCTCTAAGTCTGCATCTTTATTCCTGTCCTGCCCCTAGGTTCTTCAGAACCATTTTTTTGTTTTTTCTAGATTACATATATATGTGTTAGCATACGGTATTTGTTTTTCTCTTTCTGATTTTACTCTGTATGACAGACTCTAGGTCCACCCACCTCACTACAAATAACTGAATTTTATTTCTTTTTATGGCTGAGTAATATTCCATTGTATATATGTGCCACATCTTTATCCATTCATCTGTTGATGGACACTTCGGTTGCTTCCATGTCCTGGCTATTGTAAACAGTGCTGCAGTGAACATTGTGGTACATGACTCTTTCTGAATTATGGTTTTCTCAGGGTATATGCCCAGTACTGGGATTGCTGGGTCGTATGGTAGTTCAATTTTTTAGTTTTTTAAGGAACCTCCATACTGTTCTCTATAGTGGCTGTATCAATTTACATTCTCACCCATTGCAAGAGGGTTCCCTTTTCTCCACACCATCTCCAGCATTTATTGTTTGTAGATTTTTTGATGATGGCCATTCTGACCATTGTGAGGTGATACCTCAGTGTAGTTTTGATTTGCATTTCTCTAATGATTAGTGATGATGGGCACCCTTTCATGTGTTTGTTGGCAATCTGTATATCTTCTTTGCAGAATGTCTATTTAGGTCATCTGCCCATTTTTGGATTGGGTTGTTTGTTTTTTTAATATTGAGCTGCATGAGCTGTTTATATATTTTGGAGATTAATCCTTTGTCCATTGGTTCATTTGCAAATATTTTCTCCCATTCTGAGGGTTGTCTTTTCATCTTGTTTATGGTTCCCTTTGCTGTGCAAAAGCTTTCAAGTTTCATTAGGTCCCATTTGTTTGTTTTTGTTTTTCTGTCCATTTCTCTAGGAGGTGGGTCAAAAAGGATCTTGCTGTGATTTATGTTATAGAGTGTTCTGCCTATGTTTTCCTCTAAGAGCTTTATAGTGTCTGGCCTTACATTTAGGTCTTTAGTCTATTTTGAGTTTATTTTTGTGTATGGTGTTAGGGAGTGTTGTAATTTCATTCTTTTACATGTAGCTGTACAGTTTTCCCAGCACCACTTATTGAAGAGGCTGTCTTTTCTCTGTTGTATATTCTTGCCTCCTTTATCAAAGATAAGGTAACCATACGTGCATAGGTTTGTCTCTGGGCTTTCTATCCTGTTCCACTGATCTATATTTCTGGTTTTGTGCCAGTACCATACTGTGTTGATTACTGTAGCTTTGTAGTATAGTCTGAAGTCCGGGAGCCTGATTCCTCCAGCTCTGTTTTTCTTGCTCAAGATTGCCTTGGCTATTCAGGGTCTTTTATGTTTCCATACAAATTGTGCAACTTTTTGTTCTAGTTCTGTGAAAAATGCAATTGGTAGTTTGATACAGATTGCATTGAATCGGTAGATTGCTTTGGATAGTATAGTAATTTTCAGAATGTTGATTCTTCCAATCCAAGAACATGGTATATCTCTCCATCTGTTTGTATCATCTTTAATTTCTTTCATCAGTGTCTTATAGGTTTCTGCATACAGGTCTTTTGTCTCCTTAGATAGGTTTATTCCTAGGTATTTTATTCTTTTCATTGCAATGGTAAATGGGAGCGTTTCCTTAATTTCTCTTTCATATTTTTCATCATTAGTGTATAGGAATGCAAGAGATTTCTGTGCATTAATTTTGTATCCTGCTACTTTACCAAATTCATGGATTAGCTCTAGTAGTTTTCTGGTAGCATCTTTATGATTCTCTATATATAGTATCATGTCATCTGCAAACAGTGACAGTTTTACTTCTTCTTTTCTGATTTTGATTCCTTTTATTTCTTTTTCTTCTCTGATTGCTGTGGCTAAAACTTCCAAAACTATGTTGAATAATGGTGGTGAGAGTGGGCAACCTTGTCTTGCTCCTGATCTTAGTGGAAATGGTTTCAGTTTTTCACCATGGAGAATGATGTTGGTTGTGGATTTGTCATATATGGCCTTTGTTATGTTGAGGTAAATTCCCTCTGTGTTAATTGCATTTTTATTTGAGTCTGTTCTTCCTTGTTCACCTTGTAATTTATCCTACTTTCTGAGGGAGACTCATGTAGACAGCAAGCAATCAACTGACTTGCAGGCTAGATACAGTCATTTTCAGTAACACATAGGTATGAAGTTCACTCCAAGACACTCTTTCTGAGGAAAGAAATTTACTTGAGTAAATATTCCAATAAATTGAGGGTTGGGAAAAAAGGGAAGCCTTGAGATCCAGAACGTGATTAATCCAACCCGAGATGTAATGAAGGGAATCCCCAGACTTCAGCTGTGCATCAGGTTTAGAAAACACTAGGCCCAGATTCCTGCATGTGGATGGAGGGTTCTGGGGAAATCTCCAGGAAGAAAGGGGCTCCAGGCAGTAAACAGTGATATTGAAAAATAGAACATCTTCAAGATATGATGAAAGTTTTTTAATTAATAAAAAATAAAAAGAAAATTAGAGAGTTGAAGAAAATGAAGCAAAGCATTTATGGTCCTGGTATGAAAGAAATTAAAATGAGTTTAAGCACCATGATTGTTAGCAATTTATGTAACGTGAGAGTGTGTATTTGATTAAGCTTGATTCTAGGAATATTTTGCTTCTGATGCCTAAATAGTTGTCCTGTGGGGTCTTGGAGAAGGAGTGTTACGTGACTGAATGATTAATGATATTTACACAAGTATCATAAGGTAAGGGCTGGTTATGATTTTGAATTTTTCCTTATCATCCATAAACTAAGGATAGAAAATTTGGTTATAGTTATAGAAACCACATAACTGTTGACACCTTGACCATTTAAAATTTGGCTAAGAGATGTGAGAGGTGAAAGTGGGAGGCTTGGTTGTGATGGTGGGATGGCCCGTATCCTCGCTGTAGACAGATGTACACGCTGTGGACCACACAAAACGAATCACAGTATAGTTGTGAAGCCCCGGGACCGAGAGGTCTGCAGAGAGTTCTGTGTTCTAACTGAGGTACATTCTGTTCTTTTGCAGTAGAGAGCCAGGAGGCACAGTTGGTTATAAACACGGAATCAGCCTTGCTGTTGAGAGGCGCTGTCTTTGTGGTGGGCTTGTGAGTGGGGAGAGCTGAGATGAACAGGTGTTGATTTTGAGCACAAAGTCTGAACCGCACACATCATCACCATGAGCATCCCATTAATGTGATGATTTTTTGTGCTAAAGGGATGCTGGCGAACGTTTAACATGATTCTGAGAGCACGAAAGAAGTTCAATATTTGGGGCACTTTGATTAATATGAAACACTGACAGAAAGAACTGGCTACAATACTTTTATTTTGAATTATTACTTCCTGTCAATATGAAGTGGAATATTATTGTTGGGTCAGTTGCTGTCCTTGGTCCAGTTAACTGTGGACAAATGACATGGCAGTTCTGGCTGTTACCCCGTGGGTAGGGGCAAGCTCCAATGCTAGAAATTATATAGTCTAAAGAGTAGTTTTGTACTTTTTAATTTGTGTATGAGATTATATCACAGAAATGTTATTCACTATGTGTATTGCAGAAGAAAACTGATTGAGAACTATTGCTGTATATATTTAGGATTTACTCAATATGGGGCCAATGTATGTGAATAAACCAGTGAAAAGAGAGGCCTTAATTGAAATTGCAAGGTCCTAGAAGGAAGCTAAGAATACCTGAGCTTGGGAAAAAAGGAGGAGGAACAGGAAGAGAACAATTTGTAGGAAAATCTCTCCTTTTGGTTTTAGGAATGATTTAAAGGATCAGCGTTTCAGCTTGTAGAAGACAGGAGAGCTGTCCTTAAGTCTGTAGAGTTATCATGTAGGAAGAGTCCACTTGCTTCTTGGCTTCCATGTTGCTGAACTAGGTCCCAGGGTTGGAAGTTTCTGAAAGATTTATTTTTAGCTCAGTGTAACAAAGAGCTTCCAAACTACCAAAGAAATTGATCATTTCCACCAATTAAAGTGGCTTAAAAAGAATGCGTTCTGTTCAAAAGAACTTTCCTCCTACTCTAGGCAGACAGGCATCACAGGTTACAGTGGCCATGGGTGGGGTGAGTGGTTCTACCAGTAACTCACAAGTTGCTTTACAACCCCATGACCATAGGAGTCCGGTCCCCGGACTCTTCCATTTCAAATACCTTATTATGAAAAAGTTTAAGCATACATTCAATACATAGTAGATCTCCATGCACCCATCACCCAACGTCAACAGTTACCAACTCAATTCTCGTTTCAGCTCCCCGCCCCCAACACATGCTCTATTTATTTTGAGGAAACTCTGGCACGGTATACTTCTAGCTGTAAATATTTCAGTAAATAGTAATATCCTCAAAAGATAAGGACTCTTGGCCATATATATTGAACCATCCTCTACTGAGGTGTAACTTACACACCCCTGGCCATAGTCTTGATAGGTAAGACAAATCCCTCCGTCTCTTGCCATGTTTTTCTTCTACCACCTTAGTCCAACCACCATGATCTCTCTCCTGGACCACTTTCACGTGACCTCCTCTTGTCCACCCGGCAGCCAGACCATCTTTCTGAAACATCAAGCAGACTGTGTCAGTCTTCTACTCCCTGTGGTGGCCATCCCGCTGCCTAGAATAAGATAAGAGCTTCCCACTGTGGCCTCTCAGACCTGCCCGGGGCCCGCCTCCACCCACTCTCCTCCTGGCCCAATAAGTTCCACCCGCGTAGGCGTAGTTTAACATCTCCCAGTCATTTCTGTTTCACACCAAGCCGTCTGCGTTAGAACTTCTGCCCTTGCTCTTCTTCCCGACTAGAATGATTTTCCAGAAATTTTCTCATGAACGGCTTCCTGCCTTTCAGATCTCAGTTCCTTAATCATGTCTTCAGAGAGACCTCTGACCACCTGATCTGAACAGTCTTCTCTCTTGTTCTCTGTCCTATCGCCCCGTTTCAGTCTCCATAGCACACGGTTCTCTAGAAGCAGTCTGTCTGTCAGCACAGAACCTCAGTTTTGCTCCTTTGAGTCTGTTTTTGTTACTGGCGCAGAAGGACACTTTAATATTTTCCAGAGATGAAGACTTGCAGGCACACTGGCAGCTTCTGGGTTTGCTTCTGTAAAGTGATCCCTCAGTCTTGTGTGTGGTTGTTGGTCCTGATTCCTTTAGATGGAAGTATTTGGGAAAGGTATTGGGTTAAATGGAGACACAAATCTGAAATAATGTTGCTATTTTCTGCTGGAAGCAACTATTCCAACGTGGATGTATTGGGCATGAAAACTAAACAATAATTGTTTCTATTTATCATTAGCAATTCATACAAATCTATATGGAAAACTGCATTCTCTGAACTTCATCTTTGGCCTCCTTCATTGCCCTTTCCTAACTTGCCAAGTTTTGTATTATCCTGACTTCAAAAAAGGTGGAAATTTCCCAAGTATGGGTGGTCTTGTTTCAGGCAGATAGCACATTGTGAAATTATTACACCACGTTTTAACCAGAGCACAGTTGTTTTAAGCTATATTAAGTACATCTGGGTAACAGCTAGTAAGTTTCACTTCCAAGGATAAGGTGAACTACTGGAAAATATCTTATTGCTTTTAAATTTTGCCTTTGCTTTCCATGATTTATGTCATATTATAAAAGAAAGAAAGAAAAAAGAACTTCTGATGGATGAGTCTGTTTTTTCCCCTGTTGCTGAATTTAAGAATTTGAAGTAGTTCATGGTCTCCTTTATAAATATAAATAGTTCATGAGGTCTCCTCTCATGCCTTTTAATTGTCAAACCCAAGAAAATCTAATAATAGATCTTTGAGCTTTAAAGAAAATTATGGAAAGGGGATATGGGCACTAAGTAGTGCTGCCTTGTGCTTGGCGTGCCGGGAGACCTATGCTCAGACTTTGGTTCTGAGCAGAGTTCATTTGCTGCTCCTCAAGTTCTCTATGATTGATGGCAATGTATTAGCTCACAATCCTGCCAGGTATGGGAATTACATTTATAGCCTCAAGAAAATAAGTGACTTATTGAAAATTATGGAGCTAGTTCATAGCAGAGCACGTGTTATAAGAGGTCTCCAGAATCCTAGGTGGGTGTTTTCCCACTATACTGTGGTAGCCTTTCAGTACAATTTAGAATTTTACTTGTGAATGGTTAGCTATCTTAATTTTTAGATAAGTCATCTTATAAAATTATACTTTAAATGGTTCACAGAATTAAAAAGATATTCATAGGTATCTTTTACATTAAAATATTCTTGTAGATGAGTAGAAAATACAAATGATTTCAAGTTTTACCTGGATGAGAAATTTGTATATCCAGACATTAGAGTATATGAAGTTACCAAGGAGGGAATTTAAGATAAGAGCTAACGGTGACCAAGAAAAAAGAAAGAAGACTCAAATTACTGAAATCAGAAATGGAAGTGGAGACATCACTGACTATCTTACAAATGAGCTACTGTATGACAGTAATGTATGTAGCTTGGGTGAAACGGAAACAGTCCTAGAAAGATACAAATTAGTGAAATTGACTCAAGAATAAATAGAAAATTCTAGTAGATTTCTAACAAGAGACTAAATTGTAATAATAATTTTAAAACTTCCCACAAAGAAAATCCAGGACAAGATGGCTTCATTGGTAACTCCTACCAAACAAGAAGAATTAATACCACTTCTTCACAAAATCTTCCAAGAAATTAGAGGGAACACATCACAACTCCTTCAGTGAGGTCAGTATTACTCTGATTAAAAAAAAAAAATCAAAAGAACTGAAAATTAAGACCAATATCTGTTATGAATATAGACACAAAAATACTCAACAAATGACTAGCAAATCAAATCCAGCAAAATATAAAAAAGATTATACACCATTACCCAGTGAGATTTATCCCAGGAATGCAAGGTTGGCTTAACAAAAAAGTAAATTAATGTAATATGTTATGTCAATAAACAAAATAAAACATATGATCATCTCAATAGGCACACAAAAATCATTTGACAAAATTTAACACCCATTTATGAATATTCAAACCATGACAACAATAGAAGAACTTCTTCAAAATGATAAAGTCTATCTGTGAAAAACTCACAGCTAACATCATCGTTAATTTTGAAAGACTGGATACTTTCCCCCAAAGATGAGGAAAAATACAAGGGTGTCCACTCCTGCCACTTCTATTTGTGATCGTCCTGGAGGTTCTAGTTGGGGCACTTAGGCAGGAAACACACATACACATTTACATCTTGAGAATCATTACCAGCTGGTGATCCATTACCAATTACTTATGGGATTGTCGTCCCTCTCAAGTGTCTCGGGATAAAAACAAATGACAGTCATTGTGATAGATGAAACCCAAGGTCTCTTCTGCCCATGTGGCTCTACGAACACAGAGCTCCTTTCCTTTGGGGTGCCCAGAAGTGGAATCTCAGTGCCATGCCATTTTGCCTCTGACTTTTCTGACTTTGAACACGGATGTATGGTCTGTTGAAACAGGAGTCTGAGACCTTACTGCATGGCTGCCGTCTTTAGGAAACCACTAGACTCCACTTGGGCAGAACTCTCTTAGGACCTTCCTCAGGATATAGGAGGATTCGCCACTAATTCCTATTTAGTCACGGTTGTCACTCCCACAGAAACACATTTTCAGTCATTCCCGATCACTCCTGGGCGTGGGATATAAAACCCGTTGTGTATCTGCCACTTGTTCCTCTAACCTCACGTCCTACTGTCCTGCAAAACTCTTTGCCCAACCTGCTGAATTCCACGCCCTTTCCATAGACTCTGTTCTCTCACACAGCTGTGCCTTCCCCTGTGCTAGCTCTTCTTTCTGGAGAAGTTCTCTCCACTTGTCCCCTCCCTAATTCTTATTTGTCCTTCAAGCCCTACCTACCCTACCCAGGGTGCTCTCCCCTGGGGCTTTGTCTTCTTCTGGGTGAGGATCACCTCCCAGATCCTTTACAGACCTGTTAACTTACTCTTCTGTTTCTGTTCTACACTTTCATCTCCTACAAACTCTGCATCTCCAGAGTCTAGCATATTAGTTACCATAAACCACAGATGCTCAGAAGTATGTGCTGAATTGATACTGACAGTTAGAGGACCTCATGGTGACACAGATCCAGTGATAACTCCCCTTCAAGGCGTACCTTCATCCTAGGCATCTATTTTTTCTGAAGTTACCTTGTCCTGGGGGCCTGGTTGAGACATTGTCAGAAGTAGGAGCCTAAGCTTCTTATTTTAGTTAAGCTGTGAAAAGAACATACTCTACCCATCGACCTTGAAAGGTACACCTTTATCACATCAAAAATTGAAAACACTTAAAGCCCTGAGTTTTATATGACTAAAATTAACAAAATTTCAAAAATAATTGAATATAATTACTGTGCAAGTTTGGGTGTTCTGCTGAAGGCTTGGCAGTGGAGTTAAATCCTCACTTAATGAAAATAGGAATAAAAATAGGAAAATACGCCAGGCTTGGTGACAAGCACTGCTTCCACCCGCTGCTCACTTCCAGACTGAAGAATCCCGCAGGCACCTGCATCGAATCCATGAACCTACACGTCTGTGCAGGGCGCTAGGAAACCGCCTCCTGGCCTCTGCCTGGAGATCAAGAGGTGGCCGATTCCCTAACATCGGGAGGGTCTTCAGAAGGTGCTCAGTGGTGAGAAAACATGACAGATATCCTTTATGGAAGACAGACCAGAGTCTTTGCTAAGTGGATGTGCGTGTGATGGCACGATCGTGGGATTACACAGAGGAGGCTGAACGGTTTCCTTTGTGCCTCTCTTACACCTTGGTAGTGATGTGGGGACATTATCCTGTTCATATCTGTTAGGAGGGAGAATGTTTGAAGATGCTTGTTGTAAAATCAAGGATTTTGAAATGTAGGTGTTGTTAATATGCACTTGTTTCCCCACTAAGAGTTAACATTGCAGTAGTCGTTGTTGGTCCAAGGAGGGGCACAGCAAGGATGAGCTTCAGCAGGAAAACATACAAAGGCTGAAGGTCATTGTTAATTGCAGAAAACATCATTGCTTCCTAACTCTTTCACATAAATATGTAAATATGAGCGTGTGAAAACTGACCTAAGGAAACTGGCAGCAATCACTTTTATTAAAATATTAAAGTCAAGAGAATATAATTTTATGTATCAGATGTAACACATTCAAACATTCATACATTCATTCAATCAAAATTACTTAGTGCCATGAAAAACAGTAACAGACAGGCTGGTGAGATCCTTGTTTTCATAAAACTTAATCTAGTGAAGAACACAGACAGTAAATGTGAAAAAACCAAACTAATGCTGGGCAGCGTTCGGGTCTCTGACAAAAGCAGTGGGGTTTGGTGTGGAGGGGCCCTCACGAGTGGGGACTATGAAATCAAAGCACAAATAAACTCTCTAAAATGCAAAAGACGTTGCTGTTGTTTCAGAAATCATGGGGGTGTGTGTGTGTGTGTGTGTGTGTGTGTGTTATGTTTTAGGTAGGTTTGTAACACTTCTCAGAAAAATAATTCTCTAATCATAGACTTTAGACCTGTGTCTCAGACAACGTTAAAATTCAACCTTTTGGTAAGTGATGTATTATTTTTATCTGATCCACAGAATAGAGAGGTAAAAGGCATTGTAAGCGGGGTAGGGGGGAGGCGTGGCCGCTGGACCTCTGACCCCCTTCAGGACAGAGCTGTTCTTTACCAGCAGCGAACACCAGGTTCACACACCCTGGAACCAAGTCCCTCAGGCGAGAGCCCAAAACCTGTGTTGGGTTTTTGCACAGTTGAGGCCATTTCCTCCCCCCGTAAAAGCCAAATGGGTACATGTGTTGTGAGGCAGACGTGGGGTCCGACGTGTGTGCGTAACTCACGGAGAGTGGACGCATCTGTGCATTTGGGTCCAGAGAACCAGAACTTTGTGACAGGAGGGCTTGAGGCCGTGGAGGCGAGGTTCCCCCTGCAGCTTGGGGACCGTCGGTGTGCTGGGCCCCGCGTCTCCAGTGACATATCTGTAGCTGTTTGTACTTGCAGCTTTTGAGCCCTGGCCACGGAAGATGGTTCATATTATATTTAATGGTTGTTGATCTAATATCTGGCAAGTGCGAGAGTTCTGTTCCTGACGGTCTGGCGGGGCCCTCAGCTCTGCGCTCCCTCACCGCTGCGGCCTCCAGCCCCGAGCAGCTGTGGTCACATTACAAGAATGTGACAGTTGGACTGTAGTTTCAGGCCTGCTCAGTTTCTTTGTAAATGATTTATAAGCCCAACTTGAAAAAAATCTATCTTTAAATAAGTTGCAGCGTTGGAGTTATGTCCAACGTGTAGGATTCCTATTACACATAATTCTATTATTACTAGTTATGGCACAGTCCTAGCAAAGTCTGTGAATTATAAAAATATGGCAAAAATTTTTTTTGCATTTAAGGATAAATGGTGTTCAAGAGAACAGAATACCAAAGGAAAAGGTACAATAACAAAAGTTTCCACATATAAAGCCCACAGACCTTACTGCAAGTGTGCTGGTGTGGTAAATCTCCCTGAATCTTTAAGATGGTGGCCCGTTTAAACGGGGTTTGTCCAAAGCTCACTGCTTTCATTTACTTACTGAAGGACAAGCCAGAGTTGAATTAAAAAGTGGATCATAGCCCCAGTCACTGAGCCGCCGCCGAGAACCCAGCAGCCTCCCCCTCGAGCCCCCTCGCTTCCCGACGCTCCGTACCCCCCGCCCGCCTTCTCCAGCCGCCGCCTTCCGCAGGCCGTTTCCACCGAGGAAAAGGAATCGTATCGTATGTCCGCCATCCAGAACCTCCACTCTTTCGACCCCTTTGCTGATGCAAGTAAGGGTGATGATCTTATATCCGTATAAGAATTCAACAGAGAAACGGCAGGAAGACCCTTACTACTGTCCAGGGGATCGCTGATGATTACGATAAAAAGAAGCTAGTGAAGGCGTTTAAGAAGAAATTTGCCTGCGAGGGAACTGTAATTGAGCGTCCAGAATATGGAGAAGTAATTCAGCTACAGGGTGACCAGCGCAAGAACATATGCCAGTTCCTCGCAGAGATTGGACTGGCTAAGGGCGATCAGCTGAAGGTTCATGGGTTTTAAGTGCTCCTGGCTCGTTGAAGCTTAAGTGAGGATTTCCTTGCATGAGTAGAATTTTCCTTCTGTCCCTTGTCACAAGTTTACAGACCTCGCAGCTTGTGTAATGTAACCACTTGGGGTCTGCTGTTAACTTGGACGAGTGTAACTGCTTCACGCAATAAACTGAAAACAGCCATGCTGTGTAGTCTTGAAGTCCCTCATTTAAACAGAGGTCAAGCAGTAGGCGCCTGGCAGGGTCCGGCCTGAGACAAAGCAATAACAGTGATGTGTCAGCCAAGTCCAGAGCCCTGAGATCACAGACGGCTATGTCTGGCCAGAAGCTCCCAGCAATCCCTCTACAGAGTTCCCTGCCCTAAGAGAATGTCGCCACCTGAACAGCCCTCGGTGAAGCTGAGAGTGGAGGATGGGGTGAGGCAGCGACGGCAGCTGTACTGCTAGAGGGAGTCTTTGATCGTCAGGGAATCTGGTATCTCCAGATCTGGTATCTCCTGGTATCTCCAACGTGACCAGGAGGGCAGAGCTTAGAGCAGCCACCTTCGTTCTATTGAGGTGATAGGACATCTGGCTTGCCACCAAGGTCTTTCTGACTAGACATATCCCAGCTGATCGATGAGCAAACTAGAATGTGAGGCCAACCTTCTATCAGAGTTAAACTTTGGACAAGGGAACAAATTTCAAACCGATGTATCAGTCAACGTAGCTGTAGAGCTCGCAACTTACTAGCAGCGGCTGCCCAATGCCACGTGAAGTAACAAGCTGGTTTTTGGTTTTCTTTGGGGTTTTTTCCCCTTCAGTTTTAATGTTATGTAATGTATTTAAACACTTATTTATATAAAACTTGTTTTCAGAAAAAAAAAAGTGGATCATTGCTCTGATATAATGAGTGTGGTTTGTCCATGATTAATAAAACCCTCTATTCTTAGTATAACTTGTAGAGTATGAAGTCATTTTATGGGACATTTAAGATACAGATAAACAAAAATATGTTGGTGGAAATTTATTTTTTACTTCAGAGAAGATATTATTTCTAAATACGTGCCCACTTTTGAACAGTATATATTATTTTGGAAAATAGAAAATATACGTGAACAAAACAAAGCGAACAAACAAAAGGGAAAACCAAAAGCTCTTAGTTATTAGGTGCTCACACCCGGAAGTAAGCGCTGTTGACATGTTAATGTTTAAACTTTGAGATTTTTTTCCTGAATATGTGTGTATACAACACATGCACATGCATATGGACATAGGAATATGAGATCCTATTGCAGATACTGGCTTTTAGTCTAATTTTTCAAGTCATCAGCTTCGATGTTTGCATCTAGTTCTCATACAGGGGTGCCCCATGGTTCATGTAGTCAGTCTTCTGGTGCTGCATTCAGACTGCTTCTCATTGTTTTGCTGAGATGTACAATGCTATCATGAACACCTAGTAGATGCATTTTTATACTTGTGTGATTATTTCCCTACAATAATTTTCAGAAGTGTAATTGCTGAGTCAGTTCCCTCACTTTTTTAACAGCTTTCGATAAATATTGACAAATTTTCTCCGAAAAGGTAGGGCCAACTTATATATCTGCTAGTAGAGTGTGAAGAAACTGTCTACATCAAAAAATAGAAATTATTATTTTTAAAATATTTGTTAGCCCAGATCACAGGCCTATGCCCAAACTGTAAGGGCCTAGGAGAGAGAGTAACTTACGGTTTCCGTTCTTGTGAATGGAGTTCCTCATTTTTGCCTCCACAACTCACGAAGGGGCTTCTCCAAAGCAGAAAGAGTCTCAGTTATCAGACAGCAAGAAAGGGAACTGTGCTTAGTATCTTGGGCATGTATTTCATTTTTCTGTGAATTATTTGTTCACCCTTTAAATTATTTTTTCATTAAAATACCTTTTTTGGGGCTTCCCTGGTGGCACAGTGGTTAAGAATCCGCCTGCCAATGCAGGGGACACGGGTCCGAGCCCTGGTCCAGAAAGATACCACATGCCACGGAGCAACTAAGCCCGTGCGCCACAACTACTGAGCCTGTGCTCTAGGGGTCGTGGGCCACAACTACTGAGCCTGTGTGCCACAACTGAGCCTGCCCACCTAGAGCCTGTGCTCCGTAACAAGGGAAGCCACTGCAATGAGAAGCCTGTACACTGCAACGAAGAGTAGCCCCTGTTTGCTGCAACTAGAGAAAGCCCGCATGCAGCAACAAAGACCCAATGCAGCCAAAAATTAAAAAAAACACACACCTCTTTTTCTCTTTAACTATTAACCTCTTTCCATATGTGAGCAATATTTTTTCTCAGTTTATGATATTTAAAATTTCCAAGATCTGTTTTTTTTATTAGACTTAGGAGAACTGCCCCCAGGATTACATATTCATTGATATTTCCCTAATTTTGTTTCATATTTACTACTTTGTTCTTATATATTTTTAATTTTATTTAAAATATAATCCTTGTGGATTATATTTGTATGTATGGTATGAGGTAAGGCTATTAACCCATTTATTTTTCTTCTAAAGGATTATCTAGGTATCCCAATTACTGATCATTTATTTCTTACTGATTTAAAATTCCAAATCCTTCATATAATGTTCTTAGGTCTGTTTCTCAGCATTAGTTTCCAGCACAGTCCACTGATTCTGATTATGCAGCTTTATAATAACTATTCCTCAGTATCCTTTTAAAAACATTTTACTTAGTTGTTCTTTAAAAATAATTTTATTATGCAAAGTTCCAAATATATCCAAAAGTAAGGAGAATGCTCTAACGAACCCCCTCTTACCATGGCCAGCTACAAGTTTATCAACACTGAACCAGTCTATTGATATTATTTACTCCAACCCCTAACCTCAAGATCATTTTGAAGCAAATCCCAGATGTTATTTCATCTGTAAATATTTTAGTATGTATTTTTATTAGATATTTTTATTGAGGTGCAATTTACATGACTTAAGATTCTTCATTTTCAACTGTGCAATTCAGCTGGTTTGAGCGTTTTTGTATATTGTACAACTCTCACCAGCCATCTGTTCCAAAACATTTCTATCATCCCCAAAGAGGCCCCATACCTATTAGAATCAGTGTCAACTCCGGCACCGCCAACCCCCTGAGCCACTAATCTACTTTTGGCTCTTCGGCTTTGCCTTTTCTGAATATTCCATATAAATGGAATCTTACAGTATATGTCCTTTGTGTCTGGTGCTCTTCATTTAGCATGATGTTTTCAAGATTGTATCAGTGTTTCGTTCCTTTTTATGGCTGAAAAATATTCCAGTGTGCGTATGCCACATTTTGCTTATGTATTCATCTGTTGATGGATTTTTGTGTTGTTTCTAATTTTTGACTATAACAAATAATGCTGCTGTGAGGAGTCATATACAAGTTTTTCTCTAAACATATCTTTTCATTTCTCTTGTGTGTATGTGTAGGAATGAAACTTATCAGTCATATGGTAATTCTATTTTTAGAAAGTTTGAGGAACTGCCGAACTTTTATACAGTGGCTGCATTATTTTAAATTTCTATAGCAGTGTGAAAGGCTCCTGATTTTTCCACATCTTTGCCAACACTTATTATCTTCTATTTTCTTTTTTTTTTATAGCTATTCTAGTGGGTGTGAATGGCATCTCATAGTTTTTATTTGCATTTTCCTAGAGATTAATTATGTTGAACACCTTCTCATGTGCTGGTTGGCCATCTGTATATCTCTATGTCTTTTCTGGAGAAATTCCTTCCTTTGGAGATATTCTATTCCAATTCTTTGGAGAAATTTTATTTAAGTCCTTTGTCCATTTTAAACTGGGTTATTTGACATATATTGTTTAGTTGTAATATTTCCTTATATATCCTGGATATTGGACCTTTATCAGACAGTTAACTGGCAACTATTTCCTCCCATTCTGTGGGTTGTCTTTTTACTTTCTTTATAAAATCCTTTAATACACAAAAATCTTTCATTTTAATGAAGTTCAATTTGTCTTTTTTTCTTTGGGTGCCTGTGGTTTAGGTGTCATATCAAAGGATCATTTGCCAAAGCCAAAGTTATAGAAATGTACCCCCATGTTTTCTTCTAAGAGTTTTGTAGTATTAGTGCTGACATTTAGGTCTTTGATTCATTTTGAACTGATTTTTCCCTATGGTGTGAGGTAGGGGTCCAAATCCATTTTTTGGCTCAGGGATATGCAGTTATCCCATACTGTTTGTTGAAAGGATGATTGTTTTCTTGCATTGAATCGTCTTGGAAACCTTGTCAAAAATCAATTGACCATTGATTATGAATGTATTTTGGGGCTCTCAGTTCTATTCCATTGTTTTAAATATCTATCCCTATCCCACTACCACACTGTCTTGGTTACTGTAGCTTTGTAGTAAGTTTTGAAATTGAGAAGTGTGAGTCTTCCAACTTTGTCCTTTTTCAGGATTGTTTTGGCTATTCGGGTCCCTTGCATTTCATATGAGTTTTAGGACCAGGTTGTACTTTTGTGCATAAAAAGAAATTGGAATTTTGATAAGGATTGCACTGAATCTCTAATTCAATTTTGGGGGTATTTGTATTGTAACAATATTGTTTTCCATACCATGAATACTGGGTGTCTATTTATTTATTTGTTTATTTATTTATTTTTATGGATCGTATGGTAGTTTTATTTTTAATTGTTTGAGAAACCTCCATAGTAGCTGCACCAATTTGAATACCACCAACAGTGCATGAGGTTTCCCTTTTCTCCACATCTTCACCAACACTTGTTATTTGTTGTTTTTTTGATAATAGCCATTCTGAGAGGTGTGAGGTGGTATCTCGTTGTTTCGATTTGTATTTGCCTGATGATTTGTGATACTAAGCATCTTTTCATGTGTCTGTTGGCCATCAGTGTGTCTTCTTTGGAAAGTGTCTATTCAGGTCCTCTGCCCATTTTTTAATCGGGTTGTTTTCTCTTTTGATGTTGAGTTGTATATGTTCTTTGTACATTTTAGATATTAACCCATTATTGGAAATATCTTTTGCAAATATCTTCTCCCATTCAGTAGGCGACTTTTTCATTTTGTTGATAGTTTCCTTTGCTGTGCAAAAGCTTTTTAGTTTGATACAGTCCCATTTGTTTATTTTTGCTTTTGTTTCCCTTGCCTGAAGAGACGTATCCAAAAAAATATTGCTAAGACTTATTTAAAAGAGAGAACTGCCTATGTTTTCTTCTGGGAGTTTTATGGGTTTAGGCCTTATATTTAAGTCTCTAATCCATTTTGAGTTTATTTTTGTATACGGTGTGAGAAAGTAGTACAGTTTTATTCTCTTTTGATTTATTTAGATCTTATTTAATACAACAGTGTTCCATAGTTTTCACTGTAAAAGTCATGCACATCTTTTGTTAAATTAATTCTAATGAATAAGCTAATTGTTAAACTAATCAATAAAACGAATATTTTATTCTTTTTGATGCTATTTTAAATTGTTTTCTTAATTTAATTTCAGAATGTTCACTACTAGTATATAGAAATGCAACTAATTTTTGTATATCCATCTAGTATGCTGCAACCTGGCTGACCTAGTTTGTTAGCTATAATAGATATTTTTAATGGATTTTTGAACTTTCAATATATAAGCTCATGCCATGTGCAAATAGAGATAGCTTTGTGTCTTCTTTTCCATTGTAGATGGCTTTTATTTCTTTTTTCTTATCTAACTGTTCTGGCTGTAACCTCCAGTACAATGTTGTATAGAAATTATGAGAGCAAACATCCTTGTCATGTTCCAAATCTTAGGCAAAAGTGTTCAGTCTTTCATCATTAAGTATGATGTTAGGGGCTTCCCTTGTAGCACAGTGGTTAAGAATCTGCCTGCCAGTGCAGGGGACAAGGGTTCGAGCCCTGGTCAGGGAAGATCCCACATGCTGCAGAGCAACTAAGCCCATGCACCACAATTACTGAGCCTGCGCTGTAGAGCCCATGAGCCACAACTACTGAAGCTCTCATGTCTAGAGCCTGTGCTCTGCAACAAGAGAAGCCACTGCAATGAGAAGCCCACGGACCGCAACAAAGAGTAGCCCCCACTTGCCACAACTAGAGAAAGCCCATGTGCAGCAACAAAGACCCAATTCAGCCAAAAATTAATAAATTTATTAAAAAAAGTATGATGTTAGCTGTGAATTTTTCATAAATGGCCTCTATCAGGTAGAGGAAGGTCTTCTCTATTTCTAGTTTGTTGAATGTTTTTATCATGAAAGGGTGTTGCATTTTTTTCAATTTTTTCTGCATCTATTGAGATGATCGTATGTTTATTCTATTGATATGATGTATTACCTGAATTGATTTTTCTATATTCTACTAACTGGGATAAATCTCACTTGATTATAAGGTATAACCCTTTTTATATGTTGTTGCATTCAGTTCTCCTGTATTTTGTTGAGGACTTTTGCCTCTATGTTTATGAGGAATATTGCTGTATAATTCCCTTTCCTAGTGATGTCATTGTCTGGCTTTTGTATCAGAGAAATACTGGCCTCATAGAATGAGTTATAAAGCGTTCACTTCTCTTCTTTTTGGAAAATTTGAGAATGATTGGTATTAATTCTTCTTTATAGTTTTAGCAGAATTCACCAATAAATATATTGAGTGCTCAGTGTTTCTTTGTTGGAAGTTGTAATTTTCATCATCATCATCATCATCATCACTCAGTCTTCTTAGCTAATAGGTCTATTACTTCTTGAGTCAGTTTTGGCAGTTTGTGCATTTATAGGAATTGTTCCATTTCATCCAGGCTATCTGATTTGTTGGCATACAAATGTTCGTGGTATTCCCTTACAGCCTTTTTCATTTCTGTAAGGTCAGCATAATGTCTCCTCTTTCATTCCTTAGTTTGTGTCTTCTCTCTCTCTTTTATACATTGCTTGCCCATAAACATAGATTTATATTTATTATTTATAATTATTGCTTTATATATCTGTCTTTTATATCAGATTAAAAATACAAGGAGTTACAAACAAACATACATTTATTCTTTTATATTTACCTATTTAGTCTCCTTTACTGGTGCTCTTTATTTCTTCATGTGGACTCGAGTTATTATCTAGTGTCTTTCTATTCAGCCTGAAGGGCTCCCTTTAGCATTTGTTGTAGGGTATGTCTGCTCATGACAGACCCTTTTGGTTTTTATCTGCAGGTTTCTTAATTTCTCCTTCTTCTTCTTTTTTTTGGCCACACAGCGCGGCATGCAGGATCTCAGTTCCCTGACCAGGGGTTGAACCTGTGCCCCCTTGCATTGGAAGCACGGAGTTTTAACCACTGGGCCACCAGGGAAGTCCCCTCTCCTTCGTTTTAAAGGGTAGTCTTTCTGGATATAGGGTGGTTGAAATGGTTTTTTTTCTTTCAGCACTTTCAGTATGGCACCCCACTGCCTTTTGGAATCCGTGGTTTCTGACGTTAATCTCATTTGTGATAACTGGTACATGATGGATTGCTTCTGTCTTGCTGCTTTCAAGATCATCTCTTTGTTTTTGTCTTCGGATAATTTCATTATGATGTATCTAGGTGTACATCTATAAATTTATTCTACTTAGAGTTTGTTGAGCTTCTTGAATGTATAGAATAATGGTTTTCATCAAATTTGGGAATTTTTCAGCCAATAGTTTTTGAAATAATATTTCTGATTCTTTCTCTCTCTCTTTGCCTTGTGGGGCTCCCGGTATGTGTCATGCTGGTATGTCTGATGGTGTCCCACAGGTTTCTGAGACTCTTCTCCTTTTTCTTCATTCTTTTTCCATCCAGTCCTCAGATGGGTACTCTATTGACCTAGCTCAAAGTTCATTGATTCTTCTAACAACTGGAGTTGCTGTTGAATCCCTCTGGTGAGTTTTTCATATCAGTTATTGTATTTTTTTTTTTTTTTTTGAGGTACGCGGGCCTCTCACTGCTGTGGCCTCTCCCGTTGCGGAGCACAGGCTCCGGACGCGCGGGCTCAGCGGCCATGGCTCACGGGCCCAGCCGCTCCGCGGCATGTGGGATCCTCCCGGACCGGGGCACGAACCCGCGTCCCCTGCATCGGCAGGCGGACTCTCAACCACTGCGCCACCAGGGAAGCCCTATTGTACTTTTTAACGTCAGAATTTCTATTTCATTCCTCTTTATGATTTCTCACTCTTTACCGAACAATTTCTGTTTGGTGAGACCTCATTCTCAAACTTCCCTTCGGTTTTAGGCATAGCTTCCGTCTTCTCCCTGAACACATTTAGAGTCTTGGTCTAGACAATTCCACGTGTGCGCTTCCTCGGGACGGTTTCTAGTGTTTGCTTCCTTTCGTGTGTATGGGTCACACTTTCTTGTTTCCTTGCATGAGTCACACTTTCCTTTTTTTGTTGAAAACGGGTTATATGAACATTATAAGGTGATCCCTCTAGAAACCAGATTCTCTCCCCTTCCCAGGATAATTTTTTATTGCTGCTTACAGCAGGCATTTTTATTTGTGTTTTAGTGACTTTCTGGATGAGTTCTGTAAATTCTGTATGTATTATTTGTCATTTATAGCCGTTGAAGTCTCCATACAGTTAACTTAGTTGTCAACTAATGACTGGACAGAGATTTCCTTAAATATCTGGAACCAAATCATTTCCCATCTTGGAACAGGAGCTGTGTGTGTGTGTGTGTGTGTGTGTGTGTGTGTGTGTGTGGACACACCTTCAGTCCTCAGCCAAGATGTATACAGCTCTGTCTTAGCTTCACTCCTTCACTGAGCCTCAGATCAGAACAGAGGTGAGCACTTAGGTCCTTTTTGGACCTTTCCTGAGCCTGTGCACAGCATAGGTGTGCACAAGGACTTCTCAGTTCCCAGGACTGTGGCAATTCCCTTCTCTAGCCTTTCCTTCCAAGGTTTTTGGTTCGTGAGTTTTTTGCCCCAAATGTTATCTGTCATCCAGGCAGCAGCAAAGAAAGCATTACCCTGTAACAATTTTAGACAAATGCTTTAGCATGGGCCGGTTCTGCATCAGGTAAAACAAAGACAAGCCTTTTGAGCCAGTCTTCCAGGGAGACATCAGATAGGTCAAAATAAATGATTAAAATTCTTGTAAATGAGTCTGTTCTGCTCCATCCAGTATAGGAGATGCAGGGAATTATTTTCACGGCTACCACTGAGCAAGGGAGTTGGCAATGGGAATGGGGTGACTCAGACACCAAAAATCATGTGGTTCTCACTGAGATTCAGCCGTTTTGTTGAGTAAATGCTCTTATGGTTCCTGTAACCCTTTGATTAATTTTCCGACTTCTGAAGAAAAGCGAATTCTGACAGTTCCGGCCAAGTTTTCGTTGCTTTTATGGAGGGGCAGAAGTTGGAGTTTCTTATCTTTCTGCTGCTTTCCTCTTACTCTTGCGATTTATTTCTTCAGCTGAATGTCAGAGTTATTTATTCATATTGAGGTTTTGACTTGGATTACATTCAATTCGTAGATCAATTTTCAGTGAATTGAGATCTTTATAATTTTGAAGATTTCATTCAAGAACATGATATGCTTTTCTGCTTATGTGTCTCTTTGTAAGTTATTTAAAAATATATAGTTCTTTTATAAATTATAAGTTTATCCCTTCTTTTATTTTATTTATTTTAAATATTTATAATAGATAAGTGTATAATAAATATGTATGCATATTTATATTTATTTTATAATAATGAAGTAGTCCATGAAGCCTATTTTTCTATTATATTTCCTAAGAATATATTGTTGGTATGAGAAAAAGCTGTCAATTTGCAGATAATTCTTTCATTCAATATTTTTATTCACATGGCATCCTTGAGTTTTTTTTTAAGTAAACATGCAAAGAGTGATAATTTTGACACCTAATTTCCAAATTTATGCTCCTTATTTTTTTCTATTCCAATATTTTATTAGATAACATCCCCAAGTACTATTATATCAGTGTGGTGGTAGCAAGCATTCTTGTTTGATTCTGACATGTTTTAGATGTAGCTTTTAAAATTATAAAACAATAAATTTCTAACCATAGAGAAGTTTCAATAACCATAGATATGATATATATGAGTTTAGCAGAAATATCTGCAGAGTTCAAAAATTAAGTGTGCTTCTTATTGTTGGCTTGAATTTTCTCCCACTGTTTACAAGTAGAATCTTGTTTCACTATTATTCTTTCCCCCTTTTCTTTTTTATTGTGAAATATAATATATTGAAGACATGTATATAAAACAAATGTGTACACCTCAGTGACTTATCATTGAGCATTGTTCCAATAGGTACAGAACCTATTTCCATTTCCATATTTCCAATGGATATTGGATATTTCCATATTTCCAATGGATATTTCCTATATCTATTTCTCCAAAAATATATATGGTATTCTAGCTTTTATGATCATCACCTCATTGGCTTTATTTTTAATTTTAAAAACTTACATCCCTAAAGCATATATATATTCTTGTTTTTGAACTTTTTATACATGATACACAGTATATTTTCCTTTGTTTTTATACTTACAAATAATGTTATCTTGCACATTCTCACACATGTCTCTGTTGTTTATGTAACTAGGGCAGGAATTGATGGGTCATAGGCTTGTGTATTTTCAGCTATAGTAAATAAAGCCAGTTTTCCAAAAATGTTGTGCCGATTTAAAGACCCATCATCCCTGAATGAGATTTTTCAGTAGCTCCATATACTCACCAACACTTAGTGTTGTTGTTTTTTAATTAATTAATTCATTTGTTTTTATTTTTGGCTGTGTTGGGTCTTCGTTGCTGTGCGTGGGCTTTCTCTGGTTGTGGCAAGCGGGGGTTACTCTTCATTGTGGTGGGCAGGCTTCTCATTGTGGTGGCTTCTCTTGCCGTGGAGCACAGGCTCTAGGCGTGCAGGCTCAGTAGTTGTGGCACGTGGGCTCAGTTGTTGTGGCTGGCGGGCTCTAGAGCACAGGCTCAGTGGTTGTGGCTCTCAGGCTTAGCTGCTCCATGGCATGTGGGATCCTCCCGGACCAGGGCTCGAACCCACGTCCACTGCATTGGCAGGCGGACTCTCAACCACTGCACCACCAGGGAAGACCCTCAACGTTAAATTTTAACACATGCTATTTCTCCGTCTATTGAAATGATCATGTGTTTTTTTCTTTTTTTAAAACCTTTATTCTTAGAGTAAATCCAACTTGGTCTTAATGTATTACACTTTTAATATACTGAGGGATTTATTTGGATAATAATTTATTTTGCATTTAAAAAATTTATGTTCACAATTGAGTGGGGTATATATATAATTTTTTTCTTATAAGACTTTGGTTAGGTTTTCATTGTGTAGGTGCTGATTTTATTGTTTTCTCTCTTAATTCAACCTGAAGTAAAGTGAGTCTTATCTAGATCTGGAATTTGTAAACAATCAGACTGTGTGGACTGCCAGTTGACCATCACTTCTTCATTAGTTATCTGTCAGGTGGCTCTGAGATAACAGCTAGAAGCTACTGGGAAATGCACTGTCCAGTGGGGGCTCTGCTGGACAAAAGGGTTTCCCATTTCTTACCTGTGCTCTTGGGCACCTTAATTCTCAGAGTGGTGAGAACAGAGAAAATGTCCAACTTTTTTATTGCTGCATCTGTATCTTTTAGTACAGGACCTGGCAAACAGTAGACCCTTGATATATAGTAAGTAGGTCTACAAGTGAGTGACTGACTACAATTTCTAGCACATTTACTGTTAGAGATCTTCCTTTAGAACCTCATTTGTAAGTGATGCACTGCTCAAAATGTCCTATTCTAGTCCTAGACTCTCCTACTTAGGCCTAGTTACTTTCTGGAAGTTGTTGCCTCTGAATATATGTGAATACGTCAAAGTGGACAAATTCTTATCAGGGACTGGACAGTGGGGTTCTGAACATAGAATTTTAAAACATGGCTACGAAGTATTTGATGCTTCTTCATGAAGAGGAGAGTGCCTGTCCCTTCCTTATAGACCTGGGTGTTCTTATGACTGTTTTGACCAAGGAAGCATGACCACAGGATCCATATGCTTTCTAAGGCCCAGCATGGAAGCCCACCCAGCTTCTACTCTGTCCACTAGAATGTTTGCTCTTGGACTCTGAGCCCCGCCGTGGAAGCCTCGCCAGGCTAAGGTTACCACCGTGCAGAGGCTGTGTCACTGCCCCTTCAGCAGCACAGCTGAGCCCAGCAGGTGACAGCCACCAGTGCAACATGGAGCAGAGGGGTCCCCCACCTGGACTTGCCCGGCTTCTGACCCACAAAACCAGGAAATATAAGAGAATGGGTATTATTTTAAGCGGCTGAGTTTTGGGGGTAGCTTGTAATGCAACAATTGGAATATCTTTGGATATTTTTTCACATATTCTTTATTTCGTGAAGATACATTTTCTTAGTCTATTTCCATTTCCTTTTGAGTTGGTGGTGATTTTGTCCATATTTTGGCATTCCCATTTCTTAGTTTTTTACACTGTCTCTTTTCTCTCTCTTAATAGACGTTGTTTTAAGACGAAGAGACTATGATGGGCCTACTAGGCAGGCACTGATTTTAACATATTTTCTCTTGAAACAGTGAACATGACCTTCTGTTAATAAAGAATCAAAGGTGATTCAAGCCATTATATCTAATATTTAAAAAAGCAAAAATAGACACAGATGGTTCTGTTGCATCCAGTGTTGCAGTGCTCATGTGTACAGGCTGTTTTTGTGTGTGCGTGTGTGCGGTACGCGGGCCTCTCACTGTCGCGGCCTCTCCCGTTGTGGAGCACAGGCTCCGGACGCGCAGGCTCAGCGGCCATGGCTCACGGGCCCAGCCGCTCTGCGGCATGTGGGATCTTCCCGGACCGGGGCACGAACCCGCGTCCCCTGCATCGGCAGGCGGACTCTCAACCACTGCGCCACCAGGGAAGCCCTGTCTGCAGGCTTTAAACAAGTTTTAAATAACAAAATTAAAATCTACTTGTGTGTTGTCTGGAAAGCCAGTGTGATTTCTTGACAGTCTCTTGCTAGCTGTTATTACACATTTCTTTGCCTTACTAATTCTATTTTCCTCTAGAATAAGGCAGCTAATTGGAATAACACAATCTGGGATCCGTGATTATACTTCTCTTTTGTTAACTCATTCAATTTTAAAATTTAATTTAACTTTTTGGTCATCTAAGAGATCACATTATGAGTAGGTTTTGAAATGTTTGACTTTTTAACTCTGCCTTTCCTACATGAAAATAATCTGAAAAATTGATTGACTTTGTGAACTAGAACACAAAGCTAATGCCTTAGGTAAAACCTCTCCTATACCCTATGGGAAAGAGCAACAAAAAGGACCCACCATAGGCTTGACCCTTGAATTGAATTGTTAGTTTCAGGAAGACAGTGTAATTTGTTTATAGTGAAAGCTTCCTGTTAGTTTTTTTGTTGTTTTGTTTTTCCTTTTTTTTTAAGCCAAAAAATTGGGTGTGAACTGCTAATGACTTGAACTTGACATTTGGTTTTTTCCTTCCATCAGGGCAAACAAGCAGCCAGGAGGAGCAGAAGAATTAGTATTGGATAATTTCATAATTTTTAAAGACTGAAGCAACAGAATGACTTGCTTTGTTAATTTAACAATAATATATTACAAGAGAAATGGCTTGCTTAAGGTTGTCTCAAAACTTACCATTGGAAGCTTGAACAGCTGATACTAGAGAATCCACTTACGGTTCCATTTCTGTTTATCAGTTTACCTTAAAGAAAAGTTCCCTGAGTGAGACCTGGGGATAATAACATTCTGCTGAGCTGCTGATTCCAGGGTGAAGAACTCTAAAAACTACAATAGTTAAACGTTATTTAGGAACTTACTTCAGTTGCATTTAAAGTTGCAATAGCATTTTGTTGTCTAAAGGCAAAATATTGAATTACCAAAAAGTGTAGTTTGACAAAACAATGAGCTATTGCCATTGGAAGGGCAATTTTTAAATGTATATTGTGTCAGTCCTGCTTCTCTATGTAGAAGGAAATAGCATAATATTTTGTAAATGCTCAGTAAAGCTATTTTTGCCATAATTTGGACTGAAGCCCTTTGAAATAAATAATGTAAACTGCCACCTGTAGACATGTGGCTGTGGTGAAGACCCTGACCAGGCCCTGCTTTCCCCAGGCGTTTTATGACGGCTCCACCTCCCTTTCAGGACAGCAGTAAACTACTGGCCATGGCTCGCTGTGTTTAAGACTACAAAACAGGAAGTTATCCATCCATCCATCCACACATTTTTCTGTGAATGACAATTTAAAACCATGTAAGATGATGACAGATACAGGCATTAGCTAAAAATACTAAGTATAATTTGGGGACTAAGGTGATATCTGGAGCAAAGGTTAGAAAACTTTTTTTTGGTGAAGGACCAGATAGAAAATATTTTAGGTGTGGGCCAGGAGGAAAATTGAGGATAAGGAAAGGAAACAAATCTCAACAATGTTTTCACTAGCGACTTTCAAAATATAATTATAAAATTGAGTGCAATTTTTGTTGTAATACAGATCTGCAGATGAGAAAAATGAAATAATATTTTTTGGGAGGGGTAATATTTTTTTAATTGGGGTTCAAAGTTAACATTCCTTATATCAGAATTAATTGCAAATGTACATCTGTTAATGCTTATCTGTAATGAAATTCTACATATATCATCATTGAAAATTTCTTTTCACACAGATAGGTATTACCAAACACTGATATCAACCCACAAATATTTGATTTTAATTGAGCATATTCATTCCTTGGCAAGTAGTCCTAGAATTCCATTAGATTTTACTCTTGATATTTGTTAATATTTCATTAAGTTGCAGATTAATCACCTTCAGTTGAAGGTTAGGTAGGAGCTCTTCACATGCAGCTAAATGGATTTTGAAATGTGGAAATTTCTTTTGCCCTGCTGGAACTGTTACAATAGCTGAGCTTGGGAAATAGTTCTGCTTCAAATGTATACGAGAATGGAGATCTCACTTCTTGTTTTGACTTCTGACAGCATGGGAAATGTACAAACCCTCTGTAACTTTCAATTCAAACATTAGTTGTCATCAAAATGACTTTAGTGCAGTATAACTTTTGCATGTAAGTATTGTTTTGCCTTGTAATTTTAGGTTGAATTTATTAAGACACAGTATCAAGCTAGTTCCACGGTTCTTCAGTGTTTGATAAAAATGGTAGAAGGCAGTTCTCATTTAGAAAACTTTGTCTCCACCTTGAACTCAACAGCTGCAATAGAGCTTTACTGGTGCTGAGTTGCTGGGCTGCTGTGTGGTGAGCAATTCAGTGCTCAGCTTGTATTTCTGACAGACTTCACAGCCCTGGGGAAGATTAGGTAACCAGAGCATTAAAGCTCACCATTGTCACTGCAGGTTCAGTGAGATAGGATAGATCAAAATACCTGCTGCAAAGTAGGTAATAAATAACCCTAAACTTCACACAATTTACATTCTCAAAAGTGTTGTCAAGCTTTTCCCTCCACAGGTTTTACCACCAGCAGTTATAACACATCTTAGTGGATTCCACTTCAGGTTGTACCAAATCCATGTTTTTCTCAACTTCTTTTGAAATATTCTCGTCTGTAGTTGATCCAGGCTGACTATTGACTAAGACTAATTCTTAAGTCACTTTGAATTGCTGACTTCTTAAGTCAACAACAACATTTGAGAAAATATTATCAGTAACATTTGTTGACTCGTCAGGAGTCGAGGAAGAGCTCTTGAGATAATTTTCCTTGTTGTTAGTGAACTATTGATGTTGCCACAATGTCCTCAATTCTTCAACATCCTTGAGTCGAAAGGCTAACAATCTTCCACGAGCTTATTTGCTGGGGCCCACTTCCACGGCTGCTGCAATCAACCGTGATCTGTTTAACTCACAATTGGTTAATTGTTCTGCTTTGTTGAGATATTCTGCTTTAAACTTTCTTCGTGTTCTGACCGTGCCGTCTGTGGGTTCTGATGAGCCTCAGTCTGGCCTGTGGGTGGATGAGGCATCCTCTGGGCTCAGCTTGAGTGTCATGGCAAAATAAGCACGATGTTGTGACGGTTCTGTAACACAACTAACCACGTGCCCCTGCACCCCAGTCTGGCTCACTGAGTCCACTTTTGTCCTCTTGTTTTGACAAGGAAGTAGAACGTCATGGTAAGGAGTGTGTGGGGGGCTTGAAACGCTGCCAATTGATATTGCACCGCGTGGCCTGTGGTGTGAAAAGCACAACGTGAGCCGTGGGACCCACATCAGGTGGCCACCACAGCCACCCCCTCTGCATCACGGCAGCAAGTGTCCACTGACAACATGGGAGCATGTGGATGTGACTTTCTTTGTGGACATTGGAATTTGAACTTCATGCCATTTTCGTGGGTTACAAAATATTCCCTAATTGTTTTCAACCACTTGGAAACATAAAAGGGGCTCTTAGCTCACTGGCCTGTACAAAAGCAGGCTGTGAGCAGGGCTGGTTCCTGAGCCCAGTTTGCGGACTCACGGAGGAAAGTCGCAGAGAAGTCAGGTACAGTTTGCAGTCAGCAAATGGGGAGGAGAGGACTCCATCCCGGGTAAAGGACCCGGGAGCTTGACCCGGCGTCACACACGCTCTGGTTATGCACCCATGTCCGCCTTCACTCAGCTAAAGGTCAGAACTGTAGGAAGTGTGAAGGGTGGAGCTTGCGTGGGGCACCTCCATTCTGCATCGCTCGCCCACTTGCGGGCCCACCGTTAGCCTGCAGACTGTGGACGTTCCTGCTGCAACCTGAGCATCTCACGGACACTCTGCCTCTACCTTTCTCCCCTTCCACCTCCTCTCAATAGGTCAGGTCAGAAAAGGGCAAGAAAGGAGGAAAACACGCTGCTTTGGGGTTACACGTCTAATTTTGTGCATGCCTTATTCTTAACCAAGTCTGTTAAGGAAGAAGGTCAGAGACCCAAGGTAGAATTTGAAAAATCAAATCTTAAATGGAAAGAACAGTTTTTCAGAATTCAAAATATTTTAAATTTTTTTTTTTTTTTTTTTTTTGCGGTGCGCGGGCCTCTCACTGTTGTGGCCTCCCCCGTTGCGGAGCACAGGCTCCGGACGCGCAGGCTCAGCGGCCGTGGCTCACGGGCCCAGCCGCTCCACGGCATGTGGGATCCTCCTGGACCGGGGCACGATCCCGTGTCCCCTGCATCGGCAGGCGGACTCTCAACCACTGCGCCACCAGGGAAGCCCCAAAATATTTTAAATTTTTAAAAAAAATCATAAATAATTTAAAAAGTTATGTTTACTTTGATGTTATTTACATCATTAGAAATGTAAGCAGTGTTGTTTGAACTAAATTCTAATCCATGCAGAGATGCAATAAATGTAGAGTTAATATGCTGCATAGTAAGATATTTTTAAAGTCCATGGACCTCAGTAAGTGATAAAGACACATTTTCAGAATATTAAGTTAATGCGTGGAGTCTGAATCAAATCAGAAGAGCAGTGTGGAAGCAGTCCGGTCAGTGCCCCACGCATATCCCAGGCTAGAAAGGGCACACCTGGTCTACAGTATCCACCCCACTTCTGTACAGTCTAGCAATGCAAGGTACCGGAAGACTCAGTGTAACAGAGGCGTACTTTTTGAAGATGATGACTGTAGGTATTTTTACCTACTCTACCTATGTTTGCCTGTACCGCCGCATTCCTATCCTGTGAATGTGCTTTTGTAAACTCACTGGGCCCTGCTTCCTCTTTTAAGTCTTGGAATCACTGCAGTTGCCCTCATTCAAGCAGGCTTGCTCTTCATTTGGTACAATGTTCTGATTTCTTTGCGCTTCCAGACAGCAATTAGAGGAGAGGCAGGGTTTAGAGATTATAATTCAGACATTTGGAAAAGTTCTTACTATTGTCTGTTCAGATAGGCACCAACAAGACCCTTGAATTTTCTTTTCTGATCCCTTACTTCGAGTCCTGTCAGCATGTGAATGGGATGGAATTTGCAGCTGCTCAGGGTTTGTTATGAAGGGCAGCGGACTGTGATGGGACACGGTGCCTTCTGATGGTTGTCTCCTTGGAAATACAGGTGTCGTGGTGTATATGCCGGTTTTCTTCCATCAAAGGGAAACGTGACTAAAGTGGAAAAATCAGTGCCTGGACGTCCTCCAGGTGTAGCTTCTAGAGTTGCAGCATTTCAGTTTTTAGCTCAGATGAAATACTGCACATTTGCAGAGAAATTGCAGTTCCACAGAAGACAGGAAGATGTTCTAAAAGTGCAGGTGTACACCATAGGGTTAACTTCTGGAAGCTCTGTCTATCAGTTTAACAGCTTGCAAGGTGTTAGTAGCGTTTATATCCTCCACATAAACGTAGCACCTAAGGCGGTGTCTGGGTGGCCGTGCCGCAGAGCACAGCGGTTCTTCAAGTGTGGTCCCTGGGCCAGCAGCGTCAGCACCATTCAGGAACTTGTTGGATGCAGACTCTTCCCACCACCCCGCCCCCTGCCCAGTCCTACTGAATCAGAACTCTGAGGAAAGGCCCAGCAATCCATACGTACTCAGCTCTCCAGGTGATTCTGCTCACACAACGTCTGGGGGCCACTGGTGCGATGGTTGAGGGGACTGGGTCTGTCGGCACTTCTCAGACTTCAGTGCCTTCAGAGAACCTGAGATCCTTGAAGACACAGATCTAATTCAATGGATGTGGGTGGGCCAGGACCCTGCCTTTCTAACAAGCTCACTAGCGACGTTCACTGCTGCCGGCCCAGGGCGATGCCTGGGCCGGGGAGTGCCAGCTGTCTACTTGGGGCTGAGTATCAGCTCTGCCCTGCGACCCACCACTTAGATGGTCCGAGTCCTGCGGTGGGGTCAGTGTGTATGTACGTCTGAAGGAAGGGTTCTTGCTGCTGCCGCCCCAGTGGGCTGAGGTTGGTGGCTTCATCCAGGTGGCTGCGGGCACACCAGGGAAATCACTCAACATTAACTTTCTCTCTCCGCCCAGAGAGAACCCCTGAATGGAGCTAGATTTTGACAATTAGCAAGTGATTTTTAACTGACCGGAAGTTATCACTGTCTTAAGAAGACTCTACAATAACGTGACTAGCAAGTTAAGGCTGATACGTTTTTATATAATCGGTATTCGTTGTCATAGGAAAATTTGCTCAGCTGTAGCCTGGTCATCGTCACATGGAACCCCATGTGCCACTTACTATGAGGAATGACAGCCAAGTAATACTGTCTTTGTTGATAGATCTCATCTGAGGATCTCTGGCAAATTACACGAAAAGTAGAGCATAAAGTTTTCATTTCTTTTGTAGAAACCCTAAGCCTAAAATAATTGATTTTTATAAAAGCTTTGAGAGGATGTTAAGCGTGGGTAACAGGATACCTTCATCTAAGACAGAAGCCTGCTATGCTTCCCAAAATTATTATGAATGTATTCTAATATACATCAAAGTTGAAAGAGTTTTGCAGTAAGCAGTTGAATTCCCATTATTTCGATCCTGGGATTAATATTTTACCGTATTTGCTTTATCACGTAACTATCCATCTGCCTTTCTCTTTATCCACTCAATAATAATCTGATTTTTGATGCATTTCAAAGCAAATTTGACACATCAGTACACTTCCTGCCAGTACCTCAGTGTCTATACTTTTAACCAGTTACTACCATTTTAAACTGGAATTTTGTCCCACTTATTGGCAAACCTTCCTTTTAAAGGCATAGGAGCCCAGCATGCTACACCAAGGACATAATAAAAAATAGATGGGCTTTTAAATTTATGGCTTTTGGGCTGAAATCTTGTGTAAGTGTCAAGCTAGATTGATATGGGTTTAAAGTAATGAGAAAAAGATTATTAACGATTCGAGTTTAATTGACCATTGGTTATTCTTTATGTAGCTGTGGAAATACAGCAGAAATTGAAAACGTCAGCTGGCCCCAGGCACTGAAAAGTCCCCGAGACGTGTAGCTACACGTTAAAGGTTGCATTTTTTTTTTTGCCAACTCTCTCGTCTTGTACGAGCTCATCATGTAGCGAGCTGATGGATGACAGGCTGTATGTCTGGGGAGGGCTCTGGGAAGCCGGAGAGAGAATCGTATCCCCTGAATGCCTGCACTCAGATTTCTTCCCAGAAGTGTTTACACAGCGTACGGGCGAGGGGCCTGTCACCCGTCATTAGCTTGGTGAGGACCGTCCTCCTGGCCCGAGTGTGAATACATTTGTACCGTCTTCAGCTTTGGACCCGTTAGTACCCACCTCGATCTGAGGTTTTTCAGGAGGTTACATTGTGGCAATTGGCTGTACGCCCTTCAGAGTCTTCTTGGTGGTGGCTGTACATGTGACCCCCTCAGTGACCCACCACATTCATTAACCTCGGGAACACCTTCACTCCTCCACTTGCACTTGAGCTGTCGTCTGAAGGCTTGAGAAGTTTTCCCAGCTGGACATCCCAATATTTTCAGCCCAACTCCTCCACTCATGATGTGGCCAGAGAAGTCTTGCTTACGGGCACAGCCAGAGAAGCACTTGGCAGGTGTCTTTGCCCCGTGTGCCCTGATAAAGCTCAGGACAGGACAACATCTGATCTTCCCTTTGGCCAGGTGCACATTTCAGGACGAGCTACTGGGATTTCAGGGGCCCTACCACAAGTTTTCTTTGACCTACAGAAGACTCAGCTAACCTCCCGAATCTCAGTTTTTAGCTGCTATCCAAGAATGGGCAGAATAAGGGTCCCAAAGACATCCCCGTCCAAATCCCCAGAACCTGCGAATATGTTACTGCGTGTGGCAAAGGGGGACTAAGACAGGTGGAATGAGGGGCGCTAATCAACCGGACTTGAAGTTGAGGTTTTCCTGGGTCATCCAGGTGGGCCCAGTGTAGACACAGCGTCCTTAAGGGGGAGGTGGACTCGGGGAAGAGGTGGAGCAAGGCCTGTGTCAGCCCAGAGCGGGGAGGCGGCCGGCTGGCACCTCGAGCTTAGCCCCGTGGGGCCCGTTCTGGACGTCTGGCCTGCAGAGCTGTGTGGTGACAACTGCTGCTGTCTGAGACACAAAGTTTGTGCTCGTTTATTTTTGGCAGCAGTGGAAGCGGTGTCGAGCAGACCTCACCAGGTGAGGCCTAAGATGTGAGTTGCCCGCATTCCAGACACTGTGTCGAGCCTCCGTTTTGGTGGCAGAACTTTCCAGGGATAAATGCCACAGGACACGGGGCCCCGGGCTCCGGTCCCACTGTCTCCTGTCTCGTGCAGTCGGGGTCCTCAGAGGGATCCTGCCTGCGGGGAGGGGGGGTCTCGCGCCTGGCCTGCTCTCCTGTGCACGTGTACGCGCCCCCTTCTCCCTCCCTGTCCGCTGGGCCGCTCACTCATTCGCCCCATCGTTAATGCCCTGCAGGCGCAGGACTGCGGCTCCAGCCTGCGAGAGGGCTGCAGGTTTGCTGGCCCCACGGCCCGGCGAGCGCACGGGCGGCTGCCCGTCAGCCTGGAGTGGTTTTTGGTCCTGTCCTTGCGTTTTGTGCTGGGGAAGTGTCCGGCTGCCGTCTGCAGTAACCAGGTCCCCACCCCCAGCACGGGACGGGATCACTCCAGGGACACAGCGCTTGACCCGCCTCCGCACCAGCCTGCGGGGGCGGCTGCCAGAAGTTCCCACCAGACAGGGCAGCGCCGGGCTTCCTGGGTGACCGACCAGCTGACTCCCAGCCACCGCTTTCACCTTATCACGTGTGTCCGCAATAGTTATGGAACAGGATGTGGCAAGATAAAGGGTCAGTTCACGCCCTGCTAGTCCAGAGTCACCTAACGAGAATATCCGCACGTCTTAGTGCCCGAGAACAGTCCGTCTCTTCACACACCTTCCTGCACTGCGGCTCCTGCTTGTCAGAAAGTTCGTCGCGTTTTCTTCTGTTGGCTGTTAATTGTTGTTCAAGATCTTTAAGCATAATTTTTTTCTGAGGGTTGTGTTTGTGGCCTAAAGTATTTTATTCATCTTGGCACAATCGCTGGCATGTGGAGGGAGACTGAATACTCCATGCTGCATGGCTCGTGGGGAGCAGGTATTCCTCAGCTATTGCTAAAAAAAAGATAAACAACGCTGCGTAAGCAAACCCCCCCCCAGAGCTCAGTGGCCTGAAACGACCCCTGGTTCTCCCGCTATGTGGTTGCCTGCTGACTCCACGCCACTGGGACGCCGGACGCCCTCCTGCTAGACCTGCAGGTAGCGTGGGTGGACCTGACCTGCCGGATGGCAGAAGATGCAGGGAGGTGCAGGAATCTTGGGAAACCATGGCAGGGATTCCAGCTCCTGCAGCCTTGCAGCAGGTGGGATCGTGCACGTGCCAAAGGCCACCACCTGCTTCCCGAACCTTGGGAGCCCCATGGCCTCTCACCCTGCCGTCCCACACCAGCGGGTTCTAGACGGGGACCTTGTTCTAGAAACCCTAGGAGCTAGAGCACCCCAGACACCCAGCATCCCTGCCGCAAGGCGTGCACAGAGGGCTCAGGGTGCCCGTGAGCTCCGTCTCAACCCTTATCGCCAGGCGCCATCTGGTCCTGGGGCCTGCGGCTGGCGCCACCGCCTGGAGCAGCTGGGGGCTCCTTCTGATGCAGCCCTGAGGGGCTCATCGCTTCCCCTTGTGCCTCTTCCCCCCTCTCGCGGATGGGGGTGCAGCACGTCCTCCTCCCGGAGGGGAGAGCCGTCCCCCAGAGCGTGGGCGCTGAGAAACACGGGGCCCCCTGGATGTTCGGGGTTTTCTTCCCCGCTCTGACTCACACGTCTCACCTCCAGAGGGCGCACGACTTCCGGCTCCAGATCCTACTTGGCTGACACCCTCAAGGCCAGGGACGGGGGAGGCAGTCAGGTTTCCTGCTGAGTGAAAGACATCCCAGCTCAGATGCTGAAGGGACACGGCTGTCCCTGTGATGTGAGGGTAAGTGGCTCCTGGTAAAAACACACACGGAGCCTCTGCCGAGGTTGACGGCCTGCGGCCAGGGGTTGGCTTGGCGGGCAAGCGCGGAACTCCCCGGAACAGCAAGTGTGCAGTGGTCCCCATCTTGTTAAGCATATAAAATACGCCTTTGTTTTCCAAGGGGCATGTATTGCACGCAGGCCAAATCAGGATCGTAGGAACTAGAAGCTCTTCATTTTCCAAGTGGTTGAGAGCGGCGCTGATCTCTGCCGTCCCCCCGGGAACGCGCTATTGCTTTTGGCTTCGATCTTCTGCTGAGGACAAGTCTAGTTCCTTCCCTCCAATGGCCGGTCCCGCAGAGAGGGAGCTGGGGGCACTGCCAGCGGCTGTGCAGGTTGGTGCACGTGTGCACCTGGGAGCCCGGGAGTCACAGGCCAGCAGGTCCACCGTGAGGCGGACTTCGGGCTGAGGCCACCTGTCACCGAGCCCCCTTTCCAGCCTCCTCCTGGGCGTGTGCACAGGACCGAGTGGGTCCAGCTGTGTGTGTTACTGGGACCCCTCGTGGTCAGTGGGCTGCCCCAGCCTCAACGTGGTCAGACCCTGGGTTGGAGACCCCTCTCCCCAGGGTCAAGGCGGCCACGTGGCCTCTGCAGACGCTGCTCCCGGCATCTCCCATGAAACGAGGGCCCTGTTTGCCAGCCACCCAGGCACGTGCTTTTTCAGAAATGTCATTCTCCCTCACCAATGGGTTCCCCATCTTGCGGCGAGGGAAGGTCTTCTGGGCTGCTTTAGGTGGGGAGGGATGGTGATGTGTGTGGCACTGGTTACACATGACTCCACACCCCAAAATCACAGAGTCTGGGCTTCTCTATGGGGGCTGCTCCTCCAGCCCCGCCGGGCACAGGTCTGACTCAGCTGCTCGGAGCTGCTGGGGTGCTGCCGGAAACCGCCCGACGTACACATGGCCCCCTCCGTCTGGCCTGAACACTGTGAGCCCTAATATTGGGGAGGGTAATTCTTCCCACTTTATGTCTCTTTTTCAGCATTAACTATTCTAGGCCTTGTGCCTTTCCGTATAACATTTAGAAGAAGCTTGTCTATATATACAAAAAAAATAAAAAATAAAAAGCTGGACGCTTGAGAACAATTGTATTAAACCCATAGACCGACGTGGGGAAAGTTGACATCTTGACTGAGTCACGCAGCTCATGAACTTACATATACCAACTAATCAGCCATCATTGCCGGTATTCTGACTGTCTTCTTTAAAACTTAAATAACAAATCATATCAACTGTTTTGATGTCAATTCTGTCATGATTCTGATAAATTTATTTCCTCATTAGTTAATATATGAGCTGGTCGTTTTCCATTTTCATCCTCTTTTATTTTTAGCAGTTTCAAATAGTTTTTGAAGTAAGAAACTTTAAATTATAAATCAGCAGTATATCTAATAAACGCTTTTCTCATAGCTTACCTATATATGTTTATATTTAACTTCCACTGTTCTTATATACTTATAACTTACAGGATTCAATTTTTATATCCCATTACCCATTTAAAAATTTTACGTACAATTTTGAGTTTTGGGTGTACATTTTATTTAACGTTTGTACAATTTCTGCATCAGCATCGTGTGGGGCAGTGCGAGTACTTCAAGGGGTGATTATGTCTCGTGAGTCACCCAGTGTGTAACTGGCACATTCTAATAAATGCCCCTGTGCTTGTTTTAGCAAGTGTATCGATTACCTGCAGCACCGTTCCTGGTAAACCTTTCTGCCCAGAGAGGAAGTGCTGTAGCTATTCGCGTTCGGAATCCTCATTTAACAGTTTTCTTCCCCGTTTACTAGAGGAAACTCCTGTGCTACAGGAAGTACATTTCTGATGATTCCTGTGCCTATTCTCAGTCTAGCTAATTCTCCATGCTGGAATTTAATCCCCACCAACTCAAACCTGCCTTCCTTCATCTTACTGAGGGTCTCACACCTTTCCACACCTGCCTGTTCAATTCCATGACAACACTGCGGGAAAGGCATCATTATCACCACTTCTTGTGAGGGAAACTTGGGATTCTTGAAGGTATCGTGCCCAAGATACCACATGGAACCGTAACTCAAATACAGCTTTCTTTTTTAAATATATATATATTCCAAGGAAAATGTGGCAAATGCCTGGTTATTGCATGTCTGGCTTCATAGACTAATATACTGCTCATCGTCTCCAAGCATAGTTAGAAGTGCAGCGTGATAATAACATGTACCAAATCATTTTTGGATTTGGATTAGCTGATTAAAAAGGAAAAGGAAAACCTACATCCTTGTGCTCCATTCCCACGTACATAAGCAAGTGAAACAAGCTGGTTCGTTTCGTATCGCTCTGTAACTAGCAGCTGGAAGTAACAGAATCCTAGGAGGTGAGGACCTCACACCTGCATCTTGCTGAGCGTGTGTGTTTGTCTGGTGAGGGGACATGCATCCGGGTTATCCGCTGGGCAGAAGATCGAGTGATCTTTCCCTATTTTAACAATGTTGCTAGATGTGATCATCATGTTTCAAAAGCCTTTGCAAAACTCACAAATACCTGTACATATTATTTTAAAAGCCACATTAAACACGTGGCATATGATTTAACAGCACGCATACGCATGAATGTTGCTCTTATAAAGTTTCTTCTCTGCATGCAGAAAAAAGAGGTTTTTTTAGCATATTGCTAGTTGTGTAGTATCTTTAAGGTATTTTAAATAACGTTCGCCTTTATATCCAGTTTCCTGTTATTGCGCAAGTAACCACAGACAGAAGGCGAAGAACTTATAGGTTTTTGACCTAGGAACTGCTGAGTGGTGGTAACACTTGCGGGTTTGGAGAAAAGCACTTTGGGTGGGAGAGGAAGTGCCCTGAGTTCAGGACCTTCGTGAGACAGTGATGGAGCTGCCTCCAAGGCCGTGGGACAGATGCTTCTGAGCCGACTTTTGGCATTTGCTGCCGTTGGCAACCCCTGTGTATTGTTTCATGGTCATAGGCTTCTCTCCATCCTCCATCCTGAGTGCTGGCTGCTGGAAAGGGTGTGGGCATCATTGGTCATTTCAGGGGAACGGCCTTTGGCCTTGCTGATCCTCACTAGGATTTCTCTACTTTTTCTTTAATTTTTGCTCTTGTCTTTTTTCTCTCCTCCTATGTTTAGTACCATTCATTTTTGTGTTTCTAGCTTGTTCAGTTGAATATTTCACTTATTTTCAGACTATTTTCTCTCTTAATGTTCACATTTAAACCTATAAATTTCTCTCAAAGTACCAGTTTAGTTTCAGTTTTGGCACGAAATACTTCTGTCTTCATTTAGTGTTAACTATTTTAAAATTTCTATAACAGTTTCCTTTGTAGTCAATGAATGACTTAAGAATGCTTTGCTTTGTTTTGTTTTGTTTTGTTTACATTTCTGACCTAGTCCCTGGGATAGTGACCTGATTCTTGATTAATTTTCATAAAATTTCCATGTGTTTCTGAAAAAAATGCATATATTATATGTCTGTTGTTACAGGATTCTACTTAATATCCATTATGTCATATCTTTTGGATCAAACTTGATGCTGTTTTTCAGATCTTCTGAAACCTTATAATTGATTACATTTGCCCTTTGACCTGTGGGTTTGTAATGAGGATGAATTAAAATCTGCCTCTGCATTTATGCTTCTTCAGTGTTTCCTTGTAACCCTTCCAGCTTCTGCATTAGGTGTCCTGACACTCTGTGTGTAGTTTGTGATCATTGGTCTTCCCAGGGATTTTGCTTTGTATTATTATTTTTCATTCATTTTATTTCCCACTTATGTTTTTGGAGTTAAATTAATTTTCTTTTATCTTTTATTAACAGCAGTAAACCAACTTTATATTGGTTAATATTTATGTGGCATAATTTTCTCATCTGTTTACTTTCAGTCTCTCTAGTTGAATTGCTTAATTTTATAGTTGCTGCCTTTTAACTGGAGAATTTACCCATTCATGATATTTTGGACTACTGATATATAACGTTTAGACTTACTTTTACAAATCAGTTTTGCTGTGTTTCATCCTGTGCTTTGATTCTTTTGTTTCCCTTTCTGCCTCTGAGAGGTTGATTTTTAAATATTTTTCCCAGTGTTGGTTGGAAGCTGAAGATTGTAGTTCTGTTTTGTTTCAACTATTACCCTTTAAAAAATATTTATTTATCTGTTTATTTATTTTTTAGCTGTGTCGGGTCTTAGTTGCAGCACGCGGGCTCTTCGTTGTGGTGTGTGGGCTTCTCTCTAGTTGTGGTGCACAGGCTCCAGAGTGCGTGGGCTCTGTAGTTGTGACACGTGGGCTTAGTTGCCCCGAGGCATGTGGGATATTAGTTCCCTGACCAGGGATCGAACTGGCGTCCCCTGCATTGCAAGACAGATTCTTAACCACTGGACCTCCAGGGAAATCCCCGTTTTTAACTATTACCCTTAATACTGTAATGTATATACCTAACTATACATTTTAATGAAAGAATTTAAGGTTACTCTGTATCTCTGTTTCCACCTGGACAAGAAAAAAGATCTCAAGAGGCTGATGTGGTGTCATGAGCGGTATTACTGTCTAGAGTTTTGATCAATTTCTGTCTCTGTTATTTTTTGTCTTGTTTCTTCCTCTAGGTTACCTTCTCTTGCTGAAAGACATCTTTTCATAATATCTCTTTATTTTTTTCCTTGAGGTATTGAAAGTAAGTGATAATATCTCTTGGTCTTTGTATACCTGAAAATGTCCTTATTTTGCTGTCACTCCTCAATGATAGTTTAGCTTGGTATACATTTCTAGATTGACATAGTATTAACATATTAATAATAATATTATTATTAACACTTTGAAAATATTACTTTATTGCTTCCTGATATCTAATGCTGCTGGTAAGGAATTTGCCATCCGTTACCTCTTCAAATATTGTTTCTCCAAAACTGCCTTTATTATTGTGTTCTGGATTCATATATATATATATATATATATATATATATATATATATATATATTTTTTTTTTTTTTTTTTTGCGGTACATGGGCCTCTCACTGCTGTGGCCTCTCCCGTTGCGGAGCACAGGCTCCGGACGCGCAGGCTCAGCGGCCATGGCTCACGGGCCCAGCCGCTCCGCGGCATGTGGGATCTTCCCGGACCGGGGCACGAACCCGCGTCCCCTGCATCGGCAGGCGGACTCTCAACCACTGCGCCACCAGGGAAGCCCTAGATATATTTCTGAAACCCTTAAAGTATCATCCATGGCTCTTAGCTGATCTTTTGTATTTTAAAATCAATTTGTCTCTCTAAGCTGAATTTTGGGTGATTCCTCAATACTATATTCCAACCAACTTCTTTCAAATGTGTTTCGTCCTTGCAGGAAATGTTCTGCCACTTTTTTAATATCCATTTTTAAATTTCCAGTATGTTCTTTTACGTATCCACCTTCTTACACTTTACTGCAGTTTGTAAAATAATTTCTTCTTTTACATTTGGCTATAGTTCATTCATCTCTTTGGGGATTATAAGCATAACTTATTTTCAATTACTCTTCAGACTATGTTTTTTATTTCAGATTGACCTGGAATGCAGTTATCTTCCAGCTGTTATTTGGTTATCTGTCTTAGCATTCAATTTAAATGTGTTTTTATGATTTTAATTTACAGATTTATTTTTGGTCAAGAAACATGCTTGGTCTTTCCCTTCCTCTTTCTCCACTGCTCTCTCCCTGAATTTGGTTTTTGCAATTGCTTCTTTCCAAGTTGGTTGGGACACAAGCGCTGAACCCGTGACAGGAAGACCCCAGTTCTGGTCATCGGGCAGCTTATGTCAGGGTCTTCTCCCTTGACGACTCTGGGTCTCCGTTAGGCATGTGTTTAGCTCAAACTGCAGCACCAGGTCCTAGTGTAAATGTCAGCCTCCCTTCAGGAACCCGGGAGTCCCCACCATTCCTGGGCTCCAGTCTTTTTGTGGAGACTCACTCCCTGCCCAAAGCCGGGAGCTCAAGGCATAAGCTTGTGTTTCTGTTTCATTTCTGCTCATGGAAGAACTGCCTTGTTTGGAGCCTAGCTATGACAGTTTATTTTTCTCTTGTTATATTTTAAATATAGTTTTCTATATGTTTGAAATAAAGGAGCTGCTTCAAAGCTTTAATTAAAAACTTGATCTTAACTAGAAGTTTCATTTAGATATTGAATAATAGAACTGTAAGAGAGGTTAGGAATTTGGGATTTCACACTTCAGATGTAGTCTGCAAACTTAGAAAACAATTCCTAAGTAATCTCACCCTCACCCTACCCCCAAAATAGGCAATCTCCAGATTCATTGCCATAAACTTGACTTCACTTAGTCTGTGAAAACCTATGAAAATTTTGGGCGTTATTGTTGAGGAAATGGCCACCTTCTCCCTTGGTCGGTTCATTCTCAGGTGGTGGCTGCAAACCGACGTCATCCATTTCCCAGGGACCTGAAATTCCCACACACTGTTCAGTAACTTTTTTCTCCTTCAGAAAAACTTCTTGGGTTCTGTAACAGTGAGAAGGGTCTCTACTCGATAAAATATGTGAGTGATTATCTCAGTCCAGTTCTTTTTATGCAGCAGTACATGTGTGTGTGTGTGAGTGTGTGTGTGTGTGTGTGTGTGTGTGTGTGTGTGTGTGTGTGTGTGTGGTCAGTGATATACGGATAGTTTAAACTAGCCCATAAAGTTGATTATCCACTTGGAAGTTCAGCTCCTGAACTTGGGCCCTGTCATCAACACAGGTGAAGCTTTAGGCAGGTCAAGGTTACAGTGCTTCACTCTGGAGATTTCCAGGCCATGAAGAGAGTCGCTGGTTCTTTAGAGATATTGGATAAGTAGAAATACCGCACGTTCTTCTAGTTATTTGAAGCACAGATTCTGCCCTTCTGAGCTGGAGTCTGGAATGCCAAGTGGGCTGCGTCTGCGGAATGTGAGGTGTGGGGAGAGCAGCCCTTGGGATGGTGTCTGGTCCAGCATCTCACTTCTATCTGCATGGAAGCTGCAGAACCGGGAGTCCCACGCCGGCCCGTGAGTGGACTCTGGCAGGTCTGTGGATCCTTTCCTTTCAAGCGGGAAGCACTGCACACCCATTCCCAGCCCTGAGGAGGCAGCGCTGGGAGTCGGAAAAGCTCCCTGCCCCCGACCGCCCCGCCAGACCCCTTCCTGCCCGCGGCCCCCCTCAGACCCCTTCCTGCTCCCGGCCACCCCCCCCAGACCCCTTCCTGCCCCCGGCCACCTGCCCCCCAGACCCCTTCCTGCACCCAGACCCCTTCCTGCACTCAGACCCCCTCCACACCCAGATCCCCCCTGACACCCAGATCCCACCCCCGACACAGCCAGATCTCCACGCTGACCCTGAGCAGCAGGGATTCATTCCCTGGGCCTCACCCTGCAGACTCCCACAGCCTCCTGGAGACAAGCAGACCTGTTAAGTAACCCTCGCCTCCCCAGGGCCTGTCTGCTCCCGGGTGGAGAGCAGCCAGTTCCTGGCCTTACCTGCCCTGCAGGAGTCCAGGGCACATGGGTCAAACTACCTCTAATAACGACGCAGGAAGTTTTTGGGTAGGAAGGACACAGCTGCTGGAAGCCTCTGTGCGGAGCAAATGTCCCATGGCGTCCCCGATGGCTGGGTGACCCTGCCCCCCCGCTCATCCTGAAGCCTCTGTGTGGAGGATGGGCTGTTCCACAGTGAACGCCTCCGTGGGTTAGTGGCTCAGTGCTGAGCCGTGCGGGGGAGTCTAGCCAGGGCAGACCCCTGTGTCTCCATCCAAATCCCACCCAGGCCCAGAGCCGCCTCCCGCAGAGCACAGGGCAGAGACCCGAGCTGGGCCGGGGCTGGTGGAGCTGAGTTACAGGAACGGCTCACGGGCAAAGCCAGAAGGACAACCACAAAATATTTCCACATGTCAGACTTCAGCAAACTTAAACGACGTGGAAATATTTACCCTGGATTAGAGACTTCGAGAAGTAATTAAATTATAGAATTTAAGTCTTTGGAGAGCTTAGCCTTGGCCCATGGTGGGACCGTCTGGAGAGATTTCAGAAACCATGGTACCCAGACCCATCCCGGAAGCTCTGAGTTAACTGACCACGAGTGGGATCTGAGTAATAGCCAAGGACCCCCCATGAGGCCTGGATGATCAGACAACGGGCTGCGACGGGCATGATCTGACCGGTGCCCTGTGGGAGAGACAGGTTACATACCGTGGAGATGCGCGATGCTGCAGCGTGGGACTTTCTTTTCTGAAATCTGTAAAACGAAACAGGTGACCATCCAGGCTGCAACGGGGGAACAGTGGTGCGGTGCCTCCTCCAGCTTTTCTCTGCCGTGATGGCCTGTGAAACTAACACTCTCAAATATAAGCTAGTTTTAGCTTTTAATCCAAACTAAATCCTTGCGCTTAACTGCCTCTGTCAAGGCAAAGCACCTGTGTGGAGATACTGTTAAAGGTTTCTGCTGTGGAGGTGTTACATACGTTAGTTTGCACCTATATTAGTACTTGCCATATGTGTACCTCAAGCCCCAACCTGGAACACAGTTACAGGACTGACCCCACTTGACAGATGATAAAACTGAGATACAGAGAGGCTGGATAATTTACCAGAGGTTCCATAACTGGTAACTGGTCCACTTGCCTGTGAGTCTGCACTATTTCTGCCTCAATCACAGGGAAATCCTTGCTTTTTTTTTTTTTTAACAAGATATTGAATATAGTTCCCTGTGCTATACAGTAGGTCCTTGTTGTTTATTTTATGTATATATACACACAAGTAGTGTGTATCTGTTAATCCCAAATTTCTAATTTATCTACCCTCGCATTCCCCTTTGGTAACCATAAGTTTGTTCTCTGTGTCTGTTTCTGTTTTGTAAGTTCATTTATATCATTTTTTTTTTTAGATTCCACATATAAGTGAAATCATATGATATTTGTCTTCTTCTGTCTGACTTACTTCACTTAGTATGATAATCTCTAGGTCCATCCATGTTGCTGCAAATGGCATTATTTTGTTCTTTTGTATGGCTGAGTAGTATTCCATTGTACATTCATACCACATCTTCTTTATCCGTTCATCTGTCGATGGACGTTTAGGTTGCTTTATCCTTGGTCTTCTTACGATTTGATTCCATGCTATCCTCTAAAGTTTTGTGCCAGGTTAAAAAAGGGGAAAGAGAGTTGGAGAGCTCTCCTTTTGTTTTCATGCTGGCTACCAAACAAAATATAGAAATGTAATAGGATAAGGGGGGTTTAATAGTGGATTAAAAAAGGTCAAACCCAACCCATCATACTGTCCCCATAAAGAGAGCTAATTCTCATACTGCTATTTCTCCTTTTCTACTCACTGTCCTGTTTGAAGTAACTGCATAAGAACAGCATTGAATATAATCTTAAAATTCTGCTTTAGAGAACATTTGAAAGTCTGTTTTCATTTTAAGTTTCCTCTTTTGATGGGCAAGGCTGAACAGTAAGTTTTTCATGGAGATTTCAGACCTGCCCCCTCATCTACCACACGGTCTCCCAAAGTATGTGAGCAAAGCAAATTCTTACCAGGCCCAAGACAAACAACAGCTGTGCCGGAGAGTCTGGCAGCTGATTCGTCTTGGCACAGATATGCCTTGTGTTTCAATTAGGCAGGAACCCAAGTCTGACAATTAAACAGTGACATGCCTTTCTCCCTTCACGCCAGCAACGTATAGGGGCTTTCTCTCCCTTTGCGTCCATGCTGTTAGCGGTGGCGTTAATGATCAGGGACGCCACCACGTCACAGGACGTGTGGAAGGTGGATTTCCCATCTGGCGTTCCCGTGATCTCCTCGTCACCTCTGGCTGGGAGGGGTAGATGGGTTTTCCGGAGAGCATGGAGTCATGGGTCTCTGGGTGTAAAAGTGTTCAGCTATTGGGACGATTTTCAAATCAAATAGTTTTAAGCAAATAAGACTAAACATGCTTCTTTTACAGCATTTTTCATTAATTGCCCTTAACTCTAACCTACTAAGCAGGATTGAAATAGAGATTTACTCATGCTCACTGCTCAGAGTAAATGCGATGATTTTTCTTGTTTTTTTTTTTTGTTTCTTTGCTTTTGTTTGTTTTGTTTCTTTGCTTTTGTTTGTTTGTTTTGCAAGGATGCTCTGAGTTTGGGGATTTACTTACATTTAGGAAAGACATCTAGTGAAAGGATGGTTTGTAGATAACCCCACAGGCCAAATTAGAAAAACATTGTATCTTATGCTGGATTCATGCAGGAAAAATAGTGCATTGGAAATGTTTGGATTTTATTCGCATGACGGTTATGGCTTACGTTTGGTTGCTTCTTGTTACTCACTTTCTCCTAGTTCCTTGTTGACCTAGGACCTCGCTCATGGGGCTTACCACCCTTCACAAGCAAGTCGGTCCTATTGTCTGGGGGTGGCAGCTCTCACAGCAGGCAAAGGCCAGAAGGCCCTGTCCGGCTCCTGACGGGTCAGCCAAGGATTGAGGGTTGATGTCCAGCCAAGCCAGGCTTTCCCTGCTGTCTTCAAGCTGGTGCCCCTTCTCTCTCTGAAATGCTTTCCTTAGTTTGCACGTGGAGCTCACTTACACATCATGGCACCTTCTCACATTCTAACCAAAATGCAGGAGATATTCCTGGCTGTCACAGAGGAGGGCGGTATTTAGATGATAAAATAATAGTCTTTACTATATGCCAAGTACTGTTCTAAGACTTTATTGATGTTAACTTAGCTCTCAGATCCCCTGAAGTAGATGCTGTTCTCATCCCCCTTTTATAGATAAAGAAGTTGAGGCAGAGAGGTTAGGTAACTTTGTCCCGATTTTATGGATGAAAACATTGAGGCAGATGATCTTGTGTAACTTCACTGAGAGGACACGGCTGCTGAAGGGCAGCTCGAGGTTTGAACCCCACAGCCTGACCCGACCTGTGCCCGGCGCCTGTGCTCTGCCACCTACTACCAACAGTGGGCCGTACATTTTTGTATGGGGGACAAGGAAAGTACGAAGTTTCTAGAGAAACTTGTGTTTAGAGAAAAGCAGCTATTTTCAGACCTGTTTAGACAATAAAATATAGTAGGCAGAGCTGTTTGACTCGCCCCTCTTGTTGCAAACTTGGAAGATGGCTCTGACTGAATGAAGAAACGGGCCTCAGAGCTTGTGGAAACACTGACACAAAGGACACATTTAAACACTTGTCTCCCTAATGACGGAAATCGAGGCAGATGGAGGCTGTGCGATGTTTCACGATTATGAGGAAAGCAACGAACAGAAACACTTAGCGCTTTAGCAACCTGTGCTGTTAGCAACAGATTTACAAGTTAGATGTGTACCGAGTGTGACCAAGTCTGGACTTAGAACCTACAGTGCTTGCCTAGTTTTGGTGTATTCTTCTGTTACTGTTAGAATAAAACCCATCTGGTTATTATTTATTTTTTCAGGATTGCTCCATTGTATGCACATAAAGTGTGTGATATTGAAAAGAGGTCTCTTTTTATGCTTTGGGCATTAAAACACCTAGAGAATATCTCCCTCCCCCAGGTCCCACCACGATCTCGGTGGAGACCGTCCCACTCTCCCAGGTCCCACCACAATGGGGTTGAGGAACATTCCTCTCACCCAAGGTCTCCTGAGCCCCTTTGCAGTCAATTCCCTCTTCCCGCTCTGGCCACATTTGATTTCTGTCCCTGCGTGTCTTTTCAGGAAGCCCTATAAGCTGGATAATACGGTGTGTGTTTGGTGTGTGCATTCTTCCGTGTAGCCTAATGCTTTCTGGGACTTTCTCATATTGTTGCACCTGCCAGCAGTTTGCTCCATTGCATGGTTATCACACTTGGGGTAAACACTCACCAGATGTGGATGCTCTGGTTGCCTGAATTTTAGCCTGTTATGAATTTAGCTACAGAAACATCCACGAACAGCTCTTTGTGCCAACATATGTTTTCATTTTCCTTGGATACACACTTACATCTGGGATTTCTGGGTCATATATTAAATATATGTTTTGCTTTATAAGAAACTTCCAAACCATTTTCCACATGACCATGCAATTCTATGTTCCCAGCAGCTGTGACTGTATGAGAATTCCACCTGCTTCACAATGAGGGTAGGGTATTTTTTATTCTAGCAACAGCTGAATATAAAGCAAAAAGTGATTATGGGCCCATTTCAGTTATGGATAGACCTGTGTGAATCCTTAGGAAACCATGGCCCACTGCATTCAACTGTGCACTTAAAAATACATCCTGATTGATAGTTATCCCCAAATGCAGGATCGTTTCAACATCAGAGGATCTAATGACGTAACTCACTACTTGGATAAGAGAAAATATTTTGTATTATCTCAGTAGACACAGAAGAAGCATTTACATCCACTACTGTTTAAAATTAAAAGGAAATCTAGCAATGTAGGAATGGAAAGGAGAGTTTCCTTATATGCCAAATTATATGCCAAATTTTAGAGCAAATACTTTACATAATGGACAAATTTTACAAGCACTCTCCTTACAATCAGGCACATGACAAGGGTAACTATTCTGACAGCTCCTTTTCACATAATACTGGGGATCTTGGCCTATAGAACAAGGAAAGACAAATAAATGAGAGTGAAAGGGCTTGAAAGAGGGAAGACAAAGCTCTCATTAGTTGCAGATGATTTGAGTCATTCAACTGGAAAAACTAATAGAATCATTAAGCTATTAGAACTAATATGATTCAGCAAGGTTGTTGCATGTAATAACTAGTTACAATCACCAGTACACCAATAGTAAGTAACAAAACTTAAAAATAAGATTTCCTTCATAATACCAAATAACTCTTGAAACTATCTAGGAGCTGAACTACAAAAAACAAATAAAAAATGACCATGGAGCAAATTTTAAAACTCTAATAGACTACATAGAAGATCTAAATAGTATTCCCCATCCTTCTATAATTTAAGTTACAGCCTAATATTATAAGGATGCCAGTTCTTCACTATTTTATAAATTTATTGCAATCTCAATCAAAATTCCAGTAGCACTCAATAAGCTTGTTCCAAAAAACATATATTGGAGAAAAAAGACCCATAAAAGCTCAGTCAACTTCATATTTTCCCTATTAGATAATGAGAACTACGTCAAAACCACAGAAATGAAAGCAATATGTTATTGGTTCAATAACCGAAATAAAGCCAGAGGAATACAGTAGAGAATTCAGAGATATTTGTGGATTTAATATTTATTAAATATGGCACCACAAAACAAGAGGGAAAAGAGAGATTATTTTGTACAGTGTTTAGGAAAAATTAGCTCTCTATTTTGAAAAGAAATAAAACTGTATTTCTATTGAAAAATGCATACATCTGATAACGTTAATATCTAAGTTTGAAAGGTAAAACTGTAAGTAAGTAGAATAAATTATAGGAAAGTAACTTTGTGACCTATGCTTGGGAAAGACTTTTTTTTTTTTTACATCTTTATTGGAGTATAATTGCTTTACAAAGGTGTGTTAGTTTCTGCTTTACAACAAAGTGAATCAGTTATACATATACATATGTTCCCATATCTCCTCCCTCTTGCGTCTCCCTCGTCTCCCTCCCTCCCACCCTCCCTATCCCACCCATCCAGGTGGTCACAAAGCACCGAGCTGATCTCCCTGTGCTATGCGGCTGCTTCCCACTAGCTATTTATTTTACGTTTGGTAGTGTATACATGTCCATGCCACTCTCTCACTTTGTCCCAGCTTACCCTTCCCCCTCCCCATATCCTCAAGTCCATTCTCTAGTAGGTCTGTGTCTTTATTCTGGTCTTACCCCTAGGCTCTTCATGACATTTTTTTTTCTTTAATTCCACATATATGTGTTAGCATACAGTATTTGTCTTTCTCCTTCTGACTTACTTCACTCTGTATGACAGACTCTAGGTCCATCCACCTCACTACAAATAACTCAATTTCATTTCTTTTTATTGCTGAGTAATATTCCATTGTATATATGTGCCACATCTTCTTTATCCATTCATCCGATGATGGACACTTAGGTTGTTTCCATCTCCGGGCTATTGTAAACAGAGCTGCAATGAACATTTTGGTACATGACTCTTTTTGAATTTTGGTTTTCTCAGGGTATATGCCCAGTAGTGGGATTGCTGGGTCATATGGTAGTTCTATTTGTAGTTTTTAAAGGAACCTCCATAGTGTTCTCCATAGTGGCTGTACCAATTCACATTCCCACCAGCAGTGCAAGAGTGTTCCCTTTTCTCCACACCCTCTCCAGCATTTATTGTTTCTAGACTTTTTGATAATGGCCATTCTGGCCGGTGTGAGATGATATCTCATTGTAGTTTTGATTTGCATTTCTCTGATGATTAGTGATGTTGAGCATGCTTTCATGTGTTTGTTGGCAGTCTGTATATCTTCTTTGGAGAAATGTCTATTTAGGTCTTCTGCTCATTTTTGGATTGGGTTGTTTGTTTTTTGGTTATTGACCTGCAAGAGCTGCTTGTAAATTTTGGAGATTAATCCTTTGTCAGTTGCTTCATTTGCAAATATTTTCTCCCATTCTGAGGGTTGTCTTTTGGTCTTGTTTACGGTTTTCTTTGCTGTGCAAAAGCTTTGAAGTTTCATTAGGTCCCATTTGTTTATTTTTGTTTTTATTTCCATTTCCCTAGGAGGTGGGTCAAAAAGGATCTTGCTGTGATTTATGTCATAGAGTATTCTGTCTATGTTTTCCTCTAAGAGTCTGAGAGTTTCTGGCCTTACATTTAGGTCTTTAATCCATTTTGAGCTTATTTTTGTGTATGGTGTTAGGGAGTGTTCTAATCTCATACTTTTACATGTAGCTGTCCAGTTTTCCCAGCACCACTTATTGAAGAGGCTGTCCTTTCTCCATTGTACATTCCTGCCTCCTTTATCAAAGATAAGGTGCGTGGGTTTATCTCTGGGCTTTCTATCCTGTTCCATTGATCTATCTTTTCTGTTTTTGTGCCAGTACCATACTGTCTTGATTACTGTAGCTTTGTAGTATAGTCTGAAGTCAGGGAGCCTGATTCCTCCAGCTCCATTTTTTGTTCTCAAGATTGCTTTGTCTATTCAGGGTCTTTTGTGTTTCCATATAAATTGTGAAATTTTTTGTTCTAGTTCTGTGAAAAATGCCAGTGGTAGTTTGGGGAAAGACTTTTTAGACAAAATTTGGAAAGTATAAAACACTAGACAAAAAAAAACTTGGGTGAATTTATTTTCATCAGAGTTAAAGATCTATTTTCAGTGACGAACACCATGACAAAGTTAATGGCCAGTAGCTGACAGTAGTACTTACAAATGAGTAATATGTGAAAAAGTGGACCTGGATTCTTGCTGCATCTCAGAGTCACTTGGGGCCTGTGTTTTGGTGTTCCTGTTTTTGCCTCACCCCACCCTAAATGAACCCAAGTCTCTAGGAGTGGACATGGGCACTGGTATTTACCTAGAGCCCACCACCATGTGATAAAGGTTCATAATGAAGCCCACCAATTGAGAAAGATTATTGTGTGTACCATCCTGGAGACTGAGTATAAAGTATGGATTTATTATTATTTAACTTTTCTAGAACTCATTTTGTTCCATCAATGACAATTAAATTTCCCCCTGCTTCTGGTTATTTCTAGCTAATATCCCCTCAAATAGTCCCTCTTCTACATTTTCTTGGATTTCTCTTCTTCTGGAATTCCTATTAAATGAATATTAGACTTAGTCTGTCATCTAAACTCTCTTTCACATTTTTCATCCTTTCAACTCTATGAGCTACATTCTGGATGATTTCTTCATATCTGTTTTCCAGTTCACTAATCCTATCTTCAGCTGTTTCTAATCAGCTCTTCAGCTCTTCACCCATCAATTGACTCTTTATGTTCAGTAACTACGCTTATTTCTAGTTTCACTTTGGTTCTTTTCAATCTTTCCATTTTTTATTATGGTGCCTATACTCTTATTACATTTCTAGTCATTTTAAACAATTGATTTAAAGACTGTATATGATATGGCTCTATTGTCTAAAGTTTTTGTACTCCATTTCTGCTGATAATTGTATCCACCAACTCTACTTCATGGGGAAATATTCAAAGATGACCATGATCAGAGTTTATCGTGTGGGTCCTGCATGGCTTTAGTTGAAGAAATGATTGAGGAGGGTCTTGGTTTGCTCTGTGAGGTGCTCTGGGAGTCTTCCTGGCCAAGACCACATTTGTTTGTTTTTGTGAGCTCCTTGGCTTGGATATTCTTGTTTCATGTAGCATAAGTTAAAACTGCAAGAGCAGCCCTGTGCTTATGGATTTTGGAGGCAATTTCCTCACCTCAAGCTAAGGTAGCCTTGTCTTCCTGGGCATCCGGGTGGTCTTTCTAGTCCACACTTCACTCAGCTTTAGACACATGAACCTTCCGGCTTTGTGTGGCTTCCTCAGTCCCAGCTCCCTTCCTGAGATCCCAAGTCCTTGCCTTCTGTGTCCATATGGCCAGTAAAGCCTGTGTCCCTCCCCTTCTTAAAACAGAAGCCAGTGATTTCCTGAGGCTGACAGAGTGTGCCTCGTAAGCTTACCACACTGTCTCTTTTTCATTTTTGCCCTTGTTTTCTTGCCTGCTCAACTATATACATTCATGCATCCTGGGCAAACCCTGGAATTGTTGTAATCTTCACACTAACTGCCCTAGAGTTTGCTAGTGGAATCAATATCCCTGCTTCAGTTGGGTATCCTAATCTTATTTCAGGAATGGTGTCAACCCTGTCCCTCGTAGCTTGTCTTTTAGTCTCCCCACTGTTCTGGGAACTTTCTACCCATATGGTTATCATAGGTGCATCAAGTCGCTGAACACACAATCCCACTCAGGTCAAATTTTGAAACTGAAGCTGAGAAGAAGCAGTGGCAGAGCTGAAACCTGGTAGGTTAAGTGATGTAGATTTCTGTTGTGTTTGTTTTGTTTTCTTCCGGCCATGTGGACCAGAGAATTAGGAAGACATGGTTTCCAAAGGGAAAGGAGAATAAGGAATTCATGTATCAAGGAGCAGACACAGGTGATGAGGGCAGAGTCCTGCTGACAGTTAAGTCTATGGCTTTGGCCTTTCCTGACTCCAAAATCCATTTTGTTCTCTGCTTCTTTTGATATTCCCATAACACATAATAAAATGCCTTCTGTTAAGCTAGTCCAAGTTGGGTTTCTGTCCCTTGCAACCAAAGGAGTCATTCATGTCCCCCTCTGAGTTCTCACAGTGACTTTCCAGTCCTCCCTGCAGATGAATTGGGAGAGTTTTCCTTTTCTTGATTCTGGGTTGCACTTTGATACCTGGCTCCAAAGGGACTCAGGTCATGTCTATACGTCTTTAAAAAAGCGTCTTCTAGAGCTAAGTCATTCGCTGTCTTCCTACAGCTCCGTTTTCCATGATGCTCCCGCATCTGCCCTGCTGCCTCCTTTTCTCTCTTCAGCCACCAAGTGACACCTGCTCCACAGGGACCGATGCAGTCACTGGGGGTCGTACAGTGTATATTCCAAGTATATCAAGGGAGACCTGACATTCTGAGGTTAATTCCTGGCCAAATTCGAACAAAATCCATGTGAATAAGATCTACTGCCTCTACCCACTGGATTTTGCTGCTTTTCTCTTTTCTTAGTGGTTCAAGAGTTTGGAAATAGAAGTGCTCCTGCTATCTGAAAATTGTTTATGTTGTTTCAAGATCCGTTCTAAGAAAGGGTCATTAATGTTCTAAGATGTTGTTAGCATGAGATTTGTAGCAGTGTTTTGCAGATGGAGCTATTTTTTTTTATCCTGGTTGTGTGTGCTTTATCATCATTGTCTCTGATATAATCCAATTCAAGAGAAATTTAAAAATAAATGTGACACAGGCCCATGAGTATAAAATTATTTTGGATCTTGTGAATGAGTGCAATTCTGCCCCAATGTGAAATCTCTCTTTTAGCCTTTTATTTGAAATAAGAACTAAGTTCTCCTTCTAGAACAGTACGCATCCTTGGGCCCAAATCTGCACTGTCAGCATCAGTTTATCATATCAGGTCATCACAATCACCAGGCCTTGATCTTCCAGCCTCCAGACTGTGAGAAATCAATGTCGGTTGTTCACACACTGCCCGGCATTTGGTGCTTTGTTTAAGGCCTGAACTGGCCAAGACAGGGTGTTTGTAAGTGTCTGGAGGACGCACAGTGAGCTAGAGCAGTGGGTCAAGCCCCTGCTGGTGGCCCATCCGTGCAGAGGCCTCCCGTTGTTTCCTGGCACCAGCCCACTCAGGGCCCCTGGGCTGGGCCATATCACCATCTCCAAAGCACCTCTGGGCCCAGAGCCAGAGCGTGCGGGTTTCTATGCAGTTCCCGCACCCCATGTGACTGCGGGAACTCTGAAGGTCCATCTGCCCCCATCACAGCAGACACAGTGTTTATTACACAGGTGCAGACACGAGGAACACTGGACCCAAGATCAAAGTCAACCTGACCTTGAGACAGCTAACGGATTTTGTTTAAATTCTTGACCATAATACTGAAGGGAGTATTGAAGCGACTTAGGAAGATGTATTGGCGGACGTTTGCGAGATGGGCTAGAAGGAGGGTGGGTGGATGAGGACAAAAGCTGAGGCGCAGGTCGGGTGATTCCAGTGTGAGGGACCAGGACCCAGCCTAGCACAGTGGCCGTCTGAAGGTGGGAGCAGGCGACGACGACAGGTATTGGAAGGAGAGGCAGTGATGGTTAGATGCTCAGTGTGTCGTTTGAATAGAGGGAAGGTTCAAAGCTTCATCCAGATTTTATATCGTTTGACAGATGGGCATCACAGTAGGATGAGTGTGAGTTAACTGGATTTGAAGTTATACTGTGACATCCAACTGGCCATAGATGGAGTAACATTTTAAATATAGAATTTCAGTGCAGATCAGAGGTCACTGTGAGGCACCTAAAAACGTCAGAGTGGCAGCCCTATGCGTCATGTACGCGGAAATGACCGTTGACTGGACAAGGCTAAGGTCACTGATGTTAGAGTAGTTCTGTCGAGGCGCTTGGCAAAGGGCAGGTTCAGAGCATGTTTTTCAGGCCCCTCTGGCCCTGCCACGGAGATCTCTTTCCGCTGACAGAGTGTTCAAACTACGGACTTCCAGTGCTTCCTTAGCCTTTAGAAGGAAAAATCACTTCATTTATTTGTTTTTTAATCAAGTTGATGAAAACAGCCCCCATCCTGTTTTTTTTTTTTTTTAAATCCACTACTCTTTGGGGAAAAGAGATAGCTGGGGGTCTCTGAGGTAAGCCTGCCCAGTGCTGGTGTGATTAGAACATTTAAGCCAACCTGGGACCTTGCGAAGGTGACTGTGAACTCAGCGCAGCCCCTCAGGACCCGGAGTCAAGGGTGGAGTTTGGAGCAAGGAACAAGCTCTGAGTCCTCAGACCTGGCAGTAACTAATGGCTAGGACTCTACTCAGGCAGATGTTGCTGCAACTGTCCTAGTAAAGGACGCAGCCACTGTCCTGCTGTGACTGGCAGGTCCAGTCCCCGGTGGCGCCCTTAGTGAAGCCCAGGACCCTGGCGCCGGCTCTGCAGGGACCCAGCCCCACACGGTCTGGGTCCCAGTTCCTACCAAGGTTATGGCCAGGTCAGCACAGGCTGGGGTCCCGGGTCAGTACACAGCACTCATTTCCCCATCTGAGGTCAGGCCGGTTAGACACGGGAGTCGGGAGACGGAGAATGGAAAGCAGCCTTACGGCCGAGAAAGCGGATGGGAGGCAGGCTCACCTGGGGCCGTGTTGTCCCGCCACCTCCCTGCCCCCAGTTCACGTGGTGAAGGCCTGACGCCTCTGTGGCCGTATTTGGACGAAGAGTTGAATCGGCCCTAGGACTGGCAGCCGTCTAAGAGGAAGAGCGCCCTCCACGTGCCCAAGGGGCGAAAGGCCACGTGCGCATATGGCGAGAGCGCAGCTCATGACCGGGGAGTGGCCTCACCAGAGCTGACACCCTGCCCTTGGATTCAGCCTCCAGATGTGTTGTTAAGCCCCCCGGTGTACGGTGCTCTGTGAGGGCAGCCGGCGCCCATAAGCCTGGGGCCGGAGGCTTGCGGGCCTCTCCCGAATTCTCTCCCGGAGACGCAGCCCGTGCCTTGCGGGGCTGGTGCCACCGCAGCCGCCCCACCACGCGGGCCCGGGGAGCGAGTGGGAGGGAGGGTTGGCCAGGCACCCTGGCGCTTGGGCCTGACCCAGCCGCCCCACCCGTGCCCGCTGGGCAGCAGTGGGTGCAGGGAGGGTCCCGGCCCACGGTGTCCCGGGCCCCCTGCACGGGAGGCCCCGTCCCAGTGACCGCGGATCCAATGTGGTGCGTCTGGTCCCTGAGCTCTCATGGTTGTTTGGGACCGTGGGACGTTTAGAAAGGACCCCTTGTCCCCTTTGGGCGGTGTAGACGGATTGATTCTGAGCTCGGCAGTGACAAATATTAGAATAGCAACAAAATGCAGTTTGGATTAATCACGTGTAAGCATAGCACCTGTTCTATATATAGATCTTACTATTTTTAATGCGTTTTGCTCTGTGGTCTAGAAAATTGCAATAAGGAAAACGTACCCCTTAAGCTTACTCTCCCCATAGGTTTCTCAGTTAATAAAAGGTGATCGAAACCACACGTGTTTTATTTTCCATCGCAGCCTGTCACAGCCACCTTGGGCGGCAAGCTTCAGCTGTTTCAGGCAGAATGACGCCGACCTGTGGGCGGGAGGCCGCCGGGGGCCCGCATGGGGCCTGTGTGTGGGTGCTCGTCCTGTGAGCGGCCGGCCGCGTCTATGCTGCCCTCATATCCGTGGCCTGCCCACGCCTCAGAAGGAATCCCTGCCCTGGAAGAATGGAAATGGCCTCGAGCACTTGTGCCCAGAGTTTAGGAAAGTTAAAATAGAAAGTTCTTCAATAAGAAATAACCTAGTATTTGTTTCACAACTTAGACTTTGCAGAGAGAGAGGGAAGGGGGAGAGAGAGACAGACACAGACAGAGGGACAGAGACAGAGACAGAGGTTGGGAGGGAGGGGGGAGAGTTCACTTTGGGGTGGTGGGAACACAGCTGTGGTGGTCCTAACCCCAGGCCTTCTGGTTGATGTGCCCTAGTTTTACTGGGTGAACTGGCCTTTGCCCGGGGCCTCCATCTCACACACCTTAGCTTCCGGGCCCCCCCCTGCTGCTGTGGATGACCGTCCAGTGGGGACAGGGTCCAGTCGCCCCAACACGAGTTCCTCAGAGATCTCTCTGCCTCCAGAGGTCCCACAACCAAGTCTTTTTCAGATCCCAGAAGAGTCAGGATGCTTCTAGAGCAATTCCAGGCACAAATGACCAACAACACGGGAGGCCATCCACATGGAAACACCCTGTGAAGATCTAGTGTCTCCTGCCCCATCTGGACCCCTCCGAGCACCCCAACTACCCCTACTCCCCTTGCTCCCCAGAGACATGACCCTCCAGCCCCTCAGAAACGTCTGGGGCTGGATTCCTGAGCTCCTCACTGCGATTCCAAACACTGACCGTAGATATCCACACTTCTTGCAGAACGAGAAGCAAAATTTTAGCATAACTAATTTTAATTTTTCTAACATTTGCAGTTATCCAGACATTTTTATCCATTTATAGTAATCATACTGTTCTTCTTTGTTAAAGTAAATTTCACTTAAAACTAGTTTAAAATAGGTCAATGGAGCGTTCTATGGGCAAGTGAGCCCATAGAACCTTATTTAATAGTCTTAAGTTCAGTTACATCATTAAAATTTAGAAATTTTTGCAATATTATTCTTAATTCTGGTAAAATACACATAAAATAGAAAACACCATCTTTAAGTGTACAGTTCAGTGGTATTAGCTACAGTCTCATTGCTGTGCAACCATCACTAACATCCATCTCCAGAACTTTCTCCTCTTGCAAAACTGATATCCGGTCACCGTTAAATCCTAACTTCCCCTCCCCTCCCCCAGCCCTGGCACCCACCATTCCTCTTCCTACCGTTCTACATCATGTGGCTCCTCCAGGGACCTCGTATAAGTGGAAGCACACAGTATTTGTCCTTTGTGACTGGCTTTCTACGGAGCATCATGTGCTCAAGGTCCATCGGTGTTGTAACAGGTGTGAGAATTTTCTTCCTTTTTAAGTCTGAACACTATTCCGTTGCACTGACGGACACGTGGATTGCCTCCACACTTTAGCTATTTGTCAAGGGTGGAATTTGGAGCAAGGAACAAGCTCTGAGTCCTCAGACCTGGCAGTAACTAATGGCTAGGACTCTACTCAGGCAGATGTTGCTGCAACTGTCCTAGTAAAGGACGCAGCCACTGTCCTGCTGTGACCGCACTGCGATGAGCACAGGTTTCCAAGTATCTGTTCAAGACCTTGCTTCCAATTCTTTTGGAAAAATACCTGGAAGTGGAATTGCTGGATCATGTGATAATTCTATGTTTAATTTTTTGAGGAACCTCAAAGCATCTGTACCATTTTACATTCCCACCAACTGTGCACCAGATTCTGTTTTTCTGTTTTGTTTTGTTTTGTTTTGTTGCGGTACGCGGGCCTCTCACTGCTGTGGCCTCTCCCGTTGCGGAGCACAGGCTCCGGACGCGCAGGCTCAGCGGCCATGGCTCACGGGCCCAGCTGCTCTGCGGCACGTGGGATCTTCCCGGACCGGGGCATGAACCCGCGTCCCCTGCATCGGCAGGCGGACTCTCAACCACTGCGCCACCAGGGAAGCCCCGATTCTATTGTTTTTAACATGCCAGTTTTGTGTATGACTTTCATACTAAATGTTAGTTTATGTTATATATTGCTTTCATTTTTATATAAATTTTCTCCAGAGTAAGTCCTGAGTCCCGTTACATCAAATGTGACTTTAAGAAAATAATTAATTTAACATTATTTAATGTCAGTAAAAATAGCTAAATAATATAGTAAGGAAAAACCTCTAATGTGTGACCTTTATCAAGGGAAGATGCAGGACAGAGTGTATTTGGAAAAGCTACTGCTGAGATGACAGCCACGCCAAGCTGAGGGTGTGGACAGCAGGGCTCCGGGGCCGCTGACTCAGGCTAGGGGTGGACTGTTCTGCACTCAGAAGGCCTCCCCGGCTGGTCTCGATGCACAGCAGTACTTCTGCACACACCACCAGCAAGGGGCAGGGTGTTGCTGTCATTGGGTGCTGCCTAAATCTCTCTTGTTGAAATATAATGTTCGTATTTTATCAGCATCATAAAGCAATTATACATTTTCAAGCAATGAGCAAGTGTACCATAAGTAAACGTGATTGGTTCTTCTGCCTTCCTCAGAAAGCAGTATTAAAAATAATGTATTTATATCGAACTTTTAATTTTTAACTAGATCTCATTTCATTATCCCATTTTTATAATAACCATTGGAGTTTGATAGGAATTATTTTCATTTTCCAAATACTTGACAAAGGCTGTGTCACAGTGAGAGGAGTGATGAAATTTCATCTTGGAAAACCCATTTTAATGCATTCTTTTCACATACCAAATTCATAGGTTTAATCAGGTTGAGAGGAACTGGCTTTTGTCAGGTAGATGTGAAGGACATTGTTGCACCAGGCTTCCTAAGATGCTTTCACCAGGATAAAGACTGCTGGGATGGCACAGGTGGTGTGTCTGCTGGTGGAACCAGCATTGGAGGTGGGAGGGGTGATGCTTGTGACATGGAGGGTAGAAACCAGGGGGTGGAGGGCATCCTTGCTGAGAGAAAAAGACCCCACAGGAGGCTTCTGAGGAGGCCAGACTGGAGAGGTGACCTCCTGAGGGCCGTGGGAAGACATCTCATACATGACAACCAGTGGTTTCAAAAGCATCTGGTGCATTGTGGAAGGAGGTGAGCCAGACCATCGTCTTGACCCCATTAGGATTTTGCTAGGCAGGCATTCCCCATCTTACGGGCAGGTAGGCTGAGGCAGCCTCCTGTGAAGGCCTTGTTCCAGGTGGGCTGCCTGGAGGAGGCAGGATGGTGAGGCAGCCTGCTGGCAAGCGCTTGGCAGGGGAAGTGGCACTGCTCTCCAGGGAGCCTGGCCTGGGATGGAAAAGTAGGAAGAGACGTTCCCCATCGTTAGATGGCTGCTGTGCAGCCTGACGGTTGGCTTTTCTTTGTGATTCAAGAGCCTGACTGAAGCACCCACCTCAAAGAGGGCATCTGCTCCCCTGCAGGAGGTCTCCAGCAAACACACCGTGGCCACACTAGCGAGAGCCAGGCCGCTTCCTCTCAGAGGCTCCTCTGTTTGGAGGATCCTGGTTGATTTTGATAACTGACCGTTTGGGCCACTTGTTTTTTCCTCTTCTCATGCTTTACATTCCTATTCCTATGTTTTATCAATAAATTCACCAATAAAGAGTGAGGCCTTGAAACCCTGGGCTCCCACCCTCAACCCCAAGAAAAGCAGAACCCAGGCCCATGCATTCTTTCTCTCTCTCTCTCTCACTCTCTCTACCTGTGACCTCGCTGTGTGGCCCCAGGTGTCCTGGGGTCCTGTAAATAGTAAACCTTTATTTTTTTCAAAGTTTCCTGAAGATTTTTGCTGAAGGATGTCTTGCGATCATAATAAGAACCACAAGGGCCAGTGCAACCACAACATTGATTATTGATAGGCTGAGATCAACACAATAAATTGGTGTAGTGATTGCACTTGGAATTAACCAAGGGTGATGCTCTTTACCTGCAACTTGCTTAACAACCATCTGACTCAGGTGAGTAACACCATCTGGGGAAGGACCACTGCTTGGCGGGGGTTGCAAGCTGCTATGTGCTTCTGCTTATTATCGCCTCTGTCGTGTGTTCCCGGTGGTGTTGATCCAAAGATCACGGCTGCCATAACCATCGGACACTCTCCCAAGAGCAGTGTGATCAAGGCCATCTGTCTAATGACTAACTATAACGGCCTTAGTTGACTATTAATGTGGGGAGGGTTCTCCATGCCTTGAGGCCAAGAGGTGGATTGGATGGCAAGGCTATTGTCATGGTCCAAGGAGAGGCTCTGGGCTAAAGGACGTGAGGACAGGATTCCGCAGGTGAGCAGGACGAGAGACCTCTGCCTTCAACCTCTGACTCAGTGAGTTGCGCCCGGACTACGTGTCCTAACCCAGAAGAGTGAAGTAACCTTGTACCCAGAAGCCAGTGGCACCACCGCTGACCCAGTGGGATATTATGGATCCAGTCCCTGGTGTGATGTTGCTAAAAAATAATGGACAAATATAACGTCCGGAACACCTGGTGCCAGCACTTCCTATGAACCCTGAGGAGGTGCATCAGCTCCTTGACAAATGCAAAACACCATGGAAGGCTCCTGGGTGTTGCTCTGTGCAGGCCTGGCGGCCTTTCCCAAAGACTCTCTGCATTGCCCAATGGAGGCAGACCCCAATCCCGGAGAGGTGTCTTGGGACACCCTGGAGAGGAAAGAGGCCGCCTATGAAGGGGGCTCACAGTGACATCATCCCGAATGTTCCAGTGGCAACACAGAAGATTCAGGTAACAGGACAAAATCAAATAGGAACTGAGATCAGAAACTACACCTTAGTTAAAATGCAAACTTTTATTGAAGATTTTATGCAGCAGAAAGGAGAGAGGGGAATGAATTGGCTCTTGTGGGATTTTTTGTTTGTTTGGAATGAGCTCTTATTATTCACAGCTGCCAGAGTGCACCAACTCGCTGGTATCTCTAAACATCTTAAACCCTATAACATTCTTAAAGTTCCTGTAATTAGGAGGAGTAGCCTGTAAAAGTAAATCTCTGGACTCAAGGTCAAATAGGCCCTCCTCAGGGTTGGAAATAAAGAGGGGGTCATTAGGGTCACTACTGTCACGGAAATGATAAACCCATTGGGCTTCTAAGGGTTAAGAATTCTAAGTAATATATGTTATTAAAACGTCTAGAAATAAGGAAACGTCTACACGCAAGGAAAATAGATGTGTTTTTGGGTACGAAACGTATGAAGATTTTTTTTTTTTTTAAGTAAAAAGAAAATAAATTTGTCCTAAAGTAAAACTGGTTATTTCAGAATGGGAAATAGGAAAATAAAGGACAAAATGGGGTATACAGTTGGGAAGAGAGAGAGAAAAAGAATTTTATCTTGTGTAGCAAAGTTGGGTAAACTTGGATCATTATTATAAGGTGGGTGTTTTTTTTTTTTTTTAACCTAAGTTTTAATAGCAATAGTATGCTTATGTAATTTTCTTTCATCAGCTGAAAGGACAAAGTTTTCTTGGAGTATTGGTATGCTTCTGATAGATTACAGAATGCTTTTCTTTACCATAAGTAATCTGGCTAGAAAGCAAAGGTTTTGTGTTTTATCAGAAGAAATCATGCTAAAACTTCTTTATGGATATTCTTGTATGGATATGTGTTATTGATATGTGTTCCAGAAATTATATGAAATTCCTAGAAATCTTATATGTATGTTATCATTTGTAATTCTCATTATCATCTTAAAATGTTGTATGTCACAGAAATAACCAAATTTCCTTGCCAACTGCATTATAATGAATTCTCATTAGATATTTAATCATGATCATTTCTAGGTCTTTTGTCATTTACAGTTATTGTTTTACTCTGACGCTTTTTACAGATGCGTTTCATATTCAGAGATTTTCACGGAGAGGTCTCTGACAAGTATTCTGGAAGATAGGTTTCTGGTAATGCTCAGATCACACCGCTGACCTGGGTAGGAGTTTACGTGACACTATATTCATGAAACTGCCAACCACAGGTCAAGGTCAACGAGAATTAATTACCTGGGAGCGAATGAACGGATGAGGGTCATTACAGTTCTGTGACTTTTTTTGAAACACTGTTGGTTCTTTAACCTTTTGTTTTTTCCAGATTTAGGGAATCCTATTCTCTTAAGCTATCTATGATTTACAACGATTTGGTAAAGTATATCTTTGTGAACAAAGGTGAAACATTTATCTTTTTCTCCCTACATGATCCCTCCAGAATTAGAAAACGCTCAGTGAGTCTTCTTATTTTCATGGCAATGTAGTTATTTGCATAAGTTCAATAAGATTCTATTCTCCTTGTAATAGGACACCATTGGAAACATTATTTAATTCCCAAGACTTTGACTGGAAGGTATTATTTGAGAATGTGCATAGACTCAGATATGACCAGACAGTTTGGAAAACCAACCTATAGCCTGCTTACAGGGTTCCTGGCTGCCTTATCAGGTGAGTAAAGGAGGTCACTTCCTGGCAGGTGCAGGAACCTCAGGATATCTTGGGGACCTTGAGAAGAGAGGAATTAACTCAAATCTATAGGTGCTGCAGGCAAAGCCTAACGGCAAGTCCTCGGCTTGGCTTCCTAGCCTCCGGAGGCTTTTAAGAGCTCAGTCTGAGATTCTTTATGAAAAGTTCCTGCAAAGCAGACTTAAAAAGAGCCAATATGGTCAGTTGGAATTCTTGCTGCACTTATGTAAATAATCAGGCCAGTTTATTGAAACTAGACTTAATTTGTAAATAAATTAGTCTTATATGTTGTCTTTGATAGCAAGGGGATGACTGTAGACAGAAAACAATGTTTCAGTAGAAACAATAATATACAGCTGGGGATATTAGACTCTAGTTCTGTTAATTGTGTTTGAGGTTTTGTTTCTGACCTGTAAAGCAGACCAGATCCTAAATTCTCCCTGTTTCCTCTAACCTCAGGCCTCAGCTCTCCAAACTAATGTTTCCAGTTTTTCTCCCACCCTCTGACTTGGAATCATTGAGAACTAAACCCGCCTTTTTCCTGAAGCCATGCAAGCTGAAGTTGGACACTTTGATATAAGCTTAGAGAAGTCACAGCAGTTCACGTTGCCGCAGCAGCTTCATGCTTGTTGCTGTGTGGCCACTCAGAAAGACCACCAGAGACATTCAAGCTGCAAGCAGGGAAAAGATGTCAGGTTGCCACTGCCTGCCCTCACTCCCTCTGGAGATGCTTCGAACCCCACATCTAGAAGCCTTACCTGGCTGCTTTCAGGACTCAGAAACCGGGATTATAGTCTGCTCCAATCACTAACCATTGGTTTTCCTTTGTTTCCGTAGAAACACCTTTTATTAAAAACCTGATGCAAGTATGTGCGCCATGTAGGCCTAACTTGGGGAAGCCACCTGCATCGCCGCTTCCTGAAATGAGACACAGCCTCTACTTGAACTGACCTACTCTCTGGACTAAGAGAGGGTTCAATGAGATAAAGACAACCCAGCAACTCAGGACAGGTTCAAACCTTCTTACACCAGGTGGCCAAGACAATGAAGTAGTCCACAGTGGCACCCAAATCTTTGACCAGGTTCCTCGGGCCCCCAAGGTCACTGACTTAGTTTTATTGCAGGACACTTCAAATTTGGGACCGTGGATACAGACGAGATTTCAGACTGCTGTCTGTGTGTTTATTATAGGATTTGGGACTAGAATCCTATTTAGATATGTGCTTTCTGAGTTACAATGCACCCTACCCCTGACTTAGCACATCAGCTACGGAGGCAGTTACATTCTCACCACCCTCACCTTTGACTCTGATGGCTTGGCATCACAGGCTGGGTGGTAGGGTGAGCCCTAACAGGTGGGGTTTTTCCTTTTTGTAACGCAAATGCATAACTTAAGCTTTGATTGCCCAGGCCCCCACTTCAGATAGGGCATCAGCTTCAAGGAAGGCTACCTGGGAAAAGCACATTGCTATTAGCCACGCCAGATACAGAGCCAGGCCACCTTCCCCACTGAGGTGGCTTTGTTTGGAAGATCTTATTTAATTGCAGCGACTGACCATTGGGGCACTTGTTTTATTTTCTCTTTCTGCACTTTAAATTCCTGCTTTCATGTTTTAAATTCACCAGTAAAGAGTGAGCCTAGGAAAACCCCAGGCCCCCACGCCAAGCCCCAGTAAAAGTAGGACCCCAGGCCTGTGCTCACAGTATCCTTCTCTCCCTCCCTCCCTCCCTCCCTCCCTCCCTCCCTCTCTCTCTCTCTCCACCTCTCTGTCTCTCTATCCCCCTGACCTCGCAGTGTGGCACCAGGTGTGCTGTGTAATTTCCAGGTCCTGTAAGTAATAAACCTTTAGTTTTTCAAGTTTCCCAATAGTTAGTGCTGAGGGGTGTCTTGCCATCATAATGAGAACCACAAGGGCCGGTTCAGCCACAGTGCTGGTTATTGACAGGCTGGGGCCAGCACACAACAGCTATTAAGATTCCTTTTTGGTATTTGAATGATCAAATGACTAATGTTATGTGGCCTATGTCGTGGGTTTGCACAACGTTTGGCACAAAGCAAGAATGTGATTGTGGTCCACCCAAGCCTCGCTGCAGAGGGGTGGTCTAAACAAATTCTGGAATAAACAGTTTCTGCTCTTTTTGACATTCTGTTTAAGGGCATTCTTTTCAGATGTGGGAGTGCATTCTGTGTCGTTAGCAGAACTGACTTTGTATTTCAGACTTTGGGAGGAAGGTGCCTGGGTGTTTTCATAGTAAAGGTTACTATTATTAGTTTTGCAAATGGTTGACTGATAAACAGAGAAAAGGATGAAATTTGTGGGATATGCTAACACCTACAGATGCATCCGTCTGGAAGGAAGGGTTGAAGTGGGGTACGGACAACTCAACATTTGAAAAGATAGCTTTTTCACATGTCTAGCAGGAATCTTCGTGCTGATACTATTAGACTGAACCATATTAAATTACCAATATTTGACTGTCTTTACCCTACAAAATGGCAGCTCCATACGGCTCAACCAAATATGTTTTTCTAAAGAGGGAGCAGTAATACACAGATCCAGACCCATGGACAACGCCTGCCTTTCTGCCACCCTTGCTTTCCTCTCTGACTTCTTTCTTTCCACTTTCTGATAAAAACTTTATTTAGTGCCAGCTTTGTTTCAGGCTTTAATTTTAGGAATAATGTATTTGATTGGTTTCTTCTGTATGTTCCCAACTTAACTTTAATTTTACTTCTATTGACAACTTCATGGTACTCTGACACACTGCCGGCACAAGAGCTGGCTCATGAAGGTACAGGGTATCGGGAGAGCCAATGAAGATTCTGGTTTTGGTCTGGGACACGTCTCCAGTGATGGCGCTCCTGCTTTGCCATTTAGGTTTTGAGTCAGTTGCGGTGTGAGACCTCAAGTTACGAAACTATGTATGTCACATTCACTGACCACACTCCGTTAAATCTGCCCTTTCCTCTGCAGTCCTTTATTTGAGTTTTTCAACAGAGGACTAAAAAAAATGAATGGAAGCAATTTAATTCCTATGTTTCCCTGGCAAAGATAAGAACATAAAGATTCCAGGAGAAGAACTGAATGGTAACAAAGCTAATGTCAATATTGAAGAGAAATGTACAGTTTGGCTCGGAACAAGTGCTTGTCTGTAAGTTTGGAATTAATGGCAAGAAAAGTGAGGTTGCGTGGAAAAGATGGGCACTTACGTGAATGCTTCAAGGAAGAGTGGGGACAGACGAGGAGGAGCAGTGGGGCAGTTGGTGATGGAGCAGAGACGTGTATCCAGGCGCAGGTGTTGGGCACTCAGATGTGACCCTGAGGCAGCTCGCCCGAGGAGGGGAGACCATCCTACCCCTCCTCTGCCTCCTCTTTTTTTTGCCAGCGTGTGAAGTTGCGTCAATAGCAGATGTATATTCTCCATACAAATACTTTCAACCCCCGAGTCTTAGAAAACGGGGCATCCTAACTCTCCACGTGCAGGGTCCAGGGCACGTGGACACAACCTCCTGGCATTTCTGTCCTGGCAGCATGGCTCCACTCGCCAGCGTCTGGAGGCAGGTGTTTCATTGCACCGCTGTCGCTAGATTACCACTCTCATCATCAGAGTGACCAGCTCTTCTCTACTTCTGCTAACGTTTTAAGGAAGTACGTTGGTCAGGGGCGCCCACGCTGACCAGCCACATGGCCTGGGTGCCTTCAGGCTGTGGGCCACTGTGGGCAAGCCTGGGATGTGAACTCGGGCTGCGACCCTGGGGCCGTTAATGGCTGTCACGTGTCATTGGAATCGCAGTAGCAGCTGTTTATAGAGAGATGCTCCCAGTTGAATCACTATGTACTAAATTTGTAGTTACCCATCTGGATAACAGAACAAGCTATTGGCAGGAAGAAGAGGAAAATTACACAAATTTAACAGGGCAAAGTACGCATGCCGCATATACTTTTCGCTCTGAAATGCAAGATTCAGTAAAGATGATTTCCACGTTTGGAGCTTGGCCTCCGGTGGGTTTAGCATCACCCTCCTCTGATGTGGTTCTTGTTGGTAGCACTCTGCTCCCCAGTCTCGGACTTTTCAGTGTTTCTCTCTGGGTGGCTCCGTCAAGTCCCCATCATGCTGTAGCATCTTCCTGGAAATGTCTCCTTTTTGACCAAGACTCAAGCTGCTGCTGCCCTTTGTCTGCTCTCCTGCTGCAGCCTTTCCTTTATATAATGATCTTCCGACGTCCAACAGTCTCCTATTATCCAGAAAGGACCCTGCTTTTGTAATTTACAAATATTTACTAGCCACCAAGAAAACGCCAAACTTTCCACTAAAGAACTGAAACTTTGCCTTTGGACCCGGAGAGCCACACACATGATGGTAGGACAGAAGTACCCGGGCACGTCAAATCACATTCTATCCTCAATGAATAAGCCCTGGGTGACTGAAATACATCACAGATGGATGAGAAAATATGAAAACAAAAATACCTTCCTAAGTGAAACCATACTGATTTACCTTCTGTGAAATAAGTGAAGTAGGATGTTTCTTTCAAGGATATGGAATGAATCCATGCAGTTTGCTATAGTTGTTTTAAAGTAAACTATATTTTAAAAATTTTGCGGGGGGGATAACTAAGTTGACCATTTTTCTTTCTGAATGGATAACAAATATTTTGCTCTTCAAAAGAGGAGAATTAATTAGGAAAATCAATAAGCAAGCCATAGAACGGGAGAGAATATTTACAGTGCATATATCAGACCAAAAGCTTGTGTCTCAATAATATAAAGAACTACTATAATTTATCATAAAAGACAAACAACCAAAAATGGGCAGAATAGTTGAATAGGCACCTCACAAAAGAAGATACGTGAATGGCAATATGAAAGGGAAAATTGCTCAATATCACTAATCATTAGGGAAATGCAAATTAAAACCACAATGAGATACTTCAATACACATTAGAATGTCAATAACTTAAAAAGATTGACAATACAGCGTTGTCAAGGATTTGATCCTAACTCTCAAATATGGCCAACAGAGTGTAAAATGGAATAGTCTGGGAAAATGTTTGGCACTTTTTCAAAAAGTTAAACATGCATCTTCCCTGTGTCCCAGAAATTCCACTCTCAGATATTCATCTAAGAGAGAGAACATACAGGTCCACAAAACACCTCATGTGAGCATGGTCATCGAAGCTTTGTTCGTAGTATCAAGAACAAGAACAAGCCCTGAGGTCCGTCACCAGGAAAGCGGAGGCGCTGTGGTGTGTGTATACAGGGGATACTTCTCACCGATACAGGCGTACGCTTCTGATACGCGTAGTAACGTTAATGGATCTCACCTATTATGCTGAGTGAAAGAAGCCAGACGGAAAAGAGTACACAGTCTATGACAGACATTACATGAAGTTCCAGAAGAATTCAAAAAAAACTATGACAAGAGAAATCAGACGGCATCAGGGGCCTGTCTGGGTAGGGACAGAGGCACCTTCTGGGGTCGTGGACACCTTCTGTCACCCGTGTGGGTTCCTTGAGTGAATGCATTTGGAAAAGAGAATGTGCTTCTATATGTAATGACGTCTCAATAAAATGTTTCCTAAAAGAAAAACAGACACAGATGTGTGTGCATATTTCCAGTAATGGTTGGGGAATGTGACCAAACAACAATTTTAGTGGTAAAACTGGATCTAACTTCTGCAATATTTCATCCATTTGCTTATTTAACAGCTCGCATCCTGCACCCGCTGTGCTCCAGACCCTGTTCCGGGACTTGGGAGACCACGGTGCAGTGGGGACGTACAGTTCTGGAGCTGGCAGCCAGCCTGAGGACGGGCTTCCTGAAGGGGGCTGGGCTCCCCGCCTCCATCTCAGTGGGAGACTTTGATGGCATCCGGGCTGCTCACCTCAGACAGCTGGGCTCATTCCTCCAGAGCAACGACCATGACTCTGTCCTAGGGGTCTTCATGATGATGTTTTTAACTACCCTGCAGCCTACCATTCAAAAACCAGAGCTCTAATTCCATCAGGTGTAAGTGCAAAAAATAGATTTTGATGAGTGAGCATTCCGGAAAAGAGGTAAGAGAAGTAAATGTAATAAGTAAAAATTATGCAAAGGGGAAATTCAAAATGTTGAGTAATTTTCTACCCCAAATATTCCGACACCATTTTAAGCTTCTTAACTCTGGGGCTAGTGCTGCCTTCCTCTCTCTGTTGCTCAAATATCACTGCAGTTGGCTGTGTGCACACGGGCCTTCCTGCTACATCTCCTGTCCTTTAGTTTAGTTTGTTTACAGAATTGTTCTGGACGGACACGTGGGTGCACCTCTTTCTTCTCCACCCCAGGAACGCCTTTCTAGGTTGGAAGGCCCACACTTCTGTTCACGTTTTCTGAGCCCTTGCTCTCTTGTCTTTACATGAAAACTTGCTTGCGTCCCTGTCCTGTCCTTTCTAACGTCTTCAGTCCTTGATGCTAAAGGGCCGACCGAACAACATTCAGGCAAGAGTCAGTGGGGCTGGGTCCCAGGAGCACAGCGCTCACACAGGCCCTTCAGAACCACAGGCCTGCACGGCGTTGCTGGCGCAGGGGTCAGCATGGCCCGAAGGCCTTTTGTTTCCACGTTGCCTAAATGTTCATCTTCTCCCCACGTGTGATGGTGTGTCTGCTGTGCTGCACCAGAGGAAATCACCACTTCATGCATGTTTTTCTTTTGCCTCAACAGATTCAAATGTTATGAGGTTTGTCAGGAATTCCCTTGAGTTTGTACCAAATCTTTGTATCTCTTTTCCTTCATATTAGACAAACATGTTTGACATAAACTATTTCAAGGACTGCAAATAGAGGAGAGCTCTGAATGGATGGCTTTTACTTTATGGAGAGTTAATAAATCTCAGAAAATAATAATCTGGGCAGGATGCAATGAAGCTGAATAGTTAATCTGCATAGAATCAAGTATGTGATATGGAGCCCACGTTCCACGTGGCAGAGTCCCAGTTCCAGACAATCACCGCCCAGACTGCCAAGAAACCAGGACTTGGGGAAACTATGTCAGCCTTTGAAACGATATGAGCTGTAGGCGGATTATTGACTAATCATAGAACAGGTGGCTCATTTAAAAATTCTTCTTATTTCAAGCGAGTGATAATTTTTGTATTGGTTGTGAATCTTAAGGGCATAGAAAGGTGGAAGAAATATTGGAAAGGGAGTTAGTGCTGGCACAAGAGTTTGCTGTGATAACACTGCAGAACGATCCGCATACCTGCTGGCTCCGTGCTCCTGGGCAGTTGAGAGTCAGGCGGAGGTCCCTTCACCTGGGGCGCACAGCCACCTGGAATGGCTCTTCCTGGGTCAGAGGGCAAAAGTGCAAGGTGTCCAGCAAACTCTGCCCTTTGTGGCCTTGGCCAGCATCACGTCTCTCCATATTCCAAGGTATATCACAGGACCATGGCCAATTCACCTCTCCCTGTGGAGGCTCAGTGGAACTCCAGGACTGGGGGCTGGGGGCACAGTTCTCCAGGGCACAGGAGAGCTGTCTGAGGCCTACGCGCAGCTGGGTGTGAAGGCGTGTGGCTTGGATGAGACAATATTTGTGCACAAACCGCTTTTCTCTGTGATCCTCACGTGTGTCCGTGTGACAGTAAGGAGCCACAGCAGCAGTGCAGCCACAGCACAGCGACCCTGTTCCCTTCCCAGATGGCAGTGATACGGAACAGGAGAAATACTTGTCCAACTACTGCTACTAATATTAGAGGAAGGAATGATTCCGTTGATTCCTGATGACCCTCTGCTCGGTTATGGATCCCCAGCTGTCCTTGCTGTACCTGGAGTTGGGCTCGGTTCCATGCTGAGGTTTCTCTCCCCTACTGCAGTAGCTCAGGTAAAATCTGTCCTGTCATTCCAACAAACGTGCAGCACATTTTATATATATATGGCATCCAACTGATGTGTTCGAAGATCACGTATGTGCTGGTGGCGTAGACATCGATTCTTTTCTTCATTTCCTTAATGCCTGCTGGATATTCCCATCTGTCACCCCACACGCAATCCAAACGGACATCCTAATCTGGACTCATTATCTGTCATCCCCAGCCGGCCTCTCTCTGGGTTCCATTCTGTCAGTAGCCCCATCACCCATCCATTCACCAAGCTGGAGACCTCAGAGCCCCCTTGGGCACCTCTGTGCTGGGCCTCACCTCCACCCCGAACATTTCTCAGTAAACAAAATTATTTTAAGAGATTAGTTACAAGATTATCAAAGTGAATTTAAGAAGCTAGAAACGAGCTCATCCATTGAGTGGCCACAGCAAAACGCCTCCCACAATTGCAGAAGTTACCATGTTTGGGCCCAGCAAGGCAAAGGGGATAGAGGAGATGCCTCTTCTGTGCTATTGAGAGGCATCTATCCGCTGACACAGAGACAAGACCAATCCAGAAGACTGTTAAGTCAAAAAGCCCTTATTGCAGAAGGATGATTCTGTGTATAGACATTAGTAATTGTTAAAAACCCCTGTAGAATCCCTGAAGAGAAATTCGTGGAAGAAAATAATTTGTCCTGAAGGCGGTACCATAACAAGCATCTGGATGAATATCAAAAGCAGTGTTTGAAACAAATGAGGTCGATGGAAACCCCACCTGCGTCTGTCTGTCTACCATTCCTGTGGGTGCAGTAAGAGGAGATGGAAGGCTCTGAACCAAGAGTTCACTCTGGAAACCCAAGGTTCAAGGAGTGCACAGTTTTAATCACATAAAGAGAGAAGCTCTTTATGTTAAAAATATTCCTGTAGCTCTAATTTCCACACTACACGTGTTATCTAAATGATGAATTAGTAAAATCCAAGCCATCGCTGTCCATCCAGTTTTATCTTTATGAGAGGAAATGTAATCTGAAGACCACTCGAATTTCTAAGCTGCCTGACTGCTTAAGGAAGTTTAACCAAATGTTTATAAGAAAAAGAACGAATTAGGAAAAAAAAAAAAACGTGACATTTTGTGAGCTATTCTTACTTTGAAGATTTGTTTATGATAGTAGTGTCTTATAAAAATTGTTCACTTAATTGACGTATGTGAGGTCCAAAGTGTAAACAATTGAAATATATTAACATGTAGTGAAAAAGTCCACAAATGTAAAGCAAAAGTCCAGCTTTGGAAAAGTAATGTTAAAGATGGCTTTGCAGTCATGTGTGGTTGGTGTTATAATTTGAAGCCAAAAGAACAAAATTAGTAGAGAAACATCTGTATATTCTTGTGGAAGAGTTTCTTTATTTTGAAATAGTTGAATTTAAAAGTTCTGCTGAATTAGAAATCCTTTTGCATCATCAAAACAAATCTCAACTACGTCAGTCAGTGAGAGAAAAGCAAGTTAGATTCATAAATGATCACACATTTTAAGTCTATTTTAATGAGATCAATTTTTCCAATTTTGTTTAATGGCAAGACAGGACATTCAGTCAATTAGAGGACGAAGTGATACCTTGTCTGCTCATGAGTACAAAGACTTGTTTTTTAAGCAATGGTGATTATCAGAATGATTCGGCAAAAATTCTGAGTCAGATTCCTGTAGCCAATTTGTTTACAAAGCCTGATATAAAAGAGTGATATTTGCAAGCACATGCTAAAGTTTTCATTTAAAGTTTGAAACTATTGTTGTTGGAAGTGTTCCAGCTCAGCATTTAAGGATCTCTCTAATGTTTGATGTTTCACTTTTCCCTCAAGGTCATATAATATAAAGAAAGGAGGAGTGCGTTTTCGCTTGCCTCGCCCACGTAGGTGCTCCTGCGTCCCCCGGTTCACCCTGGGCGCCAGCCAGCCAGGCGTTTCTGTGTTGTGGCCGTGTGGAAACTTGGGAGGCCCAGGGCACGCGCAAAAGCAGACCTGCCTTGTGGCCTCCCTGCCGCCTTCGCAGCACATCCGTCCCTCCTGGCCGGGATCGCAACCACCATCCTTGAACAGTCGCCCCGTTCCCATAGCGCTCCCCGCACATGAGAGTCCCCAGCTTCAGAGCTCAGCCCAAGTGTACGCTCCGCTTGCCCTCCCCGTCCTGGGACCCCAGCCGCCCCCCTCAGCTCTGTCCTCCCGCAGCCCACGAACTCCTTGAAGCAAAGGCTGGATGTCACGACTCTGCATCTCCAGCTGCTACGCAGGGCGGATGCCTGCAGTTCGGTTCTGTTTGCTGAGCCGGGTGGGCCGGTGCCCGGCGCTCCACACAGCCCCACCACGCATGTGGGAGAGGCCAGCTCTCTGGTCTTCCGGCTCCATGTTTTTTCTCTAAGTGACAGAGCCTGCTTTTAAATAAAGCACACCTCACTGGGAGGCCCCATATATGAAAACAGATTTGGGGGGCAGTTCAGGTAGCAGAGGGAGTGGGGACCCCAACACTGCCACATTCTCCCTCCCACCTGACCCAACACGCGAGGACTCAGGGGCTCATGAGTCCAGGGAAATTAAGCTTCCCATTTGCCCAGCCCAGCTCAGGGGTTCAGCTGTCACGGCTACCGCTGGACTGCACGGGGCCCGGGGGCCGTGAGCGTCCACAGCCCCACCTCCGGCTGCAGCCGGGAGGCTCCGGGCCAGAGCTCCGCTGGGTGGGGAGGACGGCGCAGCAAGGCGGGTGCTGGTGCTGGCGTGGAGCCGTGCTCTGCACCACCCGCCTCACCCCTGCAGTTCCAGTTTCAGCTGGGGCGGAGGGAAAGTTCCACGGCGACGACTAATCTCGTCTTTAAATTTCCATCTGTAGTAACAACAACAGTGCCTAACCCTATATAGTGCTGCTGGGTGACAGGCACCATCTAAGACATGCCTCTGTCCACATATTACCTCAGCCAGGCCTCCCGCCTATTCTCGACCCCACGTTATAGCCACGGACACTGAGCCCAAGGCAGGTGCTTGTGGCCTGAGAGCTGGAAGTGGAGCCAGGGCAGCCCGGACCTAGGGTGCAGGCTTGTAGTCACGACGCAAAGTGGAGAGCCCAGAAAGGTCTCCAATGAGCATTGATGAGGGATTTCACGGCAGCAGAAGGGAGCCGTGGGCTCACTACAGTCACGTTTGAGGTTTTCCATTCACTCAGGATTGAGGCAAAACCAGAAACATTCAAAAACGTGAGAAGCAGGCCCCAAAGCTATGGTCTGCATGTGACCCCTGCTCTTCTGACGGTGATGTGGTGTTTTTAATCAGCCCAGCTCCAGCCCATCATGGTAAGCTTGCGTTGTCTGCATTTGAAGGTGCTGATGATTACAAGCCCATGCCTCCCTGTGCGCCCAGCCCTCTCCTAGGCCCTGACTTAACCCCCTGCCTGAGCCTATGGGGGGAGCAGAGAACTAGGGGAGCCCTGGGGGCGGGTAACAGCCTCTGCTGCATGCAAGGGGCCTCTGGCCCTTGTTGGTCACCGACTCTCCCAGAGGAGAGGGGAGCAGAAGACAAGGTGAGGCAGGATGGGCCTGTGCTGCTGGCTGGTGGCCCCAATCCAAGACCAAGAGCAGCGCTGGAGTCTCACCCGGAAAGCGTCCGCCCTCCATGGCCGTCCACAGCCATGCAGGTCCTTTTCCTAGATTTCACCTCCCACAAGGTCTGGTTGCCTCAAAGATTCAAAGTCTAAACCACCACAGACCAAGGGCCTGCCCTCCCCCAAGGACAAGCTGCTCCACTGGGAGGGCGCTGACCTCGGCCCGGGATTCCGAGATGCGGCTGGAACACGGGCAGCCCTGCAGGCTCGGGCAGCATCACTGCACCGGGCGGCCAACGTGATGCCCAGAAACGCTTCTCCAGTTTCGCAGGAAGCCCAGTCACATCTGGGGGCCCCTGATGCCGTCCACCGACACCTGTGCTGCGAATGCCCTGAGCCACAAACATGGGCTCCTGGAGGACAGCGGGTTATGAAATCTCACTGCAGAGCGTTCGTCCAGAGGAACCCATCCTTAAATGACCTGTGAACTGGGCAGTGACGGGTGGGCGGAGAGCACGTAACAGACGCGTGTAGACATGGTTTTCTATTCCAGCGATGATGGCAGTTATACCTGAGTCTAAGTTATTAGCCTCAGGAGAGCATATTGTGAGGACACAGAAAGGCGTCCTGTGAAACCTATGACTACAGACCTGACTGACACAGTTGAGGGGTGGCAAAGGCTCAGGTGAAATATCGTGTCTTTGTTTCGTTTTAGCAGAAATGTCCCAACCACGTGTGGAAAAACACATACGTGGAAGGCCTACCTGGTGGGTGTGCAGCCGACTCCTTCAAAGACATTCTGCTTCCGAGCTGGTGTTTGAATGTGCATTTCAGGGGGCCACCTAGGATGTGACAACAACAGCCTCTCCCTGACCCAGAAACACCACCCCAGCTGATCATGGAGCCCACAGTTCTACCAGTAAGTCTCATTTCTACTTCTCTGAGTGATTTTATAATAATTATTGTAGACAGGGACAGCTTCATGGCAGAAGTCAGCTGGGAGGCTAGTTTGAAAGTTATCAGTCAGGTGTCTCCCGTGCTGTGTGGAGCTATTTCCTAACCCCGTTCCTGCGGTGGCTGCACGCATCCGTAGGCACTGTCCTCCAGGCATCCGTTCTTTCCGTGGGTCTTTAGTAAACCCCTATCAGGCCCCAGAGGATGGGGATGCAGGAAGGAACACGAAAGCCTTGGAACCACTCTTGCAGGGCTGTATTCTTCCAGTTGTCGCATCTCCAAAACGCTGGTCCACATTTGACTCCCTCTTCCTCTCACACCACACATCAGATTCTCCAGAGATCCTGCTGGCGTGGCCTCCAAGGGTGTCCTGGGCTCAGCTGCGCTTGGCTCCTCCACTGCCGTAAGCCATCCAAACGCCGACACTCTGGCTGGGACGTCACGTGACTTAGCCTCCTCTGAGCCCCACAGCAGACGGGCTGACGCTCACCGTCTCTCCTGTCCTCCTGGGCACACGCTCCTCTCTGAGCCCAAGCTCTCCTGCAGGTGGGAGTGGCCCACAGCTGCGTTTGGGCTGGAATGGGGTGGGGTGACTGCACTCCTAGGCTGAATTCTACAGCTCCAGGGGCACAACTCCTGTCCTGCCCTTCTGCAGTCAGGTCAGGGGACCCAGGTGACACAAGGGAACTTGGTCCTGAAACATGGCTTGGAGGAACGCCACTACTCTGGAAAACTGGTTTTGACCCACAAGTACACAGTTGGCCCTACGCTGTCGCTCACCTCCTGTACCAGCTCAAATAGTTTGCCAAAGCATTTCTGGAAGCTTGTCTCCTTCTCTCTCAGATCAGCAGAGCAGACTTCCTCCAGCCTCCCTGTCTCCCTGCACCCCACAGCCAGGCACAAGCCCACTTCGCTACCTACGGGAGGACTGAGCAGAACAGTGACACTATGAATGTCTTCAGTACATGCGTTCACTCCCCCCAGGGCTTCATCTGATGCCGGCTCATGCTACGGACTGGGAAGGACTGAGCACCTGCCATACAGCTCGGATTTCCTGACATGCGTCCACGGCACAAAAGCCATAGGAGGTGCTTTGGGAAAGAGCTCCTGTAATCACATGTGTGTGGGAAATGCTGCCCATTTCTTTCTTAAAGCTTCAAGACCGTGGTGGTGATGCACTGGAAGTGTCCAGAACTGTTACGGTTCCACAATCTAGACGTTTCTCTAAACCTTCTGAAACGGATGAACTTCCTTTTCTTGGCTTGTTGTGTTTGGTTCTTCACTTCTGAGGCCATGCAAGGGAAAGTTCAAAAGACATCGGAGGAGAGAGAACACAGAGCAAGAGAGAGGCCTGCAATCCCCTAGAGAAAAATCTATGCTGGAAAGGGGTGGAGCTTCTACTCTAAATATTTAGTAAAAAAAATAAAAAAATAAAAATTGCTATGCTTTCTGAGCCACTTTATATTTTTTCTCCTAAGACTTCACCGAGACCATGATTCAGCCTTCCATTTTGTATCTGCAGAGATTTAAAGCGGGGATTAGACCTTAGGTATTTCGGAAAACGTCTAATAAGCTTCCGTCCAGCCGAGCTGATCTCCGCTCCCTGGCCGGAGGCCCCGGGAGCACCAACCTGCGTCCCCCGTGGGCGCCGCCTCCCGCCCTCCACTCCCCCGCCAGACGTCCGGTGACTGCGGTTAGGGACACACGCTCCTCCAGCCGAGGGAGAACCGCGCTTCTCCCGGTCACAGCGCAGCCGCCTTCCTCGGAGCCAGGCCCCTTGTAGATTCACTGCAGCGTGGAGGCTTGGGACGAGGGACCACTGTCACTGCCCCCCAAACTGCAGCCCCCGTCCTCTGTTCCAGGCCCAGGCCGCGGTCGGCAAGCTGGAACCTCTCTTTGCCTCCACTGGCATCGGGCAAATGCCTTCAAACCCGGAAGACAGTGGCTCGGCGCAGCTCCTTGTTTGAAGACTACAGCTTGGTGGCTTCTAAGGAAGAGTCCAGACTCTTGCAGGACCACAGCCATGTACTTTCCCTGGCACCACGTAGACAGCCAGAGCGCCCAGGCCGGGTGACCGGGTCTCCGGTGCCCCGCCCACGCTGGATGCCCGCCTGGTCAGGCACACGGCGCACGGCCATCCTCTCGCTGGGCCGGCGTCATCGCACCCCAGTGTCCGCGGATGGCTTGCCTGGGCCACGCACAGCGCCGGGCAGAGGACACGGGCCAGACGCCGCCCATACAGTGTCCACTGGTCACTGGGCAAATCCTGCCCAGGGCCACTCTGCCGGGTGGGCCAGGCGGCCGTGAGAGCGGCTGGGGCCAACCAGGCATCACGGATGAGCCACGGCCGCCGGAGCAGCGCACGCGGCCATCTGCTCTGCCCGGTGAAGCAACACCCACGTCGTCCAGAAGCGGCTGCGAGACCAGAAATGGGCCCGGAAAGGGCGCAAGGGGGGCTAGTCCCGCGAGACGCGATAGAGGCGGAGTCGGGTGGGGCGGGGGTAGGTGGGGCCCCGCCCACCCGCCAGGGGGCAGAGGCCGCGCCGCAGCTCCGCTTGGACTCAGTGCGGGCCTGGTGCGCACGCGGCGGCTGCTGGCGCTGCTGCTGGTGCCGCTGCTGCCGCCGGGGCGGCGACCTTGTCCGTCCTTCATCCAGCCTGGAAGAGGGTGAGGCGCGGCAGGCACTTCCTGTCGGGGCTGGTGCTCTGTGGGGAGTTTGGCTGTGCTCCGGGCGTCCCTGGGAGGCAGTGCTTCAGGCAGAGGGTGGTGGGCCCGGAGGTCTGGGAAGGGCGCTGCTGAGGAGGGAACAGAAGTGAGGGGCTCGGAGGCGGGGCCCTGGGGAGGACGGCCTGGTCGGCTCTGTCACTGTCACCTGGGGGTGTACGAGGGGCGTGCCGGGACCCCCGCGGCAGAGGGCCCCCCAGCGGCCGCCTGCTTCCTCCACGTTCTGCTGCCTCGGGTCGAGCGCCCGCTCTTCCCACCCAGGATTCTTCGGCCCTGGGTTCGTGGCTGTCTGAAATCCGCCTCCGGTTGAAGAGGGTTGGGAATGAGAGTGACGAGACCTGGATTCTGTGGCCGGAGACCCTCGGTGGCCCAGAGGTACCCAGAGGCACGGCTGCAGGGTTTGGGCTGAGCGTCCCGGCAGCGTCCGCGTCGGCCGGTCTGTGCACCTCCCGGGACCGAGGCTGGCGTGGCCCGTGCCTGGTGGCCAGCCCTCCGTGTGCCTTCTCATTTCCTCCTGTTGTTTGGTGCCACTTGGTCCTTCATCTGGTAACGAAAAACCATGAGGCGTGGCGTCTCACCCGGGTGGTCCGTGATCCAGAAGTGAACCAATAAATCCCACACTGGGGAGCTCAGTACGGCAGAGAGTGTCAGGCAGCTTTGGGCCGGGCAGTCGGCGTGGCCAGGGGCGCGTGGGCTCCGCTGCAGCAGCTGTTTGCACAGCCCCCTTGGCGTCATGCGTTCCAGAGGAACCTGGTGCTCGCAACTGACTTGCGTTCCAGCTCTGTTGCGGAAGCCTCCAGGGGCATCTCGCGTGTAATTCAGTTGGTACACGCAGGGCCAAGCCAGCTTCCTTAATTTTCCTTTTGATAACTCAGGCCTCAATTTTATAGCTCAAATGAACATAATTAATAAGACAGATCTTACTTAGCACTTAATTAGTTAACAAAGGGCTTGTCAAATTCTGAAGCTGAAATTTGCTCAAAAATATAATGATTATACAGTGTGGTTATGCAATAAAAGTAAGTTGTTTTAGCCCAAACTGACTATAGCTATTGTGGCTTTTTAAAGGAGAGGAAAGAGTTTTTCTACTCCCTTGGAGGAATTGGTGGTGAAGGGGAAGCCTGGCATCCTTATTCCTCTAATATTGGGTTGCCCCAAAAAGTTTGTCTGGGTTTTTCTGTAAGATGGTATGGAAAAACCGGAACGACCTTTTTAGCTAACCCAACAGTTCCATCCGCTAGTGTGTGCGGTTGGACCGGGGGTGCAAAAGCGTATGCCCCTGGTTTATGAGAGGAGCCCATCAGCCTTTCCTGATGAGACACGGCTTCCAGCACGACTGACGGGTCCCCAGCGGGAGCAGGGAGACCAGGCTCTTTGGGGCAGGGAGGCTGAGGTGTGTGGGATGGACAGCATTCCACGGACCAGACTCTCAGAAGTCGGTCCCCACACCCAAATGTCCCTTGTGAGTGACCTGTGAAACTCAGAGAAGAGGGACACGGCCCTGCCTGGGTTGATGAGGTCATCTTCCTGCAGGTGAAGGTGGCACAGAGAGAACCCCTCAGAGCTTGGCCTTGTCACCCCACCATGCGCATGGATGCTGGCAGGGAGACACACAGGAGGCCACTCGGGGGACAGTGCACCACCAGGGCACCAGGTGAAGACATGACTCATGACAGTGTGACGTGTAGGGCAGGGTCAGGTAACACGGAAAAAAAGCCTGGAGCAAGCTCCCGTCGTCCTGCTGCTCCGCTTCCAGAGCAGGATGCGGAGTGCCAGCATCTCCTTGTTCTGGTGGAAATGGCAACGTGAGAACAGAAAATGAGACGGGAATGCATCTCAGCACGTTCACACAGCACACCCGTCACACGGGCAGCCGCAGAGCGTCTCGAGAAGGCGGATTCAAGCCAAGTCGCACTCGGCGTGTGCCGGTCAGAGCGAGCCTGTCCTTCCTCTTTCTTTTGCCCCAACTCGACTCGAGTCCGCGCTCAGCCCCTTGGAAGATTGTCCCCTTACCCCATGGATTGCTTTCTACAATTTACACCCTCAGCAAGTGGTTCTTGAATGGTGGGCATTCAGTTGGATTCAACATAAGTAAATGCTCTGTGTCAAGCCCTGCTGTGCAGTGATGTCACCCTGTAGCTTTTTGACCCAAATCTCCTTCCTGGGAGTCACCCCTCACATACTGATGTGTTGTCACTGGTTTTCCTGCTTCAGCTGCCCTTGGGTCATTGGTGGGTTGGCAAACACTGGCCCTTTCAGCGTCTCCCTGCTCTCAGCCCCTCCAGCTGCTCAGCAGCGACAATACCCCTTTCATCCCAGAAGGTCATCTCTGGGCCAAACACGCAGGAGGCCCGACGTGGCATCGTTCTCTACCTGTCAGAGGACGTCCACATACCCAGAGAAATATTCCTTTTCTTCAGACAGAGAAGTGGGCAGGGTGGCCCCTCCAACTTGACGCGATACAGCTGTAAGGGGTCGTGGGAACGGGGAAGGAACTTGTGTATCTCACAACCTGCTTTTTGCCACTCACAAGCTTTGAGATGTTCCATGAGGTAATACCCCTTCCTTTAACTGCAGCTGTGCACATTCCTGTGCTGTGGGAACAGAGTCAAGACGTTGGGAGACACTGAAAGGCATTCTCTGTCTCTCGAGGTGGAAGGCAAGTAGGGAAGTACATGGAGACTTCTGGTGTCCTAGGAAATGGAGCTGGGAGCCTTTCAGACTTGTTTAGCAGAACAGAATGGATTTTGAGGTCAAGAAAATGATCTTGTATTTTGCCAGAAAAATCTCAATTACATGTGAGGAACCACCTTTTTCTTGCTCTAATGGATTTTTTCCAAGATGAAGTTAGTGATGAAACTGGCTAATTTGCATATTTGCAGGGAATAAAAATTGAGTCAAGAATTTTTGGGTGGTTCACTTTAGCAACTTTAAAAAAAACTTAAAAGGAATCCAATGCTTCTTTCTTGTGATTATAGAAAGCTGTATTAGTTTAAAAGTTCTGGGGCTTCCCTGGTGGCGCAGTGGTTGGGAGTCCGCCTGCCGATGCAGGGGACGCGGGTTTGTGCCCCAGTCCGGGAGGATCCCATATGCCGTGGAGCAGCTGGGCCCGTGAGCCGTGGCCCCTGAGCCTGCGCGTCCGGAGGCTGTGCTCCGCAACGGGAGAGGCCACAGCGGTGAGAGGCCCGCGAACCACACACACACAAAAAAAGTTCTACCATTCTCTATCACATCTGGTTTTTTTGCATGAATTGACTCTTCTTTTTTTTACATCTTTATTGGAGTATAATTGCTTTACAATGGTGTGTTAGTTTCTGCTTTATAACAAAGTGAATCAGTTATGCATATACATACGTCCCCATATCTCTTCCCTCTTGTGTCTCCCTCCCTCCCATCTCCCTGTGCTATGCGGCTGCTTCCCACTAGCTATCTGTTTTACGTTTGGTAGTGTATATATGTCCATGCCACTCTCTCACTTTGTCACAGCTTACCCTTCCCCCTCCCTGTGTCCTCAAGTCCATTCTCTACATTAATGTCTTTATTCCTGTCCTGCCCCTAAGTTCTTCAGAACTTTTTTTTTTTTTAGATTCCATGTATACATATATATGCGTTAGCATACGGTATTTGTTTTTCTCTTTCTGACTTACTTCACTCTCTATGACAGACTCTAGGTCCATCCACCAAAACATCTAGTTTATCTATTGTTGAAGCTCAAAGGGCCTTTTGCTTTAATTTGGGTAAAGCCTGTCTGTAGCAGCAGGTTCCCAGGGTTGCATCCCTGACCATCCCCTGACTTCTGTCAGTTCCACTCTTCTTCCCTTGTTGACCCTGAGTTACGTTTCCCACAGTAACTTTCAATTCCAGGCATTCACCCAATTTTCCTTTCCCAGGTTTCACAAGGCAGGCTCTCTGAGTTTATGAGAACTTTGAGCCCATCCGTAGCAAGTCAAATGCTGTCTCCCTCCTAAGCACTGGGGTCTAGAACCTGTCACTCTCGTTCTGCCTTGTTCTTGTCTCCCAGCTGAGTGTGTTCATGTCTGCTGGCCTGCCTGGGTTCAGGTGGACCAAAGGCGATGACCCGTCTTCAGGTGTGATCTCCCTCCCTCTCGGTGCTTTGTGAGGGGCAGGGGCAGGCACCGTTCGTTCACTGGCTCGCCATCCACAAGTATTCCCTGAGTGCCCCCTGTGTGCTCTGCTCTAAGTGCTGTGAGCTCAACAGTGAGCAGAACTCATGGAGAGAGAACATTAAACAAGACAAGTAAATGTGAAGTTAGGAGTCTTTGGAGAAAAGACAGGAGAAGGGGTCTACTCAGGGTTGCTAGGCAGGCTTCACAGACAGGGACATCTGCAGAGCTGAGGGTGGGCCGTTGGGATGTCTGGGGGGAGAGCAGAGGAATTGGATGCAGAGGTCCTGAGGTAGGACCTTGCTCAGTGTGGTCAGTGAGCAGCAGGAAGGCCCCAGGGCTGGAGCAGAGAGAGGGGGAGGGGTGGTGATGGCCTCAAAGAGGACCTGTCGGCAAGGGAGTGGCACAGACTTGTGATGGGGCCTCTGAGAGGACATTGGGTGACATGGGAGACCGTTGAGGGTTTAGAGCAGAGAAGTGATTCAATTTGACTTAGTTTTCCAAAACCTTACCCTGATGCTAAGGGCTTAGACAACCAGGAGGTCAGAGGGCACAGTCCCCTCACTTCTGCCACTTCAGGGACCTGCAAACCTCATCGAGTCTGACAGTGAGTCCCAGAAGGCCTCACTGAGAATTGTATACTCACGGTTGTGGTTTAATTCAAGGAAAAGGCACAGACTAAAGTCGGTCAAGGGTAGATGTGTGTAGCACAGGGTCCAGGAGATGCACAAGTGGGGCCTCCGATGGCCCTCTCCCCGTCGAGTCAGGACTCTGCCGGTATGTGTGTGATGGCCAGCCAACCAGAAGTCACCCAGCCTCGGTGTGGAATTGTTCCTGGGGCTCTGTTATGTAGGCATGAGTACATGTCCTCGTGGCTTATCTGTCCATAAGTTCCCTGCCCCTGAAGGCCTCAGGGCCCACACCCCACATCACATTGCTGCTGCCTGACCAGCCCAAGGCTCCAGACACACACAGATCCCTCCCAGGAGCTGAGGACCAAGACCAGACCCCTTTGGGGACAAAGGTGGATTCTTCACTGTGCATCTGTCTACTGTGTTAAGTAGTGACCACTGAGTCTCACGGAGTGCTGCCAGCTTTGACCCAAATATATCTTCTCAACCAGAGCAAGAACTGTAAACATAATTAACATTTCAACCTCTTGAAGCAAAATGGATTCTTATACATCAATAATATGACTGTATACTCTGACTGGAGAAATACTAAGCAAAGCATTGAAGGCTTAGGCAGTTCCTAAAGCAGTAATTTTAACTCAGGCCTTGGCAGTGTTACCACTTAGGAGCGATGTTGATTCTCCTGATGTGCCGTCACTTCTCTGGTTCAGGGGAAGATGCAGAGGAGCGTTTGTGTGATTGATTATTCAGTGAATGGACAGCCGCCTGCGCTCACCACATTGCGTGTCTTCCAAACACCTGGCTTATAAATAGCAGATATTCGCAAACTACTGGGGTTGCTGGGGCACCAGAGCCTCCCAAAGACCTTCAGACATTGCTGATGTCCAGGAGCTCACAGACCAGGGAGCACTTCTAAGAACAAAGCTGGAAGAAGCGTTTTTCATTGTTGTTGAGCATCAGCTGTGAGTGATGGGTGTTTCTGGAGAAGTCTCCTGTCCCAGGACACAGAGGGTCATTATGAGGGAGGGAAGCACAGGGGGGCCCTGTGTACTAGGGAGCGTCACTGGAGGGGACCCCCATCAAGGAGAGGTTAAGCATATGCACATACTGAAAACTCAGAATTGGCCACAGGCCGCGGTGTACATGGAGTGGGGACCTCAGACGGTGAAAAGGGGACTGTTGCCTGGTAGAGTCCAGAGGATAAGAGTTTGCTGGGTTCATCCTGAAATGAGAGTTAAACAAAAGTCATAGGTGCTATAAAAGTTGTGGTGGCTTCTGCTGAGGTAGTTCAGAGAATCGGTTTTCCTGAAAGAAACACACGGGTGATTTGGAACAGTGTGTTAAGACCAGTCTTCCTTTCCTTTAGAAGCGAAACAGTAAGAACTTCCCTCCTCTCTTCTTTTTCCCTCCCACGGTTGCTCTTTCTTGCCCAGTTTCCTAGTTTATTGTATTTCATACTGAAACCTCAAAAACTGTTGAACAATAAAACGACCAGCAAAGCCGGCCGAGGTTGTCCTCTCTCCTCCTGCAGGTGGGACGGCTGACTCAGCCCCTCCCAGGTGTCCTCCGGACAAGCTGCTGTTGATGAAAGCAGAGTGCTGTCCATGTGCAGTGCTGGAGAGGATGAAATATTTATGGTGGGGATTCCACACCAGATGGAAGAATTGGGAATGATCCCTCACTTTCCTGGGAAAGCAAACCCACAATCTCTAAATCCCATAACTGAGCACAAATGGCTGTTGGCTCACGGACTCCAGCCGGGCCTTCCCGCCTCCCCTGTGTGGGGACAGATGCTCAGGGGCAGAGTCCGGCCGTGACTCATGCGTGACGGTAGCGCTCAGTCACGCCTCGGAAAGCTGCAGCCTTTGGGACCGCGCTCAAATCCCCGTTAGGGATCTTTAGAGCAAAACCATATTGCTAGAAGGGATTCCTCTGTGGGCCATGAATTAACGAGGCTTGTCGTACGGAACAGTCCTCAGGGGCACCGACTTGTTGGTTCTAATTTGTCCTGTACTTTTACAGCTGGTTTGCTTCCTGGACTTCCAAGATTTACAAATTGCAAGTGTGCTTGTGAAGTGGTGGAATCTACTTGCACATTTGTTTCTAACTACTGATTGTCGGGGGATAGTAGAATTCAAATACTTGCATAAGCTTTAGAAACCGAGGGTCAGTTCGGTGAACACTTCTAGGTGTTATTCCCATAAGAGTTGAAAGTTGAGCACGTCCATGGTTTTCTTCCCTGATTTCTTGTTACCACATTCCTATGTACGTCTGAGGATAAAATGGTTTCCAATAACGTTCTCAGTACCTACTAATTATGTCTGATGTTAGCAGTTTGGTTGATTTGTTCAGTTTTAAATTATTTTGTATTTTCTAAACAGCTAAACAGTGTTCTTTTCTCTTGTACACTATTTATAGGTACTTTTACGTGTGATAATATGCCATATTTTCTTCCAACAGCCTGAACCCCAGGCCTGTTCTTTGCTAAAACAACACAAGGTTTAATCCTATTAATCCATGGCATCATGACAAGAAAAATGCCATATATGTACTTTTATTTTCCTCAAGTATTCTAGATATTTTACAGATGGTGGCAAAGGAGTGTATTAGCTCTTTGGAGGCAGAGCTTAGAGTCAGTGTGATTTTATTAGAGTTAGCGGTGGAGGAAACAAGGAAATCATTCCCTAAACACAATGTCAGTCACCATTTCTCATGCAAAAATCATTTAGGTTGTTCTTTTATCAAAGTTACATCTGTATCGAATAATTTATTTATACTTGTTCATACAATTTTTATAATCTTTTCCAGGGAAGAGGAAACTTGGGGCTTGAGTTATATCTATAATATTTTATTTTTCAATAATAAAACCCCAAAGCAATATGATAAAATGACATTCAGTGGAGGTGGGTGGAATGGTGGGTACATAGGTTTTTGTTATATTTATTCTTATTAAATTTATGTTTATTAGATTATTTCCAGGGTGGCTTCTGGCTTATGCATGTTTGTGGAGGCAGAAATTTTCTATACTTTCTAATCTGTTCATAAGCAGCTATAAATATAATCTTGGCTTTACTCTGAGCAGTTAGCATGTTTTTGGATACAGAAAACCCAACTGAAAATGACTTAAAGAAAATATCAAAGTCACTATTTCACATGACAAGAAGCCCAGTGACGGAGTGGCTTTAAGTTGAGTTCACAGAGCTGCCGACCAGGTAATTAATGCCCACGGTCTTCCCAGCTTTCTGCTCTGCCGTTACCAGCCTGCCTTCCTGTCCTTCGTCTGCCACGGCCGCAAACTGCAGTTTCTGACATCTTTTCTGGTTTTGGTATAGGGTGATGGTGGCCTTGTAGAATGAGTTTGGGAGTGTTCCTCCCTCTGCTATATTTTGGAAGAGTTTGAGAAGGATAGGTGTTAGGTGTTAGCTCTTCTCTAAATGTTTGATAGAATTCGCCTGTGAAGCCATCTGGTCCTGGGCTTTTGTTTGTTGGAAGATTTTTAATCACAGTCTCAATTTCAGTGCTTGTGATTGGTCTGTTCATATTTTCTCTTTCTTCCTGGTTCAGTCTTGGCAGGTTTTGCATTTCTAAGTATTTGTCCATTTCTTCCAGGTTGTCCATTTTATTGGCATAGAGTTGCTTGTAGTAATCTCTCATGATCTTTTGTATTTCTGCAGTGTCAGTTGTTACTTCTCCTTTTTCATTTCTAAGTCTATTGATTTGAGTATTCTCCCTTTTTTTCTTGATGAGTCTGGCTAATGGTTTATCAATTTTGTTTATCTTCTTAAAGAACCAGCTTTTAGTTTTATTGATCTTTGCTATCATTTCCTTCATTTCTTTTTCATTTATTTCTGATCTGATTTTTGTGATTTCTTTCTTTCTGCTAACTTTGGGTTTTTTTTTGTTCTTCTTTCTCTAATTGCTTTAGGTGCAAGGTTAGGTTGTTTTTTCGAGACGTTTCCTGTTTCTTAAGGTAGGATTGTATTGCTATAAACTTCCCTCTTAGAACTGCTTTTGCTGCATCCCATAGGTTTCGGGTCAGCGTGTCTCCATTGTCATTTGTTTCTAGGTATTTTTTTTATTTCCTCTTTGATTTCTTCAGTGATCACTTCGTTATTAAGTAGTGTATTGTTTAGCCTCCATGTGTTTGTATTTTTTACAGATCTTTTCCTGTAATTGATATCTAGTCTCATAGCTTTGTGGTCGGAAAAGATACTTGATACAATTTCAATTTTCTTAAATTTACCAAGGCTTGGTTTGTGACCCAAGATATGATCTATCATGGAGAATGTTCCATGAGCACTTGAGAAAAATGTGTATTCTGTTGTTTTTGGATGGAATATCCCATAAATATCAATTAAGTCCATCTTGTTTAATGTATCGTTTAAAGCTTGTGTTCCCTTATTTATTTTCATTTTGGATGATCTGTCCATTGGTGAAAGTGGGGTGTTAAAGTCCCCTACTATGAATGTGCTACTGTCGATTTCCCCTTTTGTGGCTGTATTTGCCTTATGTATTGAGGTGCACCTATGTTGGGTGCATAAATATTTACAATTGGTATATCTTCTTCTTGGATCAATCCCTTGATCATTATGTAGTGTCCTTCTTTGTCTCTTCTGATAGTCTTTATTTTAAAGCCTATTTTGTCCGATATGAGAATTGCTGCTCCCGCTTCCTTTTAGTTTCCATTTGCATGGAATATCTTTTTCCATCCCCTTACCTCCAGTCTGTATGTGTCTCTAGGTCTGAAGTGGGTCTCCTGTAGACAGCATATATATGGGTCTTGTTTTTGTATCCATTCAACCAATCTGTGTCTTTTGGTGGGAGCATTTAGTCCATTTACATTTAAGGTAATTATCGATATGTATGTTCCTATTCCCATTTTCTTAATTGTTTTGGGTTCGTTATTGTAGGTCTTTTCCTTCTCTTGTGTTTCTTGCCTAGAGAAGTTCCTTTAGCGTTTGTTGTAAAGCTGGTTTGGTGGTGCTGAACTCTCTCAGCTTTTGCTTGTCTGTAAAGGTTTTAATTTCTCTATGAAATCTGAATGAGATCCTTGCTGGGTAGAGTAATCTTGGTTGCAGGTTCTTCTCCTTCATCACTTTCAGTATGTCCTGCCAGTCCCTTCTGGCTTGCAGAGTTTCTGCTGAAAGATCAGCTGTTAACCTTATGGGGATTCCCTTGTGTGTTATTTGTTGTTTTTCCCTTGCTGCTTTTAATATGCTTTCTTTGTATTTAATTTTTGACAGTTTGATTAATATGTGTCTTGGTGTGTTTCTCCTTGGATTTATCCTGTATGGGACTCTCTGTGCTTCCTGGACTTGATTAACTATTTCCTTTCCCATATTAGGGAAGTTTTCAACTATAATCTCTTCAAATATTTTCTCAGTCCCTTTCTTTTTCTCTTCTTCTTCTGGAACCCCTATAATTCGAATGTTGGTGCGTTTAATGTTGTCCCAGAGGTCTCTGAGACTGTCCTCATTTCTTTTAATTCTTTTTTCTTTATTCTGCTCTGCAATAGTTATTTCCACTATTTTATCTTCCAGGTCACTTATCCGTTCTTCTGCCTCAGTTATTCTGCTATTGATCCCATCTAGAGTATTTTTCATTTCATTTATTGTGTTGTTCATCGTTGCTTGTTTCATCTTTAGTTCTTCTAGGTCCTTGTTAAATGTTTCTTGCATTTTGTCTATTCTATTTCCAAGATTTTGGATCATCTTTACTATCATTATTCTGAATTCTTTTTCAGGTAGACTGCCTATTTCCTCTTCATTTCTTAGGTCTGGTGGGTTTTTATCTTACACCTTCATCTGCTGTGTGTTTTTCTGTCTTCTCATTTTGCTTATCTTACTGTGTTTTGGGTCTCCTTTTTGCAGGCTGCAGGTTCGTAGTTCCCGTTGTTTTTGGTGTCTGTCCCCAGTGGCTAAAGTTGGTTCAGTGGGTTGTGTAGGCTTCCTGGTGGAGGGGACTAGTGCCTGTGTTCTGGTGGATGAGGCTGGATCTTGTCTTTCTGATGGGAAAGGGACCAGACAAAGTCCCTATTCTTTTGTCTCTGTTTATTCTTTTTTCTTTTGTCCTACCCTGGTACGTGGGGACTTTCTTGCCTTTTGGGAGGTCTGAGGTCTTCTGCGAGCATTCAGTAGGTGTTCTGTAGGAGCAGTTCCACGTGTAGATGTATTTCTGGTGTATCTGTGGGGAGGAAGGTGATCTCCGCGTCTTACTCCTCCGCCATCTTCCCCTCGTCCCTCCCATACACATTTGGCCATTGGACCAATTATTTTCGGGTAATGTGTTAATGTCACCCAGAATTAGTCTCCATGGAGCACATTTTGACAGTCACTACCATAACCTAGTAACTTGCTTGAGAACCAAACCCTAAGCCTTTGACAACTTAGTCTGTTCTTGTTTATCTCAGAAGCTGGCTGAACGAGGAGTAGCATGTCTCTGTGGCCCCCACTGTTTCCAGCTGTGCCATCGCCACTGGAATCGACTAAGATTAAAAGGTCAGAAAACAAGTTTGTACATTTACACTCACGGCTGACCCCCACCATTCCGAATGACCTCCCCATGACCTTGGATGGGCTGCAGCGTGGGGAGTATTTGCCAGCATGAGGTCCCCCTAGTTCTTGAACCCCATCAGTGATGGCAAGGTGGCCCTTCATCTGGAGGACGGGCTTGGAGACAGTGCCCTGGGGCGACTGAGTGGTGTGTCTGCATCCCGGCTTCTGGGGGCACAGAAATGAGCCCGTTTTCCTACCTCACCCCTGGCAGCATGTTCCTCTTCCACCTGGGCGGTGCTCTTTGGTCCAAGGATCATAATCACGTGTCTGTTTCTCTATAATCCACATCCCGAGGCTTGGTGGCAGTCATATCCAGGTACCATAGTCATTTATTATATGTTTTCATGGTTAATCCGGTGGGTTTTTTGACCCAGGGATATTTTTCTAGCACATTTTCTATTGCCTGACCATTTTAAATCCACAAATTTATGGTTTTTCACAAATGTTTTAGTCAAGTGTAGCCATTTGCTTCCCTCAGATCATTTGCGGGGGCCTTGACAAGATGATGTCTTCATTAGCATCTCCAGACTTACTGAAAGTGTCCCCTCAACACCACCACCACCGATAAAAGCAAAAGTAAAAAAAGGTTGTTTAGGGTCATCTTGCATTGCTCAACATTAGGACCCAGCCACTCCTTAAGAGGCCCTATTGGATAATTTAAGAATAACGTGAGACACCAAACCTGCATACTAGGAGCACATGGTATATAAGGGGAGTGAAAAGAGCAAGAGAGAAGTTAATAGTCACTTGCTTAACAGAGCAGGAGACCTTCCTTCTTAAGAAAGGTCATACTTTCGGTCAACATTTCTGATTTTGCTTTTGTCTTTACCAAGATACTTTTACTTTTTTTTAAATTAAGGTATAGTTGATTTACAATGTTGTGTTATACAGCAAAGTGACTGAGTTATACATAAGTATAATTCTTTTTTAAAAAAACTTATTTTTCATTATGGTTTATCACAGAATATTGAATATAGTTCCCTGTGCTATACACTAGGACCTTGTTGTTTATCCATTCCGTATATAGTAGTTTGCATCTGCTAACCCCAAACTCCCACTCCATCCTTCTCCTGCCCACTTTTACCTTGTTCTAATGACAGTTGGTTAATCCAATTTCCCCTCTCTGTTATTCTTGAGTTACCACTTTTGCTTTACTAACTTTGATGTACCATGATTTATAATGTCACTAAAACATTTAATTTAGTTACAAGTTTTCCCAGTATCTAGAATCCTACATTTTCTTTCCTTATCAGACTTGAGCTCAAACATCCTGGAATTTGCTACAGAGTCTGCAAGTTGGGTCAGTGGTGCATCAGCTGTCTGAGAAGAGAAAGCAATGCCAACCTCCTTCCATGAGAACATGAAGGAACAGTCATGCATAGGAACCTGTGTCAGGTAGAATCTCAGGTGATTAATAGACAACAGGTGCTTGCAAACACAAACAAAAACATATGTTTATAATGCGCTGACCTCTGCTTTTTATGATTTCCTTTATCTTTTCCTCAGTTTCGTTTGGTGTTCCCTTTCTAGTTCTTGGCGTGGAGGCTTAGACAGTTATTTCTCAGCTTTCCCCCCTAGTGTATGTATTGTAGATATAAATTTCTCTCCTACCACTCTTTAACTGCAACAAATGAGTTTGACTATGCTTTCAATAGCCTTATTTAGGTAAAATTGATATACAGTCAACTGCACTAAGTATGTTCATTGATATACAGTAAACATACAATAAATATCGTATATTGTATATCAATAAATATACTTAGCAAAGTAAGGACAGAAGAATAGAAATACTGTAGGAACTTCCTAAAGAATACCTTTTTAAAAATCGACACCAAATCTGGTACTTAGAGGTGAATTATAGAAAGTCCATTTCCTCTTCTGAGATAACGACAAGCCTTTCCCACTGTCCCTGAACAAAATGTCAACTCTTTGCAAAAGCCAGAGTCCCTTGGACCCAGTTAATTCAGGGCGAAATACTAACATATATTTATTTATTTATTTACTTATTTATTTGAAGTATAGTTGATTTACAATATTAGTTTTAGATGTACAATATAATGATTCAATATTGTACTCCATTTAAAGTTATTATAAAATAATGGCTCTATTCTCTGTGCTATACAACATATCCTTGTTGCTCATCTATTTTATACATAGTAGTTTTTGTATCTCTTAATCCCATCTCCCCAGCTTGCCTCTCCTCTCTTCCCCCCCTGCACTGGTAACCACTAGTTTGTTCTCTATATCTGTGTGTCTGTTTCTGTTTTGTTATATTCATTTGTTTTATTTTTGAGATTTCACATATAGCTGATATCATACAGTATTTGTCTTTCTCTGTCTGACATTTCATTTAGCACAGTACCCTCCAGGTCCATCCATGTGGTTGCAAATGGCATTATTTCATTCTTTTTTATGGCTGAGTAGTATTCCTTGTATGTATGTACCACATCTTCTTTATTCATCTGTTGATGGACACTTAGGTTGCTTCCATATTCTTGGCTATTGTAAATAATGCTGCTATGAATATCGGGGTGCACATATCTTTTCTAATTAGTGTTTCATTTTCTTTGGATATATACTCAGGAGTGGAATTGCTCAGTCATATGGTAGTTCTATTTTTAGTTTTTTGAGGAACCTACATACTGCTTTTCATAGCGGCTGCACCAATTTACATTCTCACCAACAGCATACAAGGGTTCCCTTTTCTCCACATCCTTACCAACATTTGTTATTTGTGGTCTTTTGGTGACAGCCATTCTGACAGGTGTGAGGTTATATCTTATTGTGTTTTTTATTTGTATGTTCCTGACGAGTAGAGATGTTGAGAATCTTTTCATGTGCCTGTTGGCCACCTGTATGTCTTCTTTGGAAAAATGTCTATTCAAGCTTCTGCTCATTTTTTAATCAGGTTGTTTATTTTTTTGATATTGAGTTGTATGAACATTTATATATTTTGGATATTAACCCCTTATCTGTCGTATTACTTGCAAGTATTTTCGCCCACTCGGTATGTTGTTTTTTCATTTTGTCAGTGGTTTCCTTTGCTGTGCAAATTTTTTAAAGTTTAATTAGGTCTCATTTGTTTACTTTTGATCTTGTTTCCTTTGCCTTAGGAGAGATCCAAAAATAAATATTACTACAACTTATGTCAAAAAGCGTTCTACCTTGTTTTCTTCTAAGGCATTTTAAGGTTTCCAGTCTTACATTTAGGTCTTTAATCCATTTTGAGTTTATTTTTGTGTACGGTGTTAGGAAGTGTTCTAATTTCATTCTTTTACATGTAGCTATCCAGCTTTCCCAGCACCACTTGTTGAAGAGACTGTCTTTTCCCCATTGTATGTTCTTGCCTCCTTTGTCATAGATTGATTCCAAAGACTGACTTTATGGGCCAAGTGATCTTCAGTGTTGTGTGCTCACCTTTCCTAGCAAATTCTTCATGTGTTCACTTACATTGGATGTATGGACTTAGACCTAAGTTCCCCTTACCGGAATATATAAAAATAAATATTACTTGAACAAAATGTCATAAGACTGGGTGGCTGGAAATATAAATTTTCAAGTTCTTTAATACTCACTATTTAACCTTGCTCAAAAGTTTCCTAGAAAATAAATTTCAGTTTTGAAGCCTGTCTTTTGCAAAATCATATTTAGTACAATTTTCCTCCCCACCTACCTTGATCCACCACTTTCTACATCAGTTTGCTGTCATCTGGCAAAGCAGTTGTAAAGAACCATTTTTCAAATCAAACCTTTTGAAACAATATTCCCTCCTCAACGTAAAATAATATTAATAAAAACTATATCAAAACCTGAATTAATATACCATTATCTTTAATTTCTATTTTCTTTGTTGCAAACTGTCAAGTCAGATGGGCTAAACAAACATGTGAGTGACCTCTGGAAAAATAAAATTATACTTTTAATGGCCAACAAGTAAATTAAACAAATTAAAACTTAGCATGATGAAATAAAGAATTTAAGGGCAGTTTTAGTGATCCTGCCAAGTTTTAGTTCAGTTGGAAAGCAATTGGAAATGATGAAAATTGCATTCAGACCCTGAGTTTTAATAGATCATTAGTCAGGATCATCTAATCCACCATTTTTTAAACAGTTCTTAGAAGTGTTACTGAACTACTTGAGATAAAAAGGAAAAATATTCACAGAGCTTTGGCTGTAAGAGTTTTTGATTTTTTTTCTTGGTGCTGGTAAAGAAGTCTACAGAAGCAAGCCCTGTGTCTGAGAGCCCCAAAGTGGCAATTATCATGCTTGGTTTCAGTTCCTGAATGACTTTCCATCCTCCTCCTGTTTCTCACTAGGGAGAAACATTAATTTACATTTTTTCTACTTCTTATTTCTACTAAAAGACACAACATTTTGGGGAAGATAATGGAATTCAGAAAAATAGGTATCACTATAATAAAGATGGGGAGATATTTTCCTCAAAATATTAACAGAGAAACACATACACATTTCTGGTTTTATGTGGTCAAATTGCAAACCTTAAGCCCCCTAAGCTCACACCGATTTAAGAGGTTACCACATTCAGAAAAATAAATGAACACCAAACATGATAGCAGTGTCTTTCATTCTCTCTAGTTTGATAGTCCAAGGAAGCAAAATATTTTCCACTTTATAAAATCTTTAAAACCGCCAGGGGAGACATGCTGGCCTTCTCAGTGTTGGAGCAGAGAAAGCTTCAGCTAACCATATGGAAAACACATAAGGAGACCAGATTTTTCCAGTCCATAATTCAGTGAGAGTTAGGGTCTTACTTCCAACACCAGAAGTCTTAGGAGGTGACTGGTAACTCCACACACTGCCAAGTTTTTGAAATTGGATAAAGGATGAGGGTAAAGATGGCTACCTCTGTACACATGAAACTGGTTTACAGTAGTGATTATGCATTTTCCTTTTGTCTTTTTCCCCCCTCTTAAAATAGCACGAACATGATATTATGTTGACTAAGAAAAATAAACGAAGCAGCTTTTCTCTGTAGGCACCACTTATTAGGATAAGAACCTTCCAAAGAAAAGAGGTAGTACTCCATAATTTGAATCAGATTTTGTTAAAAAAAATCTAGGTCCATCCATTCATTGAAGCATTCATGAATTTGTTAATTAAGTGAACAAATACTGATCATGTACCTGTTCCCATGTTCCTCACTGAGGCAACAACTCATAGCAAGTTAGGAGCATGCGTTCTGCAGTATGACTTCCTGGGTTCAAATCTGAGTACCACCAGCTAGCAGGGGCCATGCTGGGGCCATCGCTAAGCTTCTCCAAGTGTCTGCCCTCATCGGTGTGGTAAGCACATTGATGGTAGGCATGTTGTGGATTTGTTGCTGCCTACACTATCAGGTGTAAGACACAAGGATAAGTGATTCTCTTCACGAACAGCTCCTCTTGTTGCTAAAATTCCTGGCTTTGTTAAAGAATGTACACAGTGAAGTCCCTAATCCAGCGGAGTTACCACTATTTCAAATATCTTTTTCTCTGTTTCATGATATTATTGTAATTTTATTGTGTTTATATCAACTGTAATATCTATTTTAGCTAAATAAAAACATTAAACAGGCTAACCTTCTTCTTTAATTCAGCAGAACGCCTGAGGATACTTGCTGTGTTTGCCATCATACCTGAGATCATACCTGAGTCAACTATGCCTTTATCATATTTGGGATTTCTCTACCTATGGGATTACATGTGAATAAATAAAAGCAAAACTCACCCCTCGATTATGTGGACGCTTTTAGCCATTGCTTTCTAGAATAAACACGCACATGATTTAGATATGTAACTCCAACTCTGTTTATTCCTCAGAAAGGACATTTAGTTTAAAAGCACGTTCAAGGTAGAAGAAGTGCAAGTTCTTCTGTTTGGTCTGTTTAACAAGTTTCAGCGCAAAACTTTATATCCAGCATCACAACAAATACAAGTGAAGACAGAGAAATTTTCAAAATTAAAAATTTCAACCAATAGACCATCTAATACCAAAACCTTTCAGTGATAGATACTGGGAGTAACGAAGATGGATCAAGAAGCCGACCGAGGCTTGGTCTTCTTCGTGAGAGACCCCAGTTGTACTTCTTGGCAGTAGTATCTGAAAAATGGTAGAAAGTACTTTCCTGTCTCTTCCTCCATGTGTTCGCTGCCTGTGACCAACCATGAAGGAGGTGACCAGCTGCAGTCATCCTCTGGGATGGACCCTGGTGATCCCTGCCTCTGGGCTGTGAGTGGCGCCAGTGACTCACTTTTAAAGGGGGAACGAGGCAGAAGAGAAGACATCATGAGATATCACTCTCAATATTCAGTTTTAGAAAGACCCTGACTGCCATCCTGGGGGCTTCCCTTGCTCTCTCTCACTTCTGCTCTCTCACTTTTGCTCTCTCAGTTCGCTTGTGCTGGGGAAGCAGATTTCCACACTGGAAGCAGTCTTATGGAGAGGCCCGTGTGGCTCAGCAAGCATTGAAGCCCTCATCCCCACCGTCCATGAGGAACTGGAGCCTGCCAAGGCCATGTGAGTGCAAGTGGACCCCTCCCCATCCAGCTTCCAGATGAGACCACAGCCCTGGCTGGCTGTTTGACTACAACCTCATGAAAGACCTTGAACCAGAGGCCTCCAGATAAACTCTGCACAGATTCCTGATGCACAGAAACTGTGAGGTAACTAACGTCTGCTGTTTAGGTCACTAAGCTTTAGGGTAATTGGTTGTGTAGCAGTAGATAGTAATTCATACCCTAATGCCTTTAAAACTGCTTGTGAGGCAGAATTCTGAAGTGCATATGACTTTCTTCTCTTCCCTTTCTTTTATCATTTTCTTAAAATGATACACTACTACAGATATTAGGAAATAAGTTGAGGTAAACTACAGGAAAACCAATGGTGACCCACTATATTCTGGGAGGTAAACGTATAGACGTGAATTGGTGGAAGGCATCTGGGTATACATCCTGGGTAATGTTTTCAGTGTACAAAGTAAGCTGAGAACGGTAAAGGAGCATAAAGAATTGCAAAGACTAGTAGCTGGATACCTTACTTTCTCTCGTTATTTTTGAAAAATGATTTTAGTCATTATATCAATGGACAGAGAGACCAAGAGAGATGTACTTATTCTTGCTGTGACAGCATGAGTTGCAAACAGTTATCTTGTTTATAAAGGTATAAAGAGGGAAAAAAAATACCCAGTAGAATGTGGAGCCTATTATTAAAAAGTCTAAATAAAAATACTTTTACAACTAAAATATTTAAGGCATAGAGGGAAAGTATGATTTTGATGTTCTCCAAAATGCAGAAAATTATTTCAAAGGAGTATTTCAAATTATTAATAAAATATAAAATGATACGTCAGCTAAAAACAAAGAAAAGTACTGAGAGGTAAATGGAGCTAAATAATAAAAGGGAGGTTTGCAATAAAACTAATATTGGCCTGATTTATAATGCAGATGGGAGGCAGTACAGGCATAATTAATGAAGCATAATTAATGATGTCGAGAACCAGTGATGTGGGAGATGCACTGGAGCATCTCCTTCAGGCTGAACCGGAGGACAAACACCGGAGGGGACGGGAGACCCAGAGGTGAGGGATGCTGAGCCCAACACGGGACATGGCGACAGAGGGACAGCTCAGGTGCCTGTTCCTGGATGGAGAAGAAGCTTCTCCAAAGTTGATAAAAGAACACTTACAGTAAGCAAACATGGCAAAAGATTTTTAAAAGAAGAAAAAAAATGTTTTCAGCATTCTGAGAGAGCAAGCTAATTAAAAACAGATTACAAAAATCTGGCAGACCTCTCTGCAACAGTAAATCCTAGGAGATAAAGGAATGACGCGGTCAGCTAACGACAGAAGCATGTTCTGACTGGGCCTGCCCACCCAGCCGCTCTTCGGTGGGAAGACAGCAGAGGTACTAATACATAAATCCAGTTGATCTATATTAATAAATAAACATTAATACATTAAAACACAGCTGGTCTTATTCCAGGAAAAAAAGGTGTTTGTTATTTAAAAATGTATTTATAGAATTCACAACCTATGATTATCTTGACAGCAGCCAAAGGAACATTTAATAAAATTGAAACTCATAATTCATTAAAATTATAAAGACAGCTTTCCGTCTTGATAGGGGACACTAGTCTGAACCCCACAGATGATGTTGCAGTCGCCGTTTTGGCCCTGGAAGCGGTGAGCTCGGAATAATGGCAGGACTGGTTTAGAGTAAGCGAGAGGCAAGAGAAGGAAGCAGGTGGTGTGTGTGTCCAGGGGAGAAGAGAAACCGGGCTGTCAACGCTGAAGAGAATACTAGCTGCCTGAAAACTGGAGAGACTTGTGTGACCATAAGATGTAATAAAAACGATTCTATTCACAGTGACAATGAAAAATTCCTAGGGATGACTGTGCTAGGGTAAAGTTCTTTTATGAAGAAAATATAAAAATTTTCATCAAGAAGATCTGGATAAATGGAGAAGACATAAAATATTTAAAGATTTACATTTTTAAAAGGAACCTGTAACATTTTTATACAGTTCAAAGAAAATCCCTAATGCAATTTTAGGAGACAGTGACAAAATTAATCTACAGCTCATTGGGAAGAATAAACATGCTAAGCTTTTCAAAAGTAACCTGAAATGGAAGGGTGTGAGGGCCGTGCTACACTGTCACACACTTTAAGAAGGGCTTAGGTAAAGCTGTAAGGTCCCACCAAAGCAACAGAGACTGAATAGAATACAAGTCTAGAAAGATACTCCAGAATATGTGGGGATTTGGTGTAAAAGTAAAGTGACACCTCAGCTCAGTGAATGAAGAAGGGTTTATTTTCACAAAAGCACAGCAGGAAATAATGGGCAAACAGTAAAATAAAGCTAGAATTCTGCTTTAAACCTCATAGACTCACTTCCATGGGGACCAGAAATGTAAATGTTAGCGCATTAGCCGTGAAGTAGAGAGGAAAGTACAGGTTAACGTTCATACAGTCATGGGTGGGAAAGGCTGTCCTGTATCTGACACGGTCAGTCATGTGATCAAGGGAATGATTTAGGCTTGAATATGTACGAATCCCAAGTGTTCACGTGAAACAGTGAAACACCAAGGACAGGCTGGTAAGAGTATTTATAGGGAGAAGTTTAACAAAGAAGGCAGAAAACAACTGACATCTCGATAAAAAGATCAAACTTGACCCTGGACGAGGTCATCGCTAGAGAAGACACACGAGAGAAGGAACACGAAGGAACACGTGGCAACACGTTTAACTCAGGGTGAACAGCATGCAGCGTGTGGTGGGTGCCTCTTCCTTCCCCAGTCACGAGGGCCGAGTAGGATGCAGAGACTGAACACGCACGTGGGGCGTAGCCTGGTGCAGCGTGCTTTCGGAGTGACGGGCCCTCAAGCTTCATGACAGCCCCTCGGCAGGCACCCGGCCTCGTGCTGTGGACAGAAGGGCCCTGGCTGGTCACAGACGCGGCCCGGGGACAGAGCGCCCTCGGCCTGAGCCCCACACGTCTGATCTGAAACCTCTGGCTAAGCAGACCCGCCTCCAGGAGTGAGAGGACACAGAATGGAACTGCGTCTTGTTACCCCGCTGACCGGGAGGTGGGAGCCCGAGAATGGGGCTGGGTGGGTCCACCTGTGGGTGAGCTCACGTGTGTCAGTCACAGAAAGATGTTGAGCCTCCACTGTTGGTGAGACATCAGGGGACAGAGCAATCTCTTACTATTCTTGGAATTGGGAAATACACGTGTACACCAGGTCAGCAAGGACAAGAGGTTATGCAGCAGGACGTGGCGCCCGGCCTCGTGACCCTGGGGCAGCTGTCCTGGCCGGTCGTGTGCCGGCTCCTGTATTGCATCGTCCCAGCAGCCGCTATGTGCTTGGGGGGACGTGAACAAAGGGAGTCGCTGGGCTGACTCTGGGTTCAAGGGTGTTTTGAAGCCTTGTGTGGTGTCAGCTTCTCCAAGCTAGGTCCAGGGTTCCCTTTGGGTAATGAGTCTGGGTTGGAGTCACTACGAGAAATTGGCGTGAGATCCGGCAGGCAGAGCGAGGCCGCAGCCCCGCCTCCTCCTGTCCTTCCATCCTTCCTTCTCTCTTTCCCTCTCTCTCTGTCTCTCTAGCTCTCTCTGGAATGGCCAGGCACGGGGGCAGGCTGCCTCTCTGTGGCTGTCTGCCGGCTCACCTTGACCTTGATGGGGCAGCATCGGGGGTCCAGCCCCCCCCCCTCACACAGGACCTTCTCCCGGGGTGCCTGGGAGCCTGGAGCAGGCCGTGGGCAGCTCGGGGGTGGCAGAGGGGGCCCTCCCCCACAGGAGTGGAGTCGACACACAGTTGGCCTGATCCATCTCCAGCGGCCCCTCATCTATTTGTTCACAAATCGTTGAAGGGAAGGAGTTTACTTTGGTACTTAAGGTGGCGTCATTTACATTTGGCACGTCGTTGTTACTTTTATGCATATTATGATGATGTTTACTAGGCTCAGGCATAAGGCAAAATTGAACTAGAATCATTGTTTCCCATTAAATATTAAGGGTCCCTATTAAAAGGAAAAAATGTACTTTTCTCCATCCCTTTCCCCCCAAAATAAGTGACTTAGAAAATCACTATCAGAGAAAAAACAAGATTTGGGCAACGTTTTGGAAAGGTATGCTTTTGGGAAAGGTAGGTTTTATAATTCACACATTTTTCATGACCAAAGAAGAAATAATGAATCCAAGCAAACTCTTAGTTCTCACTAAGTAATAATGTAAACAGAATTTTCTTTGCAGGACCGTAAGGCAGTGTGTAAGGAATGCACTGGCGCCCCCTAATACCTTGAAAGACATTATCTACGATCAGAGAGAAAACAGTTACAGAAAAACAGCTGAATAGATTAATTGGCAGAAGGGCCCACATTGGACATGATTTGTAAACGCTAGACCTTGTCGCTTAGCTCAGCTACAATAATTGTGATAGGCAGAAAGGTTTTAAAATGCATTGGAATGGGTATCTGAATGTAGAGTCTTTGAACTTTCTTGGGTTGAGGAGATATTAGGAAATATTTTGGGGACAGGGAATATCTCACGTCAGAAGACAGAACCCAGCCGGGAGACGGCAGAAAGACTGAGAAGTGGCTGTGGTTCCGAGGATCTGGTGGGTTTTTTCTGGGCAGGTTTGTGAGCCCCAGTGACGGACCAGGTGAACCGGGATGCGGCCCTTCTGGGCGCTGACTTCATTTGTTCAGACGGAGCGTAATTGCTGGTCTCAGAAAGCAAGGCTGTCTTGCTGAGTAAGACCCACAAGGGTGGCAATGGTGACTTTTCTCCCGACACAGAAGGGAACCAGGTTCTTGAACACGCTCAGCACACACCTAGTGAGATAACACCCACTGGCCGAGGGGCTTGCCTAGGGAAACATAAAGCCAGTCTGTTAGGCCGGGTTGCAGAGTGTGGCTTATGCAGCTGACCTGCTAGGTTATAAAGGGGGCTCTCAGAGGGAGGTGGGGCAGGGAAAAGAAGAGAGGAAACATGGGGGAGGAGAATCAATGACGACTGCAGCTGGTACGTCCTTTGAATTCACCCCCTTAACCTCCCCCCTTCACTGGAATCCTCAGTTCCTTCATCCATCACTCCTAACGTCTTGTTACTAAATGTGGTCCCACCACAGGCGCTCCCTGAGGACACGGGAGACCCAGCTATTCACACACTGTCTTCATTGACTAGACCGTGTTCTCTGTAGTCCTTGATCACAGCCAACGTCAGATTTAAAAGTGATCCCTTCATTGGATGAGCTTGGTGCTTCCACATGGAGAAGCACAGCAGGTGGACCCATGCAGCCATCCATGCTTACAGACACTCCAGAGACAGGCTCATGGCTCAGCTAGAACAGACCAGTCCACGTGGGGTCAAGGACAACGGGTGATTTTATTTGTTTATTCAAACTTTCATCCAGACATTTACGAGGTTAACACCACATCTCAGAAAACACACAAGCGTGTTAGGGAAATGCCTGGGTCCTGCCAGTGAGAGTCTACTGGGCAGTGGGCATGGGCACGTGGCCCCAGCAGGTGGCCTGGGTGGCTCGATGGAGAAGAAGCACAAAGGGGGGTCCACAGGTGCCCCATGTCCTTCCGCGTGGTCTGTGCTACTCCTGGGCCTGGGAGCCTCCCCAGGGGAAACAGCAGAGGTCCAGAGAGGAGGGGCTGCTGGGCCAGAGCTGTCCTCCAGGCCCCAGGCTGGGTGTGGGAAAAGGAGAGGGACCTGCCTCCGTGCCCCAGGCCTCCTGCAGACGGGGTCTCTCCCCATCCCACGTGGAAACAATGTCTTTTCAGGAGCAGACTGTATGCTGATGTAACAAGGAGCTTCCTTCCCACTGGGCCGTAACCTGCCGTCACAGCCCCGTCTGCGGGCCCAAGCCCCGCTGCTCACCTCGGGCTCCAGCTCTGGACCCGAGGCTGCTGGCTGACCGCCCTGCCACCCAGGGGAGAAATGGCTATCCCTTTCCGTTCTTGTCCGCCTTCAGGTCGTGACCCCAGTGGGCCTGCGCTGTGGGAGCCAGAATCCAGGTTCCCGTGGGATGTGACAGCCGCCATCCAGTGCTGCAACCTTGGCCTGTGGCCTGACTGGAAGGCTGGGTTGGCCTGCTCCCGGCCGTCGGTCACCACACAGCCTGTCCCAGTCGTTTGACACCGATTCAGCACAGGCTGGTCCCCAAAGCAAACATGCGAAATAGTTTTATGAACAGATGACACAATCTTGGAATGGCCAAACATTTGGGATAAAGCTTTACATACAGGACTACTTTTAGGTGAATTGTTTCTCCTGCTCATCATACTGATTTCCTGGTGGAAAGAAAAATACTTCTAAACAGGGAAAATGTTTTCAAAAGAGCAACTCTAAATTTTCCCCTCAAGACTAAAATGCCGTGTGCTCCTTGCCCCATGCGGCAGCCTCTCTGCAGGAGGACTTCTTGGGCCTGTAAGCTTCATGGTTCTGGGAACTTCCCACCTCAGGCACAGGGTTGGTCCCCCTCCCCTGGGCTACAGCTGGTTGGATGAACCATGACCTTCTGACCTAAGTGGGCCCATCAGATCACACGTCCTGGAAATCGGGAACTGACGCTCAGGACTGACGAGGAACCTTGGAGCAGTGGTGGCTGCCAACTCCCACATGGGCAAGAGAAGCAAATGATGGAGTCTGCCTGTGCAGGGAACAGAGTGGTCCGTGCGGGGAAGGGAACTGAGTGGTCCTGTGTGGGGAACAGAGTGGTCCATGCAGGGAACAGAGTGATCTGTGCACATGGCCCAGCTCCACTCCTCCTTTGATGTCAGGCATCACCACATATTCTTATAATAAAGGCCCCCTATTTTTATGCCAGGACAAGTGGGTTGCTACTTCTTACAACCAATGCCCCTACCTGCTATGACCTTTACACTTTTTGGTAAATATGGGATGTTAGAAATTCACAGGCACGTTCCTGTGGACTGGGTTTGGGCTCACAGCTGATAATATCTGGACTCCCTCCTGCACTCTCCTCACACTCTGAGCACCCCCCTTTCATTCTTGGGGGTGGGATGAGGTGATGCATGGTGGGAGGGTCTCCAAGCCTCATGTGGGACCCCAGGAGGGCCCAGGCTTCCATTGCACTTGGGGGAGAGGTGGGGTAGTCATCACTCTGCCTGTCTTTCTCTCAAAAATTAAAAAATGTAAAATGGGACTGTCTGTCTCTTTGCGTTTTGGAAGCTCTTAGATGCATGAAGGAAAGACTCCATGAGGCTTTGGTTGAGAAGAATGCGCTCACCTCGTGTCCCGTGTCTCACAGCTGTGATTCACCCCAGGGACCACCCTATTCTCCATTGCCAGTGTGTCAGTGGCGTCCTGGCTGAAATTTCCCTCAGGGAGACTTAGGGCTGTAAGAGGCCTTGGTGACTGTATGCATTGGCTTCTGCGTTTTAGATGAGGAAGCCAAGGCTTTGAAAGAGAAGTTAATTCCCTAAGTTACAGAACTAATTAAAAGCAGATTCTGGGGCTAAAACTCAAATTTCCCGACTTCCAGTCCAAACTCTTCATGGTCTTAACTATTTTAAATTACTTTTTAATCATATATCTCAGCCTTCACAAGAAGGCCTCTTTCCAGCTCATCCTGAATCATTGCTTTGTGTTGCATGCTTAACTGAATTGTCTGTATCTTTAGGACAGCTTAGAATCAAAAGCCCTTTCTGGCAGAATAAATCCAGTTTTCAGAAGTTTCTCTCCAACTCAGCCATAGGCAATTTCTTCCTCCTAGACCGTAGGAAATAATTTTAAATTTCCTGTTCCTTTTGTGTTTTCTTTTCTCCTCTCTGATCCAAAGAAAACCATAAAAGATATTACAACTAATCATGACTAGAAACATTTCTACATTAGCAGCATGAATCTTCGGGTTTGTCTAATCAGAAGAAATTGTCTTAATATTTACCTTTTATGTATGTATTTATCTGTTGTTTGTTTGGCAAAGCCTGTGCTTGAACAACATTGATAAAGTGCTGAGTTTGGGCTTGGAGTGTTTGCCCAAATATGCTTTCAATACCCAAAATCTTGGGCGAGTTTCCACAAACTGCTCAGCTGCAGCCGTAGGCTAACGTGAGAACAACTAGTTGGTAGTCCATCCACACTGTGTTTCTTCCGTACTTGAGAGAAGATGTCTGCTCACCATCAGAAACCAGGACGACTCCCGAGAGCAGGTCACATGATGCTGCGTGTCGGCACTGCCTTCTGGGTACAGGAGGCTCTTCCTACCACCTGCCCTCGCCTTCCTCCCTTTCTTCCTGGAGACAGTTACCCGAGGAAACACCAAGTCATCGAGCGTGTGTGCACGTGTGTGTGCATCTGTGAACATGTGCATGTGTGTAAGAGTGTGTGTGAGCACATGAACATGTGTGCCCCTGTGTGTGCATATGTGAACGTGTGTGTGCCCGTGTGAGCCTGCATATGTGTTTGAGTGTTTTGGATGCTCTGGTGTGATAATTGACTTATAGATCAATAGGAAAGGATACATAATCTTAAAATTGCCCTAAACAGACGTAAGAACTTAATTTATAATAATGGCAGCATCATGCTCTAGTGTGGGAAAGGGTGAATGTTGTAAAAGCTGGGGTTTGGGAAAGTCAAGTTTTGTTTGTATCAGGTTGGAATATTATCTCTATTATGTACCAAAATAATCTCCAGATATGTTGAGTTGTATGTAAAAGTTTGAATTTGGAAGGAACTTAGCAATTTATAGCTTAGAGGTGATTAGTTGTAAATGCACATCATCTCGCATCTCATTCTCTTGCAAAAATACACCAAACTAAGACAAGAGAATTCTGTTGAAAAAGCCACAAGGATGAGATATAGAGGAGTGGAATAAAATAGCAATAAAGTTTTGGAAGATGGAGAGAAGTTGGATTATTATTATTATTTTTTTTTTTGCGGTACGCGGGCCTCTCACCGTTGTGGCCCCTCCCGTTGCGGAGCACAGGCTCCAGACGCACAGGCTCAGTGGCCATGGCTCACGGGCCCAGCCGCTCTGCGGCATGTGGGATCTTCCCGGACCGGGGCACAAACCCGTGTCTCCTGCATCGGCAGGCGGACTCTCAACCACTGCGCCACCGGGGAAGCCCGAAGTTGGATTATTGCTAACTGATTTAGCAGATACAAAAGAACCCCAAGGCAGCAGTGGGAGAAGCTGAGACCAACCTGAGTTATGGGACGGAATCCTCAAAACCCTCAGGCAGGGCAGCATGAACACCCCTGGAATCAGGGACTAAGGGTGGAGCTAGAAACAAAGCAAGATGGGGAAGATTGTTTGAAAAGAAATTCAAAGGGTACTCTACATCCCTCTCTCCAGTCTGTGTATTTGGGCATCTGCCCCAACCTTCCCTTGGCAGAAACCTGTGATGTTTAAGGGATTCCAGGTTCTACTGAGGGCCTGATTGCTGTTCTGTAAACATAACTCAGTTCTCACTTGCATATTGAGGGTTGTGGGCAGGGATTCCTCCTCCCCCAGCCCTTCACCATTTAGCTCCCCAGGTTGTCAGCCAGTATGTACAAGCAGGAAATTAGAAGACTTCCTACCCACCAGCCTCTACAGAACTGGAATAATAGATATCAGGTGCTCCCTGACAACTGGCTCAACCAGATAACCCACAATAAAGTCAGACATAACAACTGCCAGTCGTCCCCTCTGAGCTTCCAGCCAGCTTTTCCATCCCCTGGTCCTCATCATGAACAGACAACAGGATGGAATGGCACTGAGGGGAAGCCTTAGCATGAGAGACAAGACCTAAAAGCACAGGTAGAGAAACACAACCTGGAAGGAGCAGGAATTATGCTGATAGAAGAAAAGGAAACTTGTCATTAACATCCTCAGAGAGAAAAGAAAACATTGAACCAAGAACAGGGTATTATAGAAAAGGAACATTCAGAAAAAAGAACAACTCAGGAAAAAAATGCTTTTTATTGCTAGCAGAAATTAAAAACTCACTAGAAGATTTGAAAGATTAAAAAAATCACAAAAGATAGAATATATAAAAGAAAATATTAGAATATTACAAGATCAGCCCGGAAGATTCAACATCCAAACCAAAGGAATTATAGAAAGGGAAAATAAGGGAAACAAACAAACAAAAAATAACAACAAAATAATTTTCCAGACCAGTGAGATGTGAGTTGCCAGATGTAAAGATTTCGCCAAGGGCCCAACACAATGGATGGAAACAGAACCACACTGATGCACGTACAGTGAAACTTCAGAACACCTGGGAACAAGAGGAAGACACTGGATCGCGAAGAAAAAACAGGCAGGCACAAAGGTTTTGGGCTTCGCAAAAGAAACACTTGGGAGTAAGAAGAAAATGAGAAAACGGCTTCATGATTCTGAAGGAAATTAATTTCTAACATGAAATTCCACACCCAATAAAATTATCCATCAAATGGCAGGATAGAAGAAAAACATTTTAAGACATGCAAATCTTAAAAAACTTTGTTGCCCAGGCACCATTTCTCAAGAAGCTAGTGGATATTATGCTCCAGTAAAATGAATGGATAAACAAAAAATATGCAAGGGAAAGAAAATGGGATACACTGCGTGGGGGAGGTGTGCAGCGGACCCCAGATGACAGCTGAGCACCCACTCTATATCCCTGCAGGCTTGATTCTACCCTTTCCACCCCTCTGAAGAGCACTGGGCTAGAACTTTGTCTGGTTTGCTTGACTGGGAGATGAGGGCTCTGCTCTTCCCCACATACCACACTCTGGATCAGCAGATGACACTTGCTCACCCTAAAAGGTGGTCTGCTTCGACCTGCAGCTTGAGGAAGGTCAGCTTGAGCAGAGGACACAGCCCACATTCTGCCTGGTCATAAAACAGCCTAGCAAGCGTAGGCATCCTTGTCTTGTTCCTGAATTTAGCAGAAAGTCTTTCAGCTTTTCACCATTGAGTATGATGTTGTCTGTGGGTTTGTTGATGTTAATATATGTTCCCTCTGTACCCACTTTGATGAGAGTTTTAACTCATGAATGGATGTTGGATTTTTGTCAGATGCTTTTTCTGAGACTATTGAGATGAGCATGTGATTTTGATCCTTTCTTTTGTCAATGTGGTGCATCGTATTGATTGATTTGTGAATATTGAGCCATCTTTGAATCCCTGGAATAAATCCCACTTGCTCAGGTTGCATGATTCTTTTTATATATTGTTGAATTCAGTTTGCTAATATTTTGTTGATGATTTTTGCATCTATATTCCTCAGAGATATTGGCCTGCAATTTAATTTTTTTGGAGTGTCTTTGTTTTGTTTTGGTATCAGGGTAATGGTGGACTCATAGAATGAATTTGGGAGTGTTCCATCCTCTTCAATGTTTTGGAATAGTTTGAGGATAGGTATTAGCTCTTTATACATTTGGTAGAGTTCCCCTGTGAAGCTGTCTGGTTCTGGACTTTTGTTTGCAGGTTTTTTTTTTTTTTATTATAACAAATTTATTTCACTACTAGTGTTTCATCTGTTCAGATGGTCAGTTTCTTCCTGATTTAGTTTTGGAAGGTTATATGATTCTAGAAATTTTTCCATTTCTTCTAGGCTGTTCAATTTGTTGGCAGATAACTGTTTGTAGAATTCTCTTATGATTTTTCTGCCTTTGTGATATTGGTTTTTATTTCACCTCTTTTGTTTCTTATTTTGTTTATTTAGGTCCTCTCTTTTCTTCTTCATGAGCCTGGCTACAGGTCTATGAATTTTATTTATCTTTTCAAGAAAACAGCTCTTGGTTTCATTGACCCTTTCTATTTTTTTGTCTCTATTTTATCTATTTTCTCTCTGATCTTTATTGTTTCCTTCCTTCTGCTGATTTTGGGGTTTGTTTGCTCTTCTTTTTCTTGGAAGTCCTAGCCACAGTAATCAGACAAGAAAAGGAATTAGAAGACATCCAGATTGGAAGGAAAGAAATAAAACTGTCACTATTTGCAGATGACATGATAACTATATACAGAAAACCCTAAAGTCTTCACCAGAAAACTATTAGAACTAATAAAAGAATTCAGTAAAGTTGCAGGATACAAGATTAATACATAGCAATCTGTTGCTTTCCTATGCACTAATAATAAACTATCAGAAAGAGAAAGGAAGGAAACAATCCCCTTTAAAATTGCATCACACAGGAGGCAACCCAAAACTGGAGCCCACTCGGCTCTTTCGTGGGGCTAATGGCAGACTCTGGGAGGGCTCACGCAAAGGCGTACTTCCCAGAACTTCTGCTGCCAGAGTCCTTGTCCTCACGGTGAGCAACAGCCACCCCCGCCTCTGCAGGAGACCCTCCAACACTAGCAGGATACCAAGGTGCCCTCAGTGTGATGTTCTACTGGATAATACGTCAGTGATCTGGAAGTGTCAATGAAGTTTGAGGGATCAGGACGCCTAACCATGCAGAACCTAGGATTGTGAAGATGTGAGTTCCTCCTCATTGGAAGTGCTAATTATATCTTTGGACCAGTCTCTCCCATCAGGAAACTTGCAGAAGCCTCTTAGATAGCCTAATCCACCAGAGGGCAAACAGCAGAAGCAAGAAGAACTACAGTCCTGCAACCTGTGGAACAAAAACCACATTCGCAGAAAGGTAGACAAGATGAAAAAGCAGAGGGCTATGTATCAGATGAAGGAACAAGATAAAACCCCAGAAAAACAACTAAATGAAGTGGAGATAGGCAACCTTCCAGAAAAAGAATTCAGAATAATGATAGTGAAGATGATACAGGACCTTGGAAAAAGAATAGAGGCAAAGATCAAGAAGATGCAAGAAATATTTAACAAAGACCTAGAAGAATTAAAGAACAAACAAACAGAGATGAACAATACAATAACAGAAATGAAAACTACTCTAGAATGAATCAATAGCAGAATAACTAAGACAAAAGAATGGATAAGTGACCTGGAAGACAGAATGGTGGAATTCACTGCCACAGAACAGAATAAAGAAAAAAGAATGAAAAGAAATGAAGACAGCCTAAGAGACCTCTGGGACAACATTAAACGCAACAACATTCGCATTAGAGGGGTCCCAGAAGGAGAAGAGAGAGAAAGGACCAGAGAAAATATTTGAAGGGATTGTAGTTGAAAAATTCCCTAATATGGGAAAGGAAATAGCCACCCAAGTCCAGGAAGCACAGTGAGTCCCATAGAGGATAAACACAAGGAGAAACATGCCGAGACACATAGTAATCAAATTGGCAAAAATTAAAAACAAAGGAAAATTATTGAAAGCAGCAAGGGAAAAATGACAAATAACATACAAGGGAACTCCCCTAAGGTTAACAGCTGATTTCTCAGCAGAAAGTCTACAAGCCAGAAGGGAGTGGCATGATATATGTAAAGTGATGAAAGGGAAGAACCTACATCCAAGATTACCCGGGAAAGATCTCATTCATATTCGATGGAGAAATCAAAAGCTTTACGGACAAGCAAAAGCTAAGAGAATTCAGCACCACCAAACCAGCTCTACAACAAATGCTAAAGGAACTTCTCTAAGTGGGAAACACAAGAGAAGAAAAGGACCTACAAAAACAAACCCAAAACAATTAAGAAAATGGTCATAGGAACATACATATCAATAATTACCTTAAACGTGAATGGATTAAATGCTCCAACCAAAAGACAGAGCCTTGCTGAATGGATACAAAAGCAAGACCCATATATATGATGTCTACAAGAGACCCACATCAGACCTAGGGACACATACAGACTGAAAGTGAGGGGATGGAAAAAGATATTCCATGCAAATAGAAATCAAAAGAAAGCTGGAGTAGCAATACTCATATCAATTAAAATAGACTTTAAAATAAAGAATGTTACAAGAGAAAAGGAAGGACACTACATAATGATCAAGGGATCAATCCAAGAAGAAGACATGACAATCAGAAATACATATGCACCCAAAATAGGAGCACCTCAATACATAAGGCAACTGCTAACAGCTATAAAATAGGAAATTAACAGTAACACAATAATAGTGGGGGACTTTAACACCTCACTTACACCAATGGACAGGTCATCCAAACAGAAAATTAATAAGGAAACGCAAGCTTTAAATGACACAATAGACCAGATAGATTTAATTGATATTTATAGGACATTCCATCCAAAACAGCAGATTACACTTTCTTCTCAAGTGCGCATGGAACATTCTCCAGGATAGATCACATCTTGGGTCACAAATCAAGCCTCAGTAAATTTAAGAAAATTGAAATCATATCAAGCATCTTTTCTGACCACAAAGCTATGAGATTAGAAATCAATTACAGGGGAAAAAACGTAAAAAGCACAAACACATGGAGGCTAAACAATACGTTACTAAATAACTAGGAGATCACTGAAGAAATCAAAGAGGAAATGAAAAAATACCTGGAGACAAATGACAATGAAAACACGATGATCCAAAACCTATGGGATGTAGCAAAAGCAGTTCTAAGGAAGTTTATAACTATACAAGCCTACCTCAAGAAAACAAGAAAATCTCAAATAAACAATCTAACCTTACACCTAAAGGAACTAGACAAAGAAGAACAAACAAAACCCAAAGTTAGCAGAAGGAAAGAAATCATAAAGATCAGAGCTGAAATAAATGAAATAGAAACAAAACAATAGCAAAGATCAATAAAACTAAAAGCTTGTTCTTTGAGAAGATAAACAAAATTGATAAACCATTAGCCAGACTCATCAAGAAAAAGAGGGAGAGGACTCAAATCAATAAAATTAGAAATGAAAAAGGAGAAGTTACAGCAGACACTGCAGAAATACAAAGCATCCTAAGAGACTACTACAAGCAATGCTATGCCAATAAAATGGACAACCTGGAAGAAATGGACAAATTGTTAGAAAGGTATACCTTCCAAGACTGAACCAGGAAGAAATAGAAAATATGAATAGACCAATCACAAGAACTGAAATTGAAACTGTGATGAAAAATCTTCCAACAAACAGAAGTCCAGGACCAGATGGCTTCACAGGTGAATTCTATCAAACATTTAGAGAAGAGCTAACGCCCATCCTTCTCAAACTCTTCCAAAAATTTGCAGAGGGAGGAACACTCCCAAACTCATTCTATGAGGCCACCATAACCCTGATACCAAAACCAGACAAAGATACTACAAAAAAAGAAAATTACAGACAAATATCACTGATGAATATAGATGCAAAAATCCTCAGTAAAATACTAGCAAACAGAATCCAACAACACATTAAAAGGAACATACACCATGATCAAGTGGGATTTATCCCAGGGATGCAAGAAATCTTCAATATACACAAATCAATCAATGTGATACACCATATTAACAAATTGAAGAATAAAAACCATATGATCATCTCAATAAATGCAGAAAAAGCTTTTGACAAAGTTCAACACCCATTTATGATAAAAACTCTCCAGAAAGTGGGCATAGAGGGAACCTACCTCAACATAATAAAGGCCATATACGACAAACCCACAGCAAACATCATTCTCAATGGTGAAAAACTGAAACCATTTCCACTAAGATCAGGAGCAAGACAAGGACATCCACTCTCACCACTATTACTCAACATAGTTTTGGAAGTCCTTGCCATGGCAGTCATAGAAGAAAAAGAAATAAAAGGAATACAAATTGGAAAAGAAGAAGTAAAACTGTCACTGTTTGCAGATGACATGATACTATACATAGAGAATTCTAAAGATGCCACCAGAAAACTAGTAGAGCTAATCAATGAATTTGGTAAAGTTGAAGGATACAAAATTAATGCACAGAAATTTCTCGCATTCCTATACACTAATGATGAAAAATCTGAAAGAGAAATTAAGGAAACACTCCCATTTACCATTGCAACAAAAAGAATAAAATACCTAGGAATAAACCTACCTAGGGAGACAAAAGACCTGTATGCAGAAAACTATAAGACACTGATGAAAGAAATTAAAGATGATACAAATAGATGGAGAGATATACCATGTTCTTGGATTGGAAGAATCAATATTGTGAAAATGACTATACTACCCAAAGCAATCTACAGATTCAATGCAATCCCTGTCAAATTACCAATGGCATTTTTTATGGAACTAGAACAAAAAATCTCAAAATTTGTATGGAGACACAAAAGATCCTGAATAGCCAAAGCAGTCTTGAGGGAAAAAAACAGAGCTGGAGGAATCAGACTCCCTGACTTCCGACTATACTACAAAGCCACAGTAATCAAGACAATTTGGTACTGGCACAGAAACAGAAACATAGATCAATGGAACAAGATAGAAAGCCCAGAGATAAACCCACGCAACTATGGTCAACTAATCTATGACAAAGGAGGCAAGGATATACAATGGAGAAAAGACAGTCTCTTCAATAAGTGGTGCTGGGAAAACTGGACAGCTACCTGTGAAAGAATGAAATTAGAACACTCCCTAATACCATACACAAAAATATACTCAAAATGGATTAGAGACCTAAATGTAAGACCGGACACTATAAAACTCTTAGAGAAAAACATAGGAAGAACACTCTTTGACATAAATTACAGCAAGATCTTTTTTGATCCACCTCCTAGAGTAATGGAAATAAAAACAAAAATAAACAAACAGAACCTAATGAAACTTAAAAGCTTTCGCACAGCAACGGAAACCATAAACAAGATGAAAAGACAACCCTCAGAATGGGAGAAAATATTTGCAAACGAATCAACGGACAAAGGATTAATCTCCAAAATATATAAACCGCTCATGCAGCTCAATAGTAAAAGAACAAACAACCCAATCCAAAAGTGGGCAGAAAACCTAAATAGACATTTTTCCAAAGAAGACATACAAATGGCCAAGAAGCACATGAAAAGCTGCTCAAGATCACTAATTATTAGAGAAATGCAAATCATAACTGCAATGAGGTATCACCTCACAGCAGTTAGAGTGGGCATCATGAGAAAATCTACAAACAACAAATGCTGGAGAGGGTGTGGAGGAAAGGGAACCCTCTTGCACTCTTGGTGGGAATGTAAATTGATACAGCCATTATGGAGAACAGTATGGAGGTTCCTTAAAAAACGAAAAATAGAATTACCATATGATCCAGCAATCCCACTACTGGGCATATACCCAGAGAAAACCATAATTCAAAAAGACACATGCACCCGAATGTTCATTGCAGCACTATTTACAATAGCCAGGTCATGGAAGCAACCTAAATGCCCATCAACAGACGAATGGATAAAGAAGATGTGGTACATATATACAATGGGATATTACTCAGCCATATAAAGGAACGAAATTGGGTCATTTGTTGAGATGTGGATGGATCTAGAGACTGTCATACAGAGTGAAGTAAGTCAGAAAGAGAAAAACAAATATCGTATATTAACGCATGTATGTGGAACCTAGAAAAATGGTACAGATGAACTGGTTTGCAGGGCAGAAGTTGAGACACAGATGTAGAGAACAAACGTATGGACATCAAGCGGGGAAAGCTGCGGGGGGTTGGGGATGATGGTGTGATGGATTCAGCTGTTGGGATTGACATGTATACACTGATGTGTATAAAATTGATGACTAATAAGAACCTGCTGTATAAGAAAATAAATAAAATTAAAAAAAAATTGCATCACACAGAATAAAACACCGAGGAATAACCTTAACCAATGGCATGAAATACCTATACTCTGAAATCTGTAAATCACTGATGAAGGGATTTGAAAATAACATAACGAAATGGAAAGATATCCCATGTTCTTGGATTGAAAGAAATAATATTGTTAAACTGTCCACACTACTCAAAGCAATGTACAGATTTAATGCAATCCCTATCAAAATACCCTTGGCATTTTTCACAGAACTAGAACAAATAATTCTAAAACTTATATGCAACCCAAAAGGCCCTGAATTATGAAAGCAGTCTTGAAAAAACAAAGAACAAAACTGGAGGCATCACAGCAAATTAGTGTCTAAGGACTGTGGTAGATTACATTAATGATCTCACTATTTTACTCATCCATGCCACTACAATCCATTATTTGACTTTGCAGTTTGTCCCATTTAAAATGTTGAATATATTTTTCCACATCTTGACCTTGACTTTTGCAAATGACTGACTTTAGCCTATTGAATATTAGTAAGAGTAAGTTGATCAATGGCTAGAAAAGCACACGTGCAGTTGGGATTTCTATCCTGTGCTACAGCAAAATCCGTGAGAAGAATATCCCTGTGCTAGCCTACTAGTCCCCAAAGACAGATGAAGGGCATGTGGAGTACAGCTGAGTTTAGCCAAAACCCCCATAGGGAAATGCCCAGAATTGCTTGTATGCTCAATAAAATTGCATTAAATCATTTTTTTGTAAAGACAATTGATAACTTTGTATATACAGATTTTCTGATTAAAGAGGTGTTAAAAGCATACACTATTTTTATTTCCTCTGCTATTTATCATAAAAGAAGATGAAATAAAATTTAAAGGCCATTACATAGCATTCAGAAAGAAATTTTAAATAAAACTCAATGACAGTTGCATTGAGTAAAGTTCTAAAATGAATAGGAGCATATTGGTAACCAAGATGGAAACTCTGGTGGTCATTCTTTGGGAGGAGGAGTGGAAAGGAAGAGGAAGGGGGTGATTAGAGAGGTCAGGGAAGAGATACTCTCAGAAAGATGAAAGAGATCTAGTCACAACATCTACTCACATTTCCTTTCTCTGTCAGTCTTCTCCTACATTCAGAATCCTGCATTTTCTTCCAAAACTTCTGTATCTCCTACATTCAGAATCCTGCATTTTCTTCCAAAACTTCTGTATCTGACTTTACTAGCCAAGATTTAACCTAGAACAAAGGATCACCAAAGAAGCTTTAAGGCTTAGCAGAAGGGAGAGCTGATTAAGGAGCCTAAAGAGTTTGAATTTGTGATGATTCTTGCTGAATTTATGAATATATTTTTTCATAGAAATAAACTCATTCTCGTTATTTAGATATTAAAGCACTCAGTGCATAACTATGGCTCAAGGTCATTATTGAAAAAAAAAAGCCTTTGGTGGGCAAAACAAGAAAATGTTAATATTGTGTATGAGATTGCTAATAAGGTAATGTGTTCATATGTTATAACTTTCACAAAACTGAGTTGCTTTAGAATCTCACTTATTCTTAATTGAGGCCTGCCTGTGTATATTAAAATAACAATTTTAAAAATCCCATCTTGCATAATGGGTTAAATGCATACAATTTCCAAGTTTAAACAAGTTCTGTGCATAAAATGAAAATAAATATTTTTAAAGATTTTTTCTATTATTTAAAAAAAAAAAAAACTGGAGGCATCATTCTCCCTGACTTCAGACTATACTACAAAGCTACAGTAATCAAAACACTAAGGTACTGGCCCTAAAATAGACACATAGATCAATGTAGAGAGTCCAGAAGAGGGAGCCCAGAAATAAATCCATGCATTTATGGTCAGTTAATCTACAACAAAGCAGGCAAGAATATACAATGGAGGAAAGACAGTCTCTTCAATAAGTGGTTTTGGGAAAACTTGACAGCTACATGTAAAAGAATGAAATTAGAACATTCTCTAACACCATATACAAAAGTAAACTCAAAATGGATTAAAGACCTAAATGTAAGAGCTGAAACCATAAAAATCCTAGAAGAAAACATAGGCAGAACACTCACTGAATAAATTGTAGCAATATTTTTTTGGGTATGTCTCTTAAGGCAAAGGAAACAAAAGCAAAAATATACAAATGGGACCTAATTAAACTTAAGAGCTTTTACACAGCAAAGGGAACTATTGACAAAAAAACAAAGACAACCTACTGAATGGGAGAAAATATTTGCAAATGATATGACTGATAAGAGGTTAATATCCAAAATATATAAACACCTCATATAACTCAACATCAAAAAAAAGAAACAATCTGATTTAAATTGGGCAGAAAACCTTAACAGACATTGTTCCAAAGAAGACATACAGATAGCCAACAGGCAAATGAAAAGATGCTCAACATCACTAATCATCAGAGAAATGCAGATCAAAACCACAATGAGATACCACCTCACACCTGTCAGAATGGCCATCATCAAAAAGAACACAAATAGGGCTTCCCTGGTGGCGCAGTGGTTGAGAGTCCACCTGCCGATGCAGGGGACACAGGTTCGTGGCCTGGTCCGGGAAGATCCCACATGCCGCGGAGCTGCTGGGCCCGTGAGCCATGGCTGCTGAGCCTGCACGTCCGGAGCCTGTGCTCCGCAACAGGAGAGGCCACAACAGTGAGAGGCCTGTGTACCGCAAAAAAAAAAAGACCACAAATAACAAATGTTGGTGAGGGTGTGGAGAAAAGGGAACCCTCATAAACTGTTAGTGGGAATGTAAATTTGTGCAGCCACTGTGGAAAATAGTATGGAGTTTTCTCAAAAAACTAAAAATAGAACCTCCATATGATACAGCAATTCCACTCCTGGTTATGTATCCAAAAGAAACAAAAACACTAATTTGAAAAGATATATGCACCCCAGTGTTCATAGCAGCATTGTTTGCAATTGCCAAGACGTGGAAGCAACCTAAATGTCCATCGACAGATGAATAGATAAAGAAGATGTGGTACATATATGCAATGGAATATTACTCAGCCATAAAAAAGAACAAAATTCTTCCATTTGCAACATGGATAGACCTAGAGGATATTTTGCTTAGTGAAATAAATCTGAGAAAGATAAATACTGTATAATATCACTTATATGTGGAATCTAAAAAATAAAGCAAAAAATGTATATAACAAAACAGAAATAGACTCACAGATGTAGAGAACAAACTAGTAGTTACCAATGGGGAGAGGGGCAAGCTGGGAGGATGGGATTGAGAGGTGCAAACCACTAGATATAAAATAGATAAGCAACAAGGATATATTGTACAGCACAGGGAAATCTAGCCATTATTTAGTAATAACTTTAAGTGGAGTATAATCTATAAAAGTGTTGAATCACTGTGTTGTATGCCTGAAACTTATGCAATATTGTAAATTAACTATACCTCAATTAAGAAAAAAGGAAAAAGTAAAACAGCCTAGCAAACACTGCAGAGCCCGGAGGCCTTGCTTACTGCTCTCCTCATGGGGCCCTTGTGCATCTCAGGAAAGCTGAGGTCACCATAACTCAGAGACTTGATCTTTCCTGGGAGCTTTCAGTGGGGTAATGGGGAGGTGACGTCACCCCTCTGCACACACCAGTGGGTACTGGCTGCGGAGTTTCCTGTGGCTAAGCTGGGCACGCTCACACATACGTGTATGTGTATAGAGGCTATACATACAGGCACACACCCACATCCATTTTAGGATACCTACACAAGCACATGCATGTACACACACTGTGTATGTATCCATCTACATGTGTACAAATAGATGGATACAACCCTCCAGCCATCCACACTTACATGTGTAACTGGTAAGTTTACTTGGAAGAGTTACCATTTAGACATGGACCCAGATATTGACCACACCTGGGTACAAGGTAGAAGATTTGTCTGCAGAAGGACTTTTTTCCTGTCAATTTCAGTCAATTTAAATTTATAATTGATTACAAAATAATACTTGAAAATCCTCCTTTAAAAATTAGAACCTTAAATATAAGTTCCAATAACAGATTTTCCTTCATTCCCTCCCCTCAAATCTTGTGTTTTTTTCAGTTTGTTTCAAAGCATAAATAGATCATCTCTCTTTGTCTCTATCTATCTATCTATCTATCTATCTATCTATCTATCTATCTGTCTGTCTGTCTATCTATCTATCTATCTGGGTCTTACTGTTCTTGATCCAAAATGCAGCAAGTCCCCTCCATACGATGAGTTCCATTCTGAGAGCATGTTCATAAGTCCAGTTCACTTGTAAATCCAACAGAGTTAGCCTAGGTACCCAACTAGCACAATTGTCTACGTAGGACTGTAATGTAATAGGCTTACAAAACTTTCCACACAAATAAAACATAATAAAACAAACACAAAAAATAAGAAAACATTTTTAATCTTAGAGTACAGTACCTTGAAAAGTACAGTAGTACAGTACACAGCTGGCATCCAGGGGCTGGCATCAAGTGAACAGGCAAGAAGAGTTACTGACTGGAGGAGGGAGAGGAGGTGGGAGATGGCAGAGCTGAAGGATTGTCAGCAATAGGAGACGGAGGGCGAGCTGCCATTTCACTCACGCCTGACGCTGATGGCACAGGTTCTGGTTCCTTGCTGGAACCAGATGCATATGCGCATCTTTGAAAGTTCCCAACTTGAAGGTTGTATGTCGGGGACTGATTGTAAAATGTGAGTATGAAGTAAGACACTGACTTGTTTTATAACAAGTTTCACTCAAAATCCAACATAATAATTTATTTCTCAGACAGGGATAGACTCCCACACTGAGTGCACTGACAGCCAATTCTCACCAGAATATTCTGTACTATAGTTAAAATTCTGTATTGTGGTTAAAATGTGACAATGGTGTTATTATTTTAATAGTTTTACCTAGAATGTAGCCTTATCATCTTTCTGATCATCATAAGTATGTAATAAACTAAATATAAAAATAGAAAATCCTTGTTGACTATTGAGTGTGTTATCGCTGAAGTTACTTAATTGTAAAAGACAATGTGAAAGAAAAGGATGAAGTTTGACAAAAAGTATTGTTGGAAATCCTTAGCCATCCATGGAATTTTGATCACTACAGGATGACAGGACAGCAATGCTGTTCAGGTTTGTGTGAGGATAGCTCTGATTAGTCTGGTTGAGATGGGTGGGCTGAGAGAATCTTTTGGATTCAGAAAACATTTCTAATTAAACACAAACCATTTGAAAAGTAATTTCAGTAGTCTTGCCAGGCATTTTTTTGCTTAGTTTTAGAAGCATGGTAATTCTAGGGAAAATTTGATCCATATGTTTGGATAACTTAAATTTGTGGCATTGGATGACTATTTTAAACATTATTTAATGTGTAAGAGGCTTTATTCCCTAAACCGAGAAGCCACACTGTTCCATCCACACATCTGCCAAACGCATCTGAATTTCCCAGATTCCAGTTTTCGTTGGCCTTAGGAGGCTTTCAACGTGGCTTCGGAGGGAGAACCACTTCCAGCCTGGTTGGCTCCTTCCGTTGAATCTACAAAGCGAGCCCTGCGTGGACAGGGGTCCCTGCCCAGTGGGTTTAAGGTGAGGTGTTTCCAAGGCCATCCTCCCTCTGCTTGGCTGGAGCTCCTTTCCAGCCCCTGTGTCATCCTGCTTGTGGTCACCTTTGGTCAATAAAAGAGTTCAGATTGAAGGTCCAGGTTCAAAGCTATTCTAATATCACTCTTCTCTGGCTGGGCTCAGGGGACCCCACTGTTGGGCCAGAGCCGGCTGACAGAGCCTGGGTGTGAGCACTTGGCTGGGAGGAGAGAGCTGGCTCGGCCTCACTTACGGGGAGTGGCTGTAACCCTGTCCAGGACAGTCCTGCTTCTTGGGCCAGTGTCCGGGCCTCTCACCGGGCACAGCCAAGGTGGCAGCTCCCTGTGGTGGGCCCTGCCAGCCCCTCCGCCATGCGGCTCCACGGCACCAGGTCCCTCTTTGCTCTGGCTGCTCGCTCACCCTCTGCTTCTCACTGTCAGCAGACGTCCTACATCTTTGTGCTGAGGCCTCTCACCTGGCAGTCGGCCTCTGGGTGCTGCTTGCAAAGTGTTCCGGGCTGTGACCTTGCCCATGAACAGGGGCCAACATCACCTGATTTTCCCCAGGAAAGGAGACAGTTCAGACTGCTGTCCTTCCCCTGCATCGCAGCTCAGAAGAACTGGGTGTGTGAGGCCAGCCTCGCCCCACACGGCGCACCAAGGCTCTGACCCCACTTCTGGGCCTCGGCTGCAGGCCCAGCAGCCTTGGGGGTCCAGGCTTATCTCTACTGGGTCCTACCAGCCTGTAAACACAGCAGCAGTGTGAGGTCCTTCTGGACACACTTGCATTTTCATTATTGTGGTTTATCCAGCGGTCCTCATAAAAATGCTCATCTCTACTTTTTGCAACATAGGCAGCTGCTATGTGAATACTGTTTGTGTTGTCCTTTTCCCTGAGACGAAGAAGGCATTTCCTGGTCTCACTGACAGAGGGCATGAAACAGGCATTTTCCAGGCACCCTGTCATCACTCCCCTAAAAAAATCTAAGATTGCAAATGGTGAAAGTGGGGAGATGGACCACAGCACAGCAAGGGAAAGTGCGCTGAAAGCTCTGTTTTGTCCTGAGTGATGGTCTCTCTTGTTTTGTTTTCTGTGATGTCTCTTTTCCATTGTGGTCCTGAAGCGAATCTATGCGGACAGTTGTGGTTATTTTTTGTTTTTGTTTTGTTTTTCTAGAAGCTTTCTTCTAGTTTAGAAGAAAATCCAGTCCATTTTGATTCTCAAGAGAGATTTGGGAGAACGTATTTTACTCATCAACAAGTAGATGGTGTTTACATTGCAGGCTGGATGAGACCCCTGGGCAGGTTCAGAGGGACACGGGCACAGGCAATGACGGAACTAAAAGTCCTTGAAAAAGGAAAATTAGCCTTTAGAATAACTGGGGAAACAAATGAAAAAAACACTAACCAGATAAGTAGAAGGAAAGCCACACAGATAAGCAGAAGGAAAGTAGAAGGTCGAGCCCAAATGCCAAGGGGCAGGGGGTCCCGAAAAACAAAGAGGTCAGCAGTGGGATGCATCGCACTGACACGGGCACCGGGGGTTTAGAAATACGGAGCAAAATGGATGTTGACAGGAGCTGCCTCCAGGGAGTTGTGGGGAGAAGCGGGGTTGAGGCCTGAGGAGTAATCAGGGGGCAAGGGGCACAGCTGGGTGAGCAGGTGCCCACGTCGCAGAGGGGGCATCTACTCGGTTGGGAGGAGGTGAGGGGGGTTGCAGCACGCAAAGCAGAGCGGGGTGAAAACCGTAGACCTGCAGGGCAGAGAGCAGCCTGCTGCCGTGAGGGTGGGCACAGGCCTGGAAGGTGCGAACGAGGCCGCGAGACTCAGTGAGCAGCTGAGGCCTGGTGTTCATGATGTCCGCCATGCTGTGCGTTTTCCCCAGAAGGGCCGGTTTGCTCAGATGCAGGCAAAAAAGAACGTGAATAGCTGGGTTCACCTAGGGGTGGATTTTCTCCAAGTGGGTGAGATGAAAGGTAGGGGAAACCTTATTTAGGGCATTGGAAGGAGGGATAGGACCTCGATTTTAAGCTGGGTGCTAACTGGCAAGAACCCAGCACGGGTGTGATGGTGAATTTTAGGGCCCACTTGGCTGGGCCATGGTGTCCAGCGTGCGGTCAAGCCCCCATCTAGGGGTAGCTGTGAAGGTATTGTTATATGACATTGGCATCTAAATCAGCCCACTTTGAGTCAAGCAGATGACCCTGCACAAGTGGGTGGGCCTCTCCAAGAAGCTGAAGACGCTAAGCAAAAAGTGTGAGATCCACCAAAGAAGGAGGGATCCTGCCTCCAGGTGGTAAAGGGAAACCTTGCCTGAGTTTCCAGGACTCAAGACTTGGGCATCCATACCTCTCTGGCTCTCTAGTCCACAGGTCTTCCCCGTAGGTTTCAGACCTGCCAGCCCTCACGGTCTTGTGAGCCAATTCCTTAAAGTAAATCTCTCTGGATAGACAGATAGATGGTAGGTGGATAGACAGGTAGATGATAGATGGATAGATGATAGATAGATAGATAGATAGATGGATAGATAGATGATAGATGGATAGACAGATAGATGATAGGTGGATAGACAGGTAGATGATAGATGGATAGATGATAGATAGATGGATAGATAGATGATAGATGGATAGACAGATGATAGGTGGATAGACAGGTAGATGATAGATGACAGATGATAGATAGATGATAGATAGGTAGATAGATTGACAGATAGATGACAGATGATAGATCAATCCTCTGTTCGTTCTGCTTCTCTGGAGAGCCCGCACTATACAGCTTGTCCATGGTGAGAATTCTTAGGAGCCAATGAAACCGGAGCCGTCACACAGTTCGGGAGGAAGGAGGGAAGTTGGGACCAGTTAGCCAACACTCTTCAGCTCGTGACCGCACAGGTGAAACTTTGGGTGACCCCAGGGACCGCGCCTGTCTCGAAGAGGAGAGGCTGAGGGCTGCTGGGGGCTGGCAGGCCAGCTCAGCTGAGGCGAGCGGGCTTGGGCCGCCTGTCCCTGTGACACTGATTTATCCGGGAAGGTGGCAGAGGTTGCGGCTGAGAGGGAGACGGTGAGCAGACAGCAGTGACTCTGACGAGCAGGTGAGGAGAGCCAGGTGGCTCAGGCGCAAGGCTCCCACGGGGACCGTCTTCTTGTTGGCACAGGGAGGCCAGACAGGAAGAGGGAAGTGAGGCGTCTTTGACAGAAGAGCGGCGCAGGGACTCACGGTCAGGCCAGTGGCGTGTGCAGGTTAGTGACGCACAGTCAGGAAGCATGTGAATCACCTGCAGACACAGACTCAGGAATGCGCCACCTCATGGGGTTCAGTCAAGTTACTGCCGCGAGAATGAGTGACAGAGTCAGCAGAATTAAACCCAGGTTTGTTTAACGGGAAAAAGAGAAGAAAGTCCTAATCGTAAAAAGGGGGGACATCGGTGAGAAGTGACAGCAGGAAAGAGGGAGGTTAAGAACATCTTACAATTATATCTTTGTTGTAATCTAACATGATATGAAAAAATAATCTTTTTTTTAATTTAAAAGGTGGGGAATGCATTGATAGTATGCGTTTTTAATATTTAAAAAGACATTTTAATGTCATAGTGAGACTTCCTTTTCTGAAGTGTTTTTCTAATAAATGCTATTAGTGAAAAATAAGAAAAAAGAAAAAAAGCAGTTTTGATTCGAAGTGTCTCGCTTCTCCCCAAAGACAATATTAAAATGCCCTAAGATCTCTTCATACATTTATCTTTGCTTTTTGGTGAGGAAGGGTCTGACAACAGGGACAGTTTGATTTTGATTTAATGAAAAGAACAATCACTCGCTCTCTCTGCCCTGGAATGTGGGCTGTGATTAGAGCAGAAACTTTTTAGTAACATTAACTGTCTGTTCAGATTTTCCTCACCAGAAATCCAAGTCATTCCTTTTACAACAAAACAATCATAGTAGAATGCATTCTCCGGGATTTGGAGAGAAAAGAAAGTCCAGAGGCAGAATTTGGTATAAATCCTGAAACCGGGCTGCTCACCATGACTCGTCCACATCGGAATGTCACGGCCTGGGCTGGCCGAGCTTCCTTGGCGGGAGGCGTGGTTGTTTATGCCAGGCTGGAGAAGTCACTTGAACTCATGTCCTTCGATTGAACATTTTTTTATAAGACCTGTGTAAATCATTTCCTTAAAATTGGCATCCTGGGCAGGGAGACAGTCTGTTTTCCCGGGAATTTTTATGTGCAGGGTACTTCTCCTTCTTAGATGAGAGAGTCTGCTTTTAATTCCCTTGGTCCCCTGCCCCTGTGCAAAATCTGTGTTCTAAACACTCTGGTTTTTAAGAGTGTATAAGAGTGTGGTTATCTTTTAGACCAATATTTCCTCCTGTGATTAATTAATTGGAAGAGTGAGAAAGTAAATAAGTAAAGTGAAAAGAAGACGCCTTACTCATTTTGTCTCCCACTGCTTCCTCCCATCTTTGTCAAGTCAAATTTAACCACCTTCTTCTAGAAATTCTTCTTGTAAATATCTTCATGGTCTTCAGGAGGCAAATATTTCTTAGGAGGACGCAAAAATACTAAAAATAATTAAAAATATAAAAATAATTTAAAAACTGGACACCATCAAAATTAGGGACGTCTATTCATCAGGTGACAGCATTAAGAAAGTGAAAACGTGGGAGCCCTTCATTTGTATCCACAGTAAAGAACCCCTACAACTCAATGAGCAAAAACCAAGCCAGTTTAAAATCTGAGAGTTTCACAGAAGAGGACCCCCAAAGCCTCTGAGCACGAGGAGGTGGTCAGGATCACTAGTTACTGAGAAAATATGAATTAAGCCCACAACGAGGGAGAACTCACACTCACCAGAGTGTCTGAGACCCGGGAGACTGAAAATTCTGCTTCCTGGCAGGGATGTGGCAGCACCTCCCACCCTTCACTGTGGCAATAGAAAGTGGTTCAACCTTCACTGGGAACATTCTTCAACCATAGTTACTAAATTTACAATATGCCCATCCTACGATCCCACAATTGCCTTCCTAACTATGACTACGAGAAGTGAGTAAACGGGTCCACAAAAGACGTGCACGAGAATGTTCATGGCAGCTTTCTTCATAACAGACTCAGACTGGTGACAACCCGATGCCCGTAACTGACGGGATGGATGGATATGTGGTGTGTAGCCAGGCAGAGAAAAGTGCAGTGTGGTAACCACAACCAGGGGGTGACCCCCGCCGGTCGATACCATGTTGTGTGGAAGAAGCAGGTTCATTCACGGACAGAGTGTGTGATCCCTCCTCTGGGAGGCCCCTGTCAGAGGCCAGGAGCCAGACGGCACCGAGCCCCAGAGGGAAGACCCATGTGCAGTACGTGAGGCCAAGTGTGACCAAGGGCACACAGGCGTCCTGGGACTCAGTGGTAGTAGCTGAGTGAATAAATAAACAAAGGTTTTTGTGTGCATACAACACGTCGGGTGGTGAAACTCTAAGCCAGCGGTCCCCAACATTCTTGGCAGCAGGGACCAGTTTCATGGGAGACAATTTTTCCATGGACGGGGGTGGGGGGGATGGCTCAGGCGGTGATGCGAGTGACGGGGAGCCATGGGGAGCGGCAGATGGAGCTTAGCTCTCTCATCAGCTGCTCACCTCCTGCTGTGCAGCCCGGGGGTTGGGGTCCCCTGCTCTAAGCGCTTCCTAGGGGTCGCTTCACTTAATCCGCGCAAAAACCATGGTTAGTCATCACGCCACTCTGTGTCTGTTTCCTCACCTGTTAGAGGGGCCAGGGCGTATCTGCCATGGGGCTACTATCTCGGTCTTTCACGTTTCCTCTTTTGTCAATATCCTGCTCACGTTTTTATTTTCCCTCCATTTTTCTATCGGAGTGTTCACTTTTCTTTTTTATTTGTAAAAGCTCTTTGCACATGACGGGTGCTGGTCCTCTGTCTTGCCAGTGTTTTGTGTCCATTCTTTAACACGTGTGAGCCTGGACGATGCTTTGCAGTGTCTTTGGAACTGCTCTGGCCAAGCTCACCGGGTCTCCTAGTTGCCGAATCCAGTGGACCCTTCAGACTCTAACTTACTCCCTGTAACTTTGGCCCCGTTACTTCTCCATCTGCGTTTAAGTATTTTCCTGCCTTGCCTGACAGTACAGGACTCTCGGTCCCCCTGCCGCCTTCCTGTTTCTCACTCTCTTTTACAGACTTTTTCCTCAAACCGAGCATCCTTTCTACGTTTTTCAAAATTCCCAAGAATGACATTCCATGGTGCAAGGGCATGGAGGACACAAGTCACAGATCCCAGGGGTGGTGGCCTGGACATCTGAGGGAGACGGGGTTAGTGTCCAGGAAAGGAGGGAGCATCAACGGCTGTCTCTAACCCACACCCAGTCGACAGCGAGGCAGCCCAGGGCCAGACCTCATGGAGCGGGAGGGGAGGTTGCAGCTCCGGCTTTCCCAGAGGCCATGGTGGGTGCTCAGACCAGGCTGTGCCGCTCCTGGTGGTGGGAGGGAGCCCCCTGATTGTCCTTGAGTGTGGCCAGGCCTCTCAGGATTCTTCAGGGGTCTCATAGCTCATCATCTGGGGAGCTGAGGAGTAGGGTTCTTCCTTCCCTTCAGGACACAGCAGGTCCCTGAGTCCCAATTCTGGACCTTCAAACCCCATGGACCTAAGGCACTGCCATTGGCCTCCTCCTTCTGGTTGGGCTGTGCTGTGGGTGCAGGATTCCAGCTGGGCCTCCTGACTGCATCCTCTGCTCTGCCCTGGCACAGTGGTGGGGGGAGTCCTCACAGACTGAGGGGCTTGGGGCACAGATTCTTATCAGACTCCTCATCCTCTGAGACCCAGCTCCAAAGGGCATCAGGGCTCCGTCCCACACCCGCCCTCAACACTCGTGTGTGGAGACCTGCAGTGTCCAGGCGCTGAGGTCCGGGGGGCTCCTGGGAATGAAGCGTTCTTCAGGGCATCTGTCCCTGTGTCTGCTCCCCCAGGATGGGCACAGGCCTGTCCCCACACTTGCCTTCTCTGGGCAGCTGGGTCACAGGGCTGGCCTTGGCCATGGCCTCGTCTCCTCTGGGGCTCCATCGCCTCCAGCGCAGTGACCCTGGCCCTTGCTCTGCCTGGTGTACTTGATGTATCCTGTCTGCTGGCAGACACCAACCCCTCCGGTCTCCTGTCCGAGACCTTCCCCAGCAACCCGGCTCCCTCTTTGTGCCTCCTGTTGACGAGAACTGGTTGCACTGTCTGTGTCCCTCCCTTTCCTGTCTCAGCAGGTGTTCCATGCGGGTCTTCCCTGCTTTGCTGCTGGCCCCCCAGCCAAGCAAGCAAATGGAGCGCCCACCCTAGTCCTGAACCCAGGCCACCCACTAGAGCAGAAATAGAGAGGGGGAGGGTCCCGGGGGGGGAGGGTCCCAGAGAGGGGGAGGGTCCCGGGGGGGAGGGTCCCAGAGAGGGAAGGTCCCAGAGAGGGGGAGGGTCCCGGGGGGGGAGGGTCCCAGAGAGGGGGAGGGTCCCGGGGGGGAGGGTCCCAGAGAGGGGGAGGGTCCCAGAGAGGGAGAAGGGTCCCAGAGGAGGGGGCAGGTCTAAGGGAGCAGCAGGCTGGTGACTCCTCCGTGTGGGGACACCTTTCCCCCCCAGTTTAAAGAGCTGGCTCAGAAATAGCCTTCACCACTTCAGAGGGTTGTGAGGACCTTTTCACTGTTTGTGTTTTTCGAGTGGAGAGAGACCAGGAAGGCATAGGAGGAAAGCGTCTGCTGAGGCCCAGGTAAAGCTCGTAGACACGGAAAGCCCACATGTCCAGCAGGAGGCAGCAGGGCTGGTTCTCGGACCGGGGCTCAGGGCCGGGGGCGCCGGCTGGTCCATGCCTGGGGGCTGGCGCAGGCGGTGGGGCCGAGGAAGGGCACTGACCAACCCATGCTTCATTCAATTAATGTTTTCCTTCTTAGTCTTTACAGAGAGGAGTCTCCTTTTCGTCAGCGGTGGGGCCTGAGCTGAGCCTTAGGTGAGACCCTGCTCCCTCCATGGCCTCCTCTTGCCCCAAAGGCACCTGGACAGACGCAGGGTCAGGCGCCAACGGCTCAGCTCCTCGGATCCACGTGCGGGAGAGAAAGGACCACAGGTTACAGAGGGGTCCCAACACTAGGAACCCGGGCTGTGGGGTGCTGGCCCCTCCACCCCCATGCCTGGACTTACCTGCTGTCCAGTCGGGGCCCTTGAGGTCAGAGGAGGCCCGGTTCACAGAGGTGGAAAGGTGGTCACCTCGGCCTGGGGACCCAGGACCTCTGCTCCTTCTTGACCCCAGGACAGGATGTGAATGGCTGGGCAGGGCCGACAGCAGAGACAGAGATGGATATCCAGGTGAGACGGGGCGGGGGCGGGGGCGGGGCGTGTTAAATCACCAGTATCGGCTCCCACCCCAATACCCCGCATTCATGTGTGAGCAGGGCCCACGTGTCTGCACGGGTTAAATGATCCCTGGTTGATTCAAGGCACGGACTAAATGGAACTGGAGGCAGAGAGGGATCCTGGTAAAATTCACTTGAGAGGACAGAGGATTGTCTACAGAGAGAGCTTATGAAGGACAGGCCGCTTAGCCGCGAGTGCAGACGGTCCCACCGGCTGCAGCCCTGAGATATCGCAGCAGGTCTTTGCGAACAGTTATAGGAGACAAGGAAGGAACATTATCATAGATGCTATCTGATTTGACTGAATTCGCATTTTTTCCTACATTGACCTTTACTTAGTAACCAAAGAGTACAGTTTTCCCTCTTGTATTGCATTAATTAGCAGGGTGCTGGACAGGGACTTGATGGGTTAGGTCTCGGCCGCCTCAGCAACATTAATTCAGTTTGCTGCAGATTGTTTAGCTGTGGAGCTGTGAGTCCTAAATCCTGGTTTCTCACGGGTTTGTCCCTGTTGACCGTGGACCGTTCCCCAACGCCGGGCTGCAGGCTGAGACCCCAGCTCTCAGAGCAAGAGACTCCCAGGAGGCACTTGGCCAAAACCTGTCACAGGCTAGGTGTGCCCCAAACACTCCCCCGAGAAGAGGTGGGACGGATGTGCCTCGGGGTCAGTCCTAGGTAGGGGTCCCACCCTCGGGAAGCAGCTTGTGGGGTGTGGAGTCACGCCTAATGCTTCACATGGTAAACGTGTGTGTGTGCGGGAGCAGAGACAGAGAGAGAAAAAGAGAGACAGAGATAGAGACAGAGAGAGAGAGAAATGGAGACAGAGAGAGACAGAGACAGAGAGAGAGAGAGGGAGGGAGAGAGAAGTAGGCGATTTCCAGGAGCATCTCCCCCTCCCTGTCCTCTCCTTCTAGAAATCTTAAATCAGAGAAAATCAGAAGCCAGTTCACTTGTCAGACCTCATTTCACAGGACAGCATCTAACGGGCCCTGTTTTATCGTCACCCTGTTCTGTGCGTCCGCCGTCATCAGCAGGTGTTGTTGGAACCTCCGCGTGTGTGAGGCTGGATGGGTGGTGGGCGCTCAGATCGAGGATCCTGTCCTCTGTGCTCCAGGAAGCGGCCATCCACTTGGGTGGATGACTGTTGTCACTAAACTGTAAGTAGAGGTTTCCCCAGGCCCAACGTCCGGGGGATGGGTGTGAGGGGCCCCGGCAGGCATCCACCCCTCAGAGGGCCCAGCTGGGAGACCCCGGGGCAGGACCTGGTGGGGACGCGACCTCCAGGAAGGCCACCTGCCGACTCCGCCGGGACAGCGACCTCCACGGGCCAACCAGCGCCTCTCAGCCGGGACGGCGGGTCCTAGTGAGTATCCCGGCCCCTGCGGTGCTCCTGGGGATGCTGCCGTTACCTGGCCTCCTGCATGCCCAGGGCTCCCGGGGTCTGATCGGCCAGCCTTCTTTTTGGATTCTGTGAACGGCCTCATAGCTTTCCAAAACATCCCATGTCAGGTTTGCCGTCGGCAGAGAAAACACGAGGGAATGAGAGCGTGGAGACAGGAGGCCAGCGGTCGGGGCCTTGGGGGTCGTGGGCTGGCGCTGCAGCCAGTGTCCTAAAACGCCCTCACGTGATGTCCGGCTGGGATGGGCCAAGGCTGCTACCCACTGATCTTCCACAAGCCCGCGGCCAGGCTGCCTTGTGTCTGCGGCAGAATGGTAGGCGGTGTCCCAGCCGCGGGGCAGAGAAGCCAGGGCTCCAGGCGGCAGCGGCTCTGGGAGGGCCTGGCGTGGCATCCTGTCCCGGCTGTAGCATGTCATCCAGTTAGCTGAGAGGGGCAGGTTGTCCCCAGAGCGTGGTCCCTGGGCTGGCGGCATCAGCATCTCCAGGGCTTGTCAGGGACACAGGCCCTGCACTGCGTTAGAAGGTGGGGGCTGGTCTGTTGAAGGAGACCCTGGGGCCTCGCATCTGCTCAAGGCTGAGAACCACCGGGGGAGGCGACTCTCCCAGGTTTCAGGGTCGAGAGGAACCTGCAGGTCCCTTTTCTGCCGAGAAGTGACCAGAGGGGAAGAGTGTCCTCCCCTGAGATTTGAGACTTGAAGTTGTGAGCTGATAACGTAATTCCTCGTGAGTTACACGTCACTCATGAAGCAGGAAGAGCCGAACAACTCAAGCCTGAATCGCAGCATCACACGTCCTGCTGCCCTGCGTCCGGGGGAGCCTGTGAGGCGTCCCGCGAGGGCTCGGGCTCTGCACGCTCAGCTCCCACCATGCCTCCCCCGCCTCTGCGTATGGGCTTACCGGTTCCCTCACACTGTGAAGTTGAGTCCTACTATTTCTAACTAACTCGGATTTCTTGGTAACTCGAGTTTCTAGTTTCAAGTTCTGTCTAGGGAGATGTAATATCCAGAACACTTCCCCTAAGGCTGCTAAAAAGTAATTAATTAAAAAACGTGAGTGTTTTGTTAGCCTTTGTGGCATTTGCATTCTGTGAGACTGACACTGTAGTTTATTCAGAGCAAAGGTGGGATTTGGATACAGTTCTGGGAGAACAAGAAGCAGGGTCGAGCGTCACTGCTCCGCACCAGTGTTGGCTGGATTTGGGCGTGTCTGGAATGATCCGTGTTGGAGAAGTCATTGTGAGATGCCCTGCCTCTTTAGGGAGAGACTGAGGACAGTGCTTTCTGGTGATAACAGAGTGTGGGGGTGTCTGGGGTGCTTCCTGCTGAAAGATCCTGACACAGGGTAGCATCCCGCACACAGATGTGTCACGGGCTTGGGGGGTGACAGTGAATGGGGTAGAGATGGGGTTCCCTCCACCTGCCGGGTTCAAGTCCAAGGCCATGCCTTCTCCAAGCCCTTCGCCTCTTCCTGGCATGAGCCCCTCCGTCCCTCCTACCCTCGGCTTCCCTGGCTCGTTTCTGAGACCCTCATTTTAGCACCCGAGGCTGGTTTGTTTGCTAGTTCTCTGGGTGGGAAGGTGGCTGTCCCCTGGGCTGGGTTGTGGGAACCTTCAGAGCCCAGTTTCTCCCTCTGCACGTCCCTGGCTTCTAACTTCATCAAGCGTATAACAAAAGCTCCCTAAATTCTACTGAAGGGATGGGATTTCCCCGAGATGAAGGTGGCTGGTGGGTAGGGGGCTGACCTTATTATAAATAATCAATGGACATGTTTGGCCCCTTGGTGCCTTAGATGGACGCTAAGATGTTGCAGCTAATGCTTAGCTTTGCGAAATCTCAGAAAACTGTACATTACGTCAGCATGATTTTCAAGAGCTTTTATCTTAATTGTTGAAAAGCAGGGTACTCCTCCCAAACTCAGGCCTGGTCATTCCCTGGCCTGGGGGCTGGCGCTCTGTCTGCTCTGACCCCGGCTTCCTTGTTCTGTCTCCACCCCAGCCGTTTGCTCAAGGGACGCTAGACTGTGCTCCATCTCTGGAAGCCTTTCAGAGTCGTCCTCTTACCGTGCCCTTGCTCTTTCTGTCCCCTTTTCCTGGTTTTCCCCTTGTGTTTGCTTGTTTGATTTTCAGTTTTCAAGGCCCCGCTCAAAGCCAGTGTTTTCCTCATGGCTTTGGGCAGGAGTGAGCGCTCTTCCCTGGACCCATTCACTCGTCCTCTGTTGCTTGTGCCTGCACCCTGGCACCATTCATGTGCTCTGCTGGCCTGTGTCTCCTGTTAGATGTTTCTCATTCTTGGAAGAGAAAACCAGGCGCCGGGACGGCATCCTGACGAAGAGAAGCATCAGATTCCCCGTGGAGACGAAAAGGAACTGGCAGTGTTGACCGCGCTAGAACAAGCCACAACACCACCAGACGACGCGGAGTGAAGTTTAAAGCGGGGAAGACGGGTAAGCGCCAAGTAAGAAGGCGAGAGGATGAGGACGTCTAGGTTTAGCTGCACTTTCCGCAGACCCTTGCGGTGTGAGGAACAGTTCCTTGTGTTTCAACAGCACCTCTGAGTTTTCAAAGTATTTCATGTTAGCTGTCAGATTTCACCCTCAAACATAAGGACAGGCACACGGAGGCCTCCCTGTGATGGATGAGGACGCCCGGGTGAAGTGTGAGATGCTGTCCATGGTCACGTGGCTGGTCGCTGACAGTCTTGGGGCAGAAGTGGAATTTGTGGTGGCCTGTCAGGGGCTGCAAACTGGGGCCCTCCAACCACAGACACTTATTCCTCAGGGTTCTGGAGGTGGAGTCCCAGCCCCAGGCGGGGGCAGGGCTGGCTCCTCTGGAGGACTCTCCTGGGCTCGCAGACGGCCACCCTCCTGGCATCCTCGTGCAGTCTGTGTACACGGGCTGCCCTGGTGCCTCTTGGTGTCCAGCTTCCTCTTCTTATAAGGATGCCAGTAGGATTGGATTAGAGCCACCCTGATGGCCTCATTTCAGCCGACTCTTTAAAGTCCGCTCTCCAGACACGGTCAACCCGGGTGCTGGGCTCGGGGCGTGGACGCGTGAGCTTGAGGGGCACACAACCCGGCACAAGCAGGCCTCCCGACCCCGTTCGGCGGGGTTCCCAGAGCTCTTCCCCGCACCAGGATGCCCCGTGTGGGCTTTCTCATCAACCTTTCTTCGACTGAGCACTTACTGTGCTTCTGTGGGACCAGGACTGTGGCCTCAACGCCGAGCCGCACGGCGGCTCCCAGTCCCAGGGGTGAGGGGTGCAGCGAGGTCATCGGGCCTTGTGGTTTATGTGGTGGCCAGGTTACACTCTGCACCGTGGGGCCCTAGTGCTCTTCTCCCCGGCGCTGCAGCCCCGGGCAGACGCCTGCTGAGTGAAGCAGGTCTCTCCCAGTCTCCCCTCCACCCAGTCCGTCTCTCACCCCCTCACACACGCACACACCCCTCAGGCTCTGGGAGGTCCTGCCCGCCTGCACTAAGTTCATCCGGGGTGGGCAGCTGCATCTCCGGAATCAAGGGCCAGAAAGGGTGACGTGGCACAGCCGCAGGGGCCGACCCTCCCTGGAGGCGTCCTCTGTGCGTGGCCCCGGGGACGGGCTCGGGTTGTAACTTCTGCGAGTCACTGCGGCCTCCCCAAGCCAGAGCACCCTTCACACCTGAGAGAACGGGGGGCCTGGAGCCCGTCTGCGTTCACGTTTCTTTATTCCTCTAGATCCGTGAGAAGGCAGCCCTCCACCGGGCTGGAGCGAGCGGGGTGTGTCTGCCGCTACGTGGGTGAGTGCACTTTACGATAGGGGGACCTGTCTCAGGACGCAGGCTGTGACGATGCTGGGCAATTGTGTGGCTTTTTCAGAAAAGATTTCCCCGGGGGTCTATTTCCTCGAAGCAAACCAGCAAACGATCTCCATCTTTGGAGTGAGGAAACTCCATCTTCCTAACTACGGAAGTCCACGCAGGCAGATAGACGGGGTGAGGACATCGGTGCTGTCCTGTGGGGCGTGAGAGCCAGGGTGGGACACGGCCTGGCTACCACATGGCCTGGTGTGCTGTCACGTGCTGTGACACTTACAGTACCTGCTACTTCAGACCACTGGATTCAACATTCGTTCCTGCCCTTCAGAAGGTTGGATTTCCAGAAGCCATTTTTTGAATCCTCGTAACAATGTGTTAGGTACAGAATGTGTGGTGCACAAGGGAAAGGCGTCTGCTCCGTGGAAAGTCCATTCTGATGTGACTTGTGCCCTCTCCCACACCCCACCTGCAATTCCTCCTTGGCCCCCTTCCTAGGGATTACTAGGTTCCCTAGTAGATAAAAATAGCACAAAGAACTTAGCACTTTCAAAACCCTATAACGAAACCAGCCCAGAGGCGAGAGGGCAAGATGCCCAAGACACAGAGTGGGCTTTCGTGTCGCCCTCTTTGAAGTCCAGCTCAGAACTTTGCCCAAGCTCCATGGAAAGACTAATAATGGGGCATCCATCAAAGACAGTTTTCCTACAGTAAAGGGATTTTCATTTTAAAAGGATCCATTTCCACTGAAGCTAGCATTTACTGGCATTTAAGTTCTCCTCCTTACAGCTGTGGAACCTGGGAACATTTGGCCACGTTGTATTTATTTAAGCAGTTTGAAATGTGCCCGCATAGCCGAGGTCTCCTGAAGGAAAATATCTTTTTGTGATTTTGAATCTAGGGTGATTTGGCTGTAAGATGCTCAGATTTCCACAATGGGCCTAATTGATTCCATCCTTTGTGCTGTCATAGTTCTTATTGGTTGCCAGTACCATGTCACCCTGATTACGTTTATCGTTGTGGAAGACGGTATTTCTTACATCGTGCATCACTAAACTTAGCCTTTCTTAGCCAGTCCTTGAAAGACTGCCTTCAACTGCTACAGCCTCATCAGCCCTCTTATTTCCTTCCACTGGGTGCACAAAACTATGTATTTGTCCAAAAATTTAGTTTTTACAGACTGCAATGACTCAAGAGTTAACATTTGCTTACCCAACTGACAGCCATTTTATTTCACTTTGGGGAGTATAAGGTCAGTCTTCAGATTCCCCCTCAAAGAACTGAATAATCTGGTCTGTGGTTTACTTTTAATAAATCAGGTCTGGGGACTCACTGCTCCTCCACGGAGGGACTGGGTAACATGTGTTGGGTATATAATACTGCCAGTTGCTCTGGCAGTAATGGCAATATGAATAAATTTGCCTTATTACTTTATAACCAGTTATTGAGATTTCATTTAATATTTTAAAATCCATCATTTGTAATCATGGCATTCTACATTTTCAAGTGTATTAATGATGAGAAATATCTTTTCAGTGATCATCACATATATGGGCGGGGAGTCTGGGGGAGAATGGGTACATGTCTATGTATGGCTGAGTCACTTTGCTGAGACTTGAGACTGTCACACACTGTTAATCGGCTCCACTCCAGCATAAAATGAAAAGTTAAAGAAAACTGCTCATCACGTATAACATTCTAACAGCTTAAAATTTTCTTTTACTTTTTGTGTTTGCTGTAATTTTGCCTTGTATTTGGTTGAGGAAATCATCTGAAATGCAAGTGCTGTGCTAACCTCTTCATCCCGTCCCCTGACTCTATCAGAACTAAACAGTGTCCAGGTACGAGGTAGTTCTTCTGACCCCTTTTCACCCATCTCTGCCATCTGCACCACCTGCCTCTGATAACCACCAGTCTATTCTCTGCATCTGTATCTGTGAGCCTTTTTTTTTTAGATTCCACATGTAAGTGAAATCCTATAGTATTTGTCTTTCTCTGTCTGACATACTTCACTCAGTACGATCATCTCCAGGTCCATCCATGTTGTTACGAATGGCAAGATTTCCTTCTTTTTTATGGCTGAGTAATATTCCTTTGTGTATATATTGTGTATATTGTGTATATATATATTCCTTTGTGTGTGTGTGTATATATATATATATATATATATACACACACACAAACATTTATCCATGTGTCCATCAACGGACACATGAGTTGTTTCCATTACTTGGCTATTGTAAACAATGCCTCAATAAACATGGGGGTGCAAATATCTGTACAATATATGTGTTTTTCTTTTCTTTGGTTGAATACCCAGAAGTGGGATTGCTGGCTCATAGGGTAGCTCTATTTTTAATTGTTGAGGAACCTCCATACTGTTCTCCACAGTGGCTGCACCACCAACAGTGCACGAGTGTTCCCTTTTCTCCACAGCCTCACCAACACTTGTTATTTCTTGCCTTTTTGATAATAGTTATTTTTACAGGCATCAGGTGATATCTCAGTGTGGTTTTGATTTGCATTTCCCTAAGAATTAGTGATGTTGAATATCTTTTCATGTACCTGTTGGCCATCTGTGTGTCTTCTTTGGAAAAATGTCTCTTCAGCTGCTCTGCCCAGTTTTTTTAATTGGGTTACTTTTTGTTGTTGAGTTATATGGATTCTTTATATATTTTAGATATTAACCCCTTATAGGATCATCTCAGTAGATGCAGAGTGAGATCTTGAACGCAGCAGGTGCACAGGAGCACGACGCAGCCACTGAAGGCTCTCTGCATGTGATCTTACTCCTGCTGAAGAAAAATTTGACCAGAATCACAAGAACTGGATGATTACAAGTGGAAGGAAACTTACAGGCCATCAAGACAACTTTTATCATTATGTAACACCCTTCTTAGTCTCTTATTATAGTCTTTATTTTAAACTATATTTTGTCTGATATAAGTATAGCTACTTATACTCTTTTCATTTCCAATTCTATGAAACATTTTTTCTCTCCCCTCACTTTCAGCCTGTGTATGTCTTTATATCTAAAGCGAATTTCCTATAGGCAGCGTATAGACGGGTCTTGTGCTTTTATCCATTTAGCCACTCTATGTCTTTTCATTGGAAAATTTAGTCAATCTACATTTAAAGTAATTAATGATAGGTATATGCTTATTGCCATTTTTTTCATTGTTTTCTGGCTGTTTTTGTAGTTTCTTGTTTTTGTTTCTTCTATTTCTTTCTTCTTCTCTTGCTCTTTTTCTTTGTGGTTTGATGACTTTCTTTAGCAGTATGCTTATATCCCTTTATCTCTTGTGTATTTACTATAGGTTCTTGTTTTTGGTTACCATGAGGCTTACATATATAACAACTTATATCTATAACAGTCTATTTTAGGTTGATAGCTACTTAAGTTTGATCACATTATAAAGCTCAAGATACTTACTCTCCCTTCCCCATGTTTTATGTGATTTTTTATGTTACATTTTACACATTTTAATCTTTTGTATCCCTTAACTTATTGCTGTAATGATAGGTATTTTTACTGCTTTTTAATTTCAACCTTTATACTAGCTTCATGTGTTTTCTTGTTATTAGTTAGTGCCCTTTCTTTTCAGCTTAAAGAAGTCCCTTTACCATTTCTTGTAAGAATGCTTTGGTGGATATGAACTTCATAACTTTTGCTCCTTTGGAAAACTCTTTACCTTTCCTTTAATTCTGAATGATAACTTTTCTGGGAAGAGTATTCTTGGGTGGAAGTCCCCTCCACCCCCAGCAATTTGGCTATATTGTGGCACTCCATTTTGGACTGCAGAACTTCAGCTAAAAAATATGCTGATAGTCTTATGGGGTTTTCCTTGTACATAACAAGTTGTTTTTCTCTTGCTGTTTTTAAGATTGTCTCACTGTCTTTAACTTGGCATTTTAATATAATTTGTCTTGGTGTGGGTCTCTTTGGGTTCATCTTATTTTTTAAAAAAACTTTTATTGGAGTATAATTGAGTAACAATGTTGTGTTAGTTTCAGGTGTACAGCAAAGTGAATCAGTTATACATATATCCATGCTTTTTTTAGATTCTTTTCCCATATAGGTCATTACAGGAGAGTTCCCTGTGCTATACAGTAGGTTCTTGTTAGTTATCTATTTTATACATAGTAGTGTGTACATGTCAATCCTAATCTCCCACTTTATCCTTCCCCACTTCTTTCCCCCTGGTAATTATAAGTTTGTTTTCTACATCTGTGACTGTATTTCTGTTTTATAAATAAGTTCATTTGTATCATTTTTTAGGTCCCACATATAAGTGATATTTGTCTTTCTCTGTCTGACTTACTTCACTCAGTATGACAATCTCTAGGTCCATCCATGTTGCTGCAAATGGCATTATTTTGTTCTTTTTTATGGCTGAGTAATATTCCATTGTATGTATGGACAACATCTTTTTTTATACATATATGTTTATTTAATGAATGAATGAATGGATTTTTTTTTTACAGTAGGTTCTTGTTGGTTATCTATTTTAAATATAGTAGTGTGTACCTGTCAATCTCAAACTCCCAATCTATTCCTCCCCTCCACCCTTCCCCCCGGTAACCATAAGTTAATTCTCGAAATCTGTTAGTCTGTTTCTGTTTTGTAAATAAGTTCATTTGTATCATATTTTTAAGATTCTGCATATAAGTGATATCATATGATATTTGTCTTTCTCTGTCTGACTTACTTCACTTAGTGTGGTGATCTCCAGGTTCATCCATGTTGCTGCAAATGGCATTATTTCATTCTTTTTTATGGCTGAGTAATATTCCATTGCATATATGTACCACATCTTCTTTATCCATTCATCTGCTGATGGACATTTAGGTTGCTTCCATGTCTTAGCTATTGTGAATAGTGCTGCTATGAACACTGTGGTACATGAATCTTTTTGAATTATGGTTTTCTCAGGGTATATGCCCAGGATTGGGATTGCAGGATCATATGGTAACTCTATTTTCAGTTTTTTGAGGAACCTCCATATTGTTCTCCATAGTGGCTGCACCAATTTACATTCCCACCAGCAGTGTAGGAGGGTTCCCTTTTCTCCACACCCTCTCCAGAATTTATTATTTGTAGACTTTTTGATGATGGCTATTCTGACTGGTGTGAGGTTTGGAACTCTATGGGCTTCCATGAGCTTGGTGTAGTATGAAGACTCTTGGGAAATTTATGATGGAAACAAGAAAGTAATGATCAAGGAGACTATTAACTGAATTCTAACATTGTGAGCATCTCCAAATAGTTGGAAAAAAGAGCATAGCACGTTTTGACACCATGGAGAAATGTTGTGGTAGAAACTGGCAAGGTGCTTACCAAACTATTTCCAATTTCTGAGTGCACAGAAGAACTGTATTTCTCAGCCTCCCTGCGGTGAAATTGGGACGATGACACAAATTTGTCCAATGGCATGTGGGTGGGAGCGATATTTGCCAATTCCAGGCCTGGCAATAAATGCCCCACACAATCCTTCTACTTCTCTCTGCCCCATGCACAGAAGAAAGAAAAGGATTCAGAGATGGTGGAACCATATGATAGAAGGGTCAACATTCCAGAGTCACCACTTGGTGCAGAAGCCAGGTGAGTTACCAGTCACCCAATCCAGGGTCAGTGAAGTATGACCTGTGAGTAAAGTTTCTCAACAGTGATGCAAGGGAGAAATAAACCTTTATGTTACTAAACCACTAAGATATAACATAGATAACTATAAGCTATAGTCTCTCCTTACACCACCTACCATTAACTGCCCTGGCTTATACCACCGCTCTTAGTGCTCAGAGTTTTCTCATATATATATATGTGAGACACTGTATATATACAGAACTATATATATATATACAGTTGACCCTTGAACAGCACGGTTTGAACTGTGCAGGTCCATTTATACATGGGTTTTTTCAGTGGTAGGTATAGATCAATGACATGTTTGGTTGGATTTGTGGATGCAGAACCATGCATAGGGAGGAACCATGTATACAGAGGGCTGACTATACGTTATACTGTTACATGCAGATTTTAGACTGCACAGAGACGCCCCGAGGCTCCTGTGTTGTTCAAGGGTCAACTGTGTGTGTGTAAATAAATATATGTATATATTCTCCATATATGAATGCTTATTCAAATATCTCATTAATGTGATATAGTTGTGAGGTAAACACAGTACGTAGTAATGCAAATTCTGAGATATCAATTTTATTTTTAAAATAAGTGTAAATTTATCACTTTTGTGAAATTTGAGGTCATTTTGTCTACTCCTCTTGTTTTACAAATTAAGAGACTAGAAATGTGGGCTGATGAAGCTATTAAAATATGGCAAGTCTCATCACCATTAGTGAGAGCAACCGTGGTTCAGCTTTCTGGAAAGTGCACAGAACATGCCAGCTCCTACTCTGTGACTCAGCCTTCATGACCCTGACCCACATCCCAGAGCAGGTCTACAGGGGACATGTACAAGGGCACTCACAGAGGCATGTTTGTGGAAGTGACTAGAATTCATCCTTAGGGGAATGGTTTCGATGATGCTTTTAATGGATAACTACCTACAGACGTATAGAAAACATAATTGGGGTGGATTTTCAAGTAAGGGGGACATGGGAGAAGGTATCAAAGAGGATGGAAGAAAAAAAGGAAAGATACTATTTCACTAAGATCAGAGAGTAATTCACACAGTGAAATTTCCAAATTATTTTCAAATAGAGAGTTTATTTTACTAAACATGTTGAATTAATTTAAACGTTGTTGGTCACTATGCTACTGAAGAGAATTATTAAAACACATAGAGATATTGGCTTGAACAGTTTTTACTGAACATTTCCTTTGCCGTTTTAAAAATGATTATTTACTTAATAATTGCTCCCTTGATTTTTGGCCCAAACTTGCTTCATTGTGTGCCTATCACAGAGCCCTACATATACTAAGTGCTTAAAGATTGACATTATTGTATTTTTCCACTATGAATGTAGATAATGGATGATTTCATAAAGATACTTTTGACTTTTCTTTTAAATATAATGTTTGTATCAGTTTTGTATTTTACTCTGTCTGGATTCCAGCCCTTTCTTCTCAGTTATGATTATGTTTTATTTCTAGGATCCTTTATTTATTTATTTTCCCACTTTTCTTAGTTTCAGTCCTTCCTTTGGCTCACTTTGTGGCTTTACAAAATGACGTGGTGTCAAGAAGCAGACGCTCAACAGAGAACCCACGTGTGGTCTCTGGACAGTGTGCGCTTGAATTAAGCCCTTGAGTCTGTTACTGACAGTACAGCAAACAGCAAAATCCGTTCAGTATTTACTGCTAACATTGCATCTGACACAAGTCACTCTAACTCTCCAAGGTATGGTGGTGTCTGTCAATTGCTGCTTTGGTAGTTTTGTGAGGATTTTATGTAGTTTTGTTAGTTCTGAAAATTTGCATCTATTCTTTTAACCACATTCTTTTTTTTCCTTTTTTTTTGCGGTACGCGGGCCTCTCACTGCTGTGGCCTCTCCCGTTGCGGAGCACAGGCTCCGGACGCGCAGGCTCAGCGGCCATGGCTCACGGGCCCAGCCGCTCCGCGGCATGTGGGATCCCGCCAGACCGGGGCACGAACCCGTGTTCCCTGCATCGGCAGGCGGACTCTCAACCACTGCACCACCAGGGAAGCCCCACATTCATTTTTAATGACCTAAGTTCTTGTCTCTAAACTAAGAATGTATCAACTCTTCCTGCCGTTCTGACCTACACATCAGCACCCTAGTCTCGTAACACCCTGTGCCTGAGGCTTGGGTGATCAGAAGTAGAAGATGCCATAGTGTTGAAAAGGTAATACAAGGAGGGCTTATATTTGAGACCGAGCAGTGACTCCCCCATTGTTTTCTGATCTATGCCCAGACGGAATCTTTGTCTTCCGTGGGTTATTGGTGAGCACAGATGGTAGATGGCAGGTCCCTGGTCTAAAGAATTATACTTGATGTGGATTTTAAGCCTTCCACACTGGCTTATCTTCTTATCTTGTTCGTACTTTCCTGCTTAGAATGGCATGGGTGGAGTGTTTGTCCTTTTGTATTTAAAATTGTTTTCCTATTTTTGTGATCTCTGGCAACATAAATCTCGGCTCTATTAGTCAGCTGTAATTAACTTACTTGCTACCAAGACACACAATAGCTCAGAATTCCTCAGTGGTTTCTGACTTTACCTTTTCTCAAGATGAGTGATACTAGGGACCAAATGCCTCTTTCTACACAGGAGCAGAGTAAGGCTTTTCATGAGATCCACAGCCCTGGGCACACGAGAGTGGAAAGCACGTTTGAGAGCCTCTTCACCATGAGACCAGCTGGAGTCCTGGCTCTCGCACAAACACTGTTGTATTTGATTACTTAAGGTAGAGAATTCAGGGAAACTGGCAGAGCAGAGAGTACCTGGTAGATGAAATCTGTCACGAGGAACCTTCAATAAGACTATCGACAGATTTCTCATCAGAAACTTTGAGGCCAGAAGACTGGGCTGATCTGTTCAAAGTGCTAAAAGAAAAACTGTCAACCAAGAATCCTGTATCCAGCAAAACTGTCCTTCAAAAATGAGGGAGAAATTAAGACATCCCCAGATAAACAAAAGCTAGGGAGTTTGTGACCACTATTTGCCCTGCAAGAAGTGTTCATGTGAGTCCTGCAAGATGAAATGAAAAGAAACTAGACAGTAATTCAAAATTGTGTGGAGAGATAAAGGTAAATACATGGGCAGTTATAAAAGCTTGTATTATTGTAACAACAGCTTATAACTGTACTTTTTGTTTTCTACATGGTTTGAGGGACTAATACACTTAAAGAAAAAACCAGTTATTAGTATAATTGGTACCTTTTTGGTCATATATTCCAAAAATCTATTGCAAAATGTCTTAACAATATAGCGACTAAATTGGTTCACATACCTAAAAACCATCAGAGCACTGTTGCCCCAGATCCAGCACTGTGGCTGGATCGAGACATCACTGGAGGGGCTGGGGACACAGCAGTTAACAAAATGGGAAAAGTTTGTGTATATTTTATAGAAAGAAAATGGAAGAAACAGGTAACCTTGTTGACAGTTTATAGTTAGTTTTTAGAATTTAGATTAGGGGTTATATTTTCCTATAACTTTTGATCTATTAACGCAATTTGGCTACAAAATAAAATTCAGAAGGCCAGTAGTCAATTGTTATTTAGTCTGATATCTCTTTCCATTACATTGAAGAAGAAAAGCAAAGGGACTGATCCGGGGAGTAGTTAGGTAACTGGACTGGATGCTCTTCCTTGCATTTTACTCGGGGTTATTTCATTATAAGAAAAAGAAACACACTCTCTTGCTATTTTAAGAAAAATAAGATTTTGCGTAAAGATCCGGAAGTCTATTGCAGATACTCAGAACAGGAACCCTGCGGAACCTCAGAATGGTTCTCGCTGTGTGTGGTGAAGGGTGAGCTCTAGGAGCTGGGAAGCTGTCTGAACGAGGCGGGCCCTCTGTCCCCTCCGTCCTGCCCTGCAGTGTCTCTCATTTCTCCTGCACGTGAGCCTCAAAGAATTACCTGAGTCTTCATGACCTCCCAGCTGGATGTAGCCACCCACGGCCATAGTTTTCAACTGTGACAGCCTGGGCCAGTGGCACGGCCCCAGGCGAGTCGGCTGTGGCTGGTGGTGCAGCAGGTGGGGAGCTGGGTGCCACCCTCCACAGGGCTGGGGGTGGGGGATGGGCAGGCAGACCCTCCAGGTGTGCCTGCACCCCGGGCACTGGCCTACTCTGCTTCTCTTAGGAGGTAATATTTGTTCACTGATGCTTATTTCTATCAACTAGATGGGGTAATGCAGAGTTTTCGATGATATTTATTCATATGCTCATTTTATTTTTCAACAATATTTGAGTGCCTACGATTTTTTAGGCACTGTGCCAGGCGCAGGGATACACTGGTGGGTGAAAAATGGTGTTTCTGCCTTCTTTCACGGGTTTATGAACAAACAAGGTAGTGATATTATAAAACTTTAAAGTCACTAGAAACACATGTATTAAGCCCCAGTGATCTTCCTGGGCAATTTAGGGACCCAGATGTGTATTGAATTAAAAGCCCAGTTTCCACTGCCGGAAATACAGTGGCTCCTTCCACGAGTATCACTAATGTTTCCCAGGAGTTTCCGATTTTGCCAAGCCTCCCGTGTGCATGGCTGCGGGGACCCCAGCTCGTCCCTGGAGAGCCAGCGGGGGGCTGTTCTGTGGGCTTCCTTCCAAATGAGATGGGAAGGGGCTCAGAGAAGCTCCTTTCCTTCCTTCGCCAGAAGCTCTGACATGACAGTATCATTAGTTAGGTTACTGGGTGGGTTACTGTGCTTCAGAGCATGTTGAGTTATTTTACAAACAATGGCTGAAAGCGGTTTTCTGTCAAGCTAGTCATGTTTTTTCTGAATGTGAAGCTCTATCTGCCCTTTATCAAGTGCCTCACAGACCAGGGCAGCTCTGTGCTGGCTCCTGCCTGGAGGACGCTTTTCTCTGCTGTTCCTTCAAAGGGTACCAACCGGGCATCTGTCCTTCTGTCCTTCTGTCCCCCTGGAGCACCTGTGTCTCTCCACCTTTCATCTCCCAAGTAACACGCTGGGCCTTCTCCCCCCAGCCCTCATTTCTCAACACACACCTGCAGACCCACCCCGCATCAGGGTCTTGAACACCCTCTGGGTTATAATGGGGGTGTGGCCGTCCTGCCCTCAGCAGCCCAAGGTCTCATGAGGGAGGAAGCAAGGAAGGGGTGAGGTCTAAACAGCCAGAAGTTCTGGCCTCGAAGGACCCCAACCACTGGTGGAGTCGGTGAAGGCCTCTGGGAGGATGTTTACTTCCAACCCGAGACCTGGAGGCTGGGTGGAAGCCCAGGTCTCAGGTAGAGGCCCCAGCCCGGGGTGACCCCAGGCCTGGAGGGACAGGAAACGACTGTTTGTTCTGAGTAGTTGTGTGTCTCGTTTATCATGCCAAAAAATGGTAAAGCGATTAGAATGTACAAGAACTGGTGGGCGAATACTATTGCTGGTGGCCGTGTAAGCACAGTGAGTCCTGGCCCCGGGGCCTGGGGTGGGGTGGGGGACATGATGGTGACCGAGCTTCTGCAGGGAATCACTGTGTTACTGTAATTCAGACACTCTCTGGCCCAGCCTTTGTCTACACTAGAGCTAGTTTCCAACCTGGCTTTCCGTGTTTGCTGTGAAGGCGGCCAAGGGACTGAGTGTGGCTGCAGCCCTGGGGGTGCTGTCGGCGTCTCCCACCTCCTCCTGTCCGCAGGGTCTCCTCTGGGACCCTCCCCCTTGGCCTCTCGCCTGTAGGCTCTTCATGGGGCTGGGCCACCCGTCAGGGCTCTCTGTGGCCCTCTCCTCCCTCCTGCGCTGTGACAGCTGCATGGCCAGGGCTGGGACCCGCAGCCTGCACCACCAGCTCAGGTAGTCTGTGACTCCCTTCACCAGATGGCTCGGTCCCCACTCCCCAGGAGGGTCTTTCTTAAGGGCAGCTGTCATCTTGGCGGATGTTTCTGTTGGTGAAATACACCATTAAGGAGACGTCTTAGGCCTTAGTCTTACCTGCCCTGCCCCACTCCCTGGAGCAGAGTCTCTCCCACACCATTAACCAGCGCTACTCATGTTTTTCAAATGGAGCCGGTTATAAATGAGGTCATCACACAGCCAGCGTGGGGTGACAAGATAAACCCCAGTCATTTTAAATCACATGGAATCTGAATCAGGAATCGAGGGCGGACAGTGCCTCTTAACAATGTACAAAGAAACATTTCTGGGTGGATGCGTGAAGGGTTGCCATTTGCTTTATAAAAGGTTACTTTGCTTTTCTAAACGATTTACTATGGAATTACTCTAATGAGTAAAATCCTTAAGTGCTCTTAAAATTCTAATTAGAACTTTTAGCTTAAGATTGCGTCTGGCTGTTTTCTTATAGGTTCTCTTCCAAATTCCTATTTAAGGATTCAAGGAACAGAAAAGAAAACACCAAAAACTAAAAAATGTGCTGTAAAACGAAATAGCCGTCAACATTTTATAAGATTCTTGAGCAAGTTCCAGTAATAATGGGGCAGATGTGTTTGGATTCAAATTCTTAAAAATCTTAAACCTCTTCTTTACCCTCGAAAACAAAGGGCAGCACATCCAGGCAGGGGTGGGCTGGGATCGGGTCCTCTCTGTTACCCACCTACGTGTGAGGTCCACCTGCAGAGGCCGGCTCTTCTCAGAAGCGGCAGGAAGCCTATGTCCTTGTCCCAAGATGCCAGCCCACCAGGAACCACCATCTTTCCACCCACTGGAGGACACAGCTCGGAGGACGCAGCACCTGTGGGCACTGCTGAGCCTGTATGTGGTGGGGAGATGGGGGATGAGACCAGTGGGCCCCAGGAGGCCTGGAGGCTGCTGCACTTATGTATTTTAACACAATTATTATCTACGGCCTCCTGTACTTGAAGCATTATTTTTTTCTGCTTTAAGTTTGAAAATTGGACGTAGGAAATGGTAAAGGCCCCGACTCAGTCTGGCAGAATACTCCACATGTGCTAGACGCTGGAAATTGGACGATTTCTCTAGCTGTTGATGCAAGAGGGAGATTATTTCAGTACCGACTTGAACAGAAAGGAGACGTTCATATCCTGTTGGTGTAGACTTGAGTTTGCCAGCATATAACTCATTTGTATTAGAAACAGTTTTATCTGGTATATTTACGAATCATACCTTGGTTTACACTTCATACAGTATTAATGTGGGCAGCCCCTTCTCTTTTTGCTTGTATCATTTGGTGCTTTTTAAAAATCTTAACCTTTGTGAGTTGCTTTGTTTTAGGTACACCTCTTAGAAATGGAATATTAATTGAGCTTTGCTTTTTCAGCCAATATTAGACTGATGTTTTAATAATGACAGTATCTAAAATAATTTCTAAGAGTGTGAAAAGCTGTGTAAGTGATTATTTAAAATAATTGCTTCACTCCCCAACACTATAAACCCACTAGGGCAAGAACCCTGTCTGTTTTATATTCACAGACGTGTCTCTGGCAACTGGAGTAGAGACTGGAGAACAGTGTTGCATAAATGATCAAGTAAATGAAGGGAGAGTTTTTGATTTAAACAATCTTTTTAAAACTGTAAATGTTCCTCCCAGTGTCTGCTGGCAACCCTGTGGGGAGACTTGGAGATGCTGGTGCCTCGGAGGAGTCCTGGGGAGAGACTGGAGAAAAAGCATAGGACAAGCTAGTTGTTTTATTTCATTCATTATCAGAAGTGGGTTTACTGAGAAGCACACGACGCTGAGGCTTTAAGGCTCTTCCCTGGACCTGGTGGATCCTCAGTGGCATGCCCATATCATCACGTGTTGTGAAATTTTCAAAAGGTGTTACCTGCAATCAGCAAAGACCATGCCTCTTTCCAGCCCAACTTCCCTCACCTGTGTTTCCCACCATGGCAGGATGCAGGGGTTGCTGCAGTGAGTCAGGCTCTGGGGAAGTGGGGTCAGGGATGCATTTGATTAGGGTTAGTGGAGTCATAGTCGCTTCTGTCCCAATGCTGGGGTGACTTCAAAAAATGCTCTAACCATGCACTCTGCTGATTTACCCAGTGTCATGATATGAAGACTTAGGAAGAAAAGACTGTAATCAGCCAGAAAATGTAGTTAGAGTTGTGTAGACGTGTACTGTGCCCTTAAATTGAAAAAAAAATGTTTTTTTCCAGATTGTGTGATGCTTGTGGTGGCTGTCATATTTAAAATGTTTAATTTATTTTATTCTTTTACGTGCATAATTTTCTTAAAGAGATTCCCCAGATTATATAACTTTCAAGCCTCACAAAACCTGGGATCCTGGGCTCCCCTGGTGGCGCAGTGGTTGAGACTCTGCCTGCCGATGCAGGGGACGTGGGTTCGTGCCCCAGTCCGGGAGGATCCCACATGCCATGGAGTGGCTGGGCCCATGAGCCATGGCCGCTGAGCCTGCGCATCCGGAACCTGTGCTCCGCAAGGGAGAGGCCACAACATTGAGAGGCCCGCGTACCGCAAAAAACAAAAACAAAAACAAACAAAAAAACCTGGGAACCTGGGATCCCATGCTTATTAAAATCACAAAAATTAAGAGCACTTTTAACATCTCTAGATTTTCCTGCACCAAATAACATGGAACAGATTTCTATGGAACAAAAACTGAAGAGGTTACAAGAAGAGATGGCCCAAAACACCTTAGCTGTGAGATACGTAATACTTATTTCTCTTCCTCTCCATGGATCCAGAAGAATTATGAAAGACATATTTATGAAAGATGTGTGTGTGTGTGTGTGTGTGTGTGTGTGTAAAATAAAAAACAAAAACCAGAGGGGAAAAGCAGAAACAGATAGTAAATGGTAGACTGAGCTAAATCTTATCAGTAATTACATTAAACGTTAATGGTCTACACACTGCAGATAAGAGGCAGAGATTGTCAGGATGGATTAAAAGCAAGTCCAAGCTATATGCTGCCTACAAGAGACAAACTTTTAATAAGAAGACAAGGAGAGTTTGAAAGGAAATGGTGGGAAAAGATAAATCATGCAAATGTTAAGAATAAGTCATTGGAGTAAAGTGTATTCATATCTGAGAAAATAAACTTCTACATGGCGAGTATTGCCAGAGATAAAGGGAGTTTTTGTTGTGGTAGAATGAGCTTCTCTTCATCAGGAAGTCAATAATTATAACGGTGCCTGTTGAGAAATACTCCAATACATGAAGCAAAACTGACCCAGTGAAAAACTGAAGTAGACGATTCCATAACCAGGGTGAGATTTTAACACTCCTCTCTTGGCAACTGCTAGAACAACTAGATTTAAAGAATGAAAACTGGGTCAGTGAGGACAAAGTGTGACCCACAGCCTGGGGTCACCCTGAAGGGGCTCCTGACTGAAGTATCTGGAGGTAGTGAGAGCCTGGCCCCCAGCTCAGTCTTTGTGGGAGGTGACTGCCCTCCTCTGCAGTCGTTTGTGGCCCTCTGAAGCCTCCTTCCCACTGTGAGGAGGTGTCTGGTTCCAGGGGCCTGTGGGAGCAGCGGTTACAGGAGCTGGACAGGCCACCAGGTTTGTCAGGTGGCCAGAGCCATGGCTGGCCTCGGCCCGTGGACTCCCCTGTGCATAATCTTGGGCCATGGAGGGCTCCTTACTTCCTTGTGAGCTCAGCAATGCCATTAAAGAAGATAATTTTAAAATTGCATATTCAACATTTTACTTGTTTTCAGGAAGAAAGCAGTTCAGGGAACTTTGTCCTGAAGGGCAGAAGCCTTTTGAAACATACAGTAGATTGGTGCATATTTGTACACTACTGATCATTACAGTGTTGTTTGTTACAACAGAAAGTGTCGAAGCTACACTAATGAAGTGGAGCAGTTCGGTTGGATGTGGTGTGTTCACATTGAATGTGGAGGGGCCGTGGATTTTCTGCGGAGGGACCCTGCATCTCCCCTTGTTTCCAGCAGCCACTTGCGTGTTTGCCTTTGCAGGGTTCCCAGGGACCACAGCCAACACAGTCCCCCTGGAAGAGCTGCCTTCCTGACTTGCCGTGGGTACAAAGCACTGCCTTCATTTTCATTGCTTTGTGCATCTGAAACCTGGGGACGAGTGACCCAGCCACGACTCCCAAGCTGGACCCAGGTTGGCCTTGACACAGCTGTTGGAGACTCCACCCCAGGGGCTCTCCTTTCCCAGATTCTTCATTAACTTACTCTAAGCTGACTTCCCTTTCTTTCTCTTGCAGCATAAAAATGAATTGGAAAAGCACATATGTCACCCCTAGGCTTCACTGATGCTACTTTAATTAAACGCACATTACCTTGGGGATGTTTTAAACGTTCCATCTCAAAACGGCAGAGACACGAGCAGCATGGAAACCACATCTCCTTCCACTCCTCTCACCTCCTTTTGGACGTGGCAGATTGAATTTTGGCTGAGTCTGTGTCAAAATTCAGACACTTGGCCACGGTTAATCTCTCACTGCTACTGCAAAGGCAGTAATAACAACCAGCTGAGTGAAGAATGAAGCCCAGACTTGGAAAACAAGCAGAGCCACCCCTTGGTGAGGTCTTGCTACTCGGCAATACTTGTTACGGGAGCCCTGGTGGGAGGGGTGGGGTCTGGGGTCCGGGGTCCTGGCACAGCTGTGTCAGAGGCCGCTCTGCTCCCTGACTCAGACGTGCCAGATGACCCTTCCACTAGTTTGCGAAGGTATGTCCGAGCTGGAGACAATAAAGGATTCAGAAGTGAAGTCTGGAGTATAGTTTGCCCTGTTATTGTCTCAAAGGACCAAAGTAGCAGAAGAACAAAGTCAGTCCAAGTTTAATACTTTAAAGCCAATGTATTTCTTAATACGAATATGAGTGGAAAACAAAACAACTTAGCCAATATTCTCCCAACTGCCATAATCCCTCAGCTCAGGGAGAAATTCCACCCCAAAAATAACAACAAAGAAAATCCAAATGAATACGGACCAAAGCCAGCCTCCCCCACCAGGTGAGTATTTCCATGGGTGATGGGCCTTGGATGAAGTCAAGTCCCGTTGGCGGACGCACGGCGCACTGGCCCCGGCAGCCACGTGGACCTGGGCAGGGGTGTGTCAGCGTCTCCCTGAGCACCTCCTGCCTCTGCTCCCCACACAGGGTGCCTGGACGTGGGACAGAAGCCAGCTCCTGGCTGCAGATTGACACCTAGTTTCCACATGCAGGTGGATCTATCTCTAAACATGTGCCCAATAAATACTGCATATTCCTTCAACAAGCAAGTGAGAGGGAGAGGGAGAGACAGGATGGCAGGACTGGTTCAAGAGAACATTTCACGATGTACCTGAAAACTTTTAGTGGGTTGAGTTCCATATGTAAACATTTTTCAGTCTGTGTCAGATCTTTAGAACAGCTCCCTGGGTAACGTTTTTGACCCGTGATATATAGGGCAGTGTCTCCCCCCAGCCCGAGAATAAGACGTGAATGAGACCCTGAGAGCTAGAATAATAATTATCTTCCCCCCAGTGAGCTAATGTATGTAATTTCCACGTTTTAATGTGATAACAGTTGACTCTTATTTGGAGTTCTAAATAAATATATTTCGTTAATTATATACTTTTAAATTAGCATGAAAGTTTTCTCAGGACAGAGTTTTCCATCTTCTTCCAATTTTGAGGAGGGGGAATTGAGGAGGAAGAGGGTCCCACTGGGTTTCCTCATCCTGCTCTGGCCATGGAGCCACCCTGCGTCTCACCGACTGTTTCCTTAGCCTTGGTGAAAACAGTCACGTGAATTCATAAATTTTTGAGTAGTCAAAGGTATCAGGTTTAGCTAGTCAGATGTTGTCCCTTAAAATATTTTGAGAAGCGTCTGTGCCCCTTTTGATGCGTAAGACACAGGGGTGCTTTCCATGCATGGTTTCATCCTTTCCTTGCAAACAGCTTCTAGATGAAAGTCTCTTTAATCTCTGCTTTTACTATATCCTTGTTCTAAACCTTTGGATAACTAGCTGTTTATCATAGGATAAAACCAAACCTTGATTTTCAGAGTCTGTAGCAGGCTCATGTCTACCCACTGCCATGTGACTCGTGGGGCCTCCCTCTCAGGGGCTTCATGGTTGGGCCACATTCTGTGACCTTCTGGGGTCCTTGCCCTGCATGTGGAAGAGTGTCAGCCCCAGGGGAGGTCCGACAAGGCACGGGCTCGTAGGAGCAGAAGGACGTGCTTCTGTCCCGAGGCTGGTCCTCCAGCCGGGCTTGTGGGTCCCCTGCCACTCGCCTCACAGCTATATGACCATGTGAGCAAAGAGAAGTTGTCCTCAGAGCCCAGTCATTTGTGAGCTCAGCAAAGCCAACCGTCCAGCTCGGTGGCCCTGATTCCTTTCCATGGGAACAGGCCGGAAGATAATTCCAGGCTCTTTTTTCAAAATTAGTTAGGTCAGAACATGATTCCGGAACTGATTTTAGTGGAAGCTGATATAAGAAAATGCTCTATGTAGTAATGAAATCTAACACCCACATCAATAATAAAATACGTGCATTTGTGTATCTTTTCATAAACGCGTCATTTCCTAAACGCTGTCTACCTCCTTCTTTCTCCCCCAGAGCTGGAATGAGTCAGGTATGCTTCACTGTTGAACCACCAAGAAGAAGTGGGAGGAGGCGCTTGGGGGCACGAGGCTCACATGCAACGCGCAGCGGACCACGAAGCCGTGTGATGAGCAGGCCTCACCCTCTGGAGTTTGCCAGGTGTCTCCTTCCCCTCCCCGCACTGTCTTCTTTGGAAGGGGGTCACTGTGCACAGCCCACACTGGGGAGCATCTTCACAAGTTACTTGGAATTCTTGTGCATGGGTTGGTCTACTCTCCCCGTTTTGTTTATTCCATCGTGTGTTTATATCTGTGTGGACTGGTGGGTATTTCTTTTATGCTCTGGATTATGACCCAACACGACTTTATTTTGTTGTTCAAACTGTCCCAGCTTTGACCACTGGGGGCTCCTTCAGTTGGCTCCCGGGTCCCTTTGACCTGCTGCCTCTTTGCCTTCTGACATTATAAGAAGCTCCAGACTCCTCCTGTACAATTCCTGCTGCAGTCAGTCTTAGGATCAGTCATTTCTGCGAGGAGCCCTGGTGGCTTTTTGTGGAGAATGGAGTTTAGACACCAAGGTCTGGGCACTGGGTGGGTGTCACGGCTGGTGAGGTGCCGCTGCCTCTAAGGCGTCTTGGCTGACAGAGAGGAGACGGGTGAGTGTGCAGTGACGGTACACGCACGCTGGCTCCTATGTCGGATCCATCACACATGAACCGTATTTGCACTTCGCCTCTGCGTATCCATCAGTCTCTGGAGTAAGTGAGGCATGAGTCCATCCTGATGGCTGTGGCTCTGACAGCACCACCTGGGTTATTCTGGTGGCCTTTCTGTTATTTTACTATTGAATCTTGCATCTCTGCTTTTCTTAGCAGGAAGCACATCCACTTACTTTTCTCTTCCCTAATCACTTGAGGAACATATATTTGTCTAAAAGTGCTACTTTGAAGAATGTTTTAGTTTTCTTTAAGGTATTTATATTGTGGTTTGCTGTACAATAATTTATATACTTGGTTAAATCTACCCAAATAGATATTAAGCTCTTGGAGGATAGGGATCATGTGTTTTTCATTTTTCATTCCTCCTGGCCACCGGCACAGACGCTCAATTATGTCTTGATCGAGAATCTGTCTTTGTGACCCTGTACTTGTTTCAGGAGTCACAGCACATGCTGTGGGTGCTTCAGTGGAATGGCTGCCTCTTCTGCATTTGGGGAAGATGCCAGCACCGTATGGCTATCAGGGTATTCGTTGTTCCCTAGTCGGAAAGATGAGCCCTGGTCACTTTCGGGGGTACTCTCTCTGCATGGGGACCTAGTACTCACTGTCATTTCTTAGTGGTTATCTACTTTAAGGGCCCAACTGGAATACTTAGGAAAAAGAAGTACATTTGTTTTGGGTAAAGATATTCAAACATTTGATGAGAATGCGATTTTTATGTGTGTGGCAGTAACTTTCTTATTATCTTTGGAGAAGTTAATATGGGGAAAATTATATAAATACATGGAATGGGAGAAAGAACTAGTTGCCATTAGGGTGAGCTCATGTAGACTGTGGTTGGGCTGGATGACAAGTACTGGGAAAGGCAGGAGGATTGACTTTGCCTTGTAATCTATAGCTTCTGTCAATACAAGAATCCTGTCTAATAACAGGGAAGTTTACTCTGTGTCCACATAGCAAAGCACAACCTACGTGCACTCTCTGATTCTGTGATTATGACTTTATGTGGCTGTCCCTGATTCCCCTAAATGCCCAGAGGAAGTTCTTACTTCTTAGTTGAAGGGCAAATGCAGGGAAAAAGACATGGTTTTCCTTGTGTCACAGTTAAAGCTTTGGCTCTTTGTTTTATAACTTAAAGGATTATAATTACGGTCTCTTATGGGATGATCCAAATTTGTCCCGTGCTCATGGGTTTTAATGCTTCCTCCTAGGGAACCAAAATTGCTACATTTCTAAGTTCCATCACACTTCACTTCTTAAACATTCTTATACTGCTGCGGTTTATTGAACTGTTTCTTATGTAAAATTAAGTTATTTTAAATAATGCCCACACTGAGAATACCAATGATAATGACAATAATGTTAATGACAACACAATAGAGGTATCTTTCCATGGTGAGTTTGTGTGTGTGTGTAATTGTGGTGTGTAAGTATGGTGCCCGTATATTTATCATCCGGGTTGGGGACGCTTCTGAAAGTGGCTGGAGCTGCTGTTAGTAATTGCACTGCCCCACAGCGTGAAGGGGGACAGGCCTGGAAAGGGGGATACGGCGGTCACCCTGTGAGTGAGCCCAAATAGAAATGCAATATACCTTTGGTCCCCTTCCTTAAACACTATTCAGATTCTCTCACCAGCTAGTTAGTTCCTCTGCCTGAAAATCGCAGCCAGCCCGGCTCTCGGGCACCCGGGAGCAGTGGACACAGAGGCACAGGAGTGGAGAAAGAAACAGGCGCTGAGCTGGGTCCTAAGAAAGGCCTGAGGTACTTTGTGGACTCAGGGGGTCTGGTCTGGTGAAGACCCCCAGGGCCCAGCATTCCTGTGTTACTGGGCGCTAAGATAAGGAGGCTGCTCACTCTGGGGGGTCACCTGGGCGGGGAGTATAGCTGAGGAAGAGGAAGCAACACAGAATAAGGGCAGAAACAAGGTCCCGAAGGGATTTGTGTGCCGGGGGAGGGAGTCTGGACGGGGAACAGATGAAGGGTTTTAAGAGGCTGTGAAAGATGGCGACACCAGATCTGCACCTTAGAAGGATGACCCTGACTGTAGAGGGAGGGGGAGCCTCCAGGCTGGCAGGGGTCCTAGTCATGCAGGCCCTGGTTTGGGGAACCTAACATTTATGTAGTTTAAAGGGCCCTCTCAAAAAGAAATAAAGAATTAATACGATGGGTACAAAATTAGGTATAAAAGTGAGTACGTAAGTGTCAATACAGCAGGATGCAGGTCTATTCTTGGAGGCCACTCCTGCTCTAGGACATTTGACAATGGCTTACCACACACGGAAATACCCTGATTCGACACCATCCATCCCACTAAGCCAGAACCAGATGCTCCCCGTCCAGACCCTAACTGATGCCCAAGAATGCCCAGGGTCACTCCGATGCCACCTAACACAGAGCGGAGAAGACAGAATGGCCGTAAGGATTTGCTATGGAGATACCTGTGTAGGTGAAAATGTGCACAGGCACGCGCACACACCAGGCGAGAAGGCTTAAAACCTAAACTCTGAGCTTCATGGCAAGGCCCCCTCTGCATCTGGGCAAGAGGATCAGAATCAGGCCGTGGCAATAAAGAAAATTAACGGGATATTGAGAAGGAAAGCACCTTTGGGATGTAGTTACCTACTGGGTATGGCCAGTAAGGCACAGAGGATCAACCTGAGTTTCTGACTTAGGCACAGATCAAGCACTCGGAGGGTGTTTATTCTGTGGGCTGTAAGTCTTAGAAATCAGAGTGCATCTACAAAAAGTCAGTAGAAAAGAAATAATTAATAACACCTTCCCCCTGTTTCAGGGTAATTTACTGCTATGGGAGGATGAGGGATGTGTGAGCTCTTGAACACCAGGGTGCGCCTGGCTTGTGACATTTTCACCCTGTGGCTGTGGCCCCGATTTTCACTCTTGCCCCGTGAGTCACTGTGCTGCACAGCTTGGGTTGAAGACATTGGCTGCTAAGTGGAGGTTGTCTTGTAGTTGGCAGATGAATTACTGCGTAGAATTGTTTCTGTTCCGTGCAGGACTTGGTGTCTGCTGGGAGTGGCTGACATCAGCTGATGACTTTTTCCTTGGCTCACCCACGGAAAGTGACTGCAGCAGAGGTGAAGTGAATTAGATTTGGACTAATCTAAACCTTGGGAAACTCTGTGGGACGTGGATCCCACTTCTGACAGAGCTGGTCTGAAACAGAATTCCTCTCCAAAGGGGATACAGAGCTAGACCCCTCACGGCACTGCTCCCCGACCAGTTTAGATCCTGCAAACGTCAGGCGCTGAGTTCCTGCAAGTCACCCAGCTGTGCTGAAGCTGAGACGTTTTTCTCCCTCCTCCAATTTCCTGGGAGGAAACGAGAGACAGGACAGCAGAACTGACAACGATCTTGTAACACCTGCATCAAGTTCAGGCTACGGAACCCACCCTCATCTCTGGAATATGAGCAGAAAGGGGGAAAGGGGTGCTGTGCTCTTTTCCCATGGCTACATACTCCCAGTTCAAGGCAAAGGGGGAGCCTGGGCAAGGGGCTGACACGGGGAAGGGAAGATTCTGGGACTGTGGGTTCTGGTCAAATATCTGGGTCCTGCTCTCTGCTTCACAGTGGCTGGACCTCACATTAGCAAGACATGGTGGACAGTGATGGGCATGGTTCCTCCAGGCCACAGCTCAGCTTCTTCAGGGTGTCATGAGAAACTCTAGGAGCAAAAGGGGCAAAACAAGAGAAAAACAAGTATGGACACGAGATCCCTGGGTCCAGAAGCAAACTCAAGTTTCTCCCAAAACCGACTGCTCAGAGACTGATTCTGATAGAATTGGAAGATGATCTGGTAGAAGAAAGGCAAGCAGAGACCCCGGGACATTCCTGCAAACTGTCGTGTCCTCACTATGAGCTGGTGGTAGTGCAGAAAACGGGTGGATTGAGGTGGGTCCAAAGGGCAGGGGCTGGTTGAGACACCGTAGAAATACTCTTTGATTCCTCCTTGATGAATTTCTAGATGGTCCCCTCCTAATTCAGTGTTTTATATTTGATAGCATTCTACTTACACTGCTCGATATTGAACTATTCCATGATTGGCATATCCCATTTCGGAGAAGATTCCAAATAAATTGTGAGATTGATTCCACATGATGTGTATCTTCTCAACCAACATCATGTGCTCCAGTGGAAGAAATACTCAAGTAATATTGGGAGCACATGCTTGTTTTTCTTTTATCATGATTTATGCAACACATGTTTTTTAAAAAATATTTGGAGATTTAGAGAACATTCAGTAGAATTCTATTAATTCTACTGGTAAATTTAGAGTAACCCTATTGTGTCATTGAAGAATTTTGGGTGCATGCAATCCATGTGTTTTTCCATGAGGAAAAAACCCTTTTATCATACTCAAACGAACTGGATATTGCAGGACTTCCTTGATTAAAGCCAATTATTTTGTTTACAACTCTTTTAGTTCATAAAATAAATTTATATTTAAAAGATTGTGCTACAAACCATGAGTTGAGTTCAGACACGAAATTATTCCCCAGTGTCATCACGGGTTACTTGTTATCCTCACTCTCACCAGATCCGTCCAGGGACCGTTGGGATGAACTTGGAGTCAGGAGTCCACGTTCTGTCGTGGCTGAGCTTGGATACGTGTTCGTCCCAGTGAACAGAGAAATGCAGCCCCAGGACCATCAGGCCTCAGATACAGGAGTGCTGGTCTACCCAAGTCAGCAAGGCGGAAGGATGTGTTCCCATCTCACTCTATATCCAGATTATTTAGAAAAGAACATAAATACCTTTCATTGTTCTGTTTTCACTCACCGTTTATCATCTTATTTCTGTAGTTCTACCGAGGCCACTGCTGCAAGGGCCCGACGCCTGCCGAGGGTCGTCTGCGTGGCTCTATCCTGGGCCCCCTGGAAATTGCTATCAAAGTTCTCTGCTGACTTCTCTCCTGAGAGCTCTGCCCTGTCATCAGCGGTGCTGGAAAAAAGGAAGAAGGAAAACACCAGGGGAGGTGACGACTGCCACCTACTGTCCCTGCTCCATTCACATGACTTCATTTCATGTCGTGAGACTGTCTGTGGGATCGAGGTACTGGCCACCGCGTTCTCTGTCTCTTGAAAGAAATCGCGCTTTGGTTTGGCCTCAAGCACCTTGATTTTGCAATGCAACGAGGCAGTCAAAGCTACATCTCTCGTTTATATGGGAATAAAACCAGACATAAAGACAGGAATTCCAGATATTCACGGATAGCCTTAGACAGACACCAATAAATACAGTATTTATGTGCATTTAGAAAAACAAAGTACAGTAACCATGTGCATTTGAGAGTCTAGTCACATCTGTTGTTAATATTTCAGCTTTATGCCTGGATGGCTCTGTATGTGTGTGTCAGGAGACCACCCACATTGGCATTCTTCTGCTCCTGTTCCAAGTAGATTTGGGATTAATTATAATAAAAGTGATAATTTGTGAATAATTTAATTTTAAACTGAATTTTATACACACACATATGTATGTGGTATGTATTTATAACATATTATATGGATATATAGACACATAATTATTTTTCTATGCACATAGCGTGGTGGTTGGTAGCACAGAATCTAGAGCCTAACTGCCTGGGTTCTCGGTTCAGATCCCAGCCCCGTTCTTACTTCTTTGTGAACTTGGGCAACTCAGTTCCCTTCCTTCCTCGGTTACCTCATCTGTAAATAATGATAATGAGAGGACCTGCCCCTCACGTTGGTAGGAGATTTAAATGACTTACTGTTTGTGAGGCATTTAGAAATGTTTGCTAACTCACTCCCGCTGGCTCTTGGGATTCACTTCGTGGCCCTGGGGGCTGGTGTGATTTTCCCCTTTTACGGAAAACAAAGACCCTGGACTCTGGGAAGTTCAGGGACTGGCTGAAAACCACACAGTTTTATTCTCTCAACCCTGAGCTCTTTCTGGTTTATTTAAGCTGAGGCATTTTGTGAAGGAAGGAGGACGACCTCAGATGTTTTTCTCCATTTACGTGGAGAGATTTCTAAACCATCATCAGCATCGTGGTGGAAAGACCTGCGTTTATTGCTTTCCTGTTTGCATTGTCTTTCTAGAAGCTTTAAAGCGAAGCGCACGCATATTTTCCTCATTCTCATCATTTTGTCTATTGAGTATTGAATATAGGCACCTTCTTGGGGATAATGGGAGGTGGAGCGTTTTTATTGGGGATAATGGGAGGTGGAGCGTTTTTATTGGGGATAATGGGAGGTGGGGCGTTTTTCTTAAATTTCGTCCTTGTCCTGCTTGTAGCTGGATACGGATCCTTCAAACACATGATGGTTTCACATCATTCACGTCACCTGCCCCCAGGTGCCCCTTCACGGGGCCTCCAGAGCAACTCTCTGCCCCGACCTGGTCTCTCAGTGCCCTATTCCTGCACATAATGTAAAAGGACTAGGAGCAAAAAACAAATGTTTCAAATGTTTTTAAATTCTAAGTTTTTTGCATTGGATTTGGAGCAATTCACAAAGTACTGGAAGATGACACAATTATGAGTCAATAATTATCCCCGAATGATCATAGTGACTCATTGGCCATCCAAACACATCAAAGGTATTTTGTCTTCTTAGAAGAGCTTTGGGTAAAGAGATTATTGCAATGTTTTCTATAAATTACCATCCCAGCAAATACCTACTTTCCTTGCTGGAAATATTACCCAGCACACCCATGAGAGGCGAGTATTCTGAGTGGTGTATATATTCTTTCCTTGAAAAACAATGGCCCTTACAGTACCGTGTTTGGATGTATGTGTGTTTGCGTGTCTGTGTAGCTCAGTTTGCATATTTATGTAGTTTAAAAGTGCGAGTGTCTGTATGTACTTACATTCACTCTCACAGCTGTGTCTAAGGTGTGAGGGCCGATGTGGTTCATCTCATGACGGTCGGGATATAGCCGGCGAGGTGCTGCTGGTCAGTGGCGGGGCCTGAACTTGGACCAAAGCGTCCTCGCTCTTGGGCTGGGAGACTCTCCATCTTGCTGCGCTGCCTCTGCCCTTGGAATTTTTTATAACTCTTTGTGACCTTTCTGACTCAAGGCCTCGAAGATATTTTTTTATTGAGATGAAATTCAGAAGATATACCATTAACCATTTTAGAGTGAATAAAATGGTGGCTTTTAGGACATTCACAATGTCGTGCAGCCACCAGCATTATCTGGCCCCCAAACACTCCCATCTCCCAACAGGAAACCCCATGTCCTTTCAGCAGTCACTCCCCCTTCCCAGCCCCCGACAACCACCAATCTGCTTCCTGTCTCCATGGATTTGCTGATTCTGGACATTTCATGTAAAGGGAATCATGCTCCATGTGGCCTCTTGTTTCTGGCTTCTCTCACTGAGCATCATGGTTTCAAAGCTCATCCACGTTGTAGCCTGTGTCAGTGCATCAATCCTTCTTGTGGCAGAATCACATCCCAGAAGGTGGATGGACTGTATTTGTTTATCCACTCACCAGCTGGTAGAAAATAACCTAAATTGTGGTTTCAACCTCTTGGCTGAAAAAATGCTGCAGAGAACATGCATGTACACATATGTTTAACATTTCTGAAGACTTTCCAAAAGGAAATTTTATCTTTGGATTCAAGACAACATTATTAGACATTCAATGTGAGAAGCAAAGGATAATTATTTGTATCATGATATTTTGGTCTTTGATGCTCATTTTTAAGCATAAGTGGTTATTTATAATTCCTCCAAGACTTATAAACTGCACCTACTTTCCTACAGTCTGTGATTATCATGGGGAATGATATTTGTGGATGAGCATTTTACAAATATGGAACAAGTAAACACTTCACTATGAATACTTCATCTAATGCCAGAAAATTTACCCTGGGTCCTCAGTGTCTAACTCACGGAGTTAGGATTCAAAGTAGTTAGAAACCAGCAAATTTTAAAATGCTCAACTATTATGGACATAACCTGAGGTTGAAAGACTAGAGGATCAGATGTAGCAAATATTTAAACAACTTCATTTAGGCTACCAAAGAAGATTTCTGAAAATAACAGGATGGATAAACATACCGAAAAGGCAGAGGAATGACCTTTTTGCTATTTAGAGAAAACATCAGGGATATTCTCCCTATGTTCTATTCCTAAGCAGAGACAACACACGTTTGCAAATACTGCCTTATAATGTATAATAGGGACGTTTACACTTTTCTTTACTCATCTCATGTTTATGCTTTACCTCTTCAAGTAGAAACTTGAAATTATTAAATTATTTTCTTTTAACTTATGGGTTCAGCAGTATGGGTTATTCATTCAATATGGGTGACTTAGGAGGGAGTGGCGGTAATCACAATTCATTAGTTTAATTTATTATCTACTTAACAGACATGAATTTTACTTAATCCTCTATTACTGGCCAGTTTCTCTGGCAGAAAAAAGATAGTGGATCATCTCATGACTTGTTTGGATGTTGGGGGGTACTGTTTTAGCATTTATTTTCTACTCTTCCTTAGAGACGTGTATGGAAAAACTTAAAAAAATATCACAGTGTTATGTCGAGTGAAATAGTTATCTTGTGAGGAAATTTACACCATCCTGTAGGATCAGGAAAAGGAGAAAAATGTCTTTAATGACATAGAAAGTCTTTCTGTTGATTTACAGCTTAGAGAGACTATATTTAGAGGACTGAGCCACTGCCCTAAAAATAGGAAACTATTAGCTGAGAAGGCAACTTCAAGGAAGGAAGTATTCAAGATATGCACAGTGCGTGTGTATTAGTCACATGGCTTCTACCAAGACGGTGGTCACGTACAATCTTCTAAAAAACCATATTTCCTATAGGTTTGTTCCTACTTCTCAGGGAACAAACAGCTGGGGACAGTCCCGTAACTTCTGACAGTACTTAATGCAGGAGGTAACGTATCTCATGATGGCATATTAAGGATCTGGGGGGCCCGGGGCTCCTGGTTCTGCGACCATGAACTTGAGAAGCTGGGGAAAGGGGCTCCACTGATCTGTGGCTTGGGGTAGAGCAGACATTTCTGGTGGTGGCCGATATTTTCCATCTTTGGAACCATGCTCACACCACAGAGAAGCTGAGAAGGCAAATGCAAAGCTCTCTGTGGCGAGCAGGGATGGGGAAGGAAAATGCCAGGATGCTCACTTATAAATAATCTGGTTCCCATCACAGCTGCTGAAATAGGTCTTTGAAATCAATCTGAGTGGAAACCCTGCTGGCTGCCTGAGACTGGACCCTGAGACGGCACCCATCCGGATGATTTGCTGCTCTTCCTGGATGAAAGTGTCCAATGCATCCACCTGCCAGGAGGTGGCTGTTGGTTTTCTCAAAGGACACTGCCAAGTGGGGGCTTAGCACTAGATTCTGCATTGATGGACTAGACATTGAACCCTGGCAGTCCAGACATCAGCTGCGATCAGTAGGCCCTGCGCCTTGACCCCAGCACAGCGCCCTGAGGGGCTTCCATGCATCCACTCTGCCAGCTCTGTGGTGGCTGCAGCCCACCTAACAGGTCAGGTGTCCTTACCCCCAGGTCAGGTGCCCACTCCTACAGGTGTGACCTCCAGCCCCTGACTCTCGTCACCTTTCTTTCTCCAGGCCCCTGTCCAAACAGTCAAGCTACTCATCCTTGCCCAGTGTCTGTGTAAGTTCTCTCTTTTAGTCGGACCTGTTTTCACTTGCTGTGTTGCCCATGGTGACCAGGTGTGTGGCCTGAAGTTCTGCCCCTCAGCTTCCTTCCAGGGACCCCCAGGGGGCTGCCGTGCAGTAGTAATTCTGTCTGTTCAGGTTCACTATCGTGTTGAGATGTCCCCACTGTGACCAGTTGGGCCCTTTCCCTTCTCAGCCAGAGGACCACTCAGTACCCAAGAGTGGCCTTTGGTGTGAATCGAGGCAGGGGCGCTGGGGTGGTGGTGGGTGGTGTGGCCTCCTGCCCGCACACCTGACACTGGGGCAGCTCGCGCTCTGGCCTCTGGGAACCGTCTCCAGCCCACCACCTGGAGGACCTGTGGATGCAGGTTAGTGATGCTGCGAGGTGAGGCCCTTCATCTCCAGGGAGAGAGGGAACGGCCAGGGCCTGTTTCTCTGAAAGTGGATCATGCTCTACTTAACTGGGAGAGGCTCGTCCTAGAATTTTCGGGGCCTCTTTGTGATTTTCATGTTGGGGATTGTTGTAAACTCTGCGTGTGCTTTTCCCCACCATGGGTATCTCTAAGACAGAGAAGTCTTTGTGACGCAGGACCCAACTGGGGGGTGGTGGCGTCCCATCTTCTGCTGGACAAGCCATGGTGTCATCAGCTATGACTGTCTGTGTGTCCCCAGTGATACAGCCAAGGACAGAGCCCTCAGAGCCCCCAGAGCCCCGACCTCGGACCCCAACCCCACGTTCTTCTTTTACACAATGGTGGCAGCAAGCTTGTTGTTAGCAGTGTGTTTTCTGGAAATTACTGTAAAAGTGGTTTCATTGAGGAAGTATTTACGTGTGGCAGGAAACATAAGGGGTCTCTCCTTTGACCTGGTTACACCTCTTGGCACCTCTTCTTTTATTTTTTTTAACATCTTTATTGGAGTATAACTGCTTTACAGTGGTGTGTTAGTTTCTGCTGATCACAAAGTGAATCAGCTATACGTATACATATATCCCCATATCTCCTCCCTCTGGCGTGTCCCTCCCTCCCTCCCAGTCCCACCCTCTAGGTGGTCACAAAGCACCGAGCTGCTCTCCCTGTGCTATGCAGCTGCTTCCCACTAGCTATCTACTTTACGTTTGGTAGTGTATATATGTCCATTCTCTACGTCTGAGTCTTTATTCCTGTCCTGCCCCTAGGTTCTTCAGAACCATGTTTTGTTTTTTTTAGATTCCATATATATGTGTTAGCATACAGTATTTGTTTTTCTCTTTCTGACTTCACTCTGTATGACAGACTCTAGGTCCATCCACATCACTATGAGTAACTCAGTTTTGTTTCTTTTTATGGCTGAGTAATATTCCATTGTATACATGTGCCACATCTCTATCCATTCATCTGTCGAAGGACACTTAGGTTCATTGTAAATAAAACTGGCTATTGTAAATAGAGCTGCAATGAACATTGTGGTACATGACTCTTTTTGGTTATGGTTTTCTCAGGGTATATGCCCAGTAGTGGGATTGGTAGTTATATGGTAGTTCTATTTGTAGTTTTTTGTAGTTTTTTAAAGAACTTCCATACTGTTCTCCATAGTGGCTGTATCAATTTACATTCCCACCAACAGTGCAAGAGGGTTCCCTTTTCTCCACACCCTCTCCAGCATTTATTGTTTGTAGATTTTTGATGATGGCCACTCTGACTGGTGTGAGGTGATACAATTGTTACAATTGTTATATTTTCTTCTTGGATTGATCCCTTGATCATTATGTAGTGTCCATCTTTGTCTCTTGTAATAGTCTTTATTTTAAAGTCTATTCTGATAAGTGAATTGCTACTCCAGCTTTCTTTTGATTTCCATTTGCATGGTATATCTTTTTCCATTCCCTCACTTTCAGTCTGTACATGTCCCTAGGTCTGAAGTGGGTCTCCTGTAAGCAGCATATATATGGGTCTTGTTTTTGTATTCATTCAGCCAGTCTATGTCCTTTGGTTGGAGCATTTAATCCATTTACATTTAAGGTAGTTATCAATATGTATGTTCCTATCACCATTTTGTTATTTGTTTTGGGTTTGCTATTGTAGGTCTTTTCCTTCTCTTGTGTTTCCTGCCTAGAGAAGTTCCTTTAGCATTTGTTGTAAAGCTGGTTTGGTGGCACTGAATTCTGTTAGCTTTTGCTTGCCTGTAAAGGTTTTAATTTCTCTGTCGAATCTGAATGAGATCCTTGCTGGGTAGAGTAATCTTGGTTGTAGTGTTTTCCCTTTCATCACTTTAAACATGTCCTGCCATACCCTTCTGGCTTGCAGAGTTTCCACTGAAAGATCAGCTGTTAACCTTATGGAGATTCCCTTGTACATTATTTGTTGCTTTTCCCTTGCTTCTTTTAATAGTTTTTGTTTATATTTAATTTTTGATAGTTTGATTAATATGTCTTGGCATGTTTCTCCTTGGATTTATCCTGTATGGGACTCTCTGTGCTTCCTGGACTTTATTGACTATTTCCTTTCCCATATTAGGGAAGTTATCAACTATAATCTCTTCAAATATTTTCTCAGTCCTTTTCTTTTTCTCTCCTTTTTCTGGGACCCCTATAATTTGAATGTTAGTGCATTTAATGTTGTCCCAGAGGTCTCTGAGACTGTCCTCAGTTCTTTTCATTCTTTTTTCTTTATTCTGCTCTGCAGTGGTTATTTCCACTATTTTATCTTCCAGGTCACTTATCCTTTCTTCTGCTTTGGTTATTCTGCTATTTATTCCTTCTAGAGAATTTTTAATTTTATTTATTGTGCTGTTCATCATTGTTTGTTTGCTCTTTAGTTCTTCTAGGTCCTTGTTGATTGTTTCTTGTATTTTCTCTATTCTATTTCCAAGATTTTGGATCATCTTTACTATCATTACTCTGAATTCTTTTTCAGGTAGACTGCCTATTTCCTTTTCATTTGTTTGGTCTGGTAGGTTTTTACTCTGCTCCTTCATCTGCTGTGTATTTCTCTGTCTTCTCATTTTGCTTAACTTAATGTATTTGGGGTCTCCTTTTTGCAGGCTGCAGGTTTATAGTTCCTACTGTTTTTGATGTCTGTCCCCAGTGGGTAAGGTTAGTTCAGTGGGTTGTGTAGGCTTCACAGTGGAGGGGACTGGTGCCTGTGTTCTGATGGATGAGGCTGGATCTTGCCTTTCTAGTGGGCAAGACGACATCCGGTGGTGTGTTTTGGGGTGTCTGTGAACTTAGTATGATTTTAGGCAGCCTCTCTGCTAATGGGTGGGGTTGTGTTCCTGTCTTGCTAGTTGTTTGGCATGGGGCGTCCAGCCCTGGAGCTTGCTGGTTGTTGAGTGGAGCTGGGTCTTAGTGTTAAGATGGAGATCTCTGGGAGAGCTCTTGCCAATTGATATTATGAGGGCCAGGAGGTCTCTGGTGGACCAACGTCCTGAACTTGGCTGTCCCACCTCCGAGGCTC